>NC_134862.1:80201937-80813603 GCF_049852395.1 Peromyscus maniculatus bairdii
GATCTCTCTGTCTCCTCTCTCACCATGAAGTCCTCACCAGAGAACTAACGCATGATAGCACTTGATATTGGACCTTTGGCCTCCAAATGAGAGCTAAATAAACTTCGTTTTGTACTCATTATAGTATTGTCTTATATTAACAGACAATGTGATAATACACACAGCATGGAGCACAGACTTGGAGGCTGGTTTTTGCAGATAGGCCCATCCACCAGGAAGAAAGCAAGTTAGCAGTTGTAACAACTAGTTAATAACGGAGGCCAACCGAAAACAGAGGGATGTCGTGTGTGGTGGCTTCCCAAAAAAGTCTGGGGCTGGCCTGGGTTGCAATCCATTTCTAGAAAGCATGAGACCAAACTGCGGACCTGAGGCCTTGCAGACCACTTGGCCCATCCCCAATTTCCGGTTTCTTCTCCGGGGCGCAGACTGCCCCGCCTCATCCCCTGGCCGCCCCGCCTTCCTGCCGGGTCCCACGGTCCCCAAAGAGCTTTCCCGGTAGTCAAGCGTTAGTCACGGGAAGGGGAGGGGGGCTGGGGGTTGAGCTCATTTCTGGACAGTGGGGACCGGATGTGACTCTTGGTGGGGGGCGCACACACTTGCGGGAGGAGAGAGGAGCAGAGAAAGGGCAGCTCCAGCCCTCTCTGTGGCCGGGGCAGTGACCAGGAGAACCCCAAGCCTTCACAAGGGAAATGGGCACTTTGGTTCCAACTGAGTTCCCGTCACTTCTGCCTAATCGCCCCACCCCCACCCCCACCCCAGACAAGGTTTCATATGCGTAGCCCTGAAGACCAGGCTGGCCTCAAACTCAGAAATTAATCTGCCTCAGCCTGAGTGTTGTAAGTGGTACATCCCACCTCCACCCTGTCTGGCTCCACAGTTGCAGAGTTAACTTTGGAAGATTATCTTTCATTAAGTAACTTTCAAGGTGTTTTTTTTGTTTGTTTGTTTGTTTTGTTTTGTTTTTTTGGGGGGTAAACATTTTTGTATTTCGAGACAGGATTTCTGTATGCTCTGTAGACCAGACTGGCCTTGAACTCAGAGATCTGGCTGCCTCTGCCTCCTGAGTGCTGGAATTAGAAGCATGAGTCATCACGCCCGAACTTTCAGAATCTTTAATTTACTATTGTGGATTTTGAAATCACTTTGTTCGTTTTCCATTTACTTTGTATCAGACTAATTTACAGTGCGATCAAATCCTTGTAATCATCTTAGGAGATACCACCATCATTAAAATGTTATACGTCACCGGGCGGTGGTGGCGCATGCCTTTAATCCCAGCACTCCGGAGGCAGAGGCAGGTGGATACCTGTGAGTTCGAGGCCAGCCTGGTCTAGAGAGAGAGTTTCAGGACAGGCGCCAAAGCTACACAGAGAAACCCTGCCTCGAAAAACAAAACAAAAAAGTTATACATCAAAAACAGTTATAGACATACTTGTGATCCCATTCCATTAAGTGATGGCCTAGATCCAAACCCTGGCCATTTACACTGAGTCCACAAATTCCTTTTTAAGAGGTTGAGACCCCTTTAGGAATCAAGGGACCCTTTCACTGGGGTCATATATCAGATATCCTGCATATCAGATATTTACATTACAATTCATAACAGTAACAAAATTACGATTATGGAGTAGCAATGAAAATAATTTTATGGTTGGGGGACACCACAACAAGAGGGACTGTATTAAAGGGTCTCAGCAGTAGCAAGGTTGAGAGCCCCTGATTTAAAATCTGTTCTACAGAGCCTGGGGTGCACACTTTTAATCCCAGCACTTGGGAGGCAGAGGCAGGCGGATCTCTGAGAACTCCAGGCCAACCTGGTCTACAGAGCGAGATCCAGTATAGCCAGGTAGAGAGACCCTGTTTCCACAGAGAGGTGAGAGTGAGGAAATCCAGAGGTCTGTGTGCCAAGAGGATAGGAAGACAGGGACATTTGTGGGGATATGGGAAAGAGTCAGGCTGAAGAACTGAAGATTCCAATTGAGAATCAAGAACTGTAGGACTGGCCATGGTAGCACATGCCTTTGATCCAGCATTCAGGGGGCAGAGGCAAGTGGATCTCTGTAAGGTCAAGCCCAGCCTGGTCTATATGGTGAGTTTCAGGATGGTCAGAGAATCTGACTTTTTTTTTTTTTTTTTGGTTTTTCGAGACAGGGTTTTTCTGTGGAGCTTTGCGCCTTTCCTGGGACTCACTTGGTAGCCCAGGCTGGCCTCGAACTCACAGAGATCCTCCTGGCTCTGCCTCCCGAGTGCTGGGATTAAAGGCGTGCGCCACCATTGCCAGGCGAGAATCTGTCTTAAAAAAAAAAAAAAAAAAAAAAGTACTGCAAACACAATTCGAAAATTCGAAACATTTACTTAAGGCATTGTGACCCTCCCCATCTGTGGAGAGACAGTGTTCCAGGACTCTCACCAGAAACCCTGATGGCTCCTCTACAACAACCTAAGCAACTGTTCCTAAGCAACCGGTTGAGATACAACCTCAGTTATATATGACTTATGTCAAGACACTTATTTGTGACTCTCCCTGAAGGAGCCCATACGAACACTTAAGTATGTCTTATTCTTTCCCGTCTCTCTTTCTCTTAATCTTCGTGTTTAAAATCTCTGTTTGAAAAGCCCTTCAGGAGCTGGAGAGATGGCAAGTACTGATGCTTATCCTCCTGCCTCCACCTCCTGAGTGCTGGTATTGATTCTAGGTAGAGACACCACCTTGTTTAAAACAGGCTCAAGCATAGCCGTTGAAGGATGCACAGAGGAGCTTAGGAAAAAGACAGGACATGGCTTACAAATCTGAGCATGGGTACAAGCTTCTCAAAAGAGAAAGGCCGGACATTCAACTGTAGTCACTGAATAACTTCCAGTCGTTACCTTATATCTTGGCTATTTCTGTCTACTCTACTTGAGCAAGGGAGTCTGTACCTCCTTGGGAGAAACTGACTAAGGAGGAAATGACCTGATTTTATTAGACAAAGTGACACATCTTCCTCTTAGTTCTCTTGGGATGCACTTAGAATCCACCATCCTGGACATGAGAAATAAAACGCCCTGATGGCAAAATAGCTAAATAAAGTCAATTTAAAAAGAAAAAAAAAAAAAAAAGGTAATTTCTGAGAAGCCACGTGTTCGTGATCCTGCTTACAACCTCAGCTAAGATGCAGTCACACCCTGTTCTTCCCCTTCATAGGCAAGGGGGCTGGGAGGACGCTGTGTGTCACATGCTGTGAGACAAGCGTGCTGGGGTCTGAAATGGGGGCAAGGGACAGCCCCGCTTCCAGAGTCAGCTTCCTCATGAGCTCAAAAATGCAAGACAGCTTACCAACGTATGCACATTATAACCAGCATAATTCACTCACATGCACGAGCAGTTCCAGATGATTCCAGCCCCCAAGGTATCATCAACCTCGAGCCTCTCTGTCTTCCCAGTGATTTTTATTTGGGGGCAGAGAAAAGCCATCCCCACTGTACCCCTCTACCCTTTTTGTTCTTTAAATCGAGTTTAGCTACATAGCCCAAGCCTGGAACTTGAGACATCCCCCCCCCCTTCTACCTCCTGTTTTCAGGGTTCTTTAAATGTCCTTTATTTATTCAGGTTTTTTCAGGGTCTTTATATACAGCCCTGGCTGTCCTGGAACTTATTATGAGGACCAGGCTGACACTGTATTTATTTTTTAGAGTTATACAGGCTCCCTGCTGGCAAAGTGCTGGAATAGTTCAAGATACCACGTGGCTTGTGTATTAGTTATTTTGAAATCGGGTCTCACTGCATAGCTTTGGATGGCTTGGAACGTGATATGTAGGCCAGGCTGGCCTCAGATTCACAGAGATCCTCTTACTTCTGCCTATGGAGTACTGGAATTAAGGTGTGTGTGATACCTCATCTGTCGAGGGTGGTTTGTTTTTGTTTTTAAGATATGAACAGGCGCCGGGCGTTGGTGGCGCACGCCTTTAATCCCAGCACTCGGGAGGCAGAGGCAGGCGGATCTCTGTGAGTTCGAGGCCAGCCTGGGCTACCAAGTGAGCTCCAGGAAAGGCGCAAAGCTACACAGAGAAACCCTGTCTCGAAAAACCAAAAAAAAAAAAAAAAAAAAGATATGAACAGGCTCAGCCAGGGCGGTGGTGGCACACGCCTTTAATCCCAGCACTCGGGAGGCGGATCTCTGTGAGTTCGAGGCCAGCCTGGGCTACCAAGTGAGTTCCGGGAAAGGCGCAAAGCTACACAGAGAAACCCTGTCTCGAAAAACCAAAAAAAAAAAAAAAAAAAAGATATGAACAGGCTCAAAAAACCAAATTAAGATATAGAAATCAATATACTTACTTCATAAAATAGATTTAGCATTTTGCTTTTATTTGTCCTGCTCAAGAATAGTTTAAGACATTGAAAGGCCAGGTGTAGTGGCCATACCTGTACCTGCAGTGTTTGGGATGTAGATGCAGGACGATCAAGGGCATTGTCAGCTACATACTGAATCTGAGGCTAGCCTGAGCTTCGTAAGAGATGGCTCAGTAGTTGAGGACATGCTGGGAAAACCACGAGGGCCTAAATTCAAACCCTGGTACCCATACCAAGCTGGGTCTTATGCACACCTGTGACCCCAGTGCTGCCGTGGGCAGAGATGGCAGAGTGGGGACTTAATGCCTGCCAGCCTAGCACAAACACGTAAGGTCAGAGTTCAG
The DNA here is from genome assembly GCF_049852395.1 of Peromyscus maniculatus bairdii. NCBI lineage: Eukaryota > Metazoa > Chordata > Mammalia > Rodentia > Cricetidae > Peromyscus > Peromyscus maniculatus. Next base: position 80,206,612 of record NC_134862.1, read on the forward strand.
GAAGGGACCCTGCCTCAAAGGAATAAGGGAAAGAACAATACAAGAGGACACCCCGTTACGCTCTTTTGTCCTCTGCGGGAGACACTCCAAATAATGGGAAAAGCCAATCTTTAAAAAGTGTGTGTGTGTGTGTGTGTGTGTGTGTGTGTGTGTTGCACATGTATGTGGAGGGAGATAAGAGGACAATTTACAGGAGTCAGCTCTCTCTTTCCAGCATATGGATTCCAGGGAACAAACTCAGGTCGTCAGGCTTGGTGGCAAGTGTCCTTATTCACGTAGCCATCTCACTGGCCCAGGAGAAGCAATTTCTAAAAACAACTTAAAAATCTTGATCTCAGTGACAGAGTGGTGCCTAGCATGCACTACACCTGGGTTCAATCCCTGGTACTTACAAAATAAACAAAAGTAACAAAATACATCAATAACAATAAAAATAATCTCAAGGGCTGAGATTAAATGTGTGTGCCACCACGCCCAGCAGTTTCTGTAATTTTTAGAAAATGGTAGAAATGGTTTATGAAGATAAAGAAGAGAAAGGCGCTTCTGAGAGCCGACGTGAGCCTGAGCGCTCAGCAGGCCCAGGCTCAAAGGCCAGTGTGTCTGTGATTCTTAGATGGTAACTCACCTGTTCACACTTGATGCCCGGATGGTTTGTTGGGCTGATTTTCTATTTTTAAAAATCTATTTCATATAATTTTTTCAATTAAAGAAATTTCTTCCTCTCAACTGAGTGTGCCACAGCGCACACTTGTAATCCAACCCCATTGCTGGAGATGGAGGCAAGAGGACCTGGATTTCAAGGCCAGGCTCTGCTCCAGGAGAAGTTCAAGGTCAGTCTGAGTACATGATATCGTCTCAAATATACACTCTTTTAGTTTGTGCCGTCTCCTCTCCTTTTTTCTAGGGTGGTTTGGCTAGAAAAACTGCTGGTTTTGATTGTTATTGTTTTCATACACACACACACCCCACGAGAGAGAGAGAGAGAGAGAGAGAGAGAGAGACAGAGAGAGAGAGAGACAGAGACAGAGACAGAGACAGAGAGAGACAGAGAGAGAGAGAGGGAGAGAGAGAGAGAGAGAGAGAGAGAATGAATTGTTTTCATACACACACACACCCCACGAGAGAGAGAGAGAGAGAGAGACAGACAGAGAGACAGAGAGAGAGAGAGAGAGAGAGAGAGAGAGAGAGAGAATGAATTGTTTTCATACACACACACACCGAGAGAGAGAGAGAGAGAGAGAGAGAGAGAGAGAGAGAGAGAGAGAGAGAGAGAGAGAGAATGAATAGCGGTCTCCATTAGGGGGTGCCGTAGTCTCAGAAAAGAAAATTAACATAGCTTTTGGACTTAGAGGTGCTTTGGAGCTGAAACTTTCACATTTGTGGCCATGCATCATTTCTGGCCTTATTGTGTACAAAACTGCTTCAGTTTTTATGGGGAAATCTGCAAAATCCAGATCTCCACTCCAGCACCTATTTACCATCTGGACCAGTGGGGTAGCATGCCAGGTTTCTTGGAACTACTTGAGAGAAATCTTGGAGAGCTGATAATATCACTAGAGATAATGGTTCAGATGATCCAAACTGTGTGGTAGGGGAAACAGACTTGGGATCTTCCTGTCTTATCAACCCAAATGCTCAAACTATAAGTCTGCCCCCCCACCCCCCGCCCCTGCATGTCCAGATCATCCTTTGGAAAACTATATAAAAACTGTTGACTGGTTTTAAGACAGTTTTGTAAAAGACCCATTCATTCAAAGCAAAGCAAGTCTCCATTTTTATTTTGCTATTTTTCTATTATTATTTATTATCAGACAACTGAGGGTGACCTTGAACTTCTGATCCTCCTGCCTCACCTCCCAAGCACCAGGTTACAGGCACCACCTGATTTATGCAGTGCCGGGAATCTAGCCCAGGCTTCCTGCTTGTGCGGCAGACACTCTACCAAGTAGAGCCACATCCCAGCCCCTTCATTGACCAGAGTCGTTTCTGTCCTTTCTGTTCTCTCCTATTAATACTGTCGGACTCTCTGAGAATAACTCGCCTCATCTCTGGACAGTGGTTCTCAGCCTGGCGCAAACTGGCTGACGTGATCAACATACATCTGTAGTGAAGAGAGAAAGAGATGTTGAAGGAGAAAAGTGAAATTTCTCCTTGTGATTGTGCTTTGCCCTCCAGATTCCTCTGTCCTTTGCAGCCCAAGGTTTTCTTTGCAGCAGGAGGTTTTGCTCCTTACCTTGGAGAATGTTAAATAAACCTGTAACGTTCTAAGGCCCCACCCTTTTCTGTTTAACATAACCAGAATAGGTTTGTGTGTGTGTGGATGTGCACTCGTGTGTGGATATGTGTGTGTGTGTGTGTGTGTGTGTGTGTGTGTGTTTGTTTACGCATTTGCACTTACATGCCACGGAGCATGTGGGGAATGGAGGAAAACTCTCAGCTGGTTCTCTCCTCCACTCCCTGTTTCTGCCTGTCTGGAACTCCCATTGAGGTGGAAGAACACAGTGGCTCCAGATGCAGCAGGATTTTTCATGGCTGGCTTGAAACTCACTCTGTAGACCAGGTTGACCACAAACTCACAGAGATCCACCTGACTCTGCCCCCCCCCACTCCCACCCCCCGTGTGATTAAAGGTGTGCACCGCCACATCCATCCCTCTGGCACTCTTAAGCCAATAACAATGTTAAAATTATCAATCCCTCTTTGAATCAAATGCTTACCACGGTATGTTATGCATAGTTAATGCTCAGAGCCAGGACAGGCTTCATTTTCCATGCAAGGTTGTTGGGGCCTGCGCAGATGAACATCCCTAAGGCCTCAGATTCCAAGCACAGCCAGAATTTCGCCCAGATAAGTTGGCTCCAGGATGGACACTGGTGGCTGTCCTCGCTTAGCTCCATGTTTACACACTGTCCACAGAGCCAAGGAAAACTGCCTCAACAGCAGGTAAAGAAGACAGAAATTCCCAGGGAAACCATGGGTGCAGAACTGTCGCTTTGCCTCTTGGGGACAAAATGGATGTTCTAGGGCAGAGACACACAGTCCTCGGTCCTAAAATAACTCGTCTCCTCCATCACACTAGAGAGTAATGAGAATCACAGGGACAAGCACATGGGCCTCCTTTCCTATGTCACACGATCCAGCAGCTAACTGTGAGAGCCTCTGACAAGGGCTGTTCTTACCCCATTATCTAGAAGGGTCAGGGGGGTCCTTATGCAGGGTGTGTTGGATGGGATAAAGATCTTAGGGGGAGAAAGAACTAACAGTTATCTCCCCCCAAGCTAGCTTCAAACTTGTAACAATCCTCTTGCTTCAGCATCCCAAGTGCTGGGATTGTAGGTGTGAGCTATCGCATGCAGATTGCTTTCTTTAAAATAAATAAATAAATAAATAAATAAATAAATATAATAAATAAATAAACAAAAGATTTTATTTTTAATCGTATTTATGGGTTGGGATGGTTGTGTCAGAAGAGGATGTCAGAGTCCACTTAGCTGTAGTTATAGGTGGTTACAAGCCATGGGTGCGGGCGGCGGTGGCACACGCCTTTAATCCCAGCACTCTGGAGGCAGAGGCAGGCGGATGTCTGTGAGTTCAAGGCCAACCTTGTCTACAGAGTGAGAGCCAGGACAGGCACCAAAACTACACGGAGAAACCCTGTCTCGAAAAACAAACGAACGAACAAAAGAATGTACAAGCCATGGGTGCTGGGAAACTGAACTTGGGTAAGAGCAGCATGAACTCTTAATCACTGAGCCATCTTTCCAGCTCCCTTCCACCCGCCCCTCGACACTTGTTTTTAAACCTGCATCTATTAATTATATAGTAACGGGTTTCATTGTGTCTTTTTTCATACATGTATCTATTCTGATCATATTTACCCTCTTATCCTCTCTTATCCCCAACTCCCAATGAACCTCCTCTGCTCCCCAACAAGTCCCCCTCCCATGTTATGTGGACGTTTGTTGTTTGTTGAGATAAAGTCTCACTATGTGGCCCTGGCTGGCCTGGAACTTCCTATGTAGACCTGGCTGACCTCAGGTTCACAGAGCTACATCTGCCTCTGCCTCCTAAGTGCTGGGATTAAAGGCACCGCCATGCCCTGGTGTGCGTGTAAGTGTGTGGGTGCCCTTCCTACTGAGCTCAGAGTTGCTTGCATGAGCGGGAGGCTATTGACAGGAATATGGGCAACCTACCAGCGGCTGGCTACAACCCTAAAGAAAAAGATCTTGCCCTCCCCCGGCAACCATTAACTGCCACTGGCTCCACATGAAGGGTGGGGCCGTGTGAGCCCCTCCCCCAGCCACTGCCTATATTGCCCCAGGAGGAGTGGGGCATCGTGAGTCCCTCTATTTTTTTAAGATAGGGTCCTACTATGTAACCCAGGCTGATCTTGAACTCGAGATCCTCCTGCCTCTGCTTCCTGGATACTAGGATCACAGGCATGCACAGTCATACCTGGTTCTGAAGTATCCATTTCTTTGGACAACTTATTTTCTTCTTAAAAAAAAAAAAAACTAAAACAAAACAAAAAATCCCCAAAACTCGAGACTATATAACTGACAAGCGCTCTTTAGTTCTAACACCCCAGTAGATGAGTAGATCTGCTTAACAGAAAAAAAAGCAGATGCGTCTCAGAGCGTTTCTTAGTTTTCTAGCTAGTACGTTTGGGCGCCATCACTCCATCTTCCCAAACCTGGTACTTTAGTCTTAGACTGTCATCATCCCTGCTCAGGTTCCTGCCCTAGGTCCTGAGTTGCCATATCCCAGCCAACCCCATGAACCTACGCTCCTGGGTTCTGTGACTGGACAGTGATGGAGGAGTCATTTACGGACGAAGGACAAAGACATACATTTCCTTCTGGGAGCAAATAAGATGGTGGCTTCCTAAGCACGGTGCCTCTGTTATCTGTAGACAGTGTCTTGGCTGTGTTCAGTTCCCACTGTGCGTTTACAGCATCTAGATATTTCATTCACGTTATCCTACACTGTGCAAAGCAGGTCATCTCTACAATATGTGACGAGAGCTGTTGACCGAAGGAAAGCCAGCGGCTTAAGACATATAATACCATGTTGACTAAGGACTGGGCCCTGTTGCTAGTTCTCCAGTTAGTTCATTATACCACAGTGTCTCACAACCTCTGCTCCTGGTGTCCCAAAGCTTGTTTGCATAGGTGAAGCTGCCATTCAGGGACAACCTGGAAATTCTGAAGCAGGGCTAACTTCTCAGCTCATCTTTTTTTTTAATGTTTATTATTCAGTCCTCCACACTCTAAAAGAAAAAGGAGCCTGACTTTCAGAGAGAAAGGAAGGGGGCAGTGTGAGCCACGGAAGGTAGGCCACCCCTGCTGATTGGGAGGAACTCCTGATTGGGAGGAACTCCCAGAAGGCCGCTCTTCTCAGTTGCCAGGCAACAAGTGTAAACAGGACAGGATCATGGCCACTAACTACAGTGCCAACCAGGTAAGTTCTCGTTCTCCGCCCTCACATTTGATTTTACCTTCCGGGTTCTACCTTTGGGCCTCCCCCTCCATCAGATTCTGATCCCTAAACAGATGCTGAGTGGGTTGAGGTGGCGTTTCACCTCAGAGTTGGGAGGGTCCAGGAACAAGCAAAAAGGACCTGAGTTAAGTTTGTAGAGTGTAAGCCAGAAGGCATTGATTTTATTTTTACAGGCCAGAGTACACCTTTTAGGCTTTGTAAGTCAAATAGCAAAGTCATAGCTATTTACATGAAAGTTGTCCCTAATTTGTTTTGGAAAAATTGAAGATATAATACCTGAGGCAAGTGTAGAGGTACTCCCCAGTGACCCCAGGACTTTGGAGGCAGGAGGAGGATCAGGTGCTCAAGGCATCCTTGGCTAACATACTGAATCCAAAGCTACCCTGAGCTCCATGAGACCCCCCCCCCACACACACACACACAGACAGACACACAAATCTGACCACTGTACAACATACCTGTAATCCTAGTTACTTAGTACAAGGAGGCAAAGTAATCACTGAAAATTTGAGGCCAGCCTGGTCTATATAGGATGTTCCAGGCCAGCCAGAAAATGGGACCCTGTCTACACAGTTTTGAAATTTTTTTGGAGAAAACATTTTGTTCACTTAGAATTCAAATTTTAGTGGCTTCTTCTTCTTCTTCTTCTTCTTCTTCTTCTTCTTCTTCTTCTTCTTCTTCTTCTTCTTCTTCTTCTTCTTCTTCATGTGTGTGTGTGTGTGTGTGTAGGCAAGGTCTTGCTACCCATCACTTAGTTCCCCCTCACTTAAAATCTCTTCCTCCCTATATAGATCCCCTTGTCACAATGAGTTAGAGTTCATATAATTGTTGAGGCCTTTGGTTTTCAATTAGAAGAGAACTGTCATCGTTTCATGGGCTTGAAGACTCTGAGCCTCACAGGAACTCTCCTCTTTCTCCACAGTATGAAAAAGCGTTCTCACCCAAGTACCTGCAGAACTGGTCTCCTGCCAAGCCAACAAAAGAGGTATTCTGAGCTCAGTGCCTTCCAATGCCAGTCTATGGTGACTGGCCTCATGGCCTCCCTGTCACCTAGCTCCTTTAGCCCTCTAATGGCCCACCTTCTCCTCTCCCATGCCCCTCAGACACCGTTTTCCTCCCTCTTTGACTTCAAGTACTTCTCTTCCCACCCCCACCACAGACAATCACTACCCATGAAGGCTACACTCAGATTATTGCCAACGATCGAGGTCATCTCCTGCCTTCAGTGCCCCGTTCCAAGGTAAGATTCCCCACGCCCATTCATAGCAAAAAGGGAAGAGTCAGCCAGGTGTGATGGTCACACCTTTAGTCCCAGCACTCAGAAGGCTGAGGCAGGAGCATCTCTGTGAGTCTGAGGTCAGCTTGGTCTACAGAGTGAATTCCAGGCCAGCTAGGACTACATATAGAGATGTTGTCTCAAAACAAAACAAAAAGAGCTGATGCATAAAAACGGAGCTACAGTCACTACATAGAAAATTGAAGCCCAATTTGTGAGCGCCCCTATGTTCTATCCAGTTTATCCACCAGGACAGAGCTGGCTTAGCACATGGAAGTCCTGAAAATGATGAATATATAAACAATGTTTTCAGATGATAGTATTTATGCATGGGACTCTTTTATCACACTTAGCTTAAGAATGCAAAAAAAAATTTACATTGGAAGGAAAGGGGCTGAAAAACAGCATCGTAACTGGCGGAAGAGAGGAAGAGGGGAGATGATCCCTTCAGATGTTTCATTATTAAGATGCCAAAGGGACAGAGTGGATGTGAGGCCAGCAAGCCCTGCCAGGCAGACACTTAGCATCCAGGGGGATCTGTTGAGCAATGCCTTTTTCTTTTAGGCAAGTCCTTGGGGTTCCTTCATGGGCACCTGGCAAATGCCCCTGAAGGTACCACCTGCTCGGGTGACCCTGACCTCCCGCACAACGGATGCTGCTGCCTCTCTCACCAAGTGGATAAAGAAGAATCCCGATCTACTCAATGCCTCTAATGGGCTGCGTCCTGAAATCTTAGGCAAGGTATCTAGCCTTCCCATCTAACCCAAACTACTGTCTCCATTTCTTTTCCACTTCAAAACTGTCATGCCAATCCAGCAAGGGGAGGGGCCTCTAACCAGTTCTGTCTTCTGCTGTCTAAGCTCTAATTACTAAGGTTCAAAGGAACAAAACAAGGCCATCTTGTTCCACACCCCTCACCCCAGTAGAAAACAGTCTGGAAGGGAGGTTAAATTTAACTATTCTTGGCCGAACCTTGACCTGCCCATGGTGTAGGAAGAAAGGGAGCCAGATTCTAAGGATGACTGGGAACTATGTAGGCCTAACAAGAAATATGATCATCTTTTCCACTCTAACCCCAACAGCCCCATAACCCTGACTGTCAGAAGAAACAGAAGAAATCTGTCACAAAGACTGTACAGCAAGCAGCAAATCCGACCATAATTCCCAGCTCCCCGACCATTGACGGTGATGACGCAGATGAAACTCAGAGCTCACACCCCTCTGCAGGTCACACACCAGGCCCCCAAACTCCCATTAACTCTCCCAAGAGCCCACCTGCAAGCCCGTGTTAGAATACCAAGCAGGTAGGTCCTGGTCTAGCCGAGATCGACATGCAATGCTGCAAATCTGCAGGGGAGGAGGCTGAGATGACATTTTAGGGACTGACTGAAATAAGTAAGACCTCCTGTATTCAGAAACGGGGAGCAGAGAAACGATGGGCCAGGAGTAATGGCAAATTTGGGTGAATAAACATTGTTTGTTGAATCTTGTACTGACCTGGGTTTTCTCCTCGTTCTATGACTGTCTTTTGCAATCCATAGAGGGAAGGCTGGGGAAGGGAGCAGGGAAAAGGATGGCAAGTCTTTTTGTTTCTCAAGGCAGGGTTTCTCCGAGTGGCCCTGACGATCCTAGAACTCAATCTGTAGACCAGGCTGGCCTAGAACTCACAGAGATTCACCTGCCTCTACCTCCCGAGTGCTGGGATTAAAGGCGTGCACCACCACCACCACCACCTGGCAAGCAGGTCTTTATTAAGAATGTCAGTTACACTTCAGCATTGACCAAGAGGAAGCTAGTCTGCATCACATAAGGGCAAAACCGAACTTTGGAGAACCGAACTTTGTACAACCAATATCTTCAAAATCACAACAAATACAGTTGTTTAATAGAGCCTGTGAAACTTTTTATGTTTATCCATTTACTTAATGAATATATGTACACCTGAATGAATATATATACACCTCAAGCTTGTGGAGGTCAGAGAACAACTGTGGGAGCTGGTTGCCTCCTTCTGCAACGTGGATCCTGGGAATCGAACTCAGGTCGTCAGGCTTGGCGGCTGAAGCATATATATATATACCCACTGAGCTATCTCGGATAGACCAGCTCGTAAGTAGAAAAAGAAAAAAGCCAGGGTGCTCCAACTTCCCCTCCCATCACTGGATGGTTAAGAAGCCATCAAAACAGTCAAGAAATCCACATCCATTCCCCAGCCTCCAAACCTATTAAAAACTGCCCTTGCTGTGCATCTTTCTGGCACTGGTTAAGCTGAATGCCAAGTCTAAAGCCAAAGGTGTTTCCCCATGAACACTGACAACCTGGAAGACAGCCGATTCAAGCTGGAGGAACTCTGCACGACCTCCCAGGATAGTCAGATGTGGTGGCACCGTCCTGTGATTCCAGCTACTTGGGGGACTGAAGCAAGAAGATCACCAGTCTGCTGTCTGGCCTTAACTTGGTAAGGCCTGTCTCAAAATAATAATAATAATAATAATAATAATAATAATAATAATAATAATAATAATAATAATAAACAACCTAACAGTGGGGGCTGGGGCTACGGCTGTGCTTGCCTAGCATGAATGGGACCCTAGGTTCAATCCCTAGCCCCACAAAAGACTTCCCAGGCAGGGCCCGTCTAGAGAAAAGGGGGAAGTGACTACTGGGCATCAGGATAGAGATGGCCGAGAGCAGAGGGTGTGGTAACGCACAGTCAGGGGGCAGACAAGGTGGCACCAGCTGGAAGTAGCCTGGGTTAAAGTTCCAGGCCAGTCAGGGATGCATGGTGAGGCCCTTCTCAGATTTCAAGAGACTACTAAAGCAGCACCCCACCCCACCCCAGCGCCGAGTTCACGTTGTCTTCCTGTTCAATGGCCACGTCATTCCTCAGTCCACTGCTTTGACTGATCTGGAGTAGTTTTTCTTGGTGCTGGGGACCGAACCACAGGCTCTGTGCATACTACCATGGAGCCAAATACCTAGTCCCAAGATGAATCTTTTATTCCAGAGCTGGAAAAACTATCAAGACAGCACTCTGAGCTGGGGGACTAGATCATGTACAAGGACCTGACTTTGACCTCTAGCACCTTAAACAAAGCACTCCTGCTAAAGATTCAGGGTCCCAGTAGGGGTCAAATACTAAGTTTTCCTATTACATATATTTTCTGGGATTCTGACACCCTTGTTCCACTTTAAAAAATTCTCTACTAGTCGCCCCAACCCCACCTCACTGCCCAAATCTGCCTTTGTAAGTCATCAGCCCTCAGCTGTCACCTCCACTGGTGCCAGGTGTCCTTAAATGAAATACTTGCTGAACTGTACCATGAGTTATATAACTGGCTATCCACAGGATGGGATGGGACCCTGCGTAAGACCTTAAAAGCTCTCAACAGAGCTGGGCAGTAGTGGCGCACGCCTTTAATTCCAGCACTCAGGAGGCAGAGGCAGGCGGATCTCTGTGAATTCAAGGCCAGCCTGGTCTACAGAGCAAGTTCCAGGACAGCCATGGCTACAAAGAGAAACCTGAGCTCAAAAACTAACCAAACAAACAAACAAAAACAGCTCAACATGCTTAGCTGCCCCCTCTTTACTCTTTTCTGAGGCTTCCTCGTAGTACCCAAATCTCTCACTACTTGTATGTGATTACCTCAATTTTTCTCCAGTGCTCAGTTGTGGAACAAACTATTTCTCTCCTAGGAAAGGTCATTCTGGAGGGTGTAAATGTCCAAGACACAAAGGAAAGGGCAGAAATGAGATCCTTTCTACTAATCCTCACTAAATTTCAAAGAGTCAAACATGAAATGAGCAGTATTTTAATCGTTTCCAAAGAAGACGGTACAAGAATTTAGATTAGAAAACAGGACATTAAAGGCGTTTTTATTAGAAGTGAAAAACAGAAAGAACAGAAAATACAATTTTTTGGCTCTTCCTCATCCATCAAAAGCTGTATATCTTTTCCCCCAAGCACGAGCTTCCAAGATCAACTCGCTCTTTATCTCTCTCTAGCTGGACAGGGCAAATCCCTCCCCCTCCACCTCTCTCCTCTCAGTCACACTGTGTGGGTGCTGAAGGCCCTGAGCAGACCAATGAACAGAACTGTCCTTTAAGCCAGCAGCCCACAGGCAGTGGCACCCAGGGCAGCCACAGAACTGGCATTGTTTCCACGGTCTCAGCAAGAAGGAGTCGAAAGCCGACCCTCAGCACAAATCAAAGTCAAATGTGGAGAGGGAGTAGGGGCTCCTGGGCCCAGGGAGAAGGACCTTTCTCTACTACTATGGTTCTTCAAGCTTCTGTACTGAGCTCCAACGGGATATGAAACTCATGGCATCTACAAATCGGGGGAACCGTGGTGGATGGAGACAAGAGTGATAAACAGGGACATAAATGAGGGTGATAATGTATAGGACCATGCTGGAATTTCAGCTCTTCACATGGCTGCCAGCCCCACAGAGCACAGCACAGCAAGAACCAAGACGGCCACTCCAGACTGCTGCACCTGGGGGATCGCCAGGCCTTTCCCTAGGTCCCACATCTGTAGGGAAAAATAAAAAGAGGGGAAAGTTTTTAGTTTTATTTTCAGTAATTAGAACCCCGGCCACTCTTACAATTCCTTTCTCAGAAATCTACCTGCTGAATGGGTCCCTGCCTTCTATGGGATTCCAGAGAAAAGTACTACATCCCTATGCCCAATTTCACTCTTCTAAAAGTCACAACACAGTACCACCACCCACTTCCCCAATGACTGACAATCAAGTCCCCTCATGTGGCAGAGATTGGGTGATGTTCTCCACAACGCCAAGGGCCCTTCATACAAAAGCTTCCAGACTGTGCACATATCCTCCCCCGACATGAGAGCACATGTAGATCAACATTTCTGGAAAGATATTCCTTCAAAACATAGTTTTGTTTTCTGACATAGAATCGTGTTGTATAATCCAGACTAGCATAGAATTCACCATGTAGCTCAGGGTGAGCACACCCAAGGTCCTCCTGTTTAAATTTCCCAAGTGCTGGAATTACAGGCATTCACCATGTCTGGCCCAAACATATTTCTGCACAGTGTAAGGCATTATGTGGAGGTGGTGAAGTTCTGTGGTTCTATGAATTTGGTAAACACATAACTTGCAAGTTTCGCAAGCAATTTACTACTGTAGTCTGTGACTCTCCAGTAGAGTCAATCACAGAGTTCTTTGGTGACTCATCCTCAAGGACTGATATTTTACAGACTATATTCTGGGACCTAGAACTAATGCCTTCTCTCCTTCTCTTTGGAGATAGGATCTCATGGATCCCAGGATGGTTTTGAATTCATCAGGTAGTCAAGGAAAACCTTGAACTTCTGATCCTCTTGCCTCCACCTTCTGAGTGCTAGGATTACAGTATCCAGTTTATGTGTGCTGGAGATCAAACCCAAGGCTTTGTACATGCTAGGCAAGCACTCTACCAATTGAGCTGTATCTCCCTCATTTAAAAATCCCCCCCCTCAGTTTATTCTCTGCGTAGCCCAGGATGACCTGGAACTCACTCTGTATACCAGGCTGGCCTCAAACTCACAGAGATCCGCTTGCCTCTGCCTCCCGAGTGCTGGGATTAAAGGCGTGCGCCACCACCGCCCAGCCTGTCTTTTTTTTCTTTTGGACATGATCTCCTATATATTCCTGGTTGGCTTGGAACTCTCTAAGTAAACTAAGTTGGCTTCAAGCTCATAGGAAATCTGCCTGCCTGAGCAGGGGATTAAAGGCATGCACCACCACCCCAACAGAATCTTAATTTTCAATTTCTTTCTTTCTTCTTCCATTTTCTCCCATCCAGGACTTCACTATATTGACCAAGGATACACTCGAAATTCCTAGGCTCAAGAGATCCTCCAACCTCAGGTTCCTAAACAGCTGGGACCATGCCTGGCTCTCAAACTTTTTTTTTTTACTATAACCTCACTAAGAGCGGGGGTGGGGGTGGGGGGAGGGGTATAAAAGCACTTGCCTTTTATGTGCTAACTTGAGTTAGACCTCCAGCACAAAAAACAAAACAAACAAAACCAAGCTCTAGATTCTCTTGCTCCCTAAGGGTATGAACACTCTAGGGCAGTGGTTCTCAACCTGTGGGGGTCACCTATCAGGTAGCCTCCTTATCAGTTATTTACATTATGATTCATAACAGTAGCAAAATTACATTTATGAAATAGCAATAAAATACTTTTATGGTTGGGGGGGGGGTCACCACCATATGAGAAACTAAGGGTCACAGGTTGAAAACCACTGCTCTAGGGCAAAAAGTGCTATTCAGGTTTCATACTTAGCACACAAAAGCAGCCTCAACACATTCTAACACATGAACCTCCATAGTCTGACTATAACACTGACTGAATCAGGAGGCACTGCAGACAAATACCACAGGGTATCCAGGAAGAAATCAAGGTGAGAGGATCCCCTGGTCTCAATGCCCAGCTAGCTTCCACCTAGATGTCATCAAGTGTGAAGCAGATTTGCTCACAGAGGCACAGTGCTTCATGAGACACTGAGTCCTGCTGGGCAGCAGTGGCAAGAGAAGCCTCTAGAAGGTGGGTCAAAGGTCTACATCTCCTCCTTTACAACCACACCACTTCCCCGTCCTAGCAGACCTTCCAGCCAGGCAACTGCTAAGACATACAATTTCATGGCAAACAGTTAAAACCTGACCTGCACCCAGAGCTAGTGCTTGTTAGAAGAAAAACTTAAAAGCAGATTTAGGGCTTAATAAAGCCTTTAGGTGCTTCACTTATCTCAACAAAGAGATGATCAGAATGGACAGGAACCAGGGCAAAAAGCCTGAGTTCTAGGATTGCTAGGTGATCCCTAAGTCCAACTCGTATTAAGACAAAAACAGACAGAAATAAGGCCCTGCCTGAGCCAGGATGTGAAGCCTTCAGCTGATTTCTTTACAGAGCTTTGTTCTGTGGAGTCAAGAGCCATTAATGAAACTTCCTTTTCTTCCCACTGTCTCCCTCAGGAATAAAAGTCACTTCAAATCACTGAACATCGCTCCAGGGAACACTTGATAAATACACTTAATTTAATAGATCATTTAATCTCTCACTTTTTTTTTCATTCAACTGTCTACTGGACCAGACTGAAATCCAGAAAATGCTTGTCTCTGAGGCTGTCTCTGATGAGATTATAAAAGGTCAAACTAAGGCAAAAGCATCCAGCTGACATTTTGCTTGGGTTCAGAAATAATGGAAGACTAGAAAAATACATTTTAACTATTTCTTGGAGAAGGACATAAGAGTAGGGATCACAAAATACGAACTCTTACAATGCTCAAACCTGCCAGGCAGGAAGATGATGAATTCAAGGCCAACCTGGTTACAGAGTGAGGACCAGGGCAGTCTGGGCAATTGAGTAAATCCCTGTCTGAAAATATAACAGTAATCTGGGTGTGTTCAAAGCCAGTCCTGGATACACAGTAAACTTACGGCCAACCTAAGTTTTATGAGACCCTGTCTCAAAAAGCCAAGAATAAATAAACCAGACATGATAGCACTAACCTACAAAATCCCAGCAGTCGGAGATTTGGAATTAGAGTTGGGAGAATAAGAATTTCAAGGTCATTCTTTGCTAAATAGTGAGTCTGAGGTCAATCTTGACTACATGAGACCTTCTTTTAAAAAAGGGGGGGTGGGCGGGCTGGAGAGATGGCTTAGCCATTAAGAGCACTGAGGACCTGGGTTCAATTCTCAGCACCCACATGGCAGCTTACAACTCTCTGTAACTCCAGTTCCAGGAGATCTGACACCTTCACACCAACACACATAAAATAAAGATAAATAAATTATTTAAAAAAAAAAAAAAAAAGGAGTGGCTGGAGAGACAGCTCAGTGTTCAGAGCACTGCCTGCTCCTCCAGTGAATCCAAGTTTGGTTCCCAGCACCCACAAGGTGGCTCATAACTGTTGTGGAATAATCTTTTTGCACACTGTGAAGATGTGTTTTTTGCCAAGGCATTGGTTTAATAAAAAGCTAAACAGCCATTAGCTGGGCAGGAGGTACAGGTGGGACAGCCAGGCACAGAGGACGCTGGGAAGAAGAAAGATGGGGTTGCCAGGAGACTCAGAGGGAGCAAAACATGCTGGAGGACAGGTAAAGCCACAAGCCACTTGACAAAACGTAGATTAATAGAAATGGGTTAAGTTGTAAGGGCTGGTTAGTAGCAAGCCTAAGCTATGTCCAAGCCTTTATAATTAATAAGTCTCTGTGTCATTACTGGGGAGCTGGTGGATCTGACGAAAAGGTCCAAATACACATAACCACATCCTCTTCTGGTTTCCACAGGCAACAAACATGCACATTGTGGGTGCACAGACATGCAGGGAGGCAACACACCCATACAAATGAAAATAAAAATCAAATTTAAACTGGTAAAAAGTGTGGGAAAAAAAAGGATGGGAGATATAGCTATGTGGTAGAGTGTTTGTCTAGCATGCACACGACCCAGCAGCACACGAACAAACCATGACAACAAGCACACAGCCACCCTGGCTGGACTCTCTGGCACCTAGCTTGTGTTTGCTCTCACTCTCCAGTTACTCAGTACAATCTAAAGTGAGGAAAACACGTGGATATACTCGAATCTAACCAGACTTGTCACTCTGGGTGGAAAGGAACGTTACACCGAAAGCAGTAACTGCTTATCTCGCTCATTATTAAATTCCCAGTGTCAAGAACAGTGCTTGACAATTTACACGCACCAGTTCATAGCTACCTAATAGATATGTCTTCTTTGCCAGATCTGGTTTCAAGGGTCTTTTAATAATTATATGTCTCTTAAAAGTGGGAAAGTCCACAATGACCCCTTTCAGCACTGGCCTAACACATACTCATAGAGGAATTCGGGAGGGGCCTTGTTTAGCTTCCCCAAAAGGACTTGAGTAAAGATCCAGTACAATTAGCCTTAAGAACTAAGAGGGCTGGCAAGATGGCTCAGGAAAAGGTACTTGCTGTCAAGCCTGATAACCTGAGTTCAAGCCCCCGGACCACAATACGAATAATAAATAAATAATAAAATTAAAACAGACGGACAGACAGACAAGGTTGGGCCATGTGTGGTGCTCATGCTTATAATCCCAGCACCTAGGATGCAGAGTCAGGAGGACAACCACAGATTCAAGGCCATTCTGGTCTACACAGCGTACTCCTGTCAGCCAGGGTTACGTAGTGAAATACCCTGTGTCAACAAGAAAGGAGGGTCACGCTACGGTTAGAGGTACAGCATGTGCAAGAGCCTTGGGTTCAGTGAGCCCAGCCTCAAAAGAGGGGGCGGGAGGACAGGCAAAGGAAAAAGAGCACTAAACCTAGAAAGAGGGGAGGACCCTCCCAGCCTCCCCACCCTCTTTATCCAGGAAACTTACCAAGTGTCGGATCCCATTCCACGCGTGGTACATGAGAGGAAAGGCAAGCACAAACTTAGCTGTGTGGATCACTGCTGGCCCCAAGCACAGGGACTTCACAAACATCAAGTAAGACTCAAAGTTCCCAGGAAGCAGCAGGGCAGACAGGCCAAAAAGATAGACCCCTGAGAGAAAAGCAAGCGTCCTGTTAATTACAAGTAATGTCATGTGTTAAACTGGGCTCTAGGAAGCTATTGACACCTGATACAATTCCTCTTTTTTTTTTTTTTTGGTTTTTCGAGACAGGGTTTCTTTGTGTAGCTTTGCACCTTTCTTGGAACTCACTCTGCAGACCAGGCTGGCCTCGAACTCACAGAGATCCACCTGCCTCTGCCTCCCAAAGTGCCGGGGTTAAAGGCATACACCACCCCCCACCCCCCCACCCCCCCACCCCCGGCTACCTGATATAATTCTAAACCACTTGGAAATAGAGAAAGTCGGGATGTAGTTCAGCTGTCAAAATGCTGACTCACACATACAAGCCCTGAGTTTGAAACTAGCACCACATAAAAGCATGTATGGGAGACTGGAGAGATGGCTCAGCAGTTACAGTGATACTGATGTAGCAGAGAACCTGAGTTTGGGTCCCCAAAGCCACACTGAGTAGCTCACATCAACTTTTACTCCAGCTCCAAGGGGATTAAACACCTCCAGCTCCAAGGGTGCCTGTACTCATGTGTACACATAATTAAAAGTAATAAAAATAAAAATGGATCTTATAAAACATGTAGACTGGAGAGATGGCTCAACAGTTAAGAGTACTGGCTGCACTTCCAGAGGACTTGGGTTCATTTTCCAGCAACCATGTGGTTGTTCATCTGCAACTCCAGATCTAGGGAAGCCAGTGCCTTCTCCTGGCCAATTTGGGCGCTAGGCATGCACATAGTACATACACATATATAGGAAAAACACTTGTAAACATAAATGAAAAAAAAAATGGCCGGGTGGTGGTGGTGGCGGCAGCGGCGGCGGCGGCGCACGCCTTTAATCCCAGCACTCAGGAGGCAGAGGCAAGCGGATCTCTATGAGTTCGAGGCCAGCCTGGGCTACAGAGCGAGATCCAGGACAGCCAAGGCTACACAGAGAAACCCTGTCTTGAAAAAAAACAATAAATAAATAAATAAAATAAAAATAAAGAAAGAGAGAGAGAGAGAGAGAGAGAGAGGAAGGAAGGAAGGAAGGAAGGAAGGAAGGAAGGAAGGAAGGAAGGAAGGAAGGAAGGAAGGAAGGAAGGCCAAGCTTAAAGGACTTACATTCACTCTAAATCAGGTTGCTGAGGTGCAAAGGAGGCAGGGATGAGAGTCAGAAACAGCAGCTCTTCAAAGATCCCTTCATGCACACAAAGATCTGTGTGTGTGTGTGTGTGTGTGTGTGTGTCAATATATATACATACCTCCACTTAAGGCTATACCAGTGCCACGGTGGCCAACGGACATTGTCATGGGAAGAGACCAACTACAAAGAAACATACAAAGACAATTTTTAAAAAGGATGGCAGGGTTTTGTTTGTTTGTTTGGTTGGTTGGTTGTTTTTTGGTTTGGATGACATAAACAAAAAAGAAAAACAAAAACAAAAACCATCTGGGGCTGGAGAAATGGTTTAATGGTTAAGAGCACTTGCTATTCTTGCAGAAGACCTGAGTTTGGTTCCCAGTACCTGAATGGTGGCTCACAACCATCTCTAACTCCAGTTCTGGGGATCTGTCAAGCATTCTAACCTCTGAGGGATCAAGCACACATTTGGTATATACAAATGTACACAGGCAAAACATCCATACACATAAAATAAATCCTTAAAAACAAAAAACAAGAAGTCTCCTCCTAGCTTTCACAGCCCTATTTCCAGCTTCCAAATTTGAAGATAAGAAATTTGACTGAATACAGCTCAGAGGTGGAATGCTTATGTATCCTGCATGAGGCCCTGGGTTGGATCCACTGTAAAAAAGAACAAGAAAAATGACTTATTTTTAAAAGTATCTAAAAAAAAAAAAAAAAAAAAGCCAGATGTGGTGGTGCATGCCTTTAATCCCAGCAGTCTTGAGGCAGAGGCAGGCGGATCTCTGTGTTTGTAGAGCAGGTCAGCCTGCTCTACAGAGTGAGTTCCGGGACAGCCAGGGCTACACAGAGAAATCCTGTCTCAAAAAACAAAACAAAAGTAAATAAATAAGTAAAAATACAAAGTATCTCTTGGGGCTGCAGAAATGGCTCAGCAGTTAAAAACTCTTGCTTTTTACAAAGGTCAGAGATTCAGTTCCCAGAACCCATGACATGTAAGCCAGCTCCAGGGCATCTGGTGCCCTCTTCTGGCCTCTGTAGGCACAGGGCATGCAGGTGGTGTACATATATACATGCAAAACAACAACCAAAACAACTCATTTATCAAATAACAATATTGTTTAAAAGTTATCCCCCTTGATTTTACAAAAGCGAATCACTGCTACCATTGGGAAGAAGAAACAAATACAACTCTTAACTCTTCACCCGGGGCCCCCATACTGGTACCAATTAGACCACTCAGAGCTGATACAACTGGAAAGCAAACGTGCTGTTTGTGTGACTCAAGCCTGTGACCTCAGGGCGACACAGTGAGACCAGCCTCAAAAACAAACAACAGTTGAAGGCCAGTCTGGACGATGTAGGGCTCTGTTTCCAAAAATAAAGAAACAGAAAAAAAGTACAATGTTAGCTACTTCAGACATCCTTCCTTGACATATTATCTAGGAAACAGACCCACGTTTCCTGATGTTTCTTTTTCCATGCAAAGTTCCATAAATGGACCTAATGTCATTTTTTTTTTTCAAATGACTTGTGAAGAAAGTCCAGGCTTATTTGGAACTATCTCCATCCTCATAATCCTACCCCTTCCAACTCCCTCTCTCATTTTTATTTTTATTTTTTTAATTTCCGGAGCTGAGGACAGAACCCAGGGCCTTGCGCTTGGTAGGCAAGTGCTCTACCACTTAGCTAAATCCCCAACCCTTTTTTCTAAAAAAAAATTTTTTAATTACCCTCTCTCATTTTTGAGGCAGGTTCTCACCATTTACTAAGATCACGTATTAACCTTCTGTTAGGGTACAATGCCCAGTTTCTACAATTAAAATTATTTCTGGAATCTGAGTTGGAAAAAAATCCTAAAGGGTTGTGGTATTTGTGGAGGTGGTTAAAAAAATGGCCAGTATCCCCTGGCAGGAACCCAAGGAAAGAGGGCAGCAAAGCTCAAGATGCTTCTCTGAATTAGTGCTTATTTATCTATTCTTAATTTGTAAAAAGACCCACAGGGATTCTCTTAGAAGACAAAAACAAAATCAGCTAGCACCTCTACTTCAGAATACAAGAGATGAACAAACATAAACATGTATGTATAAATACACACACACACACACACACACACACACACACACGACTGAAAACACAGTATATATCTCAGCCCTATCCAACGAGAGGACCTACAGTCAATGATGTGCTGGTAGGAACGAGCACATCTAACACTCCAATACTGATGCCACACTGAAGAACTTCTAGTAGCCACTGCTAGAACAATTTGAGCATCCAAGTAAACAATGACCGTAAAAGAGTGTAACTTTTGTGTAAGACAGGAACCCTTGAAAGAAAGCAAGGTTTGCCCTGCAGACAGAGGAAATCCAAAGGGTATGTGCAACAAGGCAAGTGTGGTGGCACTCAACCTGTAACTCAGTATCTGGAAGGTGGCAGCAGGACACGAAGTTCAAGGTCAGCCTCAGTTACACACCGAGTCTGAAGCCAGCCTGAGCTATGTAAGATTCAGTCTAAAACACCAATAAATAAATAAATTAGTAAGTCATGTGGCCCCTAGAAGCTAGAAACTGCAAAAAGAAATGGATTTCCCCTAGAACTTTGCAAAGGAAAAGAAGCCAGCCTCTGTTAACATGTTTGTTTATTTTAAAATATTTCATTTGTTAATTTAGTGTACCATGGTACACAATGCAGATTGGAGGACAACTTCTGGGAGTCAGCTCTGTCCTTCCACCGTGTGGGACCAAATGGTCAAAGGTCGTCAGGCTTAGTGTGGGAGAACCTCCACCTACCGAACTGTCTTCTCAGCCTGAGAACTTAATTTCAGCTTCATGGAAGGAGTCACATTTCCAACAGAAGTGCAAAAGTATGAACTTATGTGGTTTTTTTTTTTATAGCTCAGCCTGGCCTTGAATTTGCTATGTAATTGAGGACAGGATTAAACTCCTGATCCTCCTGCCTCAACACCCCAAGTGAACCACCTTGATCAGCCTCAAACAGCAATTTTTTTTATTTTTTTTTTTTTTGTTTATTGAGAAAGGCTTTTTCTGTGGATCAGCCTGGCTATCCTGGAACTCTGTAGACCAGGCCTGCCTCGAACTCACAGAGATCTGCCTGCCTCTGCCTCCCAAGTGCTAGGATTAAAGGCATGCGCCACCATGTCTGGACTACAAACAGAAATTTTTGAGCTCAAACAGTCTAGTATAATACATTCCAATACTAAAAGATTTTGATACTTAAAAGCTGAGGAATCACAGTAGAAAAGTACTAAAAGTCAGTTTTTCATAATTAAACCATCAGGTTTCTCCAAGAGCAGAACACTTTGTACGTGTAATAAAAACACTACAATATAAAACAAAATATACCACAGCCTCAAATCTGAGCAGAGGTGTTGTGGACAGCGTTCAGTGTTGTGTGGTGTGATGGCAGTACTGATGATGTACAGTACAAAGTGTGTGTGCTGTGTACTCAGAACCAAGGCTTCAGTGAAGTCTTCGGTGTAGCAGGCGGGCAATACCAGAAACACCTCAGACTCATGAGCTGCTTGCCTTTCAATTTTCTTTTCGGCAGCTGTGCATTCAGAAATCTTTTACTTGCTGCCGACTTGTTTCAAGACTCTTCCTGCCACTGACAACCCACAGGTTAAGAAGCTGCATGCTAATGTAGGCCGGGCTGTCACCACTGCCCCGCCCACTGCCCCCGGGCACTGTATTCAAGGAGATACTCAGAAAAAGTAAAGAAAGCCCAACTCTGGACCATCCCGCTCCAGGGCCCTTACCTGTAGATAGTGATATGGGGAGAAAGAGGACGGTTTGAGCTCGTGTTCTTATTCCAGAACCGCTCCATCTCTTCCTTAGCGGAGGTTCCCAAAGGAACAGCACTAAAATAAAACAAGAGGTTCAAAAAGGACTAAAGTCCACATTTTACATAGCAGAAAGTACACTTTTAAAGTTTTATTTTATTTTTAGTTGTGGTTATGTGTATGTTAGTGCAAATGCCTGAGGAGGCCTGAAGAAGGTGTTGGATCCCATAGGGCTGGAGTTACAGGCAGGTGTTAGTTACCCAATATGTGTGCTAGGAACTAATCTGGGTCCTCTGCAAGAACAGTACAAGCTCTTACACTGTGCCATCCCTCTAGTCCCCTAAAATGTCTTTTTTAAGGTAGGGTTGGATCAGGCTTGCTCAGTGGGGAAAGGTGCTTGCTGACAAATCTGATGACCTGGATTTGATCTCCCTGGACGCACATGGTAGGAGGAGAAAACCACTCCCACGAGATGTTTTCTGACATCCACCTGCACTCCCATGAGCCCCACCACACACACATTAATAAGTAATACACACACACACACACACACACACACACACACACACACACACACACATTTGTTTAAGAAAGGATAAGGGTATAGAAGTGGCTCAGAAGTTAAGAGCAGAGGCTGCTCTTCCGGAGGACTCGAGTTTGATTCCCAGCACCCACATGGTGGTTCACAACTGTAACTCCAGTCCCAGGCAATCAAACTGGCCTCCTCGGCACTGAATAACTGTAGTACACAGACAAAAATGCAGGCAGAACATCCATACACATAAAATTAAAATAAAAAAAAAGGAAAGGACATAAAGAGATAAGGTGGCACAGCAGAGGCAAGAAGACTGGAAGTTCCAGGCCAGCCTGGACCACATAATAAGTAAAAGGCCAGCCTAGGCTATAAAGAGAAACTGAATCAAAAGCAAAAGAGTTCACAATCCTAGCATTTAGGTTGAAGCAGAAGGATCAGGAGTTCTGTATCATCCTTATTCACACAGCAAGCTCAATGACTAGCCTAAGCTACATGAAGCCCTGTCTAAAAACAAAACAAAACCCAACCCTAAAAAATCAAAAGCAAAAGGAAAACATGACAGCTAAGTGCATTTATGAGCCTGACTAGGTTCTGGCTGCAGGAAAAGAAAAGGTTGTAGTTCTATAAAGTACATCATTTGGGACAAACAGAAAATTCGAAAATCAGCTATGTATCAGATAAGCGTTCATCAGTTAGTTTCTTAATTGTAGTGATAGTGACTATGCTTGTATATTATCCTGTTATATAAGCAAACAAAAATGTCAGCAGTTGATGAACCTGGATGAAATGAGCATAGGACTTCTCACACCAGATATGGCAGGGAGTGTCTATAATGCCAGCCCAACAGAGGATCACACAGAGGGTCATGGAAGCTCAAAATCATGGTCACAACACTGCAAGACTTACTCAGAAACAAGACATGTTGCACAACACCAAGAACCAAAAATGTTCTATTCTTATGTATTTTCTGAAAGTATAAGGTATTTGATGTTTCCACGATAAACCTTCAAAAAAATTGTTGAAGGCAACTGTGAAGTCAACAACTAGGAATAAATATTTAGCAGGAAAAAATAAAACTCTCAGAGATCCACCTGCCTCTGCTTCCAGAGTGCAAGGACTAAAGGCATGTGCCACCACACCCAGATTTCTACTGCCTTTTCATGAGGAAAAGAGTTAATAATATAAAATATTCATAGTGTGTAGACAGATTTTTCTTTGGGCCACTAACTCACAAAAAACGACTTATTATTAAGAAAGCTTGGTCTATAGCTTAGGCTTGTTTCTAACTAGTTCTTATAACCTTAATTAACCTTAATTAACGTATCTTTCAATCTACGTTTTTTTTACGTGGCTCAGTCACCTTTACTCTGCACTGCCCATCCTGCTTTCTCAACGTCTGGCTGGTGACTCTGTCTTTCTTCTTCCCAGAGCTCTCTGTCCAGAAGTCCCTGCTATACCTCCTGCCTAGCTATTGGCTGTTTAGCTTTTTATTAAACCAATCACAGTGACACATGTTCACACAGTGTAAGGGAATATTCCACAACAACAGAGTTCAAAACTTACTTTCTGAGACAAAGCTGAGAATTAACGTGGGCCCGGAGGCAGTGACGGCCAAGGTGTCTGCAAGAGATTCAAGAATACAAATTTAGAGACCAACACCAGCATATCAACTTGCCCACCTTTGTACTATATTATTACTATTTATATAGTCTTGGCTTGTGAAACAAGGTTTCTCTGTGTAGTCCTGGCTGTCCTGGAACTCACTCTGCAGACCAGACTGGCCTCGAAATCAGGGATCCATCTGGCTCTGTGTCCCGAGTGCTGAGATTAAAGGGATAAGCCATCATGCCTGGCTCCTTTGTATTATATGAGATGTGGAAAGACTGACTGAAAATAAAATGAGGGTTGAGGGTATAATTCAGTGCAGAATGTATGCTTAATGACATGGGACCCTGGGTTCAACCTCCAGCATCAAAACCATCAGAGGTAAGCACAGCGTCCCTAGTTTCTGACTGAAAAACTACAACCTGAAGACAGGCATGGGGAGTACACCTGTCGTCCTAGCACTTGGTAAGCAGAGGCAGAAGGGTTAGACATTCAAGAACAGCCTCAGCTACATACTGAGTTTGTGGCCAGTCTGTGTTACACAAGACCCTGTCTCAAAAAAGAAGAAACGAAGGGAGAGAAGGAGGAAGGGAGGGAGGAAAGGAAGAAGAGAGGGAGGGAGGGAGGGAGGGAGGGAGGGAGAGAGGGAGGGAGGGAGGGAGGAACAGACTGTACATAACTAAGTAGGACATGGTAATAAGATTATAATTCTAGTAGCTGTGCTGCTGAAACAGGAGGATGGCAATTTTCAGGTCAGCATGTGCTACAAGATCCTCTCTTAATAAAAAAAAAAAATTAAAGCTACAACTCTAAGTAAAGACTAATCAGAAATATTACCTACAAATGCAAATCAAGTTTTAAATGAACACAAATACTATGTGAGAGAGGCAATAATATTATATAGAAACAAATTTGTTGTGTTTTTTAGGACAGGGTCTCATGTAGTTTAGGCTGGCCTCAGCACTTACTATGTAGCTAAAGTACTTCCACCTCCCAAGTGCTAGGATTCCATGTTTGTCTCCCGGATGTTCTTGTTGTTTTAAAGCTAGGTCTTACAGGAAGTGGTTAAACAGGGGTGGGCAGCGGGCTTTAATAGCTCAGTGGTAAAGTGCTTGCCTAACATTCAAAGGGTGGGGCTTTGGGTTTAATCCCAGCACTGCAGAAACCAACAAGCCAGAGTAAGTAATTGACAGTGGGAAGCACACAGTTTATGGATGGCAGAGACCTGCTCCAAATGGATGAATTAAATTTTGAAGAACAAGGGATTTGAGGATGGACAGTCCTGATATTAAGCTAGGTCATTTCAAAAACTACCATCTGGAGCTGGGGAAATGGCTCAGTGGATAAAAGCACTTTACATAACCCTGACAACCTGAGTCCAATCCCACAAGGCCCACTTAAGAATGGAAGACAACTAACTGTACAA
Source organism: Peromyscus maniculatus bairdii (assembly GCF_049852395.1). Taxonomy (NCBI): domain Eukaryota; kingdom Metazoa; phylum Chordata; class Mammalia; order Rodentia; family Cricetidae; genus Peromyscus; species Peromyscus maniculatus. Next base: position 80,231,450 of record NC_134862.1, read on the forward strand.
AGTCCTCCGACTGCCACACCCAGTGCACCCAAGTACGTACACGTACACGTACACACACACACACACACACACACACACACACACACACACGCAATAATAATAATAACTCATTTAAAAAAAACCTACCATCAACTTCCAGAGAGCAGAGATAAATTTCAAGTCACAAAGCCTTTCATACATAGTATGAGAAAGCAAAGATTCTTTACCATTCCCACAAAGAAGCATTTACAAAGATAATTATGTTTTCTACCTAAAAGTTGCTACTTTAAAAAAAAAATTACAGGGGCTGGAGAGATGGTTCAGCAGTTAAGAGCATTGGCTGCTCTCCTGGAGGATTAGGGTTTAATTCCCAGCACCCACATGGTATTCACAACCATCTGTAATTTCAGTTCCAGAAAACCCAATGCCCTTTTCTGGACTCTGAAGGTTCAAGGCACTCACGTGGTACATGGACATGCATGCAGGCAAAACACCCATACACATAAACCATAATAATTTAAAGCATTTTAATTACATTTTATTTATTCTGTGTGATGGCGCATGCCACAACACACATGTGGGAATCAGAAAACTTGTAAGGAGTTTCTTCTCTCCTTCCAACATGTGGATCCTGGGATCAAACTCAGGTAATTACTCAGGTAATTAGGCTTGTAATCTCAGCATTCAGGAAGATATACAGGAAGACTGCTGTAAATTCAAGGCCAGTCTGGTCTAAACAGCAATTTCCAGGCCAGCCAGAGCTGTATCAAGACCTTGTCCAAAAAGCCAAAAGGAAAGTGAAAAAGGAAAAACATTCAACAACACACCCTTTAATCTCAAAATTCCAGCCAACACTTCCAAAGCATTTAAGAAGGTGACCACAATGAAGTTCTAGAAGTCAAAACATTTACCTACATTAATTCTATGTAACGAGTTATTCACTATGTGCAAGGCACTGTGGAGATTATAAGAGCTCTTTAAGATCCAACAATCGTTGGGCAGTGGTGGCGCACACTTTTGATCCTAGCACTTGGGAGGCAGAGCCAGGAGGGTCTCTGTGAGTTCCAGGCCAGTCTGGTCTACAGAGTGAGATCCAGGACAGGCACCAAAACTACACAGAGAAACCCTGTCTTAAAAACAGCAAAACAAAACAAACAAACAAACAAAAAAAAAAAAACAAAGATCCAACAATCTGGGCCAGGTGGTGGCCGCACCCCTTTAATCCCAGTAGTCAAGAGGCAGAAGAGTCAGATCTCTGTGAATTTGAGGTCAGGCTGGTTTACAGAGTGAGTCCCAGGACAGCCAAAGCTACAGAGAAACCCTGTCTCAAAACCAAACCAAACCAAACCAAACCAAAAAAAAAAAAAAAAAAAAAAAAAAAAAGAATAGTATATCTTACGTGGGTAATTTATTTGTTTAATAACTTTTTTCCTTTATTTTACATACTGACCAGTTTACCCTTCCTCCTCTCCTGTTCCCTCCCCAGCTTCCATCTACCCCCTCCCCATCCATCCACTCCTCCTCTGTCTCCATTCAGAAAGGGGCAGGCCTCCCATGGGCTTGAAGAGAGCATGGTACTCAAGCTGAGGTAGGACCCAGCTCCTTCCCCTGCATAAAGGCTGGGCAAAGGAATCCAGCATGGGGAACAGGTTCCCAAAAGCCAGCTAAGCTCCAGGGACAGGTCCTGATCTCACTGCTAGGAGCCTTACAAACAGGCCAAGCTACACAACAGTCACACACACACACATGCAGAAGGCCTAGGTCAGTCCCATGCAGGCTCCCTAACTGTTGGTCCAGAGTCCATGTGCTCACAGGATATCAGGTGAGCTGTCTCTATGGGATCCTCTGTCATGACCTTGACCTCCCTGGCTCATACAGTCCCTCCTCCCTTTCTTCAGGAGGACTCTCAGAGCTCAGCCCAGTGCTTGGCTGTGGATCTCTGCATCTGCTTCCATCAGTTACTAGATAACAGCTCTCTGGTGACAGTTAGGGTAGTCACCAAACTGATTACAATAGATGGCCAGTTCGGGCATTGGGTAATTTCTTTTAAAAAATTTTAAAACCGTGCATCTAATAGTTTAAGAGTTAGATATCTAGCCGTTCAGTGGTGGCACATGCCTTTGATCCCAACACTAAGGAGGCAGAGGCAGGCAGATCTCTGTGAGTTTGAGTCCAGCTTGGCCTACAGAGTGAGTTCCAGGACAGCCAGAGCTGTTACACAGAGAAACTCTGTCTCAAAAAATAAAACAAAACAAACAAAAAGATGCAATAATTTTCTAAATGAGTTTATGATGTCCATTACATCACTGATACTAGACGCACAATCAATTTAAGAGCCTTATGCTCTACAACAGAGCATCAGAAGGGGCCATTATTTGAAGGGAAAAATCCAAGCAACCCTCTTCAGTTCTCTCTCTTCCCTTTGGAGGCAAGAGGTGAATGCAGACATTGTGTACCCAGGGCTCTTAGAAAGAAGTGGGAACAAATCTCTTTAAAACAACTGAATTGTCTCCGAAGCTGCAGGGCACACATTCCTCACACCAAGCTAGGCCCAGTCACTCAGCTACCCAGCAAGAGTTTGCAGATGTGGGTTGGAATCTATCGCATGTTCTGTCTAGTGCTATTGTTTCCCAAATACCAATGTAAGCTTTACACAAGGCCCCTCAGAAGCAAGCTGTAGGAACTCCATAACTTCATTTGAAATATGAAAGCAGGTACCTATCCTCATTTTTCATGTGAAACCAGAAACTCTGAAAAGGCTTTCTACGCTGGGAATGGAGCTTAAAATGTTGCAGCTAGGAGCCAGTGAGAGGGTTTAGAGAGCGAAGGCTCTTCCCATCAAGTCTGACAACCTTAGCTGGACCCTTAGGATTCACAGTTGTCCTCTGACCTCTACACACAAGCCACGGCACACGAGCGCCCACCCACACCCACAACAAAGAAAAGTGGGGGAAAAACTGTAAAAGGTTATAGCTAGAAGCAAGCATTTTGTTTTGCGACAGGCTCTTAATCTGTGGCCCAGGCTGGCCTCACTCTATAGCCCAGGCTGGCTTCAATCTTACAGCAACCCTTCCTGTCTCAGTCTCCTAAGTGCTGAGACTACTGGGGTGAGCCTTCACAGGCAGCTGATAAAGTCGTTTATGTGAAATGGTGTGGCATTTACGTATGTCTTCTGCACATTGTCCTATACTTTCAATAACTTCTCTATTACTTATAATGCCAATATAATTTAAATGTTCCATAAATGTCATACCATATGGTTTTAGGAAGGGGGTGTGTGCTACCTATGCGCAGTTCAAACACAACCAATGGGAAAAAGTTGCTTTAGAAATAACCAATGAGCAGTCTAGATACAACCAGACAAAAGGTGAAGCAAACTATTCTCAGTAAGTGCTGAACTGAGAATGAATATCTGAATGACAGAAGACTACAACAGGGTATACCTACAGTTTGACTCACATGGGCTCAGTATAATGCTGGTCAGGTAACGGACTCAAACTGTTTTTTTTAATGTTTTTCAAGTATTTTCAATCTGAGTCTGGCTGAATCCAGGAAGAACCCAAAGATGAAGACTCTAAACACTAATCCTGAAACTCCTAAAAATGATAGTTTGGAACCAATATGATCATTTCAAGCTAAATGTTAATTCACCCAACATGCCTTAACATTCACCAACGTGTGCTACATCATAGGGGTTGGGGATTTAGCTCAGTGGTAGAGCGCTTGCCTAGCAAGCACAAGGCCCTGGGTTCGGTCCTCAGCTCTGAAAAAAGAAAAGAATTTGAAAGCATTCAATGACAGTTAAATAATTCAGATTGCTGGACGAAGCTCTGGAAAACCTGTTCCTGTCCTATCTCAGAGAAAAGATGCCTATGGAAATGCACAGCCAAATGAAAATGAAGGATAAAGATGACTGATCCAAATCCCCAAAGGCTCACTTTGTAACAAAGAAAAACTAAACAGAATCCCTCTATTTTTATACTGTCTGACTGAAGTGGAAAGAGAAATGAAAACACATTTGGGAGAATTAGGGGCTGGAATTTCAACAGCACTGAAGCTAACTTTCCATAACAAATAACTTCCAAAAATAGGACAGACACAAAACTGTGTTGGGATTTGTACCGTAAGTGTCTAAGGGCACTGGCCCTTACAACTAATAAAGGCTCTGGGAACGACACCTAAAGAGTGAAGAATTAAGAACGAAAGAGAATCTAGGCTATGTCTCTGGACAGGAAATTGGCTTTTAGAGAAAGGAGGGGATACCCACCCCATCACAACGCTAAACCGAAATGAAAACAAAGTGGATTTTCTGGGCAGCGGCAGACCCACTCGGGCTGGCTGCTGCTCTTAACCCCGGCACGGGAGGGATGCGTTTGGGAGCCAGACAGTCCCCACTTGTTGCAGCAGCAGCAGCCGCCGCAGACCTGCCAGGGGCGAGGAAGCATGAACTAGGTGCACCAAGGAGCCCCTCCCCCTACGATCCCCACCCCCCACCCCACCCCCCCGCGCGCCCAGAACTGTAGGCCTGGGGGCCAACTGATCTCCAAGTTAGTTTTTCGAGGCTCGGACCTGGGTGAGACCACAAGAGCAAGTTGGGAAGAGGCTTTAGACGTGGGCGAAGCGGGAAGAGTGACAGCCGCGCCACTGGTCCATACAAAGTGACCTCTAAGCCCTGCGGAGCCCGGGGATGGGGGGGGAGATGCTAGGATCCCCGGGGCGCGGCCTGCACACCCACGGGTCCTTTCCCTGTCCCCCGCACGCTTGTGCCGCTGTCACCACCCTGAGGGACCGGTTCAGGTCCCCCAAGGGTCGCAGGCGCGGACTCCCAAGCCCCAAGCTAAAGTCACCTCAGCAAGAGCGCAGCCATCTTGAGTTCCGGCCTGGACGGAAATGACGCAAGCGGCCCCCCCCCCCCGGCACCCCAGGCGTCCCCTCCCTCGGGCGGAGGAGCCGGCGCGCGGGGCGGGGCGGGGCGGGGCGGGGGGGGCGGGGCGGGGGGCTGTCACGTGACAACTTAGACTTTTTAGGCCGGAACCTCCTCTGGGTTTTGCGGCTCGGGTCTTTGTGGATGGTGATTTTTTTTCTCGGTTCTTTGTTTTTTATCCTCTCTCGTGCTAGTTTCTAGCGTCGTTGGTCAAAGTTTTGGCCCAATCGCCGTGTGCACTATCATCCTTAGTGCATTTCCCTGCCCGCGGGTTTATTTTGTCCCGCTCCCCCGACCGGACAGCGACTTCGCCCGCTTTATTCACCGAGGATTCCGGCAGCTCACTTCGCCCCCCCTCCTTTCCAAGTGGTCCTAAAAAAAAATCTCCGGGCTAGCTGACTGAGACACCCAAGGAACAAGCGACTTTGGGCTTCCTCGGGTTCCTTGGTGCTTCCTCACGGTTCTTCGGCCCTAAAGAGCTGTCAGGCAAGCACTGCATTTTCAAGCTATATATCCCCAGCGAGAGAAGCACACTGACCCCCGATTTGGACCGTAGGGCGTGTGCGGCGGGGCTGTCAGAGGGCCTTACACCATTATTCTCAAGGTCGGGGATCCTCCTCTGGCCACCTCCATTAGGCCTGGCCATTCCAGGGCTTGAGCTGCTGCGTGAACCAAATTCCCACCGGCCAAAGACAAGGCTCCCTTGTTTCTTTTTCAGCGATATGTGGGTGACACCCACAGCCACAAGAACCTGGGGCGTGGAGAACCCACTTTCATTTATATGTGCTGTATATAAACGGTTTTGAGGAATCCAAGGACAGAAATCAGTTGCAGAGCGCTCTCAACTGAGGAAAGAAAATGAGCAAGTGAGAAAGGAATGAACTAGAATGCCAAAGTTCCTGACCCTGGGAGCTGTGGGGTGGCGGGGCAGAGGGAGAAAGAATAAAGGGAGGGGGAGGGGACAGAGTAACTTATTCTATTGTAAATCTCTTTCGGTTGTATTAATATTCAGATCCCATTTATATTTAGCACTCTCTTGCCTCTTTCCTTTCAGGATTTAAATAGCACAAGTTCGCTTTTCCCCCTGCATCAGATGAATAATATTATTTCTGTAACGTTTGACAAAGAAAGCACTTTCGTAGACTTTAGGGACTGGAAGGGACCTTAGAGGTTCTCTCGTCCACCCCTCTATTCAGGGCAAGAGTCTGCAAGAATCTCTTGGGCAGCGTTTCTTGATCTTCAAGACGGCTGCGACAACACAATTCAGTGCCCGGATACCTCAAAAAATAAGTTTCATCCTGGGAGCCGTGGTGGCACCTGTAGTCCCAGCACTTAGGAGGCTGAAGTAAGAGGGTCACAAGTTTGAGGCCAGCCTCTAGGGACAGGAAAAACAAAACAAGCAAAAACCCAGCTTTTAAAAATTTAGTGAACAGGAAAAAAGAAAACAACAAAAAATAGCTAAAATTGTTTAAAAATTAGTAAACAGGCTAATGAATAGAAAATTGTTCTGGTAAATACAGTTTTCTGATATTGAATTCTAACCCTCTCTAACCCAGGCTTGGTGGCACACATGCAGTCCTAGAACTAAGAAAGTAGAAGTGGGAGGATCAGGAGTTCAAGGTCATCCTCAGTTACATATTGAGTTCCAGGTATCCTGGGCTACAGTTGAAACAGTATCTCAAAATCAAAAACAACAATAAAATGTAATGAATACTTCTTTAACTTAGTTCTGTTTTTTGTTTGTTTTGCTTGTTTTGTTTTGTTTTGTTTTTTTAGTGTATGTGGGTGTTTTACTTGCTTTGTATATCCGTGTACCACATGTGTGCTTGGGGCTGGGGGGGGGGGGAAGAGGGCACCAGATCCCCTGGAACTGGAATTACAGACCTGTGAGCTGCTGCCACCTGGGTGCTGGGAATCAATCCCCATCCTCTGGAAGAGCAGTCAGTGTTCTTAACTGCTGAGCCATCTCTCCAGCCCCAGCACTTAAGTCTTTTATAATAATTTTATTTAACATATATGTGCAATTGACATTTTGCCAATCTGTGAAAGTGCTATGGGAGATTCAAAGATACAAGACTACACTGACCTGTTGATCTGAAGACACTTACAGCCTTAGCAAGGTCAATAAAGAAACAAACGTAGAAAGCAGTAAACTGGGGATATAGCTCAGTTGGTAGAATGCTTGCCTAGTATTCACAAAGCCCTGGTTTTTAGCTCCAGTATTGCATAAAGGCAGACACAGTAGTGCACACCTGTAATCTCAGCACTCAGGACCTATAAATAGGAGGATCAGAAATTCAAAGGTCATCCCAGCCTCTATAGCAAGTTGGAGGTGGAGGAGAGGGGAGGGGAGAGGAGGGAGGGAGGGAGGGCGAGAGAGAACATACAAGACCACAAAACAAGGTGCAGATAAGAATAGTGGGTAGATTAAGTGGAAAGTGGTGAAGTTAAGTTGGAATATTGATTACAGCATCCTATAAACATTAGCTGATTTTGTCCGTGGGGTTTGTTTGTTTATTTATTTATTTATTTATTTATTTATTTATTTATTTATTTATTTATTTATATGGTTTTCGAGACAGGGTTTCTCTGTGTAGCTTTGTGCCTTTCCTGGATCTCACTCTGTAGCCTAGGCTGGCCTTGAACTCACAGAGATCCGCCTGCCTCTGCCTCCCGAGTGCTGGGATTAAAGGCGTGCCCACCACTGCCCGCCATGGGGTTTATTTATAATCAAGCCTCTATTTAGCATTCCATTACCAAGATCTAGTGTTAACCACAAAACTCACAAGAACTGTGACTTGAGATGCATGGAGGGTCCAAGAGACTGTTGGCTTAACGTCCCATATGCAGGACCAAGCTAAGCATGGTGGTGGATGCCATGTAATCCCAGCCCTCAGAAAGCAGAAACAAGATCACCAGAAGCTCCAGGCCAGTCTGATCAAAATAGTGAGTTCAAGTCAGGAAGTGGTGGTGCACTGGAGTTCAAGACCAGCCTGGTCTACAGAGCGAGTTCCAGGACAGAGAAACCCTGTCTTGAAAAACAAAAACAAAAACAAACAAAAAGTGGGTTCAGGTCAGCCAGGAGTATATGGGTAGATCCTGTCTTAAGCAAACAATGTGAAACAATGGTTGTTGCGCTCAACCTCTAGAACCTACACTTTAGCTGATGGAAATAAATCACTTTGAAATTCAGACTGTGGGGCCGAAGAGCTGGCTCAATGGTTAAGAGTGCTTGCTGCTCTTGCAGAGGACCCAGGTTCAGTTTGCAATACCCACATGATGGCTCACAACTGTACACAACTCCAGTTCCAGGGTATAGAGTACATACATACAGCAGGCAAAACAGTGAAACACATAAAGCAAAATAAATACATCTAAAGAAAGAAAAAAGAAATTCAGACTTCAAATATTAACCTGAACTCTTTTTGTTGTTATTGTTATTATTGTTGTTATTGTTTGAGACAGGGTCTCTCTATATAGCCCTGGCTGTCCTGGAACTCACTATGTAGGCCAAGGCTGGCCTCGAACTCACAGAGCTCTGACTGCTTCTGCCTCCTGAATGCTGGGATTAAAGGAGTGCACCACCAATGCCCAACAAACCAAACTCTTTCTTAATACAGTTTCTTTAAAAATAATCGAGATGCGGGGCAATGATGGCTCACACCTTTAATCCCAGCACTCAGAGGAGGCAGAGGCAGATGGATCTCTGTGAATTCGAGGCCAGCCTGGTCTACAAAGGAAGTTCCAGCCTGGTCTACAAAGGAAGTTCCAAGACAGCCAGGGCTGTTACACAGAGAAACCCTGTCTCAAAAAGCCAAAAAGAAAAGAAAAAAATAATAAACAGGATAAAGCAAGAGAAATGAAGGGGAAGAGATTGGGGGTGGGGCGGACATTTTTGATAAAAAGCACAATCATTTCAGATGACCGAAAGGAGGCAAGAAAAAGAGGCAGCAATCTGGATATCTCTAGAAGATTTTGCTTGCGAGGTTTGTCTTAAAACTCAGCTCAACTGTATAATTTGTGGTAGTGGGGCGACTACTTTCATGCTCTCCTTTGAAAAAACAAACACCACAACAAACCTGGTCTCTGGGCCCTAAGGGGAACGCACTTGCTGCTCTTCTGGAAGACTTGGGTTCAGTTCCTAACACTCACAGGTTGCTCACAACCATTCCAGTTCCAGGGGATCTGAGTCCCCTTTCTGGCTCCTACCATCACTAGACGCATGGAACACATATACAAGCAGACAAGCACTTATACACATACAAATAAATAAATCATAAATCATAAAAAAACCTCAACTATGGTCATGCAGACATCCCAAACATCTTGTTTTTTCCTTGGTTGGTTGGTTGGTTGGTTGGTTGGTTGGTTGGTTTATTGAAATGATCTCTTATAGCCCAGGCTAGCTTTGAACTCCTGATCCTCCTGCTTCCACTTCCCAAGTGCTAGGAAGATGGGTATAAACTGCAGCTGATTTTGCCATCTCTAATTCCATACCCTAATTCAGTTCTTCAGGAGAGGCTTACAGTGTACGAGATTAAATCCACCCTCTTTAGTCTGTCATTTGAGACCTTCAAAACTTTCTGTTCAGACTTGTTTCCTGCTGTACCCTTTCAAGATCCCCCACATCAAATCAAACATGGATGTACATAATCTGCTCTAAATATTCCCAGAACTTCACAAATGTCACACACACACACACACACACACAGAGAGAGAGAGAGAGAGAGAGAGAGAGAGAGAGAGAGAGAGAGAGAGAGAGAGAGACTTACTTATCTCTGCTCTTTGCTCTTCCATCTAGCCACTGTCCCTCCTAGTCCCCTTTTCAAAATGTCACTTCTCCTTCGAGGTCCCTATATAACATTGCCTCCTAGACTCCCAGCCCTGACTGCTCTTTCCTCTGAACTTCATGCATTAAGTGAAGGTCATTTGTAGAACCAAATCTTCCTGATGGAGTGAGTGGCTGGTTGTGTGTGCTGGTATCCCCAGCATTCTGTTCATTGGCTGATGAGGAGCTTGTCTTGTTTTCCCCTCTGCCTCCTCAAAGTGGATTTTGAGCTTGCAGGAAGAACTGAACTACCATTCTGCTACCAGCCTTCTCATCCTTTCCAAATGGCCGGCACGCAGGACAGTATGTGCCTTTGCTCATTAAACCGCAGCATAGTGTGAGGCGGTGAAGGATTTCCTAACAAAAGAGGGGAGGTCTGGGCTTCTGGAAGTTTCTGGGTAAAGAAAAGCTCCTATCTAGGTAGGATCTCCTAGGATGTAGGGAGATGGAAAAAGTTGTTCCCAAAGGGCTTTGCCATCTCAAGTTGGCTATAGTGTTGCCATAGCAGTCAGAACAACAAAGGGACACCCTAATTTGGGAGTTCTCTGAAAGAAACCTGCCTCTTAAGTCCTAGGGCTCTCAGGCAAGGAGGGAAGAAGTCCTTTGCGTGGCCTTTAGGATTTAGGTTTCTCAGCTTATCTATTCCTCAGAGAAGTGTGTCTGTGTCCCTTTCTGTCCCTCTCCCTCACCCCCCCCCCAGCATTCCAGCCTAGGGTAGGGGGAGGTCAGTATACACAAAGCTTTCTGTGTATGGGGTGGTATGTATCCCCCCACCCCTCCACCCAGAGTATACAATGCCCCTTCTGCTCCATGCCCCCTGCCACCCTCCCCACCACCTCTCAACTGCACATGCCAGGCTGCAATTGGTCACTGGCTCGGGACAGCCCCCTCATGCTGGGAATCCAGGGGATTTTAAGCGGGTTCCAGAAAACCCCGCTCAGTTCCTTGACCCCCACTTTCTCCACCCCACAGACGCTCTGGGCCCTAGCCCCTGGCCCAGCTATGGCTCCTGGGGCTCCCTCATCCAGCCCCAGCCCTATCCTGGCTGCCCTGCTCTTCTCTTCTTTGGGTAAGTGGAGGCACTGAGTCCCGGAACCCCGAGATTCAGGTGGTCTCTCAGCAACCGCTCCCTTTCTCCACTGTACTCTTCCCTGCAAAAACCAGGAGGCGAGAGCAGGAAGGGCATGCTTTGTTTAGGTGTGGGGAGGGAGGGTGTATATCATTTAAAGGAAGCGGGGAAAGGTCTTTCTTTAAAAGACACAGTAAAAGAGACAATAGAGAGCTTCCCTGAGCACCCAGTGTAGAAGTCAGCTGCCCTCAGATCCATGCAGACAGCCTGTCAGGAAGCAAAAGGGGGTATGGAAAAGAATAGGATCAAATCAAATCAAATTCATTCCCAAGTGGGGCAAGAGCTACCCAACCTTAATTTCCCAGAAAAGAAAAGTCAGGGAATATGAACTAATGAATGAGCCCACCCCTCTGTGATCTCCGCTTCTTAGATTGGGTTTCTGCGTGTGGCCTCTCATCCATGTGAGTGAATCCTAGGATCTTGTCCCAGTAAAGCCATCTTCCTTAAATTGATCGGCCTTTTCCTTTACCTCCGGCAGATGTTGAGTGAGCAAGAGAACATCAAAGCAAGGTTAATTAAGTAGATCCTTCCAAACTGCCTCGCATCCTGTGCTGGCAGTAGGCAAGCTGGAGTGAGGAGGGGGGATGAGCAGCAGGGGAGGGGGACAGTTAGAAAACCTAGGGTTCTTTCCTCGGTCAAGTTCAACTCTTTGGGTTGTAAATGCAAAAGTTAGACTTTCCTGGTTCATAGTGGACTATTCTGTGGTACCCCAAGACAATGGTGAAGACAGGAAGTTGGAGAAAGCCTTGGTAAAGGGAATGAGGAGCTAAGGAGTCTAAGGGCGCAAAAGAGCTGTGCCCTACCCATAGACCCCCTGAGCAGAGTGGAGAAGGGCAAAGACTGGTGATATAATAGGAGAACCAGAAGTCAGAACCAATAAATGACCCTCTTTGTTAGATTGGGGATTCCCAAGAAGGCTCTAATTCCCAGGAGAAGGCAGAATTCCCAGGAGGTAAAGAGAAGATATTGCTTGCTGAGGTGGGGGATTCAGGACAATGAGGGCGAGAGTGGGTGTAACATGAGCCTCCAGCACTGTTTAGACAATGAGACTTTGTTTGGTTGCCCCCTCCTAAAGAACAGAAGAGTCTACAGTTGTCCCCACCCAGGGCCAGCCCACACACATAGTCTCCCTGGAATGACTCTGCTGTGTGGGTGCGTTATAGGGGTGGCACTGAGCCAATATGGCCGAGAAAGGGGAAGACGGCTGAACCACAGAGGTCCACATGCAGAGTCACCTGAGTGCTGGACTTGGGGTCTTACTCTATGCCCAGCTTCTTTCTCCCCTGGCAAACAGGCAGGCAGGACAGTTGTGCCCAGCAAGAAGACTCAACATTCTCTAGTCTTCTCCTCTTCTTCTTCTTCTTCTTCTTCTTCTTCTTCTTCTTCTTCTTCTTCTTCTTCTTCTTCTTCTTCTTCTTCTTCTTCTTCTGTCTTCTTGCAAGAATTTGCATTTGCTGTACTCTGAAATACTACAAAGCTGCTAAAAGTAGGGTTGATGTCTATGAGTCAGCATGGAAAGCTATCCCAGATACGTATATTCTTAATTCAAAACAAAGAAGTACATCATAATGCAATATATTGTATATACATTATATTTTAAAGAGCTCCACAAAACAAATTTAGCCATTTGTTATAAGTACAGATATATCTTGAGTTTATGGCATTTATATTGAGTTGTGTACATAGAAAAAGCATATTTACTAACTGGTAATGGTGGTTCAGAGTGGGTGGAGACATTCAGAAAGAAATTGGTTGTTAGAGTAAGTGTCAAAGAGACATTAGCTTTATTGGTGTTACTTGAACAGTTTATAAGGATGTATGCATGGCGTGGTGGTGCACGCCTTTGGTGGTGCACGCCTTTAATTCCAGTACTCAGGAGGCAGCAGCAGGTGGATTTCTTTGAGTCCTAGGCCAGCCTGTTCCACATATTGAGTTCCAGGACAGCCAGGGCGACATAGTAAGACCCTGTCTTAAAACAAACAAGCCAGGCAGGGATGGTGCACACCTGTAATCCCAGCATTTGGGAGGCAGCAGCAGGTGGATCTCTGTGAGTTCCAGGCCAACCTGGTCTACAGAGTGATTTCAAGGACAGCCTGAGCTATACAGAGAAATCCTGTCTTGAAAAAAAAAAAAAAGAGTTAGATATCAACCATTGGCACAAGCCTACAATCCCAATAATCGGAAGGCTGGGGGAGGAGGATAATAAGTTCTAGGAGAGTAAGACTATAGTAAGACTGCCTCGGAAGAGAGAGAGAGAGAGAGAGAGAGAGAGAGAGAGAGAGAGAGAGAGAGAGAGAGAGAGAAAGGAGGGAGGAGGGAGGGAGGGAAAGAAAAAAGAAAGAAAGAGAAGGAAAAGGAGACTAAATGGTGGAGTGAGAGTTGGACACAACCCACCTTCTAGAACCCTACAGAAAAGCACTGATGTGTTTCCTGTGCGCTGAAGAAGCCGCCCCATCCAAGCACTAAGCAGACCTGAGCCTGCCTAGCTTTTGAGATCAGACAAGGTTGGATACGTTCAGGGTGGTGTGGCTATGGCCTTGAGGAATAGCCTCTCTGTTGAGACCTTAAGCCAGATGCAGCGTTGACTTTCACCAACCGAGTTAGTCCAGACAGAGGCAGGCCTCAAAATACTTGTGTCTTTGCTATGGCCTCGGCCCTGGACGGCGGACTGGCCTCATATCCTCTTTATGTCCGACGGGGCCCACGTGCATCTCATTTCCCTCTGCTTGCAGTGCTGTCCCCGGCCCTGGCCATTGTGGTTTACACGGACAGGGAAGTCTATGGTGCTGTGGGCTCCCAGGTGACCCTGCACTGCTCCTTCTGGTCCAGCGAATGGGTCTCAGATGACATCTCTTTTACCTGGCGCTACCAGCCTGAAGGGGGGCGAGATGCCATTTCGGTGAGTGCATGAGGGGGTCCTGGGGTTAGACAACAGATAGGGGGCTTCAAACAGCAGAAAAGAGAACTTGGGCTGCAGACGGGAAACTGTTTTATGAGCCATAAACTCAATTGCAGCGTAGGTAGCAGTCTTTGTTACCTTGCCTGTATCTGTGTGCACGGTCCTCCCTCTCACAGGCCAAGATCTGTTACCCCGAGTCTGGAGTCGAGTTTTGGCGGCTTTTCACACTCAGGTTCTCAGATCACACGATTTCCCTCATTCCTCATAGATCTTCCACTATGCCAAAGGACAACCTTACATCGACGAAGTGGGGACCTTCAAAGAGCGCATCCAGTGGGTCGGGGACCCTCGATGGAAGGATGGCTCCATTGTCATCCACAACCTTGACTACAGCGACAACGGCACTTTCACTTGTGATGTCAAAAACCCACCAGACATAGTGGGCAAGACTTCTCAGGTCACACTCTATGTCTTTGAAAAAGGTGTGAGAAGGGACAAGGGACAGCGGTCTGGGAGGCAGTTCAAGGAGGGTATCAGGGCGGACTGATAGACCGGGGGTGAGGGGGGTGGGGAGGCAAATAGCCTCAACTAATCTGCATGTGGTACTGCAAGCCTTTAATCCCAGCTCTGGGGAGGCTCAGGGGTGACTGCTTGGGTCACACAGTGAGTTCAAGACCAGCCTGGGATATATAGCAAAAGTGCTGTGGGGGTTGGGAGTGGGGAACGGCGGGGATAGGCATGATGGTTCTGACTGTAATCCTAGTACTCCAGAGGTAGAAGCAGGTTGATCAGAAGTTCAAGGCCATCTTTGGCTACATAGCAAGTAGCCAACGACTACTTAAAGGCCAACCTGGGCTACGTGAGAGCCTGCCCCGCCCCCCAAAATAACATAAACTAATCGTAAAAACCTGGGAAGAGAGGCAAAAGGCAGCCTTGGCTAGAATTTTCACGTTTCCAGCCACTGGAAATAGGCGTAGTGCGAAGCTTCTGTTCCCCCCCGCGACCCACGTTATTTCTTTTTTCCGTCCCTTCCTAGTGCCTACTAGGTACGGGGTGGTGTTGGGAGCCGTGATCGGGGGCATCCTCGGGGTGGTGCTGTTGCTGCTGCTGCTCTTCTACCTGGTTCGATACTGCTGGCTGCGCAGGCAGGCGGCCCTGCAGAGGAGGCTCAGGTAAGGGGCGGGGCCTGACTCCCCACCTTCTATCCAGGATCCCCCGAGACTGCTTCAGTGGTGGGAGGGCCAGTGAAAAGAGGAAGTGCGGCCCGCTGGGAGCGGGCTCCAGTGAGACCAATCCTGCTGCAAACCTCTTTCCACAGTGCCATGGAGAAGGGGAAATTTCACAAGTCTTCTAAGGACTCCTCGAAGCGCGGGCGGCAGGTTAGCGAGGCATTAAGCCGGGGAGGAGAACGCTGGGAATCCGGGGACATCAGTGAGGGATGGGGCGGGGGGGGGGGGGGGGGTCAAGGTCAAGCCCGAGGCTGATGTGCGCAATCCTCCCCGCAGACGCCCGTGCTGTATGCCATGCTGGATCACAGCAGAAGCACCAAAGCCGCCAGTGAGAAGAAGTCTAAAGGGCTGGGGGATTCTCGCAAGGATAAGAAATAGCGGTTAGCGGGCCGGGCGGGGGGTCGGGGGTCTGCGACGGAGTCCACCAAAGGCTCTCAGGTGGTGGTCATCGAGATGGAGCTTCGAAAAGATGAGCAGAGCTCGGAGCTCCGCCCTGCAGTCAAGTCCCCCAGTAGAACCAGCCTCAAGAACGCCCTCAAGAACATGATGGGCCTGGACTCGGACAAGTGACCGTCACATCCAGGCCCTGTCGGAGCAGGGGGTACCTAGGCTCCTCTTTTCCCAGGTCTAGGTGTTTTCCTCTTGCTCCTCATCCCTGCCCTGCCCTTACCTCCCAATGAGATGTAAAGTTTCATTTCAACCTTCCTTTCCAAGTTCTTGGATTCCTCCTTCGCCTTTACCCCTCGGCTTTCCGGGAGCCTGGGGACTAACCCTATTCCTCGCCTGCCCCAAGGGCTGTGTGTTTGGTGCCTATTCCTCAGGCACCGAGAAGAAAGGGACCTTGATTGCCTCTGCCCAACTCCAGGCCACTTAGCCTCCCCCCTCCCCTACCCCAGCTGATCCCCTGGCTCTCTCTCGCGCTCTCTCTCTTTTCTTTCCCTCCAGTGGCCCAGCTCCACACTCTTGTCTTTGGGCTCAAATCCACATCATCCAGATCAGACTCTCCATCAGGGTTTATTTAGGTTGTCGAGTATTTTTTATTTGTTCATCCATTTTTTTTTTTGTTTGTTTGTTTACCTGAGCCCGTGCCCTCATGACTGAGGACCAATGACGTCATGTGGCCTTTGCAGCTCCCCACTCCCTAAGTCTTTACTGGAGAGCCAGCCAGCCCACTCAGTGGAGCCCCTGATCCTCAGACCTCAGCTACATGATTGATGCCCTCTGGCCACACTGGAGCACAGCTCTGGGACTCAAGATTTGGGGAAAGAGAAAAAAAAAATGGATCGTCACAGGTCAGGGGTGGAGCAGGGGGCTTTAAGAAATGTCTTTAAAAAATCAATTATCAGACAGAAAACCGGAAAACCAAAGGAGACTAGGAGGGAAAGAAAGAGGTTGCGCTCCCAGGCACAGGGGATTGTTAGGATTTTTCTACATTCTGTACATTTCTTCTACCACCTCCAAACGTCCTTAAATGTTTAATAAACACTGACATTTCCAGACGCTGCTGCCTCTGTCTTGCATTTTCTAGTCCTCATAAGAATCCCTACCTCTCCTTCTCATTCCCAGCCCACGTTTCTTCCTCATTAGCTGGTTTTAGTTGTCAGGTTTGATTTTATGGTATTGGCCCATGTAGCATAGTGGGGAAAACTCTGAAATAGGCTTATAGATACAGATATATATATATATATATATATATATATATATATATATATATATATACTATCTAGGGAGCTTGTACTACGTTCTAATCTGTGTCTGGCTCTGCTTTTACGTGGGTGGAAACACAATAGCTTTCTTTCCCAAGACCTGAATTCTAAATCATGCCAGCCACTCACAAGCTGTGTTCCCCAGGGTGGTTACTTGCTTTTGGTAAGCTTGTTTTGCACTTCATAAATCATTCTACCCACCCTGTGCAATTCCCAGACCTTTTGTGAGAATCAAGAGACTGTGGTTCTTCTTAGGAGGAACCTTCCTCAGCTATCAGCTTAGTGGTACATATTGTAACACATGACTATGTTATTAAGGGTCAGGTCCTCAAAAATGTCTTTAGTCTTGCCTAAAGGGATTCATTTTGGAGATGGAGAAATGGGTCAGATGGCCCACATGGAGGCTCACAACCATCTGTAACTTCTGTTCCAGGGGATCTGACATCCTCTTCTGGCTATGTGGTCAATAGGCACTCATGTGGTACACAGACATACATGCAGGCAAAACATGCATACAAATAATAAAATAAATTTTTTTTAAAAAAGTTAAAGGAGTGTGCTTTATAAACTAGCACACATCTCATTTACCTTTACAAATATACATAGAACTTTATGCTAAGCATGGAGGTACATACCTATAACTCCAGCTCTTGGAAGGTACAGGCAGGAGGATCAGAAGTTCAAGACCAGTTCTGACTAAATAGCAAATTAAAGTTGAAAACCAGCCTGGGCTACAAGAGACCCTGTTTCAAAAACAACAACAGCAACTTCGTTTTCTTTGTTCTCTAGTCTAGATACACTATAAATAACTAGCCAGTCTGGTGTGTGTGTGTGTGTGTATGTGTGTGTGTGTGTGTGTATCACTAATATCCTGGAATCCTTATATAATTGTGTAAAAATGTTTGTAACAATTTCCCCGGTCCACTGTTTACTAAACAGAGAAAACAGCTACACATCATTCTCCCTGTTAAGTCACAGACATGATTGACACTGGCTTTGTCAAACCCAAGAGTGGAGTGTGTCTATTCACTTGAGGATATGGTTTATGTATTTTATATTTTTATTAATTATAAGTTTTTAAATTGTGTGTGTGTGTGTGTGTGCGCGCGCGCGCGCGCGCATGCACGTGTGTTCACATACATATGAGTGCTACTGCTGGAGGAGTCCAGAAGAGATTTCCTGGAGCTGGAATTACAAGCTATTGTGAGCTGTGGGTTGTGAATGTTGTGACTTGAACCTGGGTTCTCTGCAAGAGCAGCACACAGCCTAACTGTGGAGCCATCCCTCCAGCTGCCCAAAGGGTTCTTAATAAAAGACATCGGCACAGCGTCTGAAGGAAAACCAAGATTTTATTTCACACTATATAAAAAAGTGAAATTCGGATGTAAGAAAGTGCGGTGGTACACTACTATGACTCTAACATTCAGAAGGCTGGAAGGTAAAAGGATTGCTAGGAGTTCAAGGCTAGCTAGGGCTACAGAACAAGACCTTGTTTCAAAAACAAAACAGAATTAAGTCCCGAGCAACCAGTCCTAAACAAATACACTCAAGTAGCACTAAACGGACTCAGCAGGCTGTGTTGGCTGTGTCTATTCACACACACACACACACACACACACACACACACACACACACCACACCACACCACACCAATGATTAAAGAAGAGTTCACGAATTTGAGAAGGAGTGAGGAAGACAATTATTTTTTAAAATGTATTTGTTTAAAGTCTGGCAAGTTGGCCTTGAATTCGAGGCCAGTCTGGGAGTGGAGAGGTGGTGTGGTGAGTCAGGGTATTTGCTTAAACTCCACAAGGGTAAGAAGGCCTTTAAGCAACACAGGAAATCTAAAAATCACACAGGAAATACTTCAAAAAGTTAACCTCTTTATTGGCAGAATATACTGTAATAAATATTTTAAACAAAACCCAAGAGTTAATTGGAAATGATGGAGAAAATATAATGCATTTTAATAGCTTCCATACTTCCACCTCTATGCATAGCCCCATTTGTCTGCTTCCCTGTATAATAAAGCCATTTGAACATGTCTGCCTGGTGTATTATCTGCAATATGTCCCACTCTCTCCCTTCAGCCTATGCCTGCCTTTCATGTCTCCATCTCCATCAGTCCACTAAAATTGTGCTCCTCAAAGGGCATTAGGCATTAATGATGTCCACGCTAAATATGCTTCTAGCATAGCATAGTGTGTGTGTGTGTGTGTGTGTGTGTGTGTGTGTGTGTGTGTGTGTGTGTGTGTGTGTATTATTAGTGATTGAACCTAGGGCCTTGTGCACTTGAGCCAAGGGCTCTACCACTAAGCTACATCACTAGACCCCTGTTGTCCAATGCAGTGGTCACTTTTGAGTCTTTGTCATCTCTTAGCAGTGTTCAGCATTATCAATCATTTCCTCCTTTTGGTAATGATTACCTCTTGGCTTCCTTGAGATACATTATACTGCTTTTTGTTTGGCTTTATCTATTTGAGAAAAACGCATGAATTAACTTTATAGCAGAGATTACAATATTCTCTTTTGTTTATCCCACACACTAATGCTAAAATTTCCACAAGGCTACAGTCAATTAGAGATGAATATTCTTTTCCCCTTAAGTTGTTACTTTGGAAGTTTTGCTTTTAGATTTATTTACTTTATGTATATGAGTCTTTTGTCTGTGTGTATGTATATGTATCATGTGCATGCCTGCTGCCCAAGAAGTTCAAAGGGGGGGGCATCAGAGCCCCTAAAACTGGATTTAGGGATCAGCAAGTATTCTTAACTGTTGAGCTATCTGCTGGGCCCACTGAGACTTTTCAAGGGTTTGGGATAATTCTTTTGCATTGTCCGGGTCATTGAATTATTGTCTAGCATCCTTATTTTTCCTGGACTCTTAACTACCAGGATCTTCCACTCTGTATAGTCACACAAACAATTAATTTTTAAAAAACCCTTCCATAGATTCTTGACACTTTCCCTAAAGGGCAATTCATCCTCCTGTATTGCCCTCTTTAGAGAACTCTTTTTTTTGTTGTTTTTTTTTGTTTGTTTTTCGAGACAGGGTTTCTCTGTGTAGCTTTGCGCCTTTCCTGGAACTTGCTTTGTAGATACCATGTTACTGGTATCTCCACTTTACAAATGAAGAAAGTGAGCCACCAAAGTACCAAATAACTCCCAAAGTAATGAGTAATTGAAGTAGGGGTAGAACTCAGGTGGCCTGACTCCCGAATTTGTGCTTTTTATACCACATGGATAACTGAAGATTGATTGTCAGGGATGCTGTCCAGCCCAGTTTAGAAGGTGGGAGGGTGGAGCAGGCTACCCTTTAACTGAGTCCTAGAATACCTATTTCGTCTTGCAAGCCAGACACATACCAGACCCTCTTTCTTCCTTCTCGGGAGGACCCCCCCCCCAGTCCTGGCTTTACCTGACTCGCAGATGTCTACCTGGGCCTCGATCTCATCCAAACGCTTTCCCTCTTGCTGGAGGGAACATATGGTGAGGCTCTCTGAAGTTAAAAGTAGTTGGAAGCGAACCAGATAGAGAAATGGGGCTCAGAAGAGCTGATGTGCCTAGAGGGGATGAACCGACAGGAGGCTCACATCAGGTGCAACACTGACTAGGTAGCAACTTCTTTCTCTAACTCTTGGGAGGGCCTCAAGCCTTATTTATACCTCTAAAGAGTTCTCTAAGCCGGGCGGCGGTGGCACACACCTTTAATCCCAGCACTCGGGAGGCAGAGGCAGGCAGATCTCTGTGAGTTCGAGGCCAGCCTGGTCTACAAAGCAAGTTCCAGAACAGGACAGCTAGGTTTGTCACACAGAGAAACCCTGTCTTGGGAAAAAAAAAGAATTAAATGAGTTAATATATGTGAATGTGCCCAGAATGCAGACTAACCCACAGTGGCATCTTACAAGTCTTCTTTACCACTATTCATGTCCTATCTATAGCATGAGAATGGAGAATCACCCTAGTCTACAGAATGAGGATCCCAGAGGACCCCAACTATGAAGTCATCTAAGTCAACAGAGTTCAATCTAGCAAAGAATATTTGCAGGTAACCTCGTCTCCTTATAGGCCCACTGTGTCCTTAGATTCCGACACAGCCTCCTCCCTTTACAGATGAAGAACCTGAGCCACAGAGACATTTATTAACTTTTCCAAGTCACATGAGTCATTGAACTAAGACTGTACCTCAGAACTAGACCTAGAATCGAGAGGACACTGAGGGACAGGATTTGTGCACCTGCCTCTCAGGCTGGTGTCCAAGTGTGTGAGCTTTTGGCCATTTCCACCATTTGTCTGCAGGCGTCTGAAGAAACCAGACAATTACACTGCACTCAGAGACTCAAGCTATGCACCTGAAGGTCGGATTCCCATTTTGTGAATTTACTATGCACATCCTTTATCTTCTGATAGTCACATAGTCTCAGTTATTTCTTGGTATTCTGTAGAAAGAAATTTTTACTAGAAAGGAATTTTTATGGCTTTGCAATAAAGCAGTACTGCTCACCTGTTGTGGAATATTCGTTTAAGATGTGTTACATTCATTTATGCTGTGAAATATTTGCTTAATGATGCAAAGAAGTGTGGCATTCTTTGATGTTGCATTTGTTTAACTCTGTGAAGCTGTGTTACTATGCCTGCCTAAAACACCTGATTGGTCTAATAAAGAGCTAAACAGCCAATAGCTAGACAGGAGAGGGTTAGGCAGGGCTGCCAGGCAGAGAGAATAAATGGGAGAAGAACACTGAAAAGAGAAGAGGAAGGAGGAGAGAGAAAAGGAAACACAGAGTAAGAAAGAAAAAAAGGTATATAGAATAGAGACAGGCAAAAACATGTAGTGGGTAGCCATTCCAGCTTTGATCTGGAAGTTTCAACCCCCAATGAGGCTTCCGTAACTGTCGCACCTACAAGGCGGGGCCAAGGGAGGCGGCCAGAGACCCAAGATCTGGATGGGCCAACGCGCTCTCTGTTCCTGGACCCTAGACAGTGGAGATTGACCGAGCAGAGCTCCAGAGAACACTGCTGGACTGCAATACACCTTCCCCAGACACCACAACCTACCTTTCCCTTTTTTGTAAGTTACCCACTAAATAAATCTTCCTTTTAACTACGTGGAGTGGCCTTAATAATTTCACCAATAAAAACCCAGCCACAAAAGGTAGATGGGATAATTTAAGAAAAGCCGGCTAGAAATCAGGCAAGCTAAGGCTGGGCATTCATAAGTAAGAATAAGTCTCCATGTGTGTATTTCGGAGCTGGGTAGCAGACTCCCAAAGAGCAAGAGTACAAACAAACAAACAAAACCAACTACACTTGTCTACATAAGCCCCCACCTTGTTCATGTCTTCCAGAACACACATTCAATGCTGTCTGAATCTGGCCCCTTGATTGTATTTCCTAAGACTCTCAAGGTCCTTTTCCTTTCACAGTCTCAATGATTGAATTGATTGACTAACAGTCCTGATGATAAACGAACTCTAAGGGAAGCTAGAATGTGAAGCGGGGTACAAGGGCTGCCAGTACTCTCCTATGGCTTCCAGAAGGAAATAGCAAAGGAGAGAATGAGGATGCTTTTCTTGTGGTCTTGTGAACAGGCTGACTTTCTGCCTATCTGTTGACTGTGAATCTCTTGCCTTTCTGGAGTCAGACCTGCCACTTAACCAGAAGGAAGAGCACCCGTGATACCTGACTTAATATAAAAAGCAAAACTCCTCACCCTCAAACTCCCAATTTCCAGAAGCACAGACAACAGGGACTGCACTTAGAGTGGTTATGACAAACAGGATGACAGCCGCTAATTAGAGTGAGTCCAATGAGGGCTGATTCTCAAACACTGAACACGGGGCAGGGACAAGGGAGCTACCAGGAGCCACTACTTCTGCAAACAATTATCAGAAATAAGAAGAACTCAGCAACAAACGAGAAGCTAAGAGCTGGGAAGGGAGGGTAGCTCCTAGAAGGGTCTTAGGCAGGAATCCCTCTCAGAGGAAGTCATGGAAGGGAAGGGAACTAGCTCAATTACTGGGGCAAGATCAATGCAAGCCTCTCCTGCAACACTGTCAAGTGTCTGAATGCAGCTTGAAAGACTGTCCAGAGAGAGAATCCTTGTTTCTTTAACTGTTTGAATCCCCCACAAACACCCCCCACCATCCCCACTCCCGCCCTCACCCAGGTCTTTATCTCTCCAGGTCTGGGATTTAGGAATGTAATTAAAAGTATATCCCTGCTTATAAGATCCCCAGACTCCTTCCACTTTCATCAGGACTGTGATCCCAGCTCTGTTACACCTGCACAATTGAGAAAGCACCGGAAGTCAGTGATATGGGCGGGATAATGTGATATACTAAGATACACAGTGTCAACAAGGCCAAAAAGGAAAAGCAAAATCCACATTCTAACCGGCAGAGCATAACTCTCTGGAGTCTGACCCAGTGACTTGGAATTCTTTAGACAATGAGAGAGACCAGCTCCTAATGGCTTCTGGAGCCTCATCCCAAGTGGCGCCTGTGGAAGAAGACAAGTGTTGATCTAAGATTTACCTCCTCGGACTGGGAGCTGCTCTCTGAACTCTACTCAAATATGACCCTGCACAAATGGCCCAGCAGGTAAGGCTGAGTAACTTCTAACTGCTATTGAAGGATCCCATTGCGTCCTGAGTGTCTCTCTCTCTTTTCTCTCTTTCTGTTTCTTTATTTAAAAAAAAAACCACCTGTGTGTGTGTGTGTGTGTGTGTGTGTGTGTGTGTGTGTGTGTGTGTGCGCGCGCACGCGCGTGCGCATGCTTGAGAGTGCACACAGAGGCCATGAGAAGTCAGATCCTCTGGAGTTGATTACAGGCAGAAGGTAGGAACCAAGCCAAGCTTGAGTCGTCTGCTAGAGCAGCAAGTGTTCTCAACTGCAGAGCTGTCTGTCCAGCCCCACGTACAGTATTTCTGTCTGAAGTGTCTATTCCTTATTAAATGTTTATATTAATTCCAGTTGAGTAAATGCCTTTACCCCCCCCCCCAAGCCTTGGACTAGTTTCTACTAAAACACGCATTTGGTCTTCACCCTCAAGTCTTGGGCACAGGACTCCTAGAACCCCTGGCATTTACTGAGTGATAAGGGTGAGGGGAGTTTCTTTCAATATTCCTTAATCCCGGCTTGAGACAAGATCTCCTTATGTGGCTCAGTCTGACATTAAAATTCACTGTGTAGCCCCAGGCTAATCTCAAAGTCAAAGCAATCCACCTGCCTCAGCCTCATGACTGCTGGGATTACAGGCATGGGCACCTACCTCAGCTAGCTCAAAAGCTCACTTCAACCACACCAGAGTTGATGTTAGTTATGACTCCAGGATGACTCCTGGAAGGCGGTGAGGCTGACTGCCCGAGAAGCCAACTTTCTGATATGAGGATTAGAGCTTTTAACCCAACCCTGATCTCCAGGAAGGGGAGAGGAAGTGGAGATTGATTTAACCACCAACAGCAGGTGGCTTAATCATGCTTATGTAATGATGATTCTATAAAGACTCTAAAACTGGGGTTCAAAGTTCAGAGAGCTTTCAAATTGGTATATCAGTGTGCCAGGAACATGCCCAAAGGTGGCACACGAAGATTCCACTCACCTCCCTTGCTCTGTTTATTTCTTCCATTCTCATAGCTGTTCTTTGGGAGGTAGGCAGGGGAGTTTTCCCTGTTTCTCACCTTTCACTATGTCACTATCTAGCTCAGGCTACCCCTGAATTCCTAATCCTCCTGCCTCAGATCCCCAATGCTGGAATTACAAGTGCCCACCACCAGAGTGGGTTCTGAGCTGTCCCCTTTAGAACAAAGTGGCAATAATAAGTAAGGAACTGTCCCACGTTCTGTGAGCCATTCCAGCAAATTACTGAGGAGGAGGAAGTGCTCTGACTGGCAGCTGGTTAGCCAGACGTGCAAGTCACAAGTGACATTAATTCTGGATACCTGTGTCACAACTATAGGATAAGATGTCTTCAGAGTTGGAGAATTGCTTTATGTCAGTGAGAGGACCTCACACATTTGTCATCAGAAGTAATGTGCATAAAAGTTTTTTTTCTTTTAAACTTTTTTTGGGGGTGTGGGAGTTGAGACAAGGTCTCATGTAGTCCAGGATGCCATCAAACTAAGCATGTTGCCAAGGATGACCTTGCAGCTCTGATCTTCCTGCTTCCACCTCTCAAGTGCTGAGATTACAGGCATACACAACCATGTCCCTTGTCTCCCCAACCCCCATCTTATCTTTTCTGTTAATCCATTTGTAACAGCCTCTCCCTAGGACAGAGATTTCCAGTTTTTGTTTCACAAGACAAAACACTCTAAAAAAGTCTCTCTGTGATTAGCATCCAAGGATCATTTCTTTGGCAGAGTTTTAGAGCCCCAAGGGTAGCCCATCAAAAGTCCTGGACCTCAAAAAAAAAAAAAAAAAAAAAAAAAAAAAAAAAAAAAAAAAAAAAAGTCCTGGACCTCAAGAGAGTGTTCCAGGCAGGCAGAGAGAAGCAACCAGCTCAAGTCATGAGGAACAGCAGGTGGAAGAGAATCAGCCCTTAGAGCATCTACTGAGAATCACCATTGATTTAGCTGAAGACACCCAAGTATCTCTTTTTGGTCAGAATTATCTTTCCCAAATCAACGCTATGGTGCTTTTTTTTTTTTATTACCAATATGAATGGGTTGGGACTGCATCAACAGGCTCCACATTAGTGTGGCAAAATGATTCAGCAGATACCCTCCAAGCAGCAGGTCTACAGGAAACAGGCTGACGACAGAGAAATTACCATTGCCTTGAACCAGCGCAGTCCCACATAGCCAGGGCCAGGAAGCTCCTGCCTGGTCTCAGTGTCTTAGGGGAAGACTAAGGTAGAAATGTCAGTCAGTTCTTATCTCATCCGTGGACCAAAGGACAAGGAGCACTCTTTAGATAGATTTTTAAACGATCTGTTGTTTGTGTGTGTGTGTGTGTGTGTGTGTGTGTGTGTGTGTGTGTGTGTGTGTGTGTATTTGAGTGGCCAGAGAAGCTAGAAGAGAGTATTTAATCCCTTGGAGCTGGAGTTGTACCTGACCTGGGTTCTAGGAACTGAACTCAGGTCCTCTGGAAGAGCAGCAAGCATTTTTACAACCAAGCCATTTCTCTAGCCCCGGGAGTACTTATTTTATCAGGGAATACTGGACACACCCCAGGCATAGCAATGAGGTTATTTTTTATTTACCTATGAGACTGAGTTGAAAGGCTACCACAATTACTATATTGCACTCATATCAGATTACAAACATAACAATGAAACTTCCTTCTTTTCTCTAGCATCCGGGAGAAGTACTTCCTTTTGCAGAGGGCCCTCCTATGAATTACTATTCAATTCTATTAATATCCCATAGCCATGGGCTCGCTAGGCATGAATATACTCTGGAATATAGGCTGACTTCCAGAGATACTGTTGCTTGTTTCTTACTCATGGCTGCTGCATGGTTTTGATTTCTATATTCTTGGACCAAAGAAAGAAGGGAGTTATGTTGTGGAATATTACTTTAACTATCTAAAGATGTGTTACATTTGTTTATGTTGCAGAATATTACTTTAACTATGTAAAGGTGTGTTGCATTTGTTTATGCTGCATTTGTTTAACTATATGAAGATGCGTTGCATTTGTTTCACCTTGCCTGCCTAAGGCTCCTGATTGGTCTAATAAAAAGCTGAACAGCCAATAGCTAGGCAGTAGAGGGATAGGAGGGGCTGGCAGGCAGAAAGAATAAGTAGGAGGAGGGATCTAGGCTTGCAAGAGAAGAGAATGAGGAAGAAAGAGAGAGAGAGATGTCCAGGGCCAGCCAGCCAGCAGCTGCCAGACAGACAGACAAAGAAGAAGCAGGAAAAATGGGACATACAGAATGAAGAAAAGGTAAAAAGCTCTGAGGCAAATCTAGATGAAGGGACACAGTTTAAAATAAGTTATAAGAGCTAGTGCAACAAGCATAAGACAAGACTGAGCATTCATAATTGATATTAAGTCTCTGTGTCATGATTTGGGAGCTGGTTGGTGGCCCCAAAGAAAGCCTGCTACAGAGTTAGACATGGTGGTACACTCCTATAACCTCAGCTCTCAAAGGAGGATCTTGAGTTTCAGGATAGCACCAGCCTCATGGTAACACCCTGTCTTTAAAAAAAAAAATAATGGAAACCATAAAGATGGGCAGTAGAACAATAAAATTCACGGAGGCTAGGAATAGGGGATGGAAGTTGTTTAAAAGACAAAATTTGGGGGCTGGCGATATGGTGCTGCTCTTGCAGAGGAACCAAGTTCAGTTCCCAGCACCCACATGGCAGCTTATAACCACCTATAACTCCAGTGCCCGGGAAATCCAATGCTGTCTTCTGGCCTCTGTGGACACCAGGCATGCACATGGTGCACATGCATACATGCAGGAAAACACTCACGTACATAAAATAAATAGCTCAAGGCTGGAGCAATGGCTTAGCTTTCTTCCAGAGAGCCTGGATTTGGTTTCCAGCACCTACCTGGTGGCTGACAACCATCTATCTATATGTCCAATTCCAGGGGATCTGATGCCCTCTTTTGACTTCCATGGGCGCCAGGCACACATCACATGGTACACAGACATATATGCAAGCAAAGCACTGATATACATAAAAATAACTAACTCAAAATCCCCAACTCATAGTATACATAAAATAAAAATAACCAAAATGGTAAAGTATATGTTTTACAAAATTTACCAAGATAAAAACCATTAGCTGAGCATAGTGGTACAAGGCTGTAATCCCAGCACTTGGGAGGCCAATGCAGTATGGTTGTGAGTTCAAAGACAGCCTGGGCTACATAGCAAGTGCTAGGTTAGCCTGGACTACAAGGTGAAACTGGTTTGTTACGTTTTTTTCTTGAAACAGGGTTTTTCTGTGTAGCCCTGGCTGTCCTGGAACTTGCTCTGTAGATAAAGCTGGCCTTGGACTCAAAAGATCTGCCTGCCTCTGCCTCCCAAGTGCTGTGATTAAAGACGTGTGCCACCATGCCTGGCTAGTGCAGTGGAACTGTTTTAATCACCATCCCCACAAAAAAGTAAGGAGAAGTGTGGCAAGTATAGATGATTTTTTTTCTCAATATTCAATCATTTTAAGGTGGAGAGATCATTTCTCAATAATGCTGGCTCATGTGAAAATCATTATTTTTATTTGATTTCTGGCTAAAACCCACAGTGTAAGAGTGGTACTCTTGGGGCTGGAGAGATGGCTCAGTGGTTAAGAGCACTGGCTGGTCTACCAGAGGACCTGGGTTCAATTCCCAGCACCCACATGGCAGCTCACAACTGTCTGTAACTCCATTTCCAGGGGATCTGACACCTTCACACCAATGCAGATAAAATAAAAAGTTAAATAAATTCTTAAAAAAAAAAAAAAAAGAGTGGTGCTCTTTAGTGTCCAGAGTTGTTGTCTCCATCTCTTGATTTACAAACGCTAGGAGGGGACGGGAGAATCTGGGAGGAAGACCAAGTAGGAGGGAAATCTGGAACAGGTCATGTGGGGATAAGAAGCCGGGTTGGTTGGTTTTCAGAGCTATGTGCCAAGTGTGTTGGTAGCTGGCAGGGAGGCAGGAGGACATCATCCTTGCAGGTGCACCCGAGGGTGGTGACGGCAGCAGAGCGGCACGGTGTGGGCGGTGCATCAAGGTGAGGCCAAGGTCGGGAGAAGGAAGGCGGGATTCGCTTTGGCTGAAATTTACTCAGGCTCTGTCGGTTTCCTGTGCTGCCGTGTAATCTGCGCGCGCATGCGCGGCCTCTCTACCACCCTCCCCGGGGCCAGTTCAGGCTTACACTCATGTTCAACCCACGAGAAAACACCAGCAGAGGTTCAACGGCCCCATTTGAGGGCTTTTTTATTGTTATGATTATTTAACATGCCAAAATCACATACAGTGGCTATTTTTGCCCTGACTCCACAGTGGGGTGGCTGAGAACTATAGGGGTGTCACTTGGCTCACGTGGCTCTGGGGATGACGAGAGATGGGGGTGCATTGAGAGACAGGCAGATCAGCAAAGGCCAGAGAGACCCTCATGTAGTATTTATTTAATGATAACTTGTAGCTTCAGACATCTTGCCTTTCTTTACTTCTTTCCTTCCTAAATGTTTCCTAGTTTTCATTTCTTAGCTTATGGCCTCTGGACCTTCTGCCATCTCTGGTTCCTCTGATTTCAGAATGGACAATGAAGGAAGATTTTCCTTGCCTCTCTATCTGCTTTCTTTCCTTGGATGGAATCTACTCAGCATGCACTAATATGTTAAGCTGCTTGATTTTTTTTTTTTTGGGGGGGGGGGTGCAGGTTTTTTTGAGACAAGGTCTCTCTCTATGTAGCCCTGGCTGGCCTTGAACATAGAGAGATCCACCTGCCTCTGCCTTTCAAGTTCTGGGACTAAAGGCATGCACCACTGCACTCTGCAAGCTCCTTGATTTATGTCTGCCCAGGGGAAGGGGCAGCTGCATCTCGGCTGACTCCTGGGAGTTGAATGGGGTGCTGCAGAAGGACCTGAAAGTGTTACCTGAAGTCTGAAGGCTGCAACGGGCACAATACACAGGACCCCACCCTCAGGCACTGCGCTCTGAAGGCTTTCCCATCCTGCCCTTAGCATTAGGGGTAGGGGAGGGTCATACCTCAAAACCTTTTGTTCTCTGCAAGGGACTGATCCACCCTTAGCCTAGTGACTACCAACAAGTCTTCTCATGTCCTTGCGTCTCTACTACTGTGAGAGCTTAAGAGAGCCTGAGAAAAGAATATACAAAGGTTAAGCTTGCCTCCAGGAGAGTCTGGGGATAAAGGGACAAGACACATGAGAGTC
Source organism: Peromyscus maniculatus bairdii (assembly GCF_049852395.1). Lineage (NCBI taxonomy): Eukaryota > Metazoa > Chordata > Mammalia > Rodentia > Cricetidae > Peromyscus > Peromyscus maniculatus. The sequence goes on from NC_134862.1 coordinate 80,260,980, forward strand.
AGAGCTGTGGAGGGGAGAGAGGAAGCAGAGGGGTGAAGGGAAGACTGGCCACTCAGGAACTGGAATCCTTTTTCCTTTTCTGGAATCGCCTGAACTTGCCCTGAATTGCAAGGGCAGCCTTCTCTGTCTCGGGAGCTGTCAGGTCGATGTCGATCTCCTCCTCTTCCTCCGCCTTCTTGATGCTGCCAGCCTTCCCTGTAGACAGTTGGAGACACACTGTTGAGTCAACCCAACCGAATCCAGTCCTTTCCTCCAAACCTCAAACACAGCACTTTGAGCTAGACTCTTTGAGGTCCCCTAGTCTTCTCAAGGACTACAGCTGAATGATGATTCTAAAAGTTAAGGTGCTAGGCTTAGAAGTACCATAGTTTCCACAAGAGGTTTTGCTATTCTTGGATCAAATAACAAATGTCTTCTATCGTCATTTATTCCTAAATCCTGTAGTTCAGATCCTTAAAGTACACTTCCTTGCTTCAACTCCTAGTGGAGAACAGTGACTTGGATTATCTGATAAGTTTCTTCTTATCACTCAAAAATGTTTTATGGGGCTAGAGAATAGGCTCAGTGGTTAGGAGTACTTAATGCTCTTGCAGGAGACCTGGGTTACAATCCCAGCATACACATCTGGTGGTTCACAACCACCTGTAATTCCAGTTCCAGGGGCTCTGAAACCCTGTGGCCTCTTTGGGCATCTTCACGCATGTGCTGCACATAAACTCATACAGGTGCACACACATACATAGAATTTTTTTTTTTTTTTTTTTTTTTTTTTTTTTTTTTTTTTTTGGTTTTTCGAGACAGCGTTTCTCTGTGTATCTTTGCACCTTTCCTGGAACTCACTTTGTAGCCCAGGCGGTCCTCAAACTCACAGAAATCTGCCTGCCTCTACCTTCAGAGTGCTGGGATTAAAGTGTGTACCACAGATATTTTTTAACTAAACAAATCTTTTTAAATACATTACTTTTTTTCCCCCCAGAATCTGTATTTGCCCCGTGTGTGGAGGTCAGAGGACAACTTGTGAATGCTACTTCTTGTGTTCAATCATGTATGTCCTGGAGACTGACTGAGGTCATCAGGCTTGGGGAAAAAAAAAAAAAAACACCTTTTCCCATTGAGCCATCTTGCCGACCCCTTCTTATCATTTTACATGCCTTTCCAACCTTTCAAGACTCTAGGTGATAAAATCGAGAGAGAATGCTGATACAATGACATCTTAGGAAAAAATAGCAAGAAACTAGAGCTATGATAACCCCTTGTTTCACTTATCCAGGCCCTATTCCTTTCACATCTGGTATTCGGAGCTTCTAGATTTACAGTTCTGCTTGTATCATGTTGCAGCCTTCATTAGCTCTGCTAACAGCCTAGCCCAGCCTCACTTACCTTTTTCCTCAGGGTCAGATGCCTGGTTGGCTGCTGGGGGTGTTTTTGTGTTAAGCTGAAAGACAGGAATAACAATGTGAGATATGCATGGAAGTACGAAGGTCTTTTATGCACATTCAAGCTTTCCATGACCAGACATATTTCCCAGATCTTTCGAGGAAGTAGGTCTTGAGATCAGATTAAACAAAGAATCAACATCCATTCAATAAACCCAGCATGATAGAGAATGCTTGTAATCCTAACATTCGTGAGACTGAGGCAGGAGGATTGTCACAAATTCCAGACCAAGTTGGGCCACACAGCAAGCTACTTAATGAAAACTTTTTTCAAAATGAATTAAATCAATGAATATTTCTTGATGCCAGAGAAATTGTAGAGGACAAAACAGATAAAGTAACCCTGCTTTCACAGAGCTCATTCATGGGCTATTCAGACAAACAAAATGACTGTGGTTTAAGATGATAAAAAGTGCCAGAGAAAAAGCAAGGTAGAGAAATGATGAGCGCTAGGTAAGGTCAGGGGAACAGGCCTTTACATAGTTGTGAGGAAAAGCCTATCTGATCAGCTGTGGAGCTATCATTATCATCACCACCACTACCACCACCACCACCACCATCATCATCAAGTCCTGGGGATGGAGTCCAGGACCTCCTGCATGCTAGACAAATGCTTTAGCACTGAACTATATCACCAGCCCTGGGAAAGTGCCCGAAAGGTGGCACCTGAGAAAGGAAGCTGTAGAAGGAAGGGTGGTGAAGACTGTGGATATCCGTGGCAAGACCCTGGGGTGGAAGTATGACCAACCTCTTTGAAGAACATCAGGATCCAGGCATAGCTGAAGTGGAGAGAGGAAGAAGGAAGAATGGAGACCTAGCCATGGGTAGAAGCAGATTATGCAGGGCCTCGGGGAGGCTTTATAAGGGCTTTCTTTTACTAGAAGTAAAAGGCATTGGAGAACTCTGATTTGCACAAAAGGCACATGGAAGAGGAGGCAGAAAGCCTGTGGGGAGGCGGGGGTGGATTACTGCAGTAAACCAAGCAAGAGAAGATGGTAGCTTGAATCAGAACAGTAGCAGTGCAGGGGGCAAGTGGTGAGGTTATGAGTATTATTTTCAATCTATGACCAAGGTGATTTTAATTGGATAAGTGGTATTGTAATAAAGAGGGAGTCAAGGATGGCTCCTGAGGAAGAGAATTGGCCTGAAAAACAAAAAAAGGGAGTTCTCATTTCCTGCTACAGAGAAGACAACTAATGTGTGGGTTTTAGGGAAAGGATCAGAAAGTCTGTTTTGTTTTGGTTTTGTTTTTAAAACTATTTTGGGATATCTACTAGTTATCCAAAAGGAGATGTTTCTTGTTTGTTGTTTGCTAGCTTATTTGACATGGGGTCTCTATGCAGACAGGGTAGCCCTTGAACTAATCCTCCTGCCTCCAGCTCTTCACCTCCCCAGTGCTGGGATGACAGGTGTGTGCCATGATGCCCATCTCTCTAGAATGTTTTTTGTTGGGTTTTTTTTAATAGTAAGGGTTTATTTTGATTCACAATTAAAGAAAGGATACAGCCCATCATGGCTAAGGAGGCATGGCAGCAAGAGTATGAGGAGGTTGATCATGTTGCATCCTCTCTATCATGTTTTTAAGGGATTGTTCTATTTGACAGAGATTAAACCACATCAGAGAAAGAGGGGAAAAAAACATGGGAAAATTAGGAGAGTCTTCTATCAGCGTAAGCAGGAGAGTGGCCATTTAGACTAGGACCATAGTGGCAAAGTGATAGAGAATATCAGACTTCAAGGAAGTTTCGTGGTAACAAGCTAGATTGGCAGGTGAGATTTTGAGTACAGAGAACTCTGTGAAAGAGCTTTCTCTTTAAAGACAGCTGAACTGGACAGTAGTTTGGGATGAATATGAGGTTGTAAAAAGGTGTTTGTTAAAGTAGGAGATTTGAATGCTGATGGGAATGATTCAGTAAAGAAGGAAAAATTGATGATGGGAGAGAGAAAGGATAGTTACCAGAGTGGTATCTCGAATGAGCAAGAAAAAAACAGATACAGTTCATAGTGGAAGGGTTGGCTGTAGACGGGGTATTGACACAGCATTTACAGACAGGAATGAGGGCATGGGCTGGATGCAAATTGGTGTCAGATGTGGCAGGAATGTACAGATTATCTCTACTGAGTGTTTCTGTTTTCTCAATGAAACAAGAAGGGCAATTGTCATAGGAGAGTTAAGGACAAGATGTTGTGGAATATTACTTTAACTAGGCAAAGATGTGTTACATTTGTTTATGCTGCATTTGTTTAACTATGTAAAGATGTGTTGCATTTGGTTCACCTTGCCTGCCTAAGGCTCCTGATTGGTCTGATAAACAGCTGAACGGCCAATAGCTAGGCAGGAGAGGGCTAGGTGGGGCTGGTGGGCAGAGAGAAGAGAGAGAAAAGGAGGGAGAAAGATAGACACCTGGGGCCAGCCAGCCAGGAAGCCACCAGCTGGCCAGACATGGAGTAGGACATACAGAATGAAGGAAGAGACAAAACACAGACAAAGAGAAACAGGTTAAATTAAGTTATAAGAGCTAATGGGACAAGTGTAAGCTAGGCCAAGCATTCATAACTAATAATAAGTTTCCGTGTCATGATCTGGGAGCTGGTTGGTGGCCAAAAGAAAGCCTGTTGTATCAAGGAGTGTTAAAGGTTTGAGGAAAGATGAGAATGAGTAACACAGTCATCTAAGAAAGTGAGTGAGTGATGTAGCAGGATTACCAGAGAGTGAAGGAGCCCGCTTGAGGTTACTGACTGTGGATTTAAAGTGAAACCAACCAAGATACTGTCTCTGTCTTCCAGGGTAAGTGTCTTAGTTGGGGTCTGTATTATTGTAATAAACACCATGAGCAAAAGCCACCCTGGGAAGGAAGGGTTTATTTCAGCTTACAGTTCCACATCACAGTCCACTGAAGACAGTCCGGGCAGGAACTCACGGCAGAAACCTGGAGGCAGGCACTGAGGCAGAGACCATGGAGGAATGCTGCTTAGTGGCTTGCCCAGACTGCCTTCTTATAGTACCCTGGACCACCAGCCAAGAGGTGGCACCACCCGCTGTGGTGGTATTGTGTTCCCCGAAATATTGTGCACCCTAATAAATTTACCTGGGGTCAGAGAACAGAACAGCCACTCGATACAGAGGCCAGAAAATGGTGGCACTCTGTTGACGGTGGCCTACTGTTGAGTTTCAGCCAGTGAGGGACTCAAAAACAAAGTGGACAGCACCTGAGAAACAATACTCAAGGTTAGCCCCCAGCCTCCACACATGTGGATACTCATACACATAGGTATACCTGTGTCCACTGGAACACACATACACATAGTGAATTTAAAAAATAAAATTTTTAAATTTGAGGCTGGATGTGTGGACACAAATGTATAATACCAGGACCTGGGAGGCCAGTGAATGAGGATAACAAATTCCAAGCCAGCCTGAGCTAAAGAGGTGGGGGTGGGTGGGGTGGGGTTTGAAAACACACCAAGCTGGGCCTGGTGGCACACCTAGTCCCAGCACTTGGGAGACAGAAGCTGGCAGATCTCTGTGAGTTCAAGGCCAGCCTGATTTACAGAGTGAATTCCAGCATAGGCAGGGTTACACAGAGAAACTCTGTCTTGAAAAAAATCAAAGAAAAACAAGAAAAGACACCCATCAAGATACTGAAACCCAGGAAGTCCTGCTACTCTCTTGTAGACCCAGAAGGGCTTCATGGGAGGATTATTTTTGAAATTCTGGGATGACTGACCCAGTCATTGTTCTTTTTCTCTTTGATCTTTTTGGGTTAATTGATTTTTCTTTATTTTTTGCACATGATCGGTATAATGGTCTAGTACATAATACCTTTCACTATGCCTGACTGTCATCATAAGAGTTTGTCAACACTGAAAATGTATAGCATGGAGCATGTGTAGTGAGAGATTTGCTGGCCAGTTGTCCAGGCACAAGAGTCACGGATCAAGAGGCAAGTTCAATAGTTCCACAGTCTCTACCTTCAAACCTTACTTACTTCCTCTGTTGGCCAGCAAATCTCTGTTATCCTGGTTTTAACCATTATCCATCTTTCTTACTCCAAGCTTATTGCCTTAACCCATCAAATCTTCCTCTTCATCCCAACTTCTCCCCTTTAAAAATAAACAAATGGAGCCCCATGCTAAGTATCTCCCCTTAGGGGGTTTTGTGGTGATTTGAATGAGAAATTTTCCCTATAGTGCTGGGTGTTTGAATGCTTAGCCCCTGTATGTGTTGGCTAGCTTTATGTCAACTTGACACAAGGTAGAATCCTTTTAGAAGAGGGAACCTCAATTGAGAAAATGTCCCCACCAGATTAGCTGGGCAAGTCTGTGGTGCATTTTGTTTTTGTGAGAGGACCCAGCTCACTGTGGGCAGTACTATCCCTAGGCTGGTGGTCCTGGGTACTATAAGAAAACAAGCTGAACAAGTCATGAGGAGCAAGTCAGTAAGCAGCACTCCTCCATGGACTCTGCTTTAGTTCTTGCTTCCAGTTCTTGCTGCCCTGACTTCTCTGGTTGATGGACTACAAGCTATCAGATGAAATAAACCCTGAAGTGACTTTTAGTCCATGGTGCTTGTAGATGGTTTGAAAGAAAATGCCCCCCAAAAGGAGTGGCACTGTTAGGAAGTATGACATTGTTGGAGTGGGTGTGGCCTTGTTGGAGGCAGGCTTTGAGGTCTCATATGTGCTCAAGCCATGCCCAATGAGATAGTTCACTTTCTGTTGCCTTTGGATCAAGATGTAGAATTCTGCCAGGCGGTGGTGGCGCACGCCTTTAATCCCAGCACTCGGGAGGCAGAGCCAGGCGGATCTCTGTGAGTTCGAGGCCAGCCTGGGCTACCAAGTGAGTCCCAGGAAAGGCACAAAGCTACACAGAGAAACCCTGTCTGGAAAAAACAAAAAACAAAAAACAAAACAAAAAAAAGATGTAGAATTCTCCAGCACCATGTCTGCCTTCACGCCTCCATACTACCAGACAACATGCTTGTTGCCATGATGATAACAGACTAAACCTCTGAAACTGTGAGGGAGCCACCTCAAGTAAACGGTTTCCCTTGTAAGAGTGCCATGGTCATGGTGTTTCTTCACCGCAATAGAAACCCTAACCAAGGCAGTGCTTTATCACACGGCAGTGGGAAGCCTAACGATGACACTGTATTAGTTACTTTTTTGTTGCTGCTATAAGACTCTGACTAAGGCAAGTTATAAAAGGAAGCCTTTAATAGGGCTCATCGTTCCCAAGCATTGGAGTCCGTGGTGGCATGGTGAAGCCATGGCAGCAGGAACAGCTGAGAGCTCACATCCCAAACCAAATCGCAAGCAGGAGGCAGAGACACTGGGGATGGCTAAGTCTTTTGAAACCTCAGCGCCGCCATCCCCAGTGGCAAACCTCCTCCAGGCCACACCTCCTAGTCCTTTCCAAACAGTTCCACCATTTGGAGCCAAGTATCAAACATAAGAGCCTCTGGGCTCTTATTCCATTCTCAAACCACACAAGTCCCCAGATGGTGGCGCTGTCTGTCTGGGGGAGACTCATGAAGTGTGGCCTCGTTGAGGGGAGTGTGTTTCTGGGAGCAGGCTGAGTTTGAGCATTTAAAGATTTAACACCATTTTCTAGTTTATTCTCTCTGATTTAAAATGGGAGCCCCGAGCCTCTGCTCTCAGCATCCAGTTCCTAACACCTGCTGCCTCCACTCCACCGTCACAGACTCTGACCCTCTGAGACCGTACGCCCAAATAAAACTCTCTTCTGTAAGCTGCCTTGGTCACGGTGTTTTATCACAGCAATGGGAAAATAACTAACACAGGCTGCTTCCTTCTCAGGTCAGCTGATCTTGAGCCAAATTCTCTAAGCGAGATGTGTGTCGGGGCTGAAGCACACAGGCTGCCACGTTCCTCTGCTGTTGCCAGCTTCCCTCTTTCCTGAGCCTGCCCTGGCCTCGAAATAGAGCAGTGGCTGTGATCTGGCTCCCCAGGGGTTCCCAGCTCCATCTGAGTTATATTTATGAAAGGTCATAACCTAAGATCAAGAGTTTCCACTGGAGAGGCCAGAAGGGAGTACTGTAAGGCCCCCGCTGCTCACAACACCCCGTGAACTCTCCCTCACACCCTCCGTTGAAAAGTGCTAGAGGTTCTTCTCCTGCCTCTCCAATCTTGCTAGCCAGTTCTCAAAATAGCCACTGTGGGCACTGCATTTCTGGATTTAGCTGTTCGTGACTTGTTGGGGGTGGGGACAGTTGGACTGTCCCCTCTGTACCATACTCAGTGGCTCACTGGTCCCTGTCCTCTGCTTCAAATGCTCTGGGTTGTTTCCTTGAAGGTCGTCAATTTCAGAAGAATCAGGGTGGTCTGGCACATGTATAGACAGGCATCAGACCATCCATATTTCAAGTTCATCTGGTGCTCTTTAAGAAAACCTCTTACAAACACTCGTATCTCCAAATGTTAAGAGCTATAACAGATCTGCGTGTCTCAGCCTCTTCTTAGCCACTCATTCGAGGCACGTGTGGTTCACAAACCTCTCAGGTGGTATTCTCCTGCTATCAGGTCAGAAATAGCAATGGTAAAGTGGTCCAGCAAAGCCTTTCTTCTCCTTACAGAATCCAACTAGGAGAGCTGACAGAAATCAAGGACTTGGGAATGTTACCTTACCTTGTTATTTATTATCACATAAATAATACTGCTAATCTGTTACTTTTGTATGCACATTAAAAACACTAACATGCTGAGTTACTCTAATAGCTCCATAAAATAGGTATTGTTATTCTCATTTTTTAAACCAGGAAATGAGGTCAAGAGTGGTTAATTTTTTGGCCTAAGGTTATAGAGTTAAGTCACAAGATCATAATTTAAAGCCAGAAAGGCAGTCTAACCTTAAAGTCCAGGCTCTCTTTTGTTTGTTTGTTCTTTGTTTTTTGAGTTGGGGTTTCTCTGGGTAACAGCTCTGACTGTCCTAGAACTCGCTTTGTAGACCAGGCTGGCCTCGAACTCACAGAGATCCACCTGCCTCTGCCTCCCCGAGTGCTTGGATTCAAGGTGTGTGCCACCACTGCCCAGCTAGAGTCCAGGCCCTTGAACATTATGTTATATGGTATCTAGTTCGACAACTAAAGTGTGCATGTGTGTGCACACACATGCACTCACATTCACCCACATGCACTTACGGGAGAACTCTAATGTGAAGGCCTTGGCTCTGCAAGTCACCCCATAGAGCACAGCAATCCCCAGGTAGGATGGAAGATCTCAGGAATGGTGATTTAATTCTACGCCCGCAGTTAAGCAGTGGAATCCAAAGTCTAGCTTCTCAATCCACATCCAAAACACCTTCTTCACATGTACTCCCCAGGGAGCCCTGGGGAGCTGGGACCTGCCTGCTCATCTGGCGCAATCTCACATGCTCTGTGAGGACTTCATCCCGGACCATGCGCACTCACTCCGATTCCTCCTCTGCTTGTTGATCTGACCATCCATCCGCCTTGCTTCCCGATGCTTGCTCTGTGGGCCTCCTGCCACACCAACCCGATCTCCCGGGACTAGTCACAGTCTTCGCTCACAGGGCCAGATCCTGGCCCTTCAGAGTCTGAGAATTACATGTGCAAGATCATCCCACTCTTTCCCATAGCGAATGACTCCCTTGCTTACATCCAAAACTATTACTCCAGTCCTCGCGAGCGTGGAGCTGGGTTCAGCTCGGTGTCATTGCCCACACAGGACTAATTGTTTCACACTTCTCAGTACCAAACACTAATTAGCAACTGGGAAGCCCATCGACTCTCGCTTTCCCTAGAGAGCCTTAGTTTCTTTCCTTGCCTACCTTCTTCTTGTGCTCCTTCCCTCTACTCTCTCCTCTGGGCCCGATGTATTCCAACAATGTTCCATTCCATCATCTTGGCAGGAGGTGCCAATTCCCCATGAGTATTCTTTTGTTTTCTCTGCAGCTCAAAGTCGTGGACTCTACCCTTCCCATGGGGTGGGGTGGGGTGGGGTAAGACGAAAGGCCTGCTGGGTTAGAGAACGTTTTTCTTTAGGCTTTAAGATGCAGATCGGGACCCTTTTCTTTCTCCAGTATTTCCCTCCAAAAAAAATTTGTCTACCCTTTTCAGTTCTTCCAGTCGCTGTACAGGAAAACATCCTATACTTGTCGGTCTCCACCTTCCCAGAACTTGCATCAGCATCCAGGTGAGGTCCTGGCCTATCTGAGCTCCCAGTCTCATCCCCACTCTGTTTTCTAGGAATCAGGACAATCGGCCCCTTTTTCTCTCAAACATAAACACCCCCCCTTTTCTCTCTGCCTGCCCCCCCTTTCCTCTCTGCCTGCCCCCCCTTTCCTCTCTGCCTGCTCCCCCTTTCTCTCTGCCTGCCCCCCCCCTTTGATGTGAATTCCTTTTCCGAGTACCGTTAGAATGAAAAGAAGCAGGGCGGGCCTGGGACCACGGTCTGAGGAACAAATAATATGAAAAGGATAGGGAAGGTCATTACGGTAAGAGAAATAAACCAGACTCAGAAAGACAAATAGCAGGTTTTCTCTCATCTGCAGACTCTAGGTGGGAGGGGGTGGGTGTCTTGGGCACATGAGCAAGACGAAAATAGAAAGGGGACCAAGAGATCTTAAGAAAGAGGAGAAAATGATGGAATACATGGGACATGAAAGCAGAAGGGGAGACTCTGGGGCAGGAAGGAGAGGAGGGATCTTCTTTTCAACAACGAGTAAGGGAGCAATTGGACAGTCATTGGCAAAGCCAAACAAAAGAAGCCCACCCCAAACTACACCTTGTACCTTACAGAAAGTAACTACAAATAGACACAAAACCTAAACGGTGAAGGCAGAGGCAGGAAGTCTGATGCAAGTTTGAGATCAGCTTGGTCTACACAGCACTGCCGGCCTTCCAGCATTACATAGAAATCTTGTCCCAAAGCTGACCATGGTGGCGCAAGCCCTTTATCCCGGCACACAGGAGGAAGAGGCAGGCAGATCTCTGAGAATTTGAGTCCAGCCTGGTCTACAGGATGAGTTCTAGGACAGCCAGGGCTGTTCCATAGAGAAATTCTGTCTTGAAAAACCAAAAAGAGAGAAAGAAATCTTGCCTCAATTAAGACAGCAGCAGCTACAATTAAGTGTAAATTTTTAGACAAGCACAGTGGGAAGTTCTTGCAACTTTAGGATACAAAAAAAATTTCTTAGATACACCAAAAGCAAAACTCATAGAAAAACATTATAAACTGAATTTTTCCTAAGAGAAAAGAGGGACAAGCTACAGGCAGAAAGAAAATATTTACAAATCACATATCTGATAAAGAACTTGTATTCAGAAACTTTTTTGTTGTTTGGTTTGGGGTTTGTTGATTTTTTAAAAATATGGCCTTACACTGTGTAGCTTGGGCTGACCTAGAATTCACTATGTGGCCCTGGCTTATATCAGGCTCATGGCAATCCTCCTTAACCTTTTAAGTGCTGGAATTACAGGCATCATTCACCACAGAACAGGTTTTAAAACAATTTTTTTTAAAAAAAAAAAATGTTTTATTAGCGCTAGAAAGATGACTCAGGGGTTAGGAGCACTTGCTGCTGGAGCAGAGGACCAATTTCAGCTCCCAGAACCCACATGCGGGCTCACAACCATCTGTAACTCAGATCGAGTGCCTCCTGGCTTCCTCAGGCACCAGGCAAGCTCAAGGTTCACTCGCATACACGCAAGCAAAACCCTTCTACACATATGAAAATCAGTCTTAAAGGGGGTGGGGGAGGCTGGAGAGATTGCTCAGTGGTTAGGAGTATTGCTGCAGCCAGGTGCCTCGGAGCATGCTTTTAATCTCAGCTTTCAGGAGGCAGAGTTAGGCATATCTCTGTGAGTTCGAGGCCAGCCTGGTCTACATAGTGAGTTCCAGGACAATTAGAGCTACATAATAGAGCGACCCTTCTTGAAGAAGAAGAGGAGGAGGAGGAGGAAGAGGAAAAGGAAGAGGAAGGGGAAGAAAGAAAAAGAAAAAGAAAAAAAGAGCACTGGCTGCCAATTCCTGGGACACACACACACACACACACACACACACGGAAATTTAAAAAAAAAAAAAAAAACAAGAACAAAAACAAAACAAAACAAAAAACCAAAGATAATTGTGTCTAATCATGGTACAGCATGCCTATAATCTCAGCTCTGGGGAGGCTGAGTTAAGAAGATCATGAGTTCAAAGCCAACATGGGCTATATAATGAAACCCTGTCTTTTTTTTTTTTTTTTTTTTTTGAGACATGGTTTCTCTGTGTAGTTTTGGTGCCTGTCCTGGATCTCGCTCTGTAAACCAGGCTGGCTTTGAACTCACAGAGATCCACCTGGCTCTGCCTCCTGAGTGCTGGGCTCAAAGGCATGCGCCACCATCGCCCCGCTCGAAACTATGTCTTTTGAAAAGAAAAGAAAAGAAAAGAAAAGAAAAAAGAAAATAAAAGAAATAAAGCACAAAAAGAAAAAGAAAAACAAAATCCAAAAATAATTGTATGACTCAGCACTGTCTTGGCAAAGCACCTAAGGACAGTCCATGTAACCGCAGCTCGGCTGCCACTACGGGGAGCAGGTACCCCAGAACTCAGTGTTACACAGGACCAGCTCACCCTGCCCCCTCCCGTTTCTTTTCTTCCTTTGTCACTTTCCCCTTTAGTGGTGTTACCACAGCAACCATCCTCACCAGAAGAGGAAGACAGTGTAGCCCTCCACCCTTTTCCAAGCAGCAAGTAAAAGCAGTTTTGGGAAGGGTAAAGTATTAGGCTTCCTCCATACTCTTCACACTCCAGGGCACTTTAAAGAGGGATCGCAGATGGTTAATGGCAGCAATCATCAGAAGCGAGGATCATTTCATTGTACCTAGGCCAACTGCATCCTGCATCTGCAGGACATGACTTGGGTGCTGTGCAGATGAAAATACAAATTTTGGTGCTGCTGCAATCCCAGAGCTTCAGTGAACAGCCACAGATACCCACAGTTCTGTCTCTGTAGACCAGGGCAGAGAACCTAAAAAGACCTTGAAGCCAAAAAAAAAATCTAAATTATGGGCTTCAAAAGAGCCCCACCTTTTGTCTTTGTATTATCATGAATCTGAGACTTCATACACTCCACTTTCAGCAAGTAAGGGGAACACAAATTAGTGGATATTTTAAAGGGGGACACGAGTTAGTGGATATTTTTCCAGGTGGTGAAACCCTCCATGGGGGTGTTTCTATGAATGCTGAAGTGTTCTCCCCCAGCATTAAATGAAAGTCACTGCTAAAGACCCTTCCAGAAGCCTCTGGAATCCCGTGCCCCTGCACGACCCTGGACTGCTGTTTTTGGAGGACTGTTGGAACTGTTTCAACTCTTTCAGCTCAGCTACCAGCTGCAGTCCTCCCAGCTTCAGAAAGACTTGCTCAAGGTCACCCTCAAGGTAACAACAGAAAAAGAACCAGGAACCTTTACTCTCATTTCTTCAGATGCACATTCCTCTCCTGATCCAGAAAATATAGACCAGAAGCCTGACATTTCAGATGCCCGTTACCTCGAGACGAGACCCTAAACAGCCCCAGTCCCCTGGCTTGGCCCCTCTCCCCTCAGACACCCCACCCTGTTTCCTGGAATAGTTCCCTGGTTTGCCCCTCTCCTCTTAGCCACCCCACTGTTCCCTGGAATAGCAGTACCCCCCACTAGATTCAGGGGCAGAATTCCTTGCCCATGCCAGCTCATGGTATGCAGTGAGTCAACAGCCCCTGCCCATTCCTCCCAGCCCGGGCTGCCACAGTTTAATGAGTGGTTATTTGTGGCACTCTGCACACAGCTTGGAGCTGTGCCTTTACCCCATACTGAGGAGCAGGGGATGGGGAGAGAGAGAGAGTAAAGCCCAAACTTCATTTATTACTATAATCTTCAATGTGCATCCCACCCATGGCGCTAACGTTCTAAAATAAACGTATTAATCCCCCCACAGCCTACAAAGCAAACACTCAGCTGGAGGGCTTTGTGTGGGAGGGAGGCAGCACTGGGCACAATAGAATGGTAAATGGCACCTCTTTCCCCTGGGTGGAGGTTGGGGACCAGGTGAGAGAGCCTTCAGGAGTCACCCAGTGGGAAGCAGAAGTCAAGCTTCAGAGTTGATGAGGGTAGCTCACCCCTATGGTCGCTCACCCCTGTAACATCAGTAGTCAGGAGGCTGAGCCAGGAGGATCTCTGAGTTTGAGGCGAGCCTGAGTCAGTGAGCTCTAGGCCAGCCTGGGCTATCAGTGCAGGGAGGGAGGGAAGGAGAGAGGGAGGAAGCAAGCTAGGCTTGGGTAAGCCTGATCCGTGAGAAGGTCTGAGTTCATTGTTTGGCTTTTTTGTTGCTGTTTTAGGGTGTTATATTGTTTCAGTGTTTTGAGACAGGCTCTCAGTGTAGCTCAGGCTAGTTTTGAGCTCTACATACACTGAACTCCTGGTCTTCTTGCTATCGTCCCCTGAGTACTAGGATTACAGGTACACACCACCACACCTAACCATAAAGTCTAGGCTCCTGGGCATTTATTTAAGGACACTTTGAAGAAATGCAGACTTTGTGCAAAAAGGGAGGAGGGGCGCTGGATGTTTTATTTGTTTCCTCTTTCTCATGCTTCCTCATAGTCTCCCTCCCTCTCCATTAACTCTCATGTAACACAGCCAGGCCTCGAACTCACTGCCTGGGGAGGCCCTCTTCCACCTTCTGATCCCCCCGCCTCTAACTCCTGAGTGCCAGGATTACAGGATCCTGTTTTATGTGGAACTGGGGAGCAAACTAAGGGTTTTGTCCATGCTAGGCAAGCAATCTACCACCTGAGCGACAGCCTTAGCCTTTGCTTGTTTAGTCATTTATTTTTTGATGCAGGATCTCCCTTCATACCTGAGACTGGCCTTGAACTGGCTACACAGCCCAGGGAGCTTCAAACTCATCATCCTCCTACTTCCTTCCTCCTGGATACTGGGATTACAGATGTGTACCATCACCAAGTATTTATGAATGAGCTTCTGATTTAGCTTACAGTGTGTGTGTGTGTGTGTGTGTGTGTGTGTGTGTGTGTGTATTATGCATGTGGTAGGTATGTGTATACATGTGAGTCTGTGCATGTGGTAGTGGGAGCACAACCTCAAACATCATTCTTCAGGAGCTGCCCACCTACTTTTTTGAGACAGGATCTCCCACTGGCCTCAAGCTGAGCTGACTGGCCAGCAAGGCTCAGGGATCCACTTATGTCTGCCTTCTCAATACTGAGATTACAAGTGCACACCACTGCACAAGCTGTTGCTGGGTTTTTGTTGTTGTTGTTTTGTTTTGTTTTTTGTTTTTGGATTTTTTTCTCATGCTGGTTTTGGGGATGAAATTTGGGTCATAGGCAAACACTTTACTAACTCGGCAATCTCCCCATTACCTCCATCCTTAGCTCATTCTTGCAGCTTATTCAAGCCATTTTGAGGATCAGGTATGCACATGGCATCCTGGAATCCCAAGAAGTGTTCATCACTTACCATCCCAGTTAATAATTCTTTGCCCCCTGTCCTGCCTTTCTCCTCCCAAAGCCTGTGTACTGCTTGCTTGGAAGCCAATTTATCAAATGAAGGAAAACTAAACATCCAGAGCTTATTTAGTTGTCAGATATGCCAACTTTACATGGATATGAGCTTTCCCACACCGGATCCTCCAAGGCAAATAGAATTGACAGGGGTGTAGTTATAGTTCAGTGGCAGTGTGCTTATCTAATAGGAAAAATGCCCATCGTCAAAAGAAAGAGAAAATTAAGAGAGCTGCTATTATAGTAGTACACTATCAGAAAGAAAAATTCTCCTTCTCATCCTTGATGCTCCACAATGATGGAAAAACTAAGAACCTAGGAAAAGAAAGCCTCCCCCAGAAAGTGGCACTATCTGAGAAGGATCGGGGGTGTGGCCTTGTTGGAAGAAGATTGTCACTAGGGGTGGGCTTTGAGGTTTCAAAAAGTCAGCAAGGTGTGCTCTCTGTCCCTGTCTCTGTCTCTGTCTCTCTATGGATCAGGATTTAGCTCTTAGTTACTGCTCTAATCTGCCTGCATGCCACCATGCTCTCTGCCATGATGATAATGGACTAAACCTCTGAAACTGTGAGACCTCAATTAAATGTTTTTCTCTTATAAAAATTGCAATAGAACAGTGAAAAAAGAGAGAAAGAAGAAATTAAGCCTGGCGGTGGTAATGCACACCTTTGATCGTAGCACTTGGGAGGCAGAGGCAGGAGGACCTCTGTGAGTTCAAGGTCAGCCTGGTCTACAAAGTGAGATCCAGGACAGGCACCAAAACTATATAGAGAAACCCTGTCTCAAAAACAAAACAAAACAAAACAACAACAACAAAAAAAACCAACTGGCATAGTGGTACATCCTTATAATTCCAGTACTAGTGAGGTAGAGGCAGGAGGATCAGAAGTTCAAGGTCATCCTTGCTCACACAGTGAATTTGAGGCCAGCCTGGGCTATAGTAGACCTTGTCTCAGGGAGAGAAAACGCTACAGATGGGCATATTGACACATATCTGCCATCTCAATATTTGGGAGTCAAAGGGGATAGAAAGTTCCAGACCAGCCTGAGCTACGTAGTGGGATCCTGCATCAGACACCGAGGGAAGGGGGTAATAAAAGTAGGAGAATTGCAAGTCCAAGGCAAGTATGGGCAACTTAATCTGAACCTGTCTCAAAATAACATTTAAAAGAGCCAGGGATAGTGGTGAACGCCTGTAATCTTACCATTTGGAAGGTAAAGGTTGTAACACAAGGAGGTCAAGGTACAAGTATATGTCTCCACAAATAAATTAATTAATTACAAATAAAAACTCAAAGGGAAAAGATGGCTTAATAATAAAGTATTTGCTCTGGGCTCAATCTCCAGTACTATAATTAAAAAAAAAAAAAAAAAATCTGCCTGTGAGTGAGATTCCTCTGTATTCAATAGAGTGACAAGTTCAAAGAGTCCTGAAGAGAATCCATCTGGACAGACAGCAGCAGTACTGTGCCTTAGTCTTTTAGTACTATACAAACTCAGATAAGATGTGGGGCTCAGGTTCTTCATCTGTAAAATCAGATTGGACCAGATGATCTTTAGAGCTCGCCAGCAAATATAAAACTCTATCACTAAAATGTCTTGATAGTTCACGTTGGTGTTATCCTGGTAAAAGCTATACCCGACTTTATACCGTGAAGAATTTTTGCAAAACAAACTTTATTTTTTCTATGATGAACCAGATTTATGAAAAAATAGCTTGGAAATTTAGAGAAGTAGAACATAAAAAAGCGGTAAGCATTCACAGAATCAACACTTTGAAATGAAAGCTGTTGGTTTTTCTTCTTCCCTTTAAGCAGGATTACAATCCTGTCCACTAGTCGTTCCCCTCCACAAACAGGCAGGAAAGGTGCATCAGACTCACCCACCACACTCCCTGTGGTCACCTTCCCCACAGAAACTTGACATTCCGTGAGATTACTGATTGTGGCTGCTATTTGGAAGAATGAGTCATCTTTACACCCCTCCCCCCATCACAAGATGACAAAACCATCAACTTCTTACAAACCAGAAATTCTTATTCAAGCAGCTAAAGCCAACAACCTAAATGGGTGAGAAAAAAAAAAAAAAAAAAAAAAAAGGATGAACAAAGTTGGGAACCAAATTCTGGTTTCCCTGTTTTGAAATGCAGATTTCCAGAGATAGAAGACGTTCCAGTAATAAGTAGTCAGTCCTATGTTGTATGTCCCACTTAACCATGATAATAATAAACCATTAATGAGGAGGGGGAGAGAGAGAAACTTGAATGGCAAGTTCCCTAACAACGGGTTCATAGAAGAATTAATAGAACTCTGTCACTCTGAATGAATGTCCTCTGTGGGGAAGGAAGGCTGCAGACAAAGACAGATGTACGGCCGGGGGGTGGGATGGGAAGCAATCCCAAAAGAGAAATATCTGTTTCCATTAGGTAAGAACACCTCAAAAGAACAATGAAGGAGAGAGGAGCAGTTTTAAGTTCTTGCCTAATGATCTAGATGATCTGCCCCTTGTTCTGTCCCCTGACAGCTAAAACTCAGGAGAGGAACTGTGAGGACTGTCACCAGTAATCCGTGACTCCCATTTCAGCAGAGTGACTGCTGGACCGAAGGATTCTTCCAGTTCAGTTTCTCACAGATGAGAAATGCAACATGCAAAGCCTCTCTGCAGGTCTGCTTTATGCAGCCAGCTGGACTGCATGAAAGGGGATTATAGGGAAGAGCCCTGGGGACAGAATGTGTTTCCTCCATCCAAGCTTCACAGGAATGAGGGGAAAGTTATTAGACTCCAGGAGACAGACTGCTCCACAGCAATCAAGTCCTGCCTCCAGCTGTGAACACAGACAAGCTGGCGACGAGTCCCCGCACGCAGCTCCTCTGCACAGGAGCATGTAGACACGGGGAGATGCTCTGCTGCAGTACTGAGTGACAGCGAGGAGCCACCGAGGGAAAACAGAGCTAGCAGTCCTGCTCCGCAGCCCCACGAGAACCCCTACACTTTCAGTTGCCCTGCCCAGGAGGCCCCCGCCTCTACCCGTTGCTAGGTGGAAATGTGAATCTCTTCAAGACATCCCAAATCTTCTCATTCCGTGCAGTGGCTCCAAAGCCAGGACATAAGCAGGTGGAGAAGGTGAAACTTACATAAGATTCCGGGCACAGGGCTTTCCTGGCCTGGGCACATCAACTTGAAAGAAGTGATCCACCGGGTCGGGCTGAGAGAAGTGAAGCCATCTGAAGTCTCCCTAGAGCTCCAGCACTCTGGGCAACACTTCCGCTTTTATCATAGTTTTTTACAAGAGGAAGAAAACAGACTGGTTCTTAGCCTTCGGGGAAACAAGAGATCCCCCCTTGGGGCTGTGGTTTAGAAACAGCTGGTCTCTGTGTACACCCAGGTGGCTGCCTCTGGATATTATAAATAATCGTTCCTGAAGCAAGGCTCCGCTCTGTATCAGGAGGCAGCTTGGATGGCTAAATTACTAGCTAGAACCAGTTTTCTCTGACAGCTTAGGAGGCCAGGCAGCCTTACCCATAGAGTCCCCCCTGAAGGATCCCACTCTCACTCTGCAGAGCCCCTAATTAAGGCTAGTCAGATTCAGCTGCTGTCTAGAGTGGCCCCACGATTTGACGTCCCCCAAGCACACACCAGATTGTTCTCCTTACCGTGCGAACAGCATTATCACTCCACTAAATATCACTTTCAAAGCCCTCTGACTGACTGTCCTACCCAGAGGCCATGTGCACAAAGTAACCACAGATCATGTCAGCACAGCCTTCAGATAAACTCCCAGGGGAGATGGCTTGGATTAAAATTGTCAGATTTAGAAGCACGATGGTGGGGGGGGGGGGAGTGGTTTGAACCTGAGACCTTGGTTGGGGGAGAGCAAAGAGAGCCTCTCTTCTCGTGTTAGAGCTAAAAATGACAGAGAAAGTCACTCCTCTGGTTTTTATTATTATTTTCTTTCTGCGAGATTGCCATGGTCACAGGCACGACCAGCTGAGGTACTGGAAGCTCCTTTCTTTCCTCTGCAGCCCACCAGACTCGCCGGCTTTTCCAGGATAAACTCAGTGGACATGGCAACCAGGACAAACACAGCAGCTGGCACTAATTGACTCCCTAGGTGATAACTTTTGGTAGGAGTCAGCAGAACTACTGAAAATATCCATCTTTCCTATCTAAACTGGGAGCCAGGCTCCAGGGAATTCTCTCTCTGTCTCTCTCTCTGTGTGTCTCTGTCTCTGGCTCTTTCTCTCTGTGTGTGTCTGTGTGTGTGTGTCTCTGCCTCTCTCTCTTCCCCATCTCTCTTTCTACATCTCTCTCTTTGCCCCGCCTCTTTTTCTCTCTCCTCTCTCTCTCCTCTCAGTATTTGAGATTGAATCCAGAACTTCACTCAAGCGAGGCCAATGCTCCATCACTAAGAGATCCTTGGAAATTCTTATGCTGGTTTTCTGTAACCGACTAACTTGAAACACACACACACACACACACACACACACACACACACACACACACACACACACACACTAGCTAACCCAGACTCTAGATTGAATGTCTACTCAGACCCAGGTAGTGTTTAGAGTACTTTGCACATATAATTTAGTCTTTTAGAACAATCAGTATTACCTTCGTTTTCCAGATTAAAAAAAGCAGAAGCACAGACCAATTCCGCGATGCTCCTAAGGCCTCAGAGCTAGTAAGTAGCAGAACAAGGGGCTGGCAGAATGCCGAGAAACGGATTGAACACAAAGACGTGCTCACTGGGAAAGGGGCCACATAAGGAAAGCATGGGATGCTACTGTTCATACCAACATCATCTCAGAACGACGATCTTGGCCTCATAATATGAGGATGTGCTCCGAGTGTCACAAATTAAGTCACACAATAGGACATGTCTTCTCAAAGTCTTACCATGGACAGTGTTCTTTGAACTGAGTCAACCAATTAAAGGACTGGGTTGGCTCCGGGGAACACCGGGGAACCTGTCCGAAGACTTCCATGTAACAGGCACTGAAGATGGAGGTCTACTCTGGAAGGGACCATCTCCCCAGGGCTTGGACTTGCTTCTACCACAGTGCTCACGGAAGGCAGGACAGGTACCCGCAACGTTCCTCACTGAATGAGTGAAAAGTGCCACCTGAACGGGGGGTTAGGTGGCCAGGGATGCTGCTGCCTATGGAGAACAAGACAAGGCTAGGGATGGCTGGGCAGAACCTAAGTGAGGGCAGTAAGGAAAGCCATGGTAACCTCGGAGCAGCAAGATAGATGCGGAGGACCAGCATCCCAAGAGACAGCTTATCACCCCCGAGAACTCAGTTCCTGCCTACAGCTGATTCCAGTCACCCCCTCCCCAAAGCGCTATCTACCGTTGGCAGGCTAAAAACACCCCCTTTCCAGTAGCTTCAGAGAGCCGGAGGCTATTCTAGAGGGGCAGTGGCGTCCACCCAGAGAGTACACCTCGCCTCCCGGGGACCTGGAGCCGCAGCCTCCTCCCCGCCGCAGCCCTGGCCCGGAGCGAGAGCACGGGAGAAGGGGGGGCGAGCGGCACGGCTCACCTCGCTCATCCCGGCGGCCGGACGGGGCGTGGCAAGCGCAGGTGAGGCGAGGGGTCCTCCGGGGATGCGTGGACCGTGGCCGGGAGTTGCGGGGGCTCCGGGGCGGGCGCCCTAAGCGGGCTCGGAGGAGAAAGTGCGTGCCTCGAGCCGCTGCTTCGTGCTGCCCTGGGCGCTGGGGCTGAAGCTCTGCTCGGGGGACCACTTCTGACCAGGTCCTGTCAGCAGCTCCGCGCGCCCTGACCGGCCCCATCTTTTATAGTGAGCTCGGGTCCCCGCCTCCAGCCCAACCAATAGAAACTCTGCCTACCGCAGACTGACAGCTCCTTGAACCCAGTGGTGGCAGGCTCAGGAATCTGCTGCATTTCCAAACTAGGGTAAGACAGACAGAGAGAGCGGGAAGGAGGGGGAGACCATCGGGGGATGAGAAGACAGAAAACGAAGTAGGCAAGCGGTGAAGGAGAGGGAAGTAGCAAGTGGTATCCGGAGGAACTGAACTCTGGTCCTGTGGAAGAAGAGCAAATGCTCTTGAGCCTTGTGCTCTCTCTCTAACCCCTGTTTTAGGGGGGGAATTAATAGGGAGGAAGAAAATAACAGAGCACAGGTAAATGCATGAACCTTCCGATAACTTTAGTTAATGTAGTTCTGTTTAATCTATATGGTTTCCATCCCTTCAAGGAAATTCTTTACATTTTCATGCCTGTGATACTTGTTGGCATTGTAAATTCTCTTCCTGTTTCAGTCAGCCAAACCTAGATACTTTCAGCTTTCACAGATACATTCTTTGGTTGATACCGTCACGGCCTGTTAAAACTCTAACTGCCCTTGTCTCAACCTTGCAGTGGTTTGGTCTCTTCTCAACAACCAAGTTCAAATAAGACCTCAAATAGTTTTTGTTTTGTTTTGTTTCTCTATCTTGACTTTCTGTACTTACACATTTCCCCTGGAAATAAGATCCACCTGAGTTCCTCTGATTCTGTCTCTAACAGGAATCTGGTTACCTCAGTTACTAAAGTTCTAACTAGGCTAGCTCCTCCTACTCAATACAGCCTACTCCTCTGGAATCTTTCTAATGAACAATTAATTAGCACTAAAAGGGTTGCCTAGCACTAAAGGTGAAGCAGACCTCAATTCTTAAGCTGCTATGAAAATATTCTAATGAGAATTCAGCCTCTAGGCTAGGGGTCAGCAAGTGTCCCAGGTAACAATCAAATTAATAAATGTTTTGCCTTTAAGGGACATATGTCCTCTTTGCTGAGACAGCTCCTATTATGCTTGAATACAGGCACAAACAATTACGTCAGCAACCAGGTTTGGCTGTGGCTGACATAAATGTATTTGTGACCATTGAAGTTTGAATTTCATATAAATTTCATGAGCTACAAAATTTCTTCAAGTTTTAGTGGAAGAGCTGGAAAGATGGCTCAGCAGATGGCTGACTTGCTTACCTTCCAGAGGAGCTGAGGACAGTTCCCAGAACCATATGTAACAGCTCCCAGCTGTCTGTAACTCCAGCTCCAGGGTATCCGGAACCCTCTTCTGGCCTCCACAGACACCGCACACACGTGGCAACATGGCATATACTCACACATACACTAAATAAATTTTAGTGTTAAAAACATTCTTGGCCGAGGGGGCGGGGTGTGCATGCCTTTGATCCAGCACTTGGGAGGCAGAGTCAGGTGGATCTCTGTGAGTTCAAGGCCAGCCTGGTCTACAGAGTGAGATCCAGGACAGGCACCAAAACTATACAGAGAAACTCTGTCTCAAAAAAACCAAAAAACAAACAAACAAACAAACAAAGCTAAACTCCCAAAAAAGCTAACTATATCACATAATAGGAAACAATGATCTGATTTTTTTTCAGTTATTTCTTTTTTTTTTTTTTTTTTTTTTTGAGACTGCCACTGCCTCCTAAGTGCTGGGATTAAAGGCATGCACCACCACCGCCCAGCTCAGTTATTTCATTTTTAAAAAGATTTATTTTTACTGAACAGTCCAATTAAAAAATGGGCTAAAGAGCTAAACAGAGAATTCACAAAACAAGAATCACAAATGGCTGAAAGACATTTAAAGAAATGCTCAACATCCTTAATCATCAGAGAAATGCAAATCAAAACGACTCTGAAATACCACCTTACACCTGTCAGAATGGCTACGATCAAAAACACCAATGACAGTCAATGTTGGAGAGGATGTGTAGCAAAGGGAACACTCCTCCACTGTTGGTGGGAATGTAAACTTGTACAACCACTGTGGAAATCAGTATGGTGGTTTCTCAGAAAATTAGGAATCGAACTACCTCAAGACCCAGCCATCCCACTCTTGGGCATATACCCAAGGAATGCTGATTCATACCATAAAGATACATGCTCAGCTATGTTCATAGCAGCACTATTTGTAATAGCCAGAACCTGGAAACAACCTAGATGCCCATCAATGGAAGAATGGATGAAAAAAATGTGGTCCATATACACAATGGAGTACTACTCAGCAGAGAAAAACAATGAAAGCATGAAATTTGCAGGCAAATGGATGGAACTAGAAAAAATCATCCTGAGTGAGGTAACCCAAACCCAGAAAGACAGTCATGGTATGTACTCACTCATAAGTGGATTCTAGATATAAAATAAAGAACAATCAGACCACAACCCATAGAACTATGGAGGCTATATATATATATATAGCATGGAGGTCCCTAGGATGACTGTGGCTTATAATAAATTTCGGTTTTACTCAATTATTGAAAAAAAATAGCCAAATGAATGGAAACACATGAACTATGAATCAAAGGCTGAGGGGCCCCCAGCTGGATCAGGCCCTCTGAATAGGTGAGACAGCTGATTGGCTTGATCAGTTTGGGAGGCAACTAGGCAGTGGGACCAAGTCCTGTGCTCATTGCATGAGTTGGCTGTTTGAAACCTGGAGCTTATGCAGGGACACTTGGCTCAGTCTGGGAGGAAGGGACTGGACCTGCCTGGACTGAGTCTATCAGGTTGATCGCAGTCCTTGGGGGAGGATTTGCCCTGGAGGAGGTGGGAATGGGGTGTGGGCTCGGGGTAAGGGGAGGGTGTGGGAGGGGGGAGAATACGGGAACCGTGGCTGATATGTAGAACTGAATGGTATTGTAAAATAAAATTAAATAAATAAATAAAAAATTTTAAAAAAACCAACAATAACAACAACAACAAAAAAAATGATTTATTTTTGCTGGGTATGGTGATGTACACCTTTAATCCCAGCACTTGGGAGGCAGAGACAGGTAGATTTCTGTGAGTTTGAGGCTAGCCTGGTCTACATATCAAGTTCCAGAACAGCCACAACTACACAATAGAGAGACCCTCTTAAAAAAAAAAACCCACAAAACAACAGCAACAAAAATAAATTGTTTCTTAATGTGTGTAAATATTTCCCTGCATATATGTATATGCATTGTATGTGTGCCTGGTACCCAAGGAAACTAGAAGAGGGTGTTAGTCCTATGGAACTGGAGCCACAGGTGGTTGTGAGCCTCCATGTGGGTGCTGGGAACTGAACTTAGGTCCTCTGCCAGAGCAGCAAGTGCTCTTAACCAACCCTCTAGCAGTGATATTTTTGATAATTTATTTATTTTTATTTTATCTGCATTGGTGTTTTGTCTGCATGTATGTCTGTGTGAGGGTGTCAGGTCCCCCAGAACTGGAGTTACAGACAGTTGTGAGCAACCACATGATTGCTTGGAATTGAACCCAGGTCCTCTGGAAGAGCAATCACTGCTCTAAACCACTGAGCCATCTCTCCAGCCCTATTTTATTTCTTTTTTAAAATTATTTTTATTTTGTTTTATGTGTATAAGTGTTTTTTTCTGTGCACCATATGTGTGCCTGGTGCCCACTGAAGCCAGAAGAGGGCATCGGATCCCTGAGACTGGAGTTATAGACAGTTATGAACCACCATATGAGTGCTGAGAATTGAACCTGGGTCCTTTGGAAGTGCATCTAGTACTCTTAATTGCTGAGCCATCTCTCCAGCCCATGATTTATTTTACTTTTAATTATGTGTATGTGTGTGTCTGGAGAGGAAACAGTACATTTAAGTGCAGGTTCTGATAGAGGCCAGAAGAGGGCATTAAATTACCTGACGTTGGAGTTACGATTAGTTGTAAGCCACCCTGATGTGGATACTGGGAGCCAAACTCTGGTCTTCTGCAAGAACAGTCCATGCTCTTAACTCCTGAGCCATGTCTCCAGCCCCAGTAAAACGATTCTTACTTGTGGTAAGCTATATTTGGCTCATAAATCAATCCTTGACATAGATGATTCATATGATAATATAAATATGCCGAAGTGTGCTATAATAGTAAGTCATATAATGATAAATACTAATATGTCAAAGAAGAAAGACATTAGTTAGGACCAAAAACGTCAAAAGTTTCCTGGAGAAAGTAAGAATGAAGCTAGGCCTTAAAGGAAGGAAAGACTATAGACAAATGGAAGAAGGAAATCTGGGTGATAACAACAAGAATACAATCAAGGTAGATATGGAAAAGTACAATTGAAGATCTATGGAAGGGTCTTGAATATCAGAGGAATTTTTTAACTTAGGCCCCGTACACATAGCATTGCTATGGCCGATAAAATGGCTCAGCAGTGAAAAGTGCTGGCCACATAAACCTGATGATGAGTTTGCTCCCTGGAACCTATTTAGGTAGAAGCGGAGAACGGACCTCACAAAGCTGTCCTCTGACCTCCACACGTGTGTCATGGCATGAGTTCCTCCCATCATACACACAACAATAATAAATAAAATAAATAAGCAAACAGCATTTGTAGATTATTTTTACAGAGAAAACGGTTTTATAAGAGAAACACTAACAACAAGAAGGCCGTGATAGGAACCCTGCAGCTGTACAAAGTATAAAAGCCTAGGAGACAGGAACAGGAGAAAAAGGACAGCATCAAGAAACAGACAACACTGCCGGGCGGTGGTGGCGCACGCCTTTAATCCCAGCACTCGGGAGGCAGAGGCAGGCGGATCTCTGTGAGTTCGAGGCCAGCCTGGGCTACCAAGTGAGTTCCAGGAAAGGCGCAAAGCTACACAGAGAAACCCTGTCTCGAAAAACCAAAAAAAAAAAAAAAAAAAAAAACAGACAACACTGGGCGGTGGTGGTGGCGGCGGCGGTGGCGGCGGCGGCGGCGGCGGCGGCGGCGGCGGCGGCGGCGGCGGCGCACGCCTTTAATCCCAACACGTGGGAGGCAGAGCCAGGCAGATCTCTGTGAGTTCGAGGCCAGCCTGGTCTACAGAGTGAGATCCAGGACAGGCTCCAAAACTACACAGAGAAACCCTGTCTCGAAAAAACAAAACAAAACAAAAAAGAAACAGACAACAGGCTGGGTGGTGGTGGCACATGCCTTTAATCCCAGCACTCAGGAAGCACTCACTCTGTGGGTTCCGGGCCAGCCTGGTATACAGAGTGAGTTCCAGGACATCCAGGGCTGTTACACCGAGAAACCTTGTCTCAAATAATCAAAAGAAAAGAGTTTCAGGAACAGAGAGGAGGAGGTAGAAATAAGAATCATCAGTTATAGGCCAATATGGGCTAGACAATTCTTTTTCAAAAAACAAAAATCCTCATGCAGTCTAGACTTTATAGCCTAATAGGAAAGATACTAGCATGCAACAGAAAGGCATATTGTTTTAAGCGCTGTGGTAGAAGTCTAGGGAAGTGTAGAGTCCCATAAAAGTAATAAAAGTAATTGAAATTGCTGGGTGTGGTGGTTCTGGCACAGGCCTTTGACCTCAACATTTAGGAGGCACAGGCAGGCAAATCTCTAAGAGTTCAAGGCCAGTCAGGGCTACATAGTGAGACCTTGTCTCCAAAGGATTGGGGAGGGGGAAGAGAAGGGAGAGACAGACAGACAGAGAGACAGACAGAGACAGACAGAGACAGAGAGATTTAACTTGAGAAAGCACCAGAAATGTTAATCCCAGCACTCGGGAGGCAGAGCCAGGCAGATCTCTGTGAGTTCGAGGCCAGCCTGGGCTACCAAGCAAGTTCCAGGAAAGGCGCAAAGCTACACAGGGAAACCCTGTCTCGAAAAACGAAGAAAAAAAAAAAAAAGAATAGCAATTTTAGTTGTTGGGTTTTTGTTTTGTTTTTTGATGTAGGGTCTTTCTGTGTAGCCCTGGCTGTCCTGGAACTCAGATATGACAGGCATAGAATTCGTAGGAATCCACCTGCCTCTGCCTCCCAAGTGCTGGCAAAAATAGCAATTTAAAAAAAAAGTTAAAAGCCAAGTGTTACAGGGCATACCTTTAATTGCACTCTCAGGAAGCTGAAGCAGTCAGTGCTCTACAAGTTCAAGGTCAACCTGGTCTACATCTCAAGCTCCAGACCAGCCAAGGATACACAGTGAGACCCTGTCTCAAAAAACAAGCAAACAAACAAATAGCAAGATTCTGTGGAACTAGTTATAGATTCTGGAGATCTTCACATGCTAAAATGAGGATAAATAAAATAGAGCTAATAAAGGTACTTTGCAAACTGTTATCTTAAGCTGTTAGATATTTTCGATTCTGACTTGTGCCTTGAGAATAGATGGGTTAGGGGAGAACATAGGAGGTGAGAGGAAGCAGAGTTGAGACTGGGCATGAGTAGAGAATACTCACAGTTGCTCTCAGAGTCTTGGGGAAAGAAACACCTTTGAAGGGGAAGAAAACAGAGCTGTTAGAATATAGGGAGGTGGGGCTGGAGGTGGGGCTCAGTGGCAGGGTGCTTCTCTGGTCCTTTAATCCCCAGCACTGGGGAAGGATGAAGAAAGAATAATCCTGTAGAGGTTATGGAAGAAAAGTGTCACAGAAGACAATGTCTATCAGAGGTTCAAAAGCAACAGAGATATGGATAGGGAAAAACATAAAAGAAAGCCCACTGAATTCAAGAGACTATTAGAGATCACTGGTGAATTGAAAAAAAAAAAAAAAGATTAAAATCAGATTATAAAACCCAAATGAAAGGAGCCCTTCCTGTTCAGGGTGTTTGTGCCAGTATGTGGGAGGTCAAACAGAATGAAGCAGGCCCAGACTGGAAAGTTGGCTCAATGGACACCTGAGTAAGGTCAGCCAATATCAAATGCAAACACGGAAGGTAGGAACACTGTGTAGCAACAGTTCAGAAGTCAGAAAGGAGCCGGAATCAGCATGAGAGACTAATGGGCACCTGGCCAGAAGTCGGAACAACAAAGGATAAGCAGGTCTGAAAGACAGCAGCTAAAAGGAAAATAGGAATGCGTCCAGATGACACATTGGGACTCCAGTGTAGCAAAGTGCCCTACACAGACAAGATATCCATCAAACATTTAGTGAAAGAATGAGTGCATTCACTCAATACTTGCTGAATGAATGGATAACACAAATCATGGCACGTGGAAAAAGCGTAAGTTTAGAATGAGACTATATTTTATTTTGCATTATTTTATGTGTATCAGTGTTTTTCCTTCATCTGTGTATGCATACTATGTGTGTTGCCTGGTACTCTCTGGTGTCAGAAAGGGGGCATTGGGTCCTTTGGAAATGGAGTTACAGGTGGTTGTAAGCCAACGTGTAGGTGCTGGGAACAGAACCTAGGTCCTCTGCAAAGGTAACAAATGTTCTTAACTACTAAGCCATCTCTTCAGCCCCTGGAATGAGACTTTAATTCATATCTAAGTCAAATTTTACGCCCATAAACATTTCTATGTGCCTGGGGTACTTAAGCCTCTGTATGTCCCACCCAGGTGTCACAGTTTGTGCTGGGTATTGTTTTTGTTTGTTTGTTTGTTTGTTTGTTGATACAGAGTTTCTCTGTATAACAGCCCTGGCTGTCCTAGAACTCACTTTGTAGACCAGCCTGGCCTCGAACACACAGAGATACGCCTGCCTCTGCCTCCCAAGTGGTACGACTAAAGGCATGCACCACCACCGTCCGGTTCATGGTTCATGCTTGTAATCCTAGCATTTTGGGGGGCAAGGCAAGAAGACTGCCATGAATTTGAGGTCAGCCTGGACTACAAAGCAAGACACTATCTCAAAACACAAGCATCATAATTAAAAGCCTCTGTGAATCAAAAAATAAAAGATGCAGACTTCAGTCTGGCTTGGTGGTTCATGGATGTGATCACAGTACTCAGAAGGCTTAGGTGGGCCATGTAGTGATAAATCTCAAAAAGAAAAGGAAAGATGGCTCAGTAGTTAAGAGCATTTCTGCT
Organism: Peromyscus maniculatus bairdii; assembly: GCF_049852395.1. Classification (NCBI taxonomy): domain Eukaryota; kingdom Metazoa; phylum Chordata; class Mammalia; order Rodentia; family Cricetidae; genus Peromyscus; species Peromyscus maniculatus. The sequence goes on from NC_134862.1 coordinate 80,289,704, forward strand.
CTTCCAAAAGATCTGGGTTTGATTCCCACAACTGTCTATACAATGCCTTTTTCTGACATCCATAGGTATCAGGCATGTAAGTAATATACAGACATATATATAGGCAAAACACCCATACACATAAAATAAAACTTGAAAATGAAGAAAAAAAAAGTTCTTGGCAGTTCTTTAATCTGGCAACTTACAATTGATTGATAGTCAGAGCCTACAATTGTTCTTCAGTTAGTGCTGTGACAAATTTGTGTGCAGATATAACTTATAGGCCCCTAGAAGTGATCTGCTATACTGAAGGCTGAAGGGCCAGGGGGACCAAGGGAGAAGGGATTGAAAGTGGCAGGTGGGGGGCGGGTTTATGAGGTGATTCCATCTGAGTAAAACAACAAGGGCAGATGTCAGAGGTAAGTGAGCACAGCCTGTTCAGGGCACTCTAAATGTTTAAGCACATCGAGAGCCAAGTGTGATGTACCAGGTCAAGGCAGGGAAGGGACGGAATAGAAGAGGCCAGAGCGATAAATAGAGGCCAGATCACAAAGGACTTTGTGTTACATGCTAAAGAGATTGGATTTTTTTCCCCTCTGAAGGTGATGGAAATCAAATGAAGAATTTTAAGCAGGGGAGAGACATGATCAAATTTGCATTTTAGAAATAGCAACCATGGAGGATGGGTTAGGAGATGAGGCTGAGAGCAGGGAGAATAATTTAGTAGGCTACTGCAGTGGGGAGTGAAAAATGATGAGAGCCTGAACTCAGCGAAGAGGTAGTGGGCATTTAGAGGTCAGGGCACAGCAGTGACAAATCATGACTTCTGGTCAATTTTAGGGAGAGAAAAGAGGCCAGGTGACTCCAGCTTCCAGTTTAGCCTCTGGGAGAGGGTGGAAATGGAAGAGTAAAGAAGGAAGACAGTACAGGAATGAACGCATACAGACCCTTTCCATGTTTTAAGCATTGTGCAAAGAATATTACATATTACTTTATTCTTTATGACAAAGTTGTCTGGTAGTTCCCCAATCCCAGGTAAAAGGAATAAGAATTCAGAAAGCAGGGTTGGGGATTTAGCTCAGTGGTAGAGTGATTGATTGCCTAGCAAGTGCAAGGGCCTGGGTTCAGTCCTCAGCTCTGAAAAAAAAAAAAAAAAAGAATTCAGAAAGCTTAACATTTAGTTCTCAGCCAGCACAGGTGCTTTTTAGATCCTGGCCAGAGGTAGGTCTATAGGGAAAGGGTGAACACATCAAGTAACTGAAAGCCTACTTTCCATGGGTGCCAATGACCTATGGAGAAGATTCCACTTGTGATCTGCTCCACAGAACCAAAGGCTGGAGAAGCTGTTCTGAACACAGAAAAGTAAGCTCAGAGAAGTTTGTTTCCAAGGCAGCCCCTGTCTCAAAGAAGTACAAGATATCCTATATGTTGTGCTACATATCTATAATCTCAGCACACAGGAGGCAAAGGCCAGAGGAAAGGCAGTTCAGTGCCAGCCTCAGCTACATAGTACATTCCAGACAAGCTGAGGCTACACGAGACCCTGTCTCAGACAACAACAACAGCAACAACAACAGAAGTACAAGGTAGACTTCTCCAAGAACAAGGCTCAGTATAATTTCTAGACCCCCATGAATGAACAGCCCCAGGCTCAAATGTTTTCCCTCCATTTGACCTCTCCCTAAGCATCCTGTGCTGTCTTAGTCAGTGTTCTATTGCTGTGAAGAGACGCCATGCCACAGCAACTCTTATAAAGGAAAGCATTTAGTTGGGGCTGGTTTAGAGTTTCAGAGATGCTGTGGAACAATCCTTTTCTACATGATGAATATGTATTACTCTCATTGGTTAATAAAAAGCTGGCAGGAGGGTAGCTGGGTAGGAAGTTAGGCTGGAAAGCCAAACTGAGAATAATGGGAAGAAGGAGGGCACTGTCAGGAGAGATGCCAGCCAGCTGCCCAGGAAGCAAGAAATGCTAGAGGACAGGTAAAGCCACGAGCCACATGGCAATACATAGATGAATAGAAATGGATTAATTTAAATGTAAGAGTTAGCTGGTAACTCTTGGCCGAGCATTTGTAATTTATATAAGCCTCTGAGTGATTATTTGAGACCAGGCAGTTGGAACAGGAAACATTTGAGTACACAGGGGTTTAGAGTTGGGATAATATTTTTGTACACTGTATAAAGATGTGTCTCTGTCCTACCTCACCTGCCTAAGGCACCTTCTGATTGGTTCAATAAAGAGCTAAATGGCCAATAGCTAGGTAGGAGAGGATAGGTGGGACTTCCAGCCAGAGAAAGGAACTCAGGAGAAGAATCTAAGGCAAGAGATTCACCAGCCAGATGTAGAGGAAGTTGGACGCATGGTACTGAGGAGAGGTAAGGAGCCACATGGCAGAACATAGGTTAATATAAACAGACTAATTTAGGTTTTAAGAGCTAGTTGGGCCGGGCGGTGGTGGCGCAGGCCTTTAATCCCAGCTCTCGGGAGGCAGAGGCAGGTGGATCTCTGTGAGTTCGAGGCCAGCCTGGTCTCCAAAGTGAGTTCCAGGAAAGGCACAAAGCTACACAGAGAAACCCTGTCTCAAAAAACAAAAACAAAAACAAAAACAAAAACAAACAAAAAAAAAAAAGAGCTAGTTGGGAACAAGCCTAAGCTAAGGCCAAGCTTTCATAATTAATAAGAAGTCTCTATGTCATTATTTGGGAGCTGGCAGTCCAAAGAAAGTCCATCTACAGTTTAGTCCATTACCAACATAGCAGAAAGCATGATGGCATACAGGCAGACATGGTGCTGGAGAAGTAGTTGAGAGTTCTACATTCAGATCTGGAGAAAGCAGGAAGAGAAAGATGCTGGGCCTGGCTTGAGCTTTTAAAACTCTAAAGCCCACCCCCTAGTATCACACTTCCTCCAACAAAGCCACACCTACTTCAACAAGGCCACACCTCCTAATCCCTCTTAAGTAGTGCCACCACCTAGTGACCACTCATTTAAATATATGAGTCTATGGGGGCCATTCCTGTTCAAACCACCACAGGTGCCAACCTAGAAGTTTTCTTTTCCAATTCTGTAGTAAATTCAGCATGACAGTATCTGATTCCCAGGGCCCATTGATCTGGGTCTTAAATGTGTTAAACAATCAATAAAATGACAAAAACCCTAATTCATCTAGTAAGAGCTAAAGAGCTAGGGTCAGAACTTGAACTTAAGTTCTTAGAGTTTTGTTGCAGAATATTTGGTTAACTATGTAAAGATGTGTTGTATTTGTTTAACTATGTAAAGATGTGTTGCATTTGTTTAACTATGTAAAGATGTGTTGCATTTGTTTAATTATGTAGAGATGTGTTACATTTGTTTATGTTGTGGAATATTTGTTTAACTATGTAAATATGTGTTACATTTGTTTAACTATGTAAAGATGTGTTGCATTTGTTTAATTATGTAAAGATGTGTTACATTTGTTTATGTTGTGGAATATTTGTTCAACTATGTAAAGATGTGTTGCATTTGTTTAATTACGTAAAGATGTGTTGCTATTTCACCTTGCCTGCCTAATGCACATACCTGATTGGTCTAATAAAAAGCTGAATGGAGAATAGCAATGCAGGAGGTGTAGGTAGGACTTGTGGGCAGGGAGAATAAAAAAGAGGAGAAATTTAGGCTCAAAGGAGAAAGAAAAGGAGATGACAGTGAGACGCCAGAAGACAGACAGACAGACAGACAGACAGACATGGAGGAAGCAGGAAAGTAGGACTTACAGAATGAAAGAAAGGTAAAAAGCCCCAAGGCAAACATAGATGAATAGAAACAGGTTAAATTAAGTTGTAAGAACTGGTGGGACAAGCATAAGATAAGGCTGAGCATTTATAACTAATAATAAGTCTATCTTTATTTGGAAGCTAGTTGGCAGCCCAAGGAAAATTCCAACTACAGGATTTCTTCTTTCTTCCTTCCTTCCTTCCTTCCTTCCTTCCTTCCTTCCTTCCTTCCTTCCTTCCTTTCTTTCTTTCTTTCTTTTCTTTTCTTTTTCTTTTTCTTTTTTTTAGGCATGGTCTCATTATGTAGCCTCCGTTGTCCTGGGACTCACTGTGATTGAAGAAAAAAAAATCGAGGAGAAAAGGGTTTTGCTTCAGCTTACACTTTACAGTCTATCATTAGGGAAACCCAGGGTGGATGTGATGTGACCAGTTGCTAAAGTCCCTGCCTTGCCTTCCCTGAAACAATGAATTGTAACCTGAAATTTTATGCTGCTTTGTTGCCAGGGTGTCTTATCACAGCAGCAGAAAGGAGCTAGAATAACTCCATAATTAAATTCCTTTGTAATAGGATCTCTCTCCTTCATTCCTCCTCCTCACGGTGTCTAACCACAGAACAGGCACTTGACAGTAGGTTGCTGAAATGTATTGTCACTGGAGAAGGGGATCAGGGACCAAATGGAGGACATTAGTCCTTCCCCTGTAGCCTCTTTGCCCCTCGGTACCACCCTCCCCCAATCAGCCATGCTAGATACCCAGAGTCATCATTAACTTCTCTTCCTCTTTTTCAACCCAGTGATTTCATTTCCTGTGTATATTTTGACACTCCCTCTTCCCAAATGTCCTACCTCTGTTTTAGAGTAGGCTTAATCTCTCGCCTGCATTATGGCAATAGCTTGCTGGTCTCCACTTCCAGGCTTCCACCCTCACATCTGCCTGTCAACCAGTCACCAAAGTGAGCTATCCAGAATACAGACCTGGCCATATCTTTCCCAGCTCACTCTTTAATTTTTCTTACATTGCTTTATTTGTGTGTATGCATGTTTAACATAGGACATGTGTAGAAGTCAGAGGACAACTAGCAGAAGACAGTTCCCTCCTTCTGTCATGAGGGTCCCTGGGATTGAACTCTGATCATCAGGCTTAGAGCATCAGTCACCTTTAATGCGGAGCCATCTCTCCAGTCTCTGATAAACCAGCTGTAGTACTATACTCCTGTCATCCCAGAACTGAGAAGGCTGAGGGAGCAAGAATTCCAGCCTGGCCTACATAGCAAGAGCCGAGACCTGTATTGTAAAAGAATAAATAAATAAAGCTCCCCAATGGATTCAAACTGCTTAATCTGACACATGAGATGTCCCAGTCTGGCCTGCCAAATCTCAGCCTCATATTGCTTCTCTCAAGCCCTTTGTCCCTTCTCACTCTCAGCAAAAGTCCTATGCTAAGCAAGAAGCCTGTTGACGGCTCTACCAGGCCTACCTTTGTGTTTCTGGCTTCTTGAACATCTCGGTTGGGCTCTCTGCTTGGATTTGTTTTAATTTTCTCCTTGCTAATTCATCATTGTCTTTTAAAGATCAAGTCAGTTGCCACTCATCCAAGAAGGAGATGGAAAACAGCATCGCTCAAATCAGGACCAGGGACCCTCTTTGGGTCATGTAATCCTCTGAACATAGTAGCACCATCATGGGTCTGATTATATTTCTTTATATATGTTTAAAGGGCTGTCTCCTTAATAGGTTTAAACCTCATGACTACAAGAGAGTGTCTTTTTATTTCTAACACATGGTAGGGGGTAGGGTCTCAGTATTTGTTGTTATTGTTGTTGTTGTTGCTGCTGCTGCTGCTGCTGCTGCTGCTGCTGCTGCTGCTGCTGCTGCTGGATTTGTTTGGTTGGTTGGTTTTTGGTTTTTTGAGACAGGGTTTCTCTGTATAACCCTGGCTGTCCTGGAAATCACTCTGTAGACCAGGCTGGCCTCAAACTCACAGCCATCTTCCTGCCTCTGTCTCCCAAGTGCTGGGATTAAAAGCATGCACCACTACTGCCCGGCTTCAGTCAGTGTTTGTTAATAGAAATAATTACTACACCATCCTCTGAAGTTCATGGATGCATGCATACATGTGGTACACATATGAACACTCTGGCATGCACATACACATAAAATAAATAATTTTTAAGGCCTGCTGTTGTGGAATAATCTTTTTGTACACTGTGAAGATGTATCACTCTGATTGGTTTAATAAAAAGCTGAACGTCCAATAGCTAGGCAGGATTTCCAGGCACAGAGGACACCAGGAAGAAGAGCAGAGATTCAAGGAAACACAGAGGAAGGAGGAAAGCAGGATGGAGGGTACATAGATGAGGTAAACGAGCCTCAGGACAGCACATAGATTAATAGAAACAGGTTAATTGAAGTTTTTTTTTTTTTTTAAAGGCTAGCTAGAAACAAGCTTAAGCTAAGGCTGAGCATTCATAACTAATAATAAGTCTCCATGTCATGATTTGGGGGCTGGCAGTCCAAAAGCCTGCTGCAACTAGGGGTGAGCTTTAAAGGTACTGGGACCCAAGCCAGTCCCAGTATTTCTCTCTCTCTCTCTCTCTCTCTCTCTCTTTCTCTCGCCCCGCCCCCTACTGCCTACAGATCTGGATGTAGAACTCTCAGCTACTTCTCAAGCATACCACCATGCTTCCTGCCATGATGATAATGGACTAAACCTCTGAAACTGTAAGCGATCACCAGTTAAATGCCTTCTTTTACAAGAGTTTGCTTGAGCCAGGCGGTGGTGGCACTCGCCTTTAATCCCAGCACTCAGAAGGCAGAGGCAGGTGGATCGCTGAGTTAAAGGCCTGCCTGGTCTACAGAGCAAGTTCCAGGACAGCCAAGGCTACACAGAAAAACCTTGTCTTGAAAATCAATCAATCAATCAAACAAACAAATATCAACAAGGTAACCACAATATTGAACCAAGTATGGGAATCCTCTGATTTACCAGGTCTTATGTGATCACACAGGTCACAACCCGTGAACTCAGCTCTAGGACAAGAGGTTCCCAAATCAAGTTCAACTACCTCTTATTTATTACAGGCCGTGTGTGTGTGTGTGTGTGTGTGTGTGTGTGTGTGTGTGTGCGTGCGCGTGCGCCTGTGGAGACCAGGGGACAATCTTGGATACCGTTCATTTCTCAGGTGCCACCCACTTTGATTTTTGAGGATTTTTGTGGTTTCTACATTCCTTTATTTGGGAAGGGGTGCACATATGCCACTGAGCATTTATAGAGGTCAGAGGACAACTTGCAGGGGCCAATTCTCTCTCCACTGTGTGGATTCTGGGTATCAAAGAGGTCATCATACTTGGCAGCAAGGGCCTTTACCCACTGAGTCATTCACCAGCCCCACCTTGTATTTTGAGACAGTCTCTCACTGGTCTGGAATTTGCCAACTCGGCTAGAGTTGCCACAGGGATCCACCTGTCTCTGCCTCCTTGGCATTGGGATTACAAGTGTGTCCTATTGTAATGAGTCTTTGTCCCGCCAGCTCCCAAATAATGAAACAAAGACTTATCATTAATTATGAAAGATCAGCCTATAGCTTAGGCTTGTTTCTAACTAGCTCTTATAACTTAAATTAACCCATTTCTATTAATCTACGTCCTGCCATGTTACCCGTGGCTATTACCTCTCCCCCTGCACATCCTGCTCGCTCTGAATCTTCTGGCATGTAGTGATATAGTGTGAACCCTCATAAACTTGTCTGAGGATCAGAGGACAGGGCCAGCCACTAGACTAGACATAGAGGTCAGGCAGTGGTGGCACACACCTTTGATCCCAGCACTTGAGATCTCATGCCTTTGCTTGGGAAGAACACAGGCCTAAAGGAAGTAATATGGCAGGGCAGAGAAAGGTATATAAGATGTGAGGAAACAGGAGCTCATTCTCTTTAGGCTGAAGATTTTATAGAGGTAAGAACTAGTGGCTGGATGTTCCATTTCTCTGATCTTTCAGCTTTCACCCTGATATCTGGCTCTGGGTTTTTTATTAAAAGACTGCCTAAGATTTGAACAACACTGGCATCTCTGCCTTTCTTCTTCCCAGAGCTCTCTCTGTCCAGAAGTCCCTGCTATACCTCCTGCCTAGCTATTGGCCATTTAGCTTTTTATTAAATCAATCACAGTGGCACATCTTCACACAGTGTAAAGTGATATTCCACAACACCCCACTGTGTCTTTTAAAACAGTGTGGGTTCAGGGCCAGTGAGATGGCTCATTGGTTAAGAGCACTGGCTGCTCTTCTAGAGGACCCAGGTTCAATACCCAGCAACCACATGGCAGCTCGATATTGTCTGTGTAACTCCAGTTCCAAGTGATCTGGAACCCTCACACAGATATGCATGTAGGCAAAAACACCAATGCACACAAAATAAAAGGTAAATCTTTAAAAAAAAAAAAAGTAAGTTCTAGAATCTAAACTCAGGGCCTATGCTTCACAGTGAGCACGTCACTGAGCCACCGCTCGACTGCCTAGAGCTCACTTTTACTCACGTCTAGTCATCCCAAGCAAGGAAATGCCATATCTTTTGGCTTCCCGCCTAAGTTCTTAGTCTTCTGAAGTCCTTTTTAAACAAATTTCTGGGGCTATAGAGAAGACTCAGAGGGTAAGAGAATGTTCGCTCTTGCGAAGGATTCAGGTTCAGTTCCTAGTACCGGACAAGGTAGCTCACAGCTGCCTATAACTCCAGTCCCAGAAGATCAGATGCTGACTTCCGTTATCTGTGGGTACTTAGGTGTACACATTAAAAGGAAAAAAAAAAAAAAAAAAACCAATGAATCTTTTTTTTTTTTTTTTTTTTTTTTTTTTTTTTTTTTTTTTAAGGAAGAAAGAGTCGGGGCAGTTGGTAGCACACGCCTTTAATCCTAGCACCTGGGAGGCAGAGCCAGGTGGATCTCTGTGAGTTCAAGGCCAGCCAGGTCTACAGAGTGAGTTCAAGGACAGCCAGGGCTATACACAGAGAAACCTTGTCTGGAAAGAAAGAAAGGAAGGAAGGAAGGAAGGAAGGAAGGAAGGAAGGAAGGAAGGAAGGAAGGAAGGAAGGAAGGAAGGAAGGAAAGGGAGGGAGGGAGGAAGAGAGAGAAAGAAAGAAAGGGAGGAAGGAAAGGAGAGAGAGAGAGAGAGAGAGAGAGAGAGAGAGAGAGAGAGAGAGAGAGAGAGAGAGAGAGAGAGTCCTTTGGGGACCTGGTATAACTGCTATAGCTACCCTTTCACTATTGGCATACTGTATGTGAAAAAGTTCGCCCTTTCTCCCTCTTTCTCTCCCCTCAGTTTATCCAGGATCCATGTAGGAGGGGACTGTAGATTTAGCCTAAAGCTCCCCAAAAGGAAAAACCTCCATTAGTCTGATAAGTAGCAGCTTTTAATGAGTTATGAGGTCCCCACCTACCGTAGTCCATGCCCATCTGCTGCCAACCAACAGTAGAGGCATGCTAGGAAAACCTCCCGCCCCAGGTCTTTGCCCTGGGTCCAAAGTCTGCATCCTACCTACATATGGCACAGAGAGTACCTGAATTTCACATGCACGAGACCTAGAAAACAAGGTTCCAAGAACAAAACTAATTCCTGAAGTTCCTGAGAGCACAAGGGAAGTAGGGTCAGAGTGGAGGCTTTGGGGAGAGGCACCTGACACCAGATTTTGTGGCCTGCACGTGACATTCTGCCTAAAAGAAACAGGTGAGTATTCTGTTGGAGGCCAGAGACTGAAAACAACATTTTTGCTTTTAGTATAGACAGTGCTGGGGGATCGGGTGGAGGGTAGTTGTGGGAAGGGATTCCACAGAAGAAGAGGAAGAGAGTCGAGTGTGAGCCGGAGCTGACTGTTAACTCCCCCCACATTCAGGAGACCATGACAGGCGTGCTAACACTTGAGACCATGGCCAGTGGAGAGGCATGCGGGCCAAGGAACTGTGTGGTGTGTGGAGACCGAGCCACGGGCTATCATTTCCATGCCCTGACGTGTGAGGGCTGCAAAGGCTTCTTCAGGTGAATGCTTTCTCCCCAACAGAAACCACCCCCACACTCCTATCAGTCTGCCTTGAAACGCTGGCACATCTCCAAGCTTATCATGCTGTAATACTCCTAGAGCTAAGCTCAACTGCCCTGTGTCTGGCACCCTCAGTCTCGCTGACCCCAACACTCTATGAAACTGGTGACATAATAAAAGAGCAGGCCAACCATTTGTCCTAGAGACACAGCCTATTGGTCAGGAGCACTTGTTTAGTACACACTACCTGTAAAGTACCAAGTTAGCACTATACAAAGAGGGTTCCTGAGTGAGGCTTCCTGGTGTCCTCATGAAAATGCTCCAGCTACCTCCGAAGACCTTTGGACACAACTCCGATTAGCCTGTTGTTAAATCAATTAGTCTTCTAGGCCATACCCTTTCAGCCTCTTCTTATGCCCACCTGCCTGTTCACTGCCATCTCAAATCCTGTAGTGTCTTTCTCTATCTCACAGGAGAACAGTCAGCAAAACCATTGGTCCCATCTGTCCCTTCTCTGGAAGCTGTGAGGTCAGCAAAGCCCAGAGACGCCACTGTCCAGCCTGCAGGTTGCAGAAGTGTCTAAACGTTGGCATGAGGAAAGACAGTGAGTTGGCCCCCTACTGCCCCAGGAGTCCTTTGAGTGTGTTTCTCTGCTGTATTGTGTACCTAATAGCTCTCATGTCCCACATAGCAGGCAGAGTAAATGTTTGGAAACTAATCAGATTATGCCACTGTTTCCAAAATATCCAGTCTCTCTTTTTAAAAATATGTATTTATTTTTAATGTGCATAAGTGTTTACCTGCATATATATCTGTGCACCACGTGTATGCCTGGTGTCCACAGAGGCTAGAAGAGCATGCCAGATCCCCAGGAACTGAAGTTACAGATGGCTCTAAGTTGCCATGTGGGTGCTTGGAATTCAACCCAGGTCCTCTGCAAGATGAACCAGTGCTTTTTAACCCTGAGCCATTTCTCCAGTCTCCTCCCTCCAACCTCTTTTGAGGGGAATGGTTTCATCCATATCCCACTTCAGACTTTGTCTCTTAAGCCCCTTCCATACATTCCAGCCACATTGGCTCAATGCTATCCTTGAGCACATCAAGCATACTCTTCGCCGGGACTTTCCCATTTGCCAATCCCTCTACCTGAAATGCCCTTCTCCTTCGTATTTATGTGGCTTGCTTTTTCTCTTCCATCTCTTGAGTACACAGTACCTTACATCTCATAGGTACTTCTTAGTTATTCATTGCTGCTCTCTCTGAGCCAGGTAGCTGTCCTATGCTCCCAACAGATAATAAAGCTGGCCTCCCACAACTCAAGCCAGCTAAAAAGCAGAATCCCACTTCAGCATCAGGCCTGTCTGCCTCTCAAACTCTTGCTTTACAATATCACACTCCTTTCAACATGGAGCAGGGGAAAGGACGTTGTACAAGCCAAATGACATTGATTTGGGTTCTGCCTGTACCACTTATTTGATGACTGTGGAAGAGTCGACATTTCTGAAAAATAGGAAGCCTGCCCTGCCCAGGTTAGCATTGCTGTATCCAGGGAAATCTAGCCATAGAACCTTTGAAATTACAATGCTATGCAAATATAGTGACATTTTCAATATTAAGACCCTTCTTCAATGTTCCCAAGGAGCCAAACATCTTATACCCTTTCCACTTTTCTCTCCACCTTTCCCTTCTTTCCCATGGTGCATTGTTTTCTGCTGCAGTGTATCACAGATAAATATGAAGTTGGCAGAAGCGTGCAGGGATCCCCTGCCACCGGAAGACACTAGTTCAGTGACGTCTAAGGAAGCCTCAGAAACCTTCCTTTCTTCCTCAGTCCTTCCTTACATGGGGACATTGAGTAGCCTCGACTCAAGGACTGGCAGGAAGGCGTTCTCTGCTGCTCTGAACAGCTTTGTCATCTCTCTTGCCCGACGCAGTGATACTGTCAGCAGAAGCCTTGGCGTTGCGGCGAGCCAGGCAGGCACAGCGGCGCGCACAGAAGGCGTCCTTGCAAATGAGTCAGGAGCAGAAAGAGCTGGTCCAGACCCTCCTGGGGGCCCATACTCGCCACGTGGTCCCCATGTTTGACCAGTTTGTGAAGTTCAGGGTGAGCACTTACAGGATTTGCCTTGGGTGCCTGCGGAGGTGGCCTGAGGGAGGGGGCTATGTACCATGCCCTGACAGAGGACAGTTCTCCAGAACCCTAGAGTGGGCAGGTGCCTCAGCCAAAAACCCTTCTAAGGCTGGAGAGGCCCAAAGGACAGCCAAGGTTGAGGCCTCTCACTCATGCACTGAACTCTACAGCCTCCAGCTTACCTGTTCGTCCATCACCGGCCCTTCCCTCCTCTGGTCCCCGTGAGGCCTCTGCTCACACACTTTGCAGATATTAACACGTTCATGGTGCAGCAGATTATCAAGTTCACCAAGGACCTGCCCCTTTTCCGGTGAGTACCACATGATCTTTCAGGAAGTAAATGCTGCATAAATTATACCAGTCGCTTAATAATGTCACATATCCCTTAAACTTTCCAAGCACTGGGACTTAAATTTTCAGCTCTAAGTGTGTCATTCAGGCCTTTTTGATGCGCAGACTTAAGTCTGAAGTGCCTTTGTTTTCTGCCCACACAGGTCCCTACCCATGGAGGACCAGATCTCCCTTCTCAAGGGAGCAGCTGTGGAAATACTGCATATCTCACTCAACGCTACTTTCTGTCTTCAAACACAGAATTTCTTCTGTGGGCCTCTTTGCTACAAAATGGAGGATGCGGCCTATGGTGAGATGATAGAGCAGTACAGGGTATGGATCCTTGTGGTGTACGGTATGAAGCAATGGCCAAGAGGCTCCTAAGCCCACCACCTCTCACAGTAGGGTTCCAGGGGGAGTTTTTGGACTTGACCCTTCGCTTCCATGAGACATTGAAACGACTGCAGCTCCAGGAAGCTGAGTACGTGCTCATGGCTGCCATGGCCCTCTTCTCTCCAGGTAAGAATCATCCAAAAGCCAAGGGACTCTGGCCCCGCCACCTCTACCAAAACTCAAAACTTTAATCTACCCCTGACCATCTGGCTTCTAAGCCCATAGAGTGGGTCTATCCCATTCTCGGCCCCTGGACAATGTGAGGCTTCCCACCCGTGTTCCCTGCCACCTTGTCCTTCCCAGTTTTCCATCTCAGACAGGCCTGGAGTGACCCAGAGAGACCAGATTGATCAGCGGCAAGAGGAGATGGCACTGATCTTGAACAACTACATTATGGAACAGCAGTCAAGGCCCCAAAGTCGGTAGGTAGGAGGCTGGGGGCTCAGAGGCTGCCTTGGGGGAAGGAAGGGATCTGAGAACCATTGAGATCAGGATGAATGCATTTTACTGCTGTTTCCTTTGGGAAACCAAGTACTTAGGAATCCAGGCCTTCCCTTGGGCCCACCCCTATCACACATAGTTCCAGTATCTAAATTATTCATACTGCTGTTCCATCTCACTTTTCCAAGGTTTTTTGTTTGTTTGTTTTTTTATTCAGTAGAGATGCAAAGTAGTAGCTCTTGGCCGGTGTATGATAGCATTCCTGAGATTGGTGATATCCATCACCTCACCTCTCCAACTTTTCCATACTAAAGCAAAATTTCCAAAGTCTTGTTCATTCCTCTTTTTGGCCCTCTCCTCGCCCTTGGGTCAGTTCCTTGAATTTTTCGGTTCCATTTGAGGTCACGTTCATTCACAGTTTCGTGGACAAAGCCTGTCCCTAGTTCAGTCATCCAGGCTCTGAAGTTCAGGCCACTTCTGTTCTGCTCACTCCTTGATAAATCAGTTTGCTAAGAAGGGGATGCCTTATACCATCGAACAACACGCCCACCTCCTGGAACTCCATCTAAAAGGCCCCACCTTCAGATTCTATACAGCTGAAGTTCTGGCCAAGTCTAGCGATTCCTTACACTTGACCTCTACGCCCTGGGCTCAGGAAAAACTAGGCACAAAGAAGGAAGACAGTGTTGACAGAAGCCCTCCTGGGGACTTCTGGAACTTTTCAAATATAGTATGTGCCATCCACAGCATGATTCTCCAATGTTCAGACTTAGCCTCCTGGAGGGACAGTTCAGGGGACGGGAGCCTCAGGACAAGACTCCCAGCTGCCTTATTTCCCTCTTCTTTCCCTGGTAACCCTACTGCTCCCTCCAAAGGTTTCTGTACCCAAAGCTGATGGGCCTGCTGGCTGAGCTCCGGAGCATCAACAATGCATACTCATATGAAATCCAGCGCATCCAGGGACTGTCTGCTATGATGCCACTGCTCGGGGAAATCTGTAGCTGAGGCCCAGGCTTGCCTCCTGCCCCAGACTCCCCCGACATTGGACCGGAAAGGGGAAATGGCTGGTACCCAAGATGGGGACCAGCTTAAAGGAGCTCCGTGACAGCAATGAAACACTGAACAGTAACTGTCTCTTCGTGTGGTCATGGGGGGCGGGGGGAGCATGGAGAGGGGAGGGGGTGTGGAGAGGGGAGGGGGCGTGGAGAGGGCAGGGTGTGTGGAGAGGGTAGGGGGTGTGGAGAGGGCACGGGGCAGAGGGTGGGGAGTTGGGGGGACCATAGGGCCAAAGTTGTTCTCTGGAGACACAAAAGATGGGAAAAAAGGAAGCCTCAGGGCTAGGAGGTAAAGTTCCTTCTGGGAATGGGTGGGCCCATTCTTCTGTCTTTCTATGGCCAAAGATTTGGCTCTTTAACCTTACTTCCCCAACCTTGGGAGGCCGAGGGATGGGAAACGGGAGAAATGGGGCAGGGAGCTGATCCCATGCAGATTTTTCTGCTCTGAAGAAGAAGGAGCTAATATCGTAATCAAAGAAAAATGACAAAGAAGAAAGTAGGGTGCGGGGAGCCAGACACATCCCTTAATCCTCCTCCTTCAGTCCAGAGCCATAGAGAGCTTATGGAAAATTATAGTGGGGCTGATGGCAGATTTGGGCACCTCAAACCACTGCCTCATTGGAAAGTGATCCTGTGGCAAGCTCCAGTTCTGAGAAGGACACGATCCCGTCCCCCACTCTGCCCATGGGACCTGGAAGTCCTCCAGCAAGGTAGGCTCTGGGGTGCGACCTCGTTAGTCTCTGGCCCTAGGGCATCTGACTCAAAGGTTCCAGCTGCTGTGGAGGTTGCCTCCGGGACAGCTTCAGCCCACAGTGATGCTGAAGCCACAATGGAATCTGTTGCGCCAGTGATTGAGGAAGGCTCCGAGGGCCAGAGTGACCGGCAGGGGAGGCATCTTCTTCTCCAACACAGCACCTACACACCAGTTACTATCCACCAAGCCTGCCAGGGAAAGAATACTGATCAGATTGTTAAGTAGGACTTGGAGGAAGGAGTCAACCGAAGTAGGGTAGAGCCTGCCTCCTTGCATATCCCCGGATTCCTCGGCAGTTCCAAATGTCGCAGTAACCCTCACCTCGAAACACCATATTGGCCTGGGGCAGAGTGAGGTGGTAACCAAAGGAGAAAGTTGTATCTTGTAGCCTTGTATTTGCCTCAAACTCCACTCCAACCTGGACCTGAGAAGCAGGGGCAAAAATGAGAGGAGGAACAGTCACCATGACTACCAGAAGAGTCCTGACCAAGAGCATCAGCAAGCTGAACTCGTGTGTGAAAACATATGCCAATGTGAGAGTAGGAAGAATAATAATAGGCCAGCAGCCTGGGGAGACTTGAGGGGCAGAGTTTCTGATTGACTGACTCGGATAGCGGATTAGCTCAGTAATCTTACCTGTTCGTTCGCCCTGTGGTAATAACTTGCGTGGGCCCCTCCTGACCCAACATTCAACGTAGCCACCCAGTGTACTGCTGTGGGGAAAAGTACAGAGGGAAAAGAAAGTTACCGTAGTGAATCCTGGCAAGGAACCCCAGGAAACCCCAGAGTCGCTCCTTCCCACCCGTCTCCCTTGGCGCCCACACCTGAGTACTTCCCAGCCAGAGTCAAGATGGCCCCCTCTTCGCCTGGTCGTCGGTGATAAACTAGCTCTCCTCCTAGCACCAGCCGATGAGTGATGCTCTGCAGGAAGTGAGCAACCATGATCACTGTGGAGAAGCGAGGAGACAAGAGTCAGGTTGGCACCCTTACCGTCCTGTCACCCCCACTCTAGCCTGCCCAGAAAGTTCCTTTTCCAGTCCCCAAACTGAACCGAAGATGAAACGGCATGATTGACATTTTTTTGCAAATGGACGAGAGCAAGAACTCTGTCCCAGTTCCCCACCTGATTCCCCGATCAGGTCAGGATTTCCCAGGGTCAGAGTGGCTGTGTAGTCGTCTCCCCGATATTCGCCATCAAACTGCCAGGTCAGGAACTTGGCCTGCTGTGTCTGGAGAGGAGAGGAAGAAATAAAATACCCTTCCCTCTTTTTATGTTCAATATTGCCTCTGCTCCTCCCCCTGGGTCCCCCAAGGCAGGATACCCATGGAAGAGAGAGAGGAGTTGCCTCGGTAGATGGAGGCAGGAACTGTGGGTCACCTGGAAGACAGCCTTAGCTCGCAGCCGCTCTGCCAACAGAAGCAGGACCTGGGCGTTGAGACTGCCACTGCTGTCCATGTCCCCCACCACGGTGGGGAACACCTGTTAAGGAATGTAGACGGTAAGGCTGAGATGGGCAGGTAGTTTTAGTCACCTAACCATGAACACTAAGGGATTTCAGGAACATCACACAGTGCCCCCTGGTGGACGTCAAAGACAAACTCGGGCATCTTTGCGCAGGAATCTCTCTAGCCTCTCCCATTCAGAAGAGACACAGAGGAGACAGTTGCTGAACACACACATTGCCTCCTTCTCGAGACCTACGCCCATGTGGGGTTCTAGGGAGTTGACGCAAGAGTGGTGGAGCCCTCACCTCAGTGGGGCTAAGCTGCCAGTCCCCTGCATAGGCGGCATGGAGGTGATAGCCTGGCAAACCCAGAGCACTCATGTGCACAGTATGAGCTACCTGAGGAAAGAAGAGACAACGGAGAACGTGACATTCTACTTCACTTCAACTCCCTATCCCACGCTTGATCTCTTTCCACCCATGAAATTCTTTTAAAAACCTCAACCATTCCAGCAGATGCGGAGGGTCACTTGGATTTTAAGCAACAAGTCCCACAAGCAAAGAAAGGAAAAGGGACCCCTTTGTCCCTCATTTGTCCCACATAGCCTGGCTAAGACTGGAGTAAAGGGTGTGAAGAAGAGGATCCAGGGACAGGCAGGGAGGAGGAGTAAGGAGGGGCCAGAGAAGTGGGAGCACCTGGAAATGGCTGCTCAGAACCTTGTTGACAACCAGCTTCACGCCCTCCATCTGTGCTGGAAATACATCTGAAAGAAGCGAGGGGAAGGGAAGGCATGAGTACAGATAGGGACTCCTAACCAAGGAGGCTAGACTTCCCTTTCAGCCCCATAGGAAGCATTGGAGGAAATGACCTCCTTTCGAATCCTGCAACGAAACGCTCTGCTTTGGACGTCTGATGCTCCTTGACTGCTGGGTGTCCCGGCTGTGCTCTCTCCTTTCTGTTCGCGTCACTGGACATCAGCTGGACATTCCAGACCCCCACCCTCACCCCCCCCCACCCCTTCAACCTGAGACACCCAAAGGCCAAGTCCTCACCTTTGCACAGCCGGTGAAGCTCATCGAAGCTCCCGGGGTTGGGCAGCGGTTCCTCTCGACGGGGGCCCCGGCGGGGTAAAGTCCCCATCGGTGCCAGGCCCAGGGTGTTCCCCATTTTAGTCCAGGGGACAGGGAGGGTTTGGGGTTAGCCTGGGGAAACAATCTACTGCTCCCTCTATCCTCCGCGGGCTCCACCCCCCATCATCAGGCTCCCCAGTTTCAGAAACTTCCATGTGGTTCAATGCTAGACCTGCAACAAGGCACAGTAGGGGGAAAGGGCGCCGGTGGGAAAATTGAATGCCAGGCACACTCCCGCCCCATCGCTGATCCCTCACCCCACCTGTCACCCCTGCCCGCTCTCCTATTATCTATTCTTAACCACCACCGCAGGCTTCAACTAGCTCCCTGGTTTCTCTAGTCTTCATCCCCATGTCCCAAAGTTTTGCCCGCAATGGAGCACTAGCCCTTACCATCTCAAACCATCCTGCTGCCCCTTTCCCCCAGGCACACCCCGGTCATCTTGATGGGGGCAGCCATCTTGAGTAATGGCAGAACCGTAGCTTCACCCTGCACTCCAAGCATGGCCGCGGGCGCCATCTTGGAAATGGGCAAAGGAAGCGCTCAAAGACCCAACCCACCCAATGACGAAAAAAGGTGCTTCTATTTCCCAGTGACCAATGGGAGAGGAGGAGGACAGAAGAGTGGCAGGCCTGGCAGCCCCAGAGCTTCACTCCGGCGCTGCAGTGGCGAGGGGGAGTTTGTGGGTGGTGCTTCAGAGTTGAGCCGAAGGCCACCTTACTGAGATCGCCCAGCCTCTTCAAGGTCGAGATAAACTTTTGAGCACTCAAGACACTAGAGGGAGCATTTTGTCGCTTGGACCGCTGGGGCTCCTTGAGCCGGACGTGAGAAAAGTGAAACTACGGTTTTGAGTTTGGAGACGTGTTTTGTGAAGAGACGCTCGGGGATTGTGAAAACCTAGTTCCCATTACTCTCAACCTTCCTGAAATCCTCTGGGGCATCCCCACGGCCCTCCACCACACATCTCCAAAGGACTGCTGCTCACAAACACAGCTCTCCCCTGGAAAACAGAACCCTCCACCACGCCCTCCCGACTCTGGAATTCTACATGCCTTGCCTTCTTGTTAGAATTAGGGATGATTGTGAGGGTTCGGGGGAGGCGAGCGGGTTGTGGGCAGAACTAATTTCGGAAGCAGCTGCCCTCTCTTGTTAGCCCTTCCTTGCAGAAAGGACTAATAAAATCCAGGAAGGCGACTACAGCCTGTACTTAACATTCTCTCCCCCCGGGGCCAGGGGCAAGCGGTAGTGTGGCCCTAGAACCGCTTCACAAGAGGAGACCTGGAAAGGGGAAAGATTTCTTAGTCATGGTTGCACCCCTCGCTAGCTCGCACACTTCCACCCCCGTATCCCTCAGTAGTGTTCCACAGTGCACATAGGGCAAGCTTTAGGGGCAAAAGGGTGAAAGATTTCAGTCTCCACTTGGCTAATCCACAGGAAAGCTCTGGGCCTAGGGAATGTGCCTCTGTCCTCCCACACAATTAGAGCTGGGCCAAGGGCCAGGGCCTAACTGATAAGGTGATCAAATGACCAGGCACCTTCGACCTGGACAGAACCTCTTGACTATTGCATTTGGGAGGAGGAGGAGGGCAGAGGCTATTTTTCTGAATTTGTTTTTTTTGGGGGGTAGGGTATGCTCATCGATAAGAACCCAGGAGTGTTATTCTACATTCTCATCCCTCTTCCTGTCTCATTACACATTAACTCAAAAAGGGACAGAGTCAGCTGTATCTGGTCTGGCTTGTGTTCCCCTAAGCCCATTCCCCACCACTCCTTTTCCCTTATTTATTTTCTTTTCCTTTCCTTTTTTTTAAAAAACATTTTTTTAAAAATTTTTTTAGACAGGGTCTCTCTATGCAACCCTAGAACTCACTATATAGACCAGGCTGGCCTTAAATTCACAGAGATCAGTCTGCCTCTGCCTTCCCAGTGCTGGGATTAAAGGCACTTGCCACATGCCTAGTTTCTTCGTCCTTTCTTTTGTTCCCAAATACCTCTTTGCCAAGTTGCTATGGGGGGATGTGGGGTTGGGGGAATGCGGTCTGTCCATTCTGAGGCAAAGATAACAAGGGTTAAGGGCTTCTTGTCAGAGCTTTCCAGAGAAACAACTTAGACTCCTGATTCCCTGCTACACATCAACCAATCAACTTCAGCCCTCGGTCCCAAAGGGATAAATCATAAGCAGATCTTGGTCTTCATGAGAGTTTATAGCCCCCTGCCTCTCATTCCAACACCAAGCGCCCCTTTGGCTTGTTCTTTCATCCGTCTCTCCAACTTGTTTACTCCAGCGTGATCTCTGCCCCCTCTGGACTTGCTCTTCTCTGTGTCACCTGACAGGGTGGGGAAGTGGATGTGTATATAGCCCCTGCCTCCTGTCAGGCCCGGAGTAGACGCCAAGGGACAGCGACACTGAACAGGTATGATGAGGGAGCGGGAGATGTGGGCGCCATGCAAAGAGGATGGGACTTTAACCGTGGAAAAGGAAAGACTTAGGTTTGGCATGGGGGGTGGGGGTGGGGTCCCTAGAAGGGGCTACAGCCCATCTGACTTCAGTGTCCTCTCCCACCAGCAGCTCTGCTCCTAGGCCACGTCATGAAGCTGCTTGCAATGGTTGCACTGCTTGTCACCATCTGTAGCCTGGAAGGTGCGTTCATAACATGGAGAAAGGAAACCAAAGAAAAGAAGGTGCTGGGGTCTTGGCTACCCAACTCTCTTGTGCCTGTAGAGCTGAGTGTGCTGCCCAGAACTCAAGAGGAAGATCATTCCCTTTCTAAAGAAAAAAACAAATACTTAGCAGGACACCAATTTGAGGAAGGAACTAAAAGCTGGGGTGGATCTTGTGGGGTGTGAGGGGAGACCAAGATTCACTGCTGGAAATCCAAATGAAAAGCTCATGCCTTGTATTTGTGTAGGGGCTTTGGTTCGGAGGCAGGCAGAGGAGCCGGGACAGCCAGATATGGCGACCATGGTCAGTCAGTATTTTCAGGCCATGGCTGACTATGGCAAGGACTTGATGGAAAAGGCCAAGGCCTCGGAGATTCAGACCCAAGCCAGGTAAGTCTCCAGGAGAGGGCTCAAGGGCTCCAGGCCTGCAGAAAATAGGAAGACAGGAATTCTCATGGGAATCTTCACTGGGCGGCTGGGGTTCCAGGAGATTAGGTTTAAATTGGGAAGAAAAATCCCCCCTTACCCAATCGATTAAGTGTATTCCTCAGACAGATGGGGGCAGCAGGAAGTGGACCTTGGACTCCCGTCGTCTCTAGGGTCTGAGTGCCTGCTGCATGGAAGGTCTACTCCTCCTCTTACAGACTTGGGTATACCAGGATAAATCAGGGTGTATCACTTGGGAAGCTGGGTCAGTCTGCTCTGACCTTCACTCCCAACAGAGACCCTGGCAGTGACTAGGGCCCTTCACACTGACCTCTGGTCCTTCCCCTCCCCAGGACTTACTTTGAAAATACACACAAGCACCTGACCCCCCTGGTTAAGAACGCCGGAGCTGAACTGATGAGCCTCTTCAGCAAATGGATGAACCCTGAGAAAGCAGCTCCTGATGCTGCTAAGTAAGGTGGTGCCGGGCACCTGTCCTCCTGCCCCAGAGCCAATCCCTCTACCTTCTGCTGGTTTTCTACAATAAATGCGGAAGGAGTCAAGCTGTGTCTCGTGTCTTTGGGTGATTGGGAGAAATAGCGAGTGGGAGAGGAGGAGGAGGAGGAAGGAAAAAGATCAATCTCTTTCTAAAAGGGAAAGGGGAAGGGAAGTTTTGGTGGGACCTGTGAAGAAAGGGCTGAAGAAATAAATGATGGACATGATAGAGTGATGCCTGTGATTTGTCACCAAACCCAAGGAGTGTCCCTACAAAATCCCTTGAGTTGGGGTCATAGGAAACAAGGGTAACCCTCAGAATTTCTTCTTAAACTTTCTATGAAAAGATCATGGGTTTGTTGTTGTTTTGTTTTGTTTAAAAAGAGCCCCGCAGCTGGGTGGTGGCCCTCGCCTTTAATCTCAACACTCAGCAGGCAGAGCCAGGCAGATCTCTGTGAGTTCGAGGCCAGGCCTGGTCTACAGAGTGAGTTCCAGGACAGGTACCATAACTACACAGAGAAACCCTGCCTCGAAAAACCAAAATTATAAAAATAAGAAGAACCCTGCAGTGTGATTCAAGGGCCCATCTTTCCTTTTGATCCTTTTCTCCCAGAGCATTCTAGTGTCTTCACTCAAAACCCCTCATTTGGCTGGGTGTGGTGGCCTTTAATCACAGGAGCCGGGAGTTCCAGTACAGCCAGAGCTACAAAACAGACTCTGTCTCAAAACAAAGCAAGCCAACAAACCACCCCAAAAGGAAAAGGAAAACAAAACAAAACAGCTAAGGATATAGTTTAATGGTAGATCCCTTACCTGGCATGTGTGAAGCCCTAGGTTCAATCCCCAGCATTTGAACAACCAATATAAAAAACAACAACAAAACTTTCTGTTTTATGTAGAACAATGTATATAGACAAGAAAGTCATGTCCCTACTTTCAAGGTGACCTTAGACAAGTTAGTATGTCGAAGTCTGAATTTCTTATACAGGTTAGTGAGCAGATAAAATGATACAACAGGAAAATACCTTGAAAATATAAATCACTATGCAGTGCTGTGTTGTCTGGCACAGGGGATTGCCAGGGGTGAGCCTGGACACTATGGCCCTTTCTGGAAGAAGGCAAGCAGGTCGGAGACCAGCTCACTGTACCCTACATGGCTTAAACACCTCCACAAAGAGCTTCCAGGGGACTACGGGGAGAGGACCGTCATTGGCAGGGGATGCCTTGACTATCCACTATGGAGGAAATGACCTCCCATTTGGACCCAGCTTGTTCCGCTTGACCTTTCCTACGTCCACGAGGTTCTCTCTAAGGCTCTTCTTGCTCCCAAATTCCCTGAAAATCCCTTGTCCTTGTAAAATCTTCCACTAGGAGGGTCACATGATCCTTGCCATCACATTCCTTCTGCATGCTTAGCTTTCCAGCTGTGCTAACTCAAACATGCACAAGCTGGATTGATATTATCTAGATTGGTGACTATTTTGGGTTAGACATACAGGCTTCTCCACAAACCGATCATGATTCATTTTTCAGACACAAAAAGCCACATTGAGTACAGAAGTGATTTTTTAGGTTCCAATGTCTCCAAACACATCTATACTCCCAACACAGAGTGAAAGTGTAAGAATGCTCCCTGCTCTAGTCCATCTCAGCGCAGCAAGAGACCGAGGGTCTTTTCACTCATGTAGATACAGTCAGCATTCATACCCCAGAAGAACAAAGTAGCCAGGTCAGTGGTGGTGGTGGCGGCGGCACATGCCTTTAATCCCAGCACTTGGGAGGCAGAGGCAGGTGGTTCTCTGTGAGTTCAAGGCCAGCCTGATCTACAGAGCCAGTTCCAGGACAGCCAGGGCTACACAGGGAAACCCTGTTTTGAAAAAAACAAACAAAACAAAAAAAGCGAAGTAGCCCTGAAGTCCTGTGTTCTCAGCAGCTGAGTCTGCCTTACTCAAAACTGTACCTTCAACATCCAGCCCTAACGCTTTGTACAAGCTGAACCAATATAATATGAGGAATGACAAAGTGAGCGGAGTCAGATCTGTGACAGCTTTATTGGAAGGTAATCCCTTTCCGCTGTTTAGCAAGGGTAGGGGACCAGGGAAGGAAAGAGGAATAAAGCAATAAACATCGGTGAGTAAGTCTTTAATGGAGACGAGGAACTGCTGGTGTACATTAATTTAGAGCCTAGCATCGTTATGGGAGTAAGGTCAGCTGGCATCCCGAGCATGGAGGTAGCCTAGGGATGTCAACCATGAGGGCTCAGAGAGAACTAGAAGCAGAAAAAGGAACGCAGCCGAGCACACATGTTCTAAAGCTACTGGGGTGGTTTCTCATGCTTCAGGGTCTCGTATGTCTCTTGGTTCCGGGTATTCAGGCCCTGCGGGAGAGTCAAAGGGTGATCAGGAGCTGGAGCTCACCACAGGGCCCCCATCCACCTCACAGGTGACCCCGTTCCTTTTGTGACCTCTCAAGTAGGGAAAAGAGGCTCACTCACCGTGTAAACAGCCTCTGCTTTCTGTAGAGGAAAGGAGCAAGGCATTAGAGACCAACACCTTCTTCGGGGCCTCCCATCAGCTTCCTTCCCTCCCAGGGAGTATCTGGGCCAAGGTTAGTGTTAGCTGCCTTGAGCTAGGAGCACTCACAGGACTGCTTATGGGTACCCACATGGCTACAAACACACTTCGGTACAGCACACGACTCTCTCTTGTGTATTACCACCTCTACTTGATTCTTTCCTGTCCAGATATTTTATTTGCAGCTCAACTAGATGGCAGGCTGCTGCCCATCCTGAGGTGAGGGGCAGGGTGCAGGTTAGTGCCTAAAACACATGCCTTCCCAGAGGCCTCAGACCTAAGGCTAGTAACCCAGGAAGGTTGAGAGCCTAGAAAAAAGTGTTGGCGCGCAGGCGTGGGAGACTCCGTACCTCATGGCTGGCTACAGCTGCCTTTCGGACCTGGATCTGAAGTGGGGGAAAGGCAATCAGTAAAGGAGAACTTGGAGGCCCATCTCCTTTCCCTCCAAACCATGGAGAACCCCTTGGGTTCCCCTTCCCGCCGCCACCCTCCCACTTCGGGGTCCGGTTCTTAGACCGGCCCCAGCCCTCCTTACCTTGAGTCGACAGTAGAGCAGGGTGAGAACTATACCATACAAAAACAGGATGGCGTCCAGGATATAGCAGAGCTGGGGCTCTCCCAGGGCAGCTGAGGGGATACAGGGTGTCCATGGGACCCAGTGCACAGGGGCGGGGCGGGGGGTGTTGCTCAGAGGAAGGGAAAGGGGTCAGGGAGGTGGGACAGGGCCTTGTGGGGGTCCTTCTAAGGGAAGAAAGTAACCCCGTCTTTAGACTTGTTTCTCTTACCTTCCCCCGTCCCCCACAGACTACGGTAGGAGTCGGATGGGAAGCATGAAGGTTTCTGCTGTGGTAGGACCTGGGTTTACTGAGGTGAGGGTTAGAGACTTCCCTGTCAGCCCCAGGCCTCCCTTTTCAGATTGTGGTTCCTCAGGCATCATTGAACACTTCTTCTACCTCAAGGACCCATTGGAGTTTACTGGGCTGAGACAGAAACCTCAGCCCAGAGGGGGAGGGGAGAGAGAATAGTGGCAAATTTCAGCACAGAAACCACAAGAGTGTGTCTCTGCTCAGTCCTGTGACCTGTGGCTGAGGGCTGGACAGGAAGGATGTGAGCTGGTGAAGGGGAGGAAGGCAATCACTCTGGTATTGGTCATCTTCTCAGCCTCACTGCTTTTTGCCTCACAAGGCACTTAACTCTATCAGAAAACAAACAAAACCCGAAGTGACTGCTTTTGGAGGCGCTACAGATTCCGCTGACTCTGCACTTTGTAAAACGGGATGGGTGACCACAGCTCAAAGGAATGACCACAGACTGAATCTAAAATATGGATTCTTCCTCCTGCTACTCTGCCCTGTTAATCATGCCGGGCCTTGAAGAGGGGAAGTTTGTGCAACTAAAAAAAAAAAAAAGAAAAAAGAAAAAAAAAATCACGCAGGAGCTGAGAGTTGGTGGGTCACGCCTATAATCCCAGCACTTGGGAGGCTGAGGTAAGGGCACTGCCATGCGCTCCAGATGAGCCTAGAATATAGAGTGAGATCCTGTCAAATTAAAATTAATTAATTAATTTAAAAAAAGTGGGGGCTGGGTAGTGGTGGCACATGCCTGGGAGGCAGAAGCAGGTGGAACTCTGAGTTTGAGGCCAGCGTGGTCTACAGAGTTCCAGGATAACTAGGGCTACACAGAGAAACCCCGTCTTGAAAAACAAACAATAATTCGCAACAAATGACCCCCCCCAAAAAAAAAAAACAACAAAAAAAAAAAACCAAGAAATGAAACTCTACCACCAACGACGGGCACAGGAACTGAACATGATGGCCGCACACAGTCTCATGTGGCTGAGGCAGGAGGAGTATGAATGATGCCAGCCTGGGCTACACAATGAGCTCCTGCCTCCAATGACCACACAGGATCTGGGCTCCAGGGACTGCTCCCAGCTTCATCAGGACCAACGCGGTGAATGTCAGCCTGCTCTGGGACCTTGATAGTTTTGCCGTTATTTCTCATCTGATGCATGCGTCTCTAGGATTGGGCACTTTAAGCTACCCATCCTCTTACCAGCTGACAAAATGGTATAGCCCTGTCCACTTCCACACAAGTCAAGTCACCAAGACTGGTAAAGTACTTTTTATTCTCCAACACTCCCAGGCGAGATTGCACAAATCTCAAAACTACCTCGTGAGAGAAACATCAACATCGGCCATTTTATGGATGATGAAATGCAGGTACTCAGGAAAGCTTAGAAACATTCAGGGCCAGAGCTAAGCAACAGAACTGGACCTCAAACCCAGTTTTTCTGCCTCCGGAACACAGCTGGAGGCCCTCCTTTCCAGTCATTCTCTTTGTTTCCCTACGGTTTAACCCCCCATCTGTAACAAGCCAGCCCTCAAACAGTGTTCCTCAAACCCCTTGCTGGGCAGGGTAGGACAGGCAGAGGCACTTGGGAGGTGGAGGCAGGAGGTTAGGAAATCAAGGTTAGCTTCAGCTAAATAGGGAGTTTCCAGGCTAGCCTGGGCTACATAACACCCTGTCTCCCCACAAGACAATCACTGCACACTGATAGAACCTTAGAGCCGCTGGGCCTTGGGGCTTTTGCTGTTACTTCTCAGCTGATGATTGAGAACACTCTGCTGCCTACTGATGTCAGATGGACCGAATGGTGTGGCCCTGACCATCCCCAGAAACAGTATTCACGTCTCTTTGGACTCCTTTACCTTACCCCCAAGCTCACAGACAGGCCCTAGCCTATTTAGAGGGCTTTATATATAACTATCTAGAGATCGGCTCCCAACAGAGACAGAGAGCATCCATGGTATTGCTGATCAAGAGATGGAACTTTCCCAGAGAAGCTCTTCACGCTGTACAGTCCCCACCCCTGACAAACGAACCCTTCACATTGGTCCTGAAGTCACTCGGAAGAAAGGGACAATAAAAATGGAAATGATGAGCAGTGCCTGGGAGGAGAGCCCACAGGGCTAACTTCAGAATCGGCCTCAGCCCTGTGCCCACCCGCCCAGGCCCAGCCTGCTTCCTTCCATCCCCAGTTCATACCCTAGACTCCCTCCCAAGCACAGCTAATGGTCCTCACCAAACCCTCCACCCACCTGCTTGTTCGACCAGAAGGAGCAAGAGCAAGACCACGGCTGGCATCATCTTGGGCAGAGGCTTCGGAGCTGGGAACTGGCGATCAGACAGTCGCCCTGACAGACTGAACTGCGCAGCTGTGCCCATGAGCAGTTCCCTGACCACAGCTCCCCCTTCCTGCCCCGCCTTCCCCCCACACTTTGGCCCCTTCCCCTTCCTGCACTACAGACCAGGCGGCTCCCGGAAGGGCCAACTAGGGGAGCTGGAAGATCTGGCCTCTGAGCCTCAGCCCTTTCAGGGACCAACCTCCTAGCCCACAGAACGAGCAGACTCTTTCATGCTTGGGAAGGCTGTCTATGTGCGCCATGTTTAACAACCCCTCATCCACCATTCGGACATAGGTCGTACGCATGAGGCAAACTGCCCGAGACTCCCTTAGATCCCGCCATAGCCCTTCCCTTCCTATCTGGAACTTTATATACCCAGTCTTCGCTGGAGTTTAACAGTTTGCATAGACGCTCAGAGGGTTCGGGCAGGAGGAACTGAGGGGAAAGGGGAAATGGGGAATGGAGAAGTGGAAAGGGCAAGAGTCAGAGACGGGGTGGAGATTCAGCTGGGAAAATCGGACAGAGAAATACAAAGTGAAAGACAGTAAGACACTAAGAAAGACTCATTAGAAGCTTGAGCGTAGGGGCCGCAAGGCGGCTAATTTAATATAATTTCTCTTTTTCTAGTACATGCACAGAAAGTCTGTACAGCTAAGTCAGCGTGTACATGTATGTTTGTTTATACACACGGAGACACACAGCCTCATTTCCTGTGAGGGACAGGCCTTGCAGAGGAAGCTGCCAGGCACGGGAACTCAAAGGCTGTGCCTTTGCTCATCGGTCTACTTCTCCAAACACAATATCCTGAGTACCTAGAGGGTTAGAGGATGAAGGTTATTGCCAGAGGTTCAGAGCACATGACTGTGTCCAAGACACTCTGGCCTAGAGTCCAGGACACAGTCTATACTGAACATTGAGCGTTTGGTTTTGTTCCTAAACAGAATCCCAAACCCCTTGTCTTAGATACCTTACTGCATAATAGTCTCATACCTATGATGGCTACAACATCTGCCAACATGTGTCCCTTAGACATCTTGTCCAAGCCAGCCTGTGGAGAGGAAATAGGAACACATTAATACAAGTTTGCAGAGGAGAGCTCTTTAAAATCCCATCCAAAGGCAGGGTGTGGTAGTATATACAGCTAATCTCAGCACACGGGAGGATGTTGATGAGTTTGAAGCCAGACTAGTCTACATTCTAGGCCAGCCAGAGCTACATACTGAGACCTCACCTCAAAAACAAAACACAGCAATGACAAAAACCCCAAGCCAAAATCCTCATCCAGCCAGGCACAGGAGCTTATATCTGTAATTCTAGCACTTGAAAGTCTAAAGCAGGAGGGTTACTGTGAATCCAAGGAAAGCCCACACACATATAGTAATCTCCAGGCTAATTTGGGTTTGCAGCAAAATTCTATCTTAAACAAACAAATGGAACAAAACAAAATCTCCTCCAAGAGTTGGGTGTGGAGGTGTATGCCTGTAATCCTCGAACCTGGGAGGCTAAAGTCCAAAGACATAGTAAGTTTGAGGCCAGCCTTAGCTACAAAGGGAGTTCTAGACGAGCCAGGACTGTACAGCAAAGCCCTAGCTCAAAAAGCAAGGTGCTGGAGAGGTGGCTCAGCTGCTAAGAGTATGTACTGCTCTTGCAGCGGACCTGAGATCGGCTCCGAAACCAACAACAGGTAGTTCACAACTGCCTGCAACTCCAGCTCCAGGGATCTGATGCCCTCTTTGGCCTCTGAAGGCACCTGCACTCATGTAGCAAACATATACACACATACATACATATACAAAAGCTAAAAATAAATAATTTTTTTAAGTTGCTGAAAATAACCAAAAATCCTCAATCAAGGTCAATAAATTATGACTATATTGCCGTTAGAACCACTGAGATTGTCTTACCAGGTGGGCAAAACCAGGAGCCTTGATCTTGCACCGGTAAGGGCGGCTGCTGCCATCAGACACCAGGTATACCCCAAACTCTCCCTGTCCGAGGAAGAAAATGGGATGCCTCCTAAGGAGGAAGAACAACCTTCTTCTCTTTTACCAAAGCCTCCCTGGCCACTAGAGAGGGAGCACTCTGCTCACTTCTATCTCCAGCCCCCACTCCACACACTTTCCCTTCCCCTCCTCCCTCACCTTAGGAGCTTCAATAGCAGTGTATGTGGCTCCTGGAGGAACTTGGTAGCCCTCAGTGTACAGCTTAAAGTGATGAATTAGTGACTCCATGGACGTCTGAGGGGAGGAAAAGGGGAGCATCAGAAAACCAGATCCAGTCAGGCAGTGGCGGTGCACGCCTTTAATCCCAGCACTCAGGAGACAGAGGCAGGTGGATCTCTGGGAGTTCGAAGCCAGCATGGTCTACAAAGTGAGTTCTAGGACAACCAGAGCTGTTACACAGAGAAACCTTGTCTTGAAAAAACAGTAAAAGAAAAAGGAAGAAGCCAGATCCGAGTTCTGCCCTTGGGCTTTCCCCCAGCAGACACAGCAATCTCTGCCCTTTGGGAGACTAACAACACACATGTAAATCAGGAAGCAGTAGACAGAAAAAAAGATGAGTGTGGTGAAAGGGTCAGAGTCTTCACAAGTTAAACTGAAAGGCAGGATCTAATCCAAGGACGTCTCTCTGTGGCCACCGGTCCCTTTCCCACCCCCAATCTCTCTTCCCTCTCCCTGCAGCCAACCTTCATCTCTGCTCGTTTAGGTGGAGACACTTTGGCATCATCAACCTTGATCTCCCCCGGAGGCATCTTGTTCAGACACTGTAAGATGATTCGAAGGGACTGGCGCATCTCCTCCACACGACACAGGTACCTGAAGTAGACCAGACAGACTTAGAACGAGAGAAAGCGGACAGAGGAGCAAGAAGCAGGAATCTGGACAGGCGCCCTTTGGGAGACATGAAAACTGTTAGGTAAATGTTTTTGTGTCTCCTCGTACAGAATCTCTGCTTGCTTTCGCTGCCCATATAAACCCTGCAGTGTTTAAGGACCATTGAGTTCTTCTCCAAATCTCTCTCTCTCTTTTTCCAGCACGTGGCCTGTAGTTTTTCTCCTTTTACCCTCTTAAACCCAGTTTGGACTGCAGAGTCCGGGAGTCGAATGGAAAGATAAACAAAGAGAACAACAGTAGCTAATCTTACTCAGGGTCAGTAAACAGGAATGGACTGTGTAGCTTAGAATCAAGAGGGAAGAGCGCTGGGTCAGGAGGATTCCCATCTCAATCACTAACAGGCTAATCCCTAACTTATGCTTCAGCTTTCTCAGCTACAAAAGCAGCCAAACTAGTTTTACCTAAGGCAGGATGGCAGGATAAGGGTGAAAAATAAAAGCTCTGTTATTTGGTGTGTGTGTTGGGGGAGAATACTGGGGACTGTGAATGCTAAGCACAACCCTACCAAGTTTAACACACTATACAGGCTCCTACAGACACCAGGAAACAGCAAAGAAATCAGCAGGACAAAGAGCTGAGCAAGCTTTGGGTCTTACCTATCATAGCAGTCTCCTCGAGAACCAATAGGAACATCAAACTCGACCTGGTCATACACATCATAGGGCTGGGTCTTCCGCAAGTCCCACTGGATGCCTGAGCCTCGCAGCATCACTCCACTGCAGGGGACAATGGGCGTAAGGCCACTCTCCACAAAAACAAGAAGGGACACACATGCTTCCTATTTCCTTCTTCCTCCCCAACACCTTGGTTCTGGAACACAACTCAAGGCATGGACGGGAGAGTACCAAACGTGCTTGAAACCAAGACACTGGGCTGTAACTCTCTACAGCCTCCCACCCTAAGGAAAGAAGTTGTATTCTCCTACCTGAACCCATAGTTAAGTGCGTCTTCTGCCGAAACAACCCCGATATCTATCGTCCTATTCCGCCAGATCCTATTGTTGGTCAGCATCTGTGGAGAGAAATCCAGTGTGCTAATATTCTTCATGACAATCTTCCAAAGCCTCTGTACTTATATAACACTGGGCACTTTTGGGGGATAAAGATACTTTTCCCCCATTGATTTCTATCTTACCTCCTCCACCTCATCGATCCGAAGAGAGAAGTTCTTAGAAAACTCATAAATGTCATCCATAAGCCCAAGAGGCAGGTCCTAGAAACCAAGTGGAGATTCTTGTCATAGCACCCCTTCCCACGGGGCCAGAGTCCCGGTCCATCAGCCCACACTGCCCTCCAGTGGTCAAAGAGGAAAGCGACCTGGACGGGAAGTGTGGAGGCAGGCGAGCCACTCACCTGGTGCACACCTCCTGGTCGGATATAAGCAGCGTGCATCCGGGCTCCAGACACCCGCTCATAGAACTCAAACATCTAGACAGAATGCACTAGGGGTGAGAAATAAAGTCCAGGGACGCCCAAGTCCAGCAACACAGTAGCCCATTGCCCTACCTCTGACTTCTTGTGGCTAGCCAAACGCCTCATGGGACAAGATTCCCACAAATACAATCCAACAAAAGATACTGCTCCCTCCCCGTTTTCATCTGTCTCCCTCTCTGCCCTCTCTACTTCATGTACTTCCTTCCCTATTCCTATCCACGCCTCCCTTATACCTTTTCTCTTTCTTCAAACATCCAAAAGAAAGGAGTCATGGCACCAATGTCCAGGGCATGTGTGGTCACAGCCATGATATGGTTCAAAATCCGTGTGATCTCTCCAAACAGCACTGTGAGATGGAAAGACAAGAAGTGATGGACGGGGCTGGGAGGATGGCTCAGTGGGTAAAGGCTTGCCCACATGGCAGAGGCAGGGAACTGACTCCCAAAAGCTGCCCTCTGACCTCCCCACAAATGCCTTGATACATGCTATTTCACATGCATCCACATACACAATAAATATCCGAAATGAATATTTATACATATTGTGTGTGTTTTTAGAAAGAAGGACATAGGAGCCCAGGGCTAATCCTGTGTGAGTGGAATCTGGAATCTGAATATCAAAGTTGAGTTCAATGCACTTAGATGTCCTGTGCTCACAGTGGGCAGCAGAAATAAGGAGCAGAACATACCTCGGATCCACTGTGCCCGGGGAGGAGGCTGGATGTTCAGCAGCTTCTCCACGGCTAGAGAATAGGCCTGCTCATTACACATCATGGACACATAGTCTAGCCGGTCAAAGTATGGGAGGGCCTGTTGAAAGGAAGGAAGGTCACATCTAACAAGCCCAGGAGTGCACTGTCTGAGGCAGGAAACCTTCTTGTCAGGCACTGGAAGTCAGTACTTACCTTTGGAGACTCAGGAGTCCCAGCAAAGCAGAACGAAAACTCTCCTAACATGCTTATTTAAAACTAGCATCAAATGTTTAAAAACTGGCTCTCTAAAACCATGAAAAGACCTTGATTTATCATGTTTGACAATTTCCATGGTGATAATACTCCTACCATGGTCAATTTTAAGCTATCAAAATGTAACTACATGTACCCTTGAGACACATGGCACAACATATACAGTATCTTTATGATACAGATCAAAAATCTTTGAGTCTACTAAGAGAGTTCTAGGACAGCCAGAGCTATACAGTGAGACCCTGTCTCAAAAAACAACAACAAATAAACACACACACACAAAATGTATAATCTAATTTTAATAATAACTTCAGCAACTAAGTCATAAAATTTCTAAAAACTTAATACTCAGGCTCTTACAGGGTTCTTCAGCACTGTAACCTTTCTCAAAGTATGCCCTGGACTTCTATGTCTTTTTCCTCTTATACCCTCAAAACTGAGATTTTGAAGGAGAAAAGTCAGTTTTACAGTAGCTTTCCCCCAGAATGTCAGGAAAGCAAAGTCCCAGCTGCCTATCAAGCCAGTTCCAGCTTCCAGGAAGAAGGCGGAGTTAAACTGCTTCTCATGGGGACAGCCTGTTCTGGTCCTGATGTCATTTGTGACGCAGGATGATGCTACAGGGGTTAACCCACAAAAGTGTGAAGAGAAGCCACCACTGCTTAGGCTCCCTGGAGGAAGCACATGATAGTCACAGGGCTGGGTCTAAAGCCCTAATTCCACTATTCTGTTCAGGGCCCTTTCTTTATAACAGTAAGAAGAAAAAGAAGAAGAAGAAGAAAAAAAAAAACCCTAGCCAACCAAACAGAAAAACAACATCTGGAAGTGTATTCCAGATCCAACTCCTTCAAATCCGACCTTCAACTATGTAGGTCACACAGTTCTTCTAAACACGGCAAATTCTGTCACAAACCTCCTCCGGTCACTCTGACTCACTGAGTGTTTTGAAAACAGATTTAAGAGAGTGGGAAGACACAAGAATTCGCTGTTAATCCTGAAGAGCTGACGTCTCATTCCTCTTCCTCTGCCCGTGGGACACTAGCTTTGACGCACTCACTTAAGAGGGAAACTGAGGCACTGAAGTAATGATAAAAGGGCCATCCCAAAATCAGACAGAGAAAAGCTGGAGTGTGGTCCAGCTATAAAGTACTGATGCTGGAAGAACCCCAAAGACTCCTGCATCCTTCAGCACTTTCTCCAAGCGCCCATCCAACAATGACCTCAAAGGACTGATGCAGTTGGCTGTTACTTACTCCTAGCTCTTTGGGGGACCCGCCACCCAGCTCCCCAATAAATAAATGGAGTATTACTCTTACTTATGAATACATAGCCTTAGTTTGGTTTATATCTAGCCAGCTTTTCTTAAATTATCCCATCTACCTTTTGCCTCTGGGCTTTTATCTTTCTCTATTCTATATGCCTTTCTTTACTTCTTCATCCATGGCTGAGTGTGTGCCTGGCCCCCGATACCCCCCTCTCCTCCTTCTTTTTCCGTTCCTCAATCTCTCATCCCAGATTTCTCCTCCTACTGATTCTCTCAGCCTGCCAGGCCCACCTATCCCTCTCCTGCCTAGCTATTGGCTGTTCAGCTCTTTATTAGACCAATCAGGTGTCACAGACAGGCAAAGTAACACAGCTTCACAGTTAAACAAATTCAACATAAAAGAATGCAACGCATCTTTGATTCATTAAACAGATATTCCACAGCATAAACAAATGTAACACATCTTAAAATGATAGGACACAACAGACTAACCCTTGCCACCCGCCTGCCCTGAAGCTTGGGGGCAGCGAAACCACCTGTCTCAAGCTGCAGCTCAGCCCCCATCAACAGGCCCCTGTTCACCTCCACACCTGCAGATAGGTCTTGTACTCAATGAGCTTCTCCGTGCCCCGGTGCAGGAGCCCGATGTGAGGGTCGCACTTCCGCACCATCTCTCCACTCAACTCCATCACCAGTCTCAGGACTCCATGGGCTGCTGGGTGCTGGGGCCCAAAGTTCAGGGTCACATTGGTGACCACTATGTCCTTCATAATGTCCACATCTGAGAAGTGGGAAATAGTTCTGAGCCAAATGGTAATTCCCTTGGGCACCCCCAAGACACAGCGCGGAATTGGTTCTCTCGACATATCTTCTGGCTCACCACCCCACACCTTGTTAGCACCCTCATTCCAGTATAACTAGGAAGAGGGCCAGGAAATGGGGAAAAGGGAAGGAAGCTCTACACTTTCCAATGAGGATCATGAAGTCCGTTTATAGCCCCTAGAACAGTGGTTCTCAACATGTGTGTCACGACCCCTTTAGGAACTGAAAGACCTTTCACAGGGATTACCTGAGACCACTGGAAAACACAGATCTCTACATTACAATTCATAACAGCAGGAAAATTACAGTTATGAAGTAGTAACGAAATAATGTTATGGTCGGGGGTCAGCACAACAGGAGGACCTGTGTTAGAGGGTCGCGGGTCAGGAAGGCTGGGAGCCGTTGCCCTAGAACATCTTTTATTTTGTTGTTGTGCTAAGGATTGAACCCAGGGCACTGCTCGTCCCAGGCAAGTACTCTACCACTGAGCTACACTCCCACCTCCTTTTAATTTTCAGACAGGATCTCACCCAGGATGGCCTTGAACTCACTCAGTAGTCCAGGCTAGTACTGAACCCTTAATGATCCTCCTGCCTCAGCCTCCTGAAGGGTTGGGCTGATAAGCTTGTGTCATGAGACTTGGCTACTATTCTTTTTTTTTTTTTTTTCCTTCTGAGATGGAATTTCACTTTTGTAGCCCCAACTGGTCTGGAACCCACTTTGTAGACCAGGATGATTTGCCTGCCTCTGCCTAAGTGCTGGAATTAAAGAGATATGCTAACACAGCTGACAGATATTTATTTATTTATTTATTATGTATACAGTGTTCTGTCTGCATGTATGCCTGCAGGCCAGAAGAGGGCACCCAGATCTCATTACAGATGGTTGTGAACTCAGGACCTCTGGAAGAGCAGTCGGTGCTCTTAACCTCTGAGCCATCTCTCCAGCCCTGATATTTATTATTTTTTTATGAGTATGTGTGTGTCTGAGTGTACATATGTGCAGCACATGTTTGCAGGAGCCCACAGGGGTCAGAAGGTATCAGATCTCTGGAAGTGGAGTTATAGATGATTGTGAACCAATCAGTATGGGAACTGGGAATTGAACCTAAGTCTTCTGGAAGAACCTTTAAACCACTGAGCCTTGACTTATCTGTAACGCATGATACATCTCAATGTGTATGAGGAATGGACAAGCAGTTTGAAATACATACTTCAGTTTAGTGAGGGGGTACATGCCTTTAATGTCAGCACAAAGAAGGCAGAGGCAGGTAGATCTGTGAGTTCAAGACCAACCAGGACTACATAGTGAGACCCTTCCTCAAGGGGGGAAAAAGAGAGAAATATGTTTAATACTTACTATTAAATGACATTGTTTTAGAGACTGGGTCTCAGCTCAGGCTGGCCTCAAACTCACTATCACTATTCAGTTGAAGGTGGTAACCTTGAAATTCTGATCCTTCTGTCCCTATTTCCTAAATGTTGAGATTGTAAGAGTCTACAATCACTTCTGGTTTATGCCATGCTGGGTATTGAACCCAGGACCCTGTGATTGCTAAGCAGGCACTCTATCAACTGAGCTACATTCCCAGCCCAAACGGCAGTTTTTTGGTTTGTTTTGTTCTGATTTGAGACAAGGTCTCTCTACAGAGTCCTGGCTGCTCTGGAACTCAATATGTATACTAGGCTGGTCTTGAACTTACAGAGATCTGCCGGCCTCTGCCTCCCTGGTGCCAAAATTAAAGGCATATGACACGATGCCTGTCCTCCAAATGGCAGTTTTTTACCCTCAAGAAACTTACACTTTTGGGCCAGGCATGGTTAGTATAATCTTAATGCTCAGGAGGTGGAGGCAAGCAGACTGCTGAGCTTGGGGCCAGCTTGGTTCACAAAGTAAGCTCCAGACCAATCAAGGATCCATGGTGAGACCCAATCTCAAAAAAAAAAGAGGCCGGGCGGTGGTGGCGCACGCCTTTAATCCCAGCACTCGGGAGGCAGAGGCAGGCGGATCTCTGTGAGTTCGAGGCCAGCCTGGGCTACCAAGTGAGTTCCAGGACAGGCGCAAAGCTACACAGAGAAACCCTGTCTCGAAAAACAAAAAAAAAAAAAAAAAAAAAAAAAAGAAAGAAAGGAAGGAAGGAAGGAAGGAAGGAAGGAAGGAAGAAGGAAGGAAGAATAAAAGAGAAACATACTTTAACTTGGGAAACAATTACAAGTGAAAAGTAGTAATGAGGTCAAATTTATGTTACCAGGTAGCTGACTTAGCTGTCAGCTATTTAAAGATCATCATGAATATTCCTTTACACTGTGTGAAGATGTGTCACTGTGATTGGTTTAATAAAGAGTTGAATGGCCAAGAGCTAGGCAGGAAGAGGTTAAGCGGGACTTCTGGGGACAGAGAAGAAGAAAGGCAAGTAGCCAGACAGAAGTGGAAAAAGCAGCATGAACAGAACAGAGAGATGAGGTAATAAGCCACACAACAGAACATAGGCTAAATATATGGGTTAATTTAGGTTATAAGAGGTAGTGGGCAAGCCTAAACTAAAACCAAGCTTTTAAAATTAATAATAAGTCTCCATGTTGTTATTTGGGAGCTGGCTGGTAGAACAGAGAAATTTATTATGCATGAAAACTTAAAAATAGAGGGATGAGCTGGGTGGTGGTGGTGCATGCCTTTAATCCCAGCACTCGGGAGGCAGAGGCAGGCAGATCTTTGTGAGTTGGAGGCCAGCCTGGTCTATAGAGCGAGATCCAGGAAAGGCACAACGCTACACAGAGAGACCCTGTTTCAGAAAAAAAAAAAATAGAGGGATGAAACATCCCAGGCTCTACAATCAATACAGGCCAAGTCTTAGAAGCAAGTATCAAAGAAACTGTTTATAAGGAGTTCTTAAGTAGCAGAAAAATAATGTCTGGACACAGTAGGGGGATATTATTAGTAGGAGGATCAATATTAGTAACACTAATAATATTTACATAGGACTTACAGGACTGGAGACATAGCTCAGTGGTTAAGAGCAATGGCTACTTTTCCAGAGGACCTGGGATCAATTCCTAGCACCCATATGTCGGCTCACAACTAGTAACTCCAGTTCCAGAGAATTACAATGCCCTTTTCTGTCTTTCTTGGGCACAAAGCATGCACATGGTGAACAGATACACATACAAAGGATTTACATATTCTAGGCCCTTACAAGTTGCAGAACTTACATATGCCAGGCCTTTAATTCTTACAACAGTGGTTCTCAACCTGTGGGTTGCAACTCCTTGGGGTTGAAAAGACCTTTACACAGGGGTCACCTAAAACCATTGGAAAACATAAATGTTTACATAATGATTCATAACAGTAGCTGTTGTGGACTATTTCTTTACACTGTGTGAAGATGTGTCACTGTGATTGGTTTAATAAAAAGCTACACGGCCAAGAGCGAGTCAGGAGGTACAGCCCAGACTTCTGGACAGAGAGAGAACTCTGGGAAGAAAAAAAGGGAGTTGCCAGCCAGACTCAGAGAGAGACCAAGACATGCAGGAGGAGAGGTAAAAGCTATGCGTCACATGGTAACATGTTGATGAATAGAAATGGGTCAATTTAAGTTGTAAGAGCTAGGGGGACAAGCCTAAGCTATAGGCCAAGTTTTCATAATTAATAGTAAGACTCCAAGTCATTATTTGTGAGCTGACAGTCCCAATGAGAAAAATCGTCTACAAGTAGCAAAATCACAGTTATGAAGTAGCAACAAAAATAATTTTATGGTTGGGGGTTACCATAACATAAGAAACTGTATTAAAGGGTCACAGCGTTAGGAAGGTTGAGGACCACTGCCTTACAAAGTCATGAAATGCAGGAGGCACTCAATTCACTGGTAAATAGAGAGTTGAGACTTGAAACCAGGGCTAGAGAGATGGCTCAGTGGGTAAGAACACTGACTGCTCTTCCATAGAACCCAGGTTCAATTCCCAGCACCACATGGCAGCTCCTCACAACTGTCTGTAATTCCAAGATCTGACATCCTCACAGAGAAACACATGCAGGAAAAAAACACCAATGCACATAAAACAAAAGACTTGAAACCAAAGCCCCCTTTGACTAACAGTCTTCAGTTTGTGTTTTGTGGTCTGACAGATTTGAGTACAAATCTGGCTTTGTGTCCTGGATCAGGTTTCAATCAAGTACCATCATTTCTTCACAATTAGCATAATACCCCATAGGGTTGGTATGATGATTAAGTAAAATAATGCATACAGGCTGCTTTAGCCTATGACAAACAGCTATCATTATTGCATTTCTGAAAAGGTAACTGTTAGCATCTTAGTTTTTAAACAAAGGAATAACATGTAAGGGGGCTGGAGAGATGGCTCAGAGGTTAAGACCACTCCTCGTCTTCCAGAGGTCCTGAGTTCAATTCGCAGCAACCACACGGTGGCTCACAACCATCTGTAATGAGACCTGATGCCCTCTTCTGGCATGTAGGGATTCATGCAGGTAGAATACCATATACATAATAAATAAATAAATCATTAAAAAAATAATAACATGTAAAATGATGCTTGGGGAAGAAGAAGCGGGTGACACTATACAGGATTCTTAGAGATGGGACAAAAATTCTGTACACCCTTTTTGTTTGTTGGTTGCTTATGTTTTTTGGCTACATAGTGAAATAATATGGCAAAAGGGAGGGGGCAACACAAAACAAGCAAACAAAAAACTTCAGCAAAAACAAGTGACTACATGATTGTTTGTTTGTCTGTTTGTTTCTTGAGACAGAGTTTCTCTCTCTAGCCCTGGCTGTCCTGGAACTAGCTCTGTAGACCAGGTTGGCCTCAGACTCAGAAATCCACCTGCCTCTGCCTCAGGAAGGCTCAGATTAAAGGCACGTGCCACCACTGCCCATGACAATGAAATTTTAAAAGGACGGGCTGAAGAAATGGTTTGGCCGTTAGGAATACTTGCTATTCTTGCAGAGGATCCAGGTTTGGTTCCCAGGACTCATACAAGACTGGTTCACAACCACCTATAACTCCAGTTCTAGGGGATATGATGTCTCATATGTCCTCTGCAGGTCACTGCACACACACAACTGTCCTAATAAAAACTGCCACTTACACATATGGACAAGCAAGCATTCACACACGCGCATAAAGTAACCTAAAAAAATTAATAGGGAGAGCTGGAGAGATGTCTCCGTTATTAAGAGCACTTGTTGCCCTTGCAGAAGATCAGGTTCTGTTCCTAGCACCTACATCGTGGCTCATAACCATCCTTAACTCCAGTTATGGAGAATCTGATGCCCTCTTCTGAACTCCACGGGTGCCAGGCACCCATGTGGCGCATTTAAAGGCACATAGGCAAAACACTCAGACACATAAAATACATCTTAGAATATTTTTAATTAAAAGAGAGAAATGATGAAAAAGTCTACCTGGCTTGATGACTTATTGGACAAAGATATGGAGGGCAAGAGGGAGACAAAAGCCAAAGATAACTATAAAGTTTCCATCTTGAAGGACAGTTGCAGGATATTTGACCATACCGTGAACGCTGAGATTGCGTTATATACTGAAAAAAGGTTGCGGTGTGGTTCGGCCCTAGCACACACTTTTAATCCAAGGCCTTTCTGCTTAAATACTGTAAATAGGATTAAATAACGTCAACCATAGGTCAAGAGGCGGACCAAGCAACCAACTGACAGGAAGTGACTCCAAGACTGTGTTAATAAAGTTAACTTTGGATTGGTGGGGGCTGTAGAATGCAGAGCCAGTGCCACTGAGACCACAGAGGACAGAAGAGGGAGATGGATAGAAAGATGACAGGAAGTAGTAGGGATTTATGAGACTTTGGGGTCTTTTTTTGATCAGGGACCTGTGGAGAGAGACATTCTCTTGCTGGGTTTCCAGCCAAAAGAGGTCAGGTAGTTGCTTCTCAGCTTCTCTGATCTAGCAAGTTTTCACCCCAATATCTGACTTTTGAGTCTTTGTTGGAAAATAGAACAATAGAGATTTAGTTAAAACCTACATTCCCTCCAGGCTGCAGCCTTAGTGGCCAGCAGGGCACTGACTTGGGCGGGGAGGGTGGCTGGGTGGCTGCAGACAGTAGTTAAAATGTCAGTAGATTCAGGTGCAGCTGATAAGCTGACAGGAAAAAATAAATAAATAAGTAAACATAGGATTATTAAGAAAAAGAGAGTAAGAGGGAGTCAGGAGGACAGAGAGAGATGCACAGGAAGTAGGGGAACATTCAGTTTGAGGAGTTTGGTTTGAGGCCAAGGAGAAGGAAGGAGGCTTCTGGGATGTCTACTGAGGAGAAAGGTTAGCTGGGTGCTTTCTCTGCCTCTCTGAGCTAACAGGCTTTCACCCCAGCAATCTGGCTCCCGAGTCTTTACTGGTAAAATGGAAAGATTTTGAGATTTTGTTAAAAACAACCAAGGAAACCAGGTGGTGGTGGCTCATGCCTTTAATCCTAGCCCTCAGGAGGCAGAGGCAGGAGGATCTCTGTGAGTGCAAGGCCAACTACAGAGAGTTCCAGGACAGCCAGGATAGATACACAGAGAAACCTTGTCTGGGAAACACAAAAACAAAAATACTAACAAACAGAAAAAGGACAACCTTGGTACCACTGATCAAAATCGAAAGATCAAAAAGAAGAGTAATTCCAGCACTTGGAAGGATCAGGGAGGAAGATCTTGATCCTGAAGCCAGCCTGGACAATACAGGAAGACCCTGTTGCTTTCTTTCTTTTTAAAATTTTATTTATTTTATGTGTATGAGTGTTGTGTGTGTGTGTGTGTGTGTGTGTGCGCGCGCCGCCATGTGCATGCCCTTGGAGGGCAGAAGAGAGCATCAGATTCCCTGGAACTGGAGTTACACATGGTTGTGAGCTACCACGTGAGTGCTGAAAACTGAACTCAGGTCCTCTCAAAGACCAGAAAGTGCCCTTAACCACTGAGCCATATCTTCAGCACAAGACCCTGTTTCAAAACATGAAAAACAAGAGCCCATTTGCTGGGTGTTGTTTCATTATTGTTTTGTTTTTGAAGACAAGGCAGCTCTCTGGGTCTTTTTCTTTTTTAAAGACTTCTTTGAATTTTATTTTATGTGTATATGTGTATGAGTGCTTTGCCTTTATATATGAATGTTTACCACCTATATGCAGCTGCCGGAAGAGGCCAGTAAATCCCTTGGAACTGGAGGTACAGGTGGTTCTAAGGCACCTGATATGGATGCGGGGAACTGAACCTGGGTCCTCTGCAAGAGCATCAAGTGCTCTTAACTCTCAGCCATCTCTCTAGTCCCAAAACACCTAGTTTTGATGGGGGAAAGATGCTTGTATTTAAGTAGGTTTCATTCAAATGCTCTTAGGAAAACGATGTTGTCCACAAAGAGATGGAAGTGTATGGAATCTGGAAAATGCTGACATTAATTAAATAATGGTAAGGACCTTTCAGTATTAATTGAGGACGACTATCATTCCTTTCTGTCTCTAACCAATAAATCCCTGCTATTATCACTTTTACCTGAAACAGAGGGAACTCAATAGCACTTAAAAATCAGCAAAGGTGTCTGAAGACTTGAGGCAGCAGCTCTGAAAACTCACCATTCCACGGAGGAGGCTTCCAGTGGGCTGTTTCCTTGGAGGGGTACATGACAGCTCCCGCAAACTGCTGTGCCCATTCTATATCCGGCTGCCACTGCCGGGCGCCTCTGAGGAATTAAAGATAGATCCTATACAAACAGCATCAACAGTGTGCTTGGTTCCTGGGCCCCCGTTCACTTTTTTTTTTCAAAACTTTTTTTGAGATTTTAATTTAATTACAACATCTCTCCCTTCCCTTTCCCGCCTCCAAACCCTCCCATGTGCCCCTCCCCACTCTCCTTCAAATAAATAAATGGCCTTTTTTCACCAACTGTTATTGCACGCGTACATATATTTGTATGCAATATCTATTCACTCTTATGTGGGTGGGTCCAAGGAAGGATGGCCTGTATTCCAGGGCTGGTATTCTTCAATACCATTGTGCAGTTTTGGACATACAAGCTGGGGTCCAAGCTCCTGCATGAATACGAATGTTGAGAACATCATTTGTTCATGGTAAACCTAAGATTGCTAAGCGAGCGGGGGAGAGGGAAGGAGGAAGGAGAGAGAGAGAGCAAACTCGTATATGCGAGCGAATGAGGGGGAGTGAGAAGCTGGGGAAAAGGGCTCAGAGAGGAGGGGTCTCTTCTCCGGATATGAGAGGAGGAACGCTCGAATCATTAATTTGAAGGGTAGGGTCTTCCACATCACCTATTTCGCCTATGACAAAACAGATTCACCCTTCTTTTCCCCAACCTCCGCTACAGGAGGCACACTGCATCTGGGGACCTGAGAAATCTGACCTGCGCAAGGAGGGTCACAGGCCTGGGTCATTCTTTCCGAAGGGGTCACAGGGCCCTTGAAATGTCCTCAGACTCGAGAAATTCTAGTTTTGAAGAGAACGCATGCAGGAAAGGCCTCCTCCTCACCTGCTGGGCTGATTCGGCAGTCGGATCCCAGACCCGGACCGCAGCACCTGGGCCCCAACGCCGCGGAGGCAGCACACAGCTCTCAGTGCCGCCATCTTTCCCAAGCTGCAGAACGTAAGAAGGAGAACCGGGCGGAAGTGAATCCCGTGCGCCTCCTTGTGGGCTTCTCTGCTATAGGCACAGTGGGGTCACCATCTTGGAAGCTGGCAGTGCGGTCAATTGCAAATGCGACAACATCCGGATTCCGCCTCTCCGCATCACTTGCGCTTAAGTGACTACGACTGCAGTCATCTTTAGTAAGGGCGTCCCTCCCACGGCTTTTCTAGGCGAAAGAGAAATTAACTGCTTTTTCCTGAGGCAACTCCGCGATGAATCCCAACCCAACAGTTGGCTCTGAGTCCACTCCCTGCACTCGAAGTTACCTTACAAACTTCCCTCCCACAAGGACCCGGTCGCACACTCTGCATGGGTGTTCCTTCACTGTTCCTTTCCTTATTGGTCATCCTCCTGCGGTAGTCCTTCCTGCTTCTCGACTGAAGGCTCGGGTTTTGATAACTTATCTTTTCTTTACGGAATCCAAGAGTTAATTTCCAGATGTCCGGAATCGGGACTGTAGAAAAGGACTCAAGTGCAGTTGGGTGAGTCTGAGAGCTGGCCAAAACAAAAAGGAATAGAAGGCCAAGACCACCAGCATTGATAGAGTCGGTGCGACGGTGTGGAGCTACCTTTTTACAAATGGAGATCCTCTGTCAGTGACCCTTCTATCCCTGTAATTCCTGAACCTACGGAATCACAGATTCAGGAAGCCTTCTTAGTGATACCTGGTACCCCACCTCCATTCAAGACAGTCTCACCCTGCCACAGTCCTCCTCAGAAGGATATAACGACATAGAAATGTAGTAACACCAGGACTCTGAGCCTAATTCTGTATGGAAAAAGTTTCCTTGCCCTAGAGGCCTCTCTCTCTCTCTCTCTCTCTCTCTCTCTCTCTCTCTCTCTCTCTCTCTCTCTCTCTCCCTCCCTCCCTCCCTCCCTCCCAGCCCAGCTCCAGCTGGGCCACCCACTCTTTGAGGTTCTACAATTTTCTCATTGGAAAGAGGCCTCCCCCACATCTCCCCCAGACAGGGTCCCCGGGACATAGCCCACCAGCGGTGCAGCTGGGTGGAGCAGACAGACAGGGGAGTGGCACTGGGAATTCTTAGCTGCAGAGGAAGAGGCTGCAGATTTCTAGGCTGGAAATTGACCTA
Source organism: Peromyscus maniculatus bairdii (assembly GCF_049852395.1). Classification (NCBI taxonomy): domain Eukaryota; kingdom Metazoa; phylum Chordata; class Mammalia; order Rodentia; family Cricetidae; genus Peromyscus; species Peromyscus maniculatus. The sequence goes on from NC_134862.1 coordinate 80,333,609, forward strand.
ATGGGAACCATACCAAAGGGTGGGGCCAGAGATCCCTTGGCTGTGGGAACTGACCAAGACCTGGTGTAGACAAGGCAAACCCCAGAAAGCCAGGGCAGAGGCTTGGTCCCTCTATATATCCCTCCCTTTCCTAGGCCTTCTTCCCTGCAATATAGTTTAAACGCTAAATGTGTTAATGATGAGAGGAGGCGGATTACTCATTTTTTTTGTGTTAGTGCAGCCTACGAGGAGAAGTCAAGATAGACTCTAGCTTGCTTAGCCCTGGGGGCAGTTTGAGCTGAGACTGGGCGGAAGGCTCTTGGGGGGCTGCCTAGGACACTGCATCTTTTGTGCCTTCTCCCTTCTGCCAACACCCCCCACATGCTGTGGCTGCCATTCTATGGTCCTTTGTCTTCCACCGCTTAGTCACCCTCTTTGTTCCCATCTCGGGTGGGGGGATGGAAAGGAGCAATAGGATACCCTGGTGACAGCTCCTCTTGCCCCTGTCCCTTCTGGTCCCTCATCCCTTGTGTGGCTCCTCCAGCCTCAGCCCCTCCACTCAGGACCAGGGAGGGTCAGGGCATGTGATGAGGTCAAGAGGTGAGACTGGGAGTCACCACAGGGTGGGTAATTGAGGAAGTGATAGGCACCAGGGCAGGGATTAGTGACTGGAGCAGGAAGGGACGGGGAGAGGAAGCCCCCTGATGAGTGCGATCTTGGGCACAGGAGGTGACAAGGCCCAACATGAATAAAGGGGATGGGGTAGGAGAGGGTTGGGGTGCTTCTCTGGGAAAGGGAAGGGACCGCTGAGTGTACTCTCCTTCCTGGGGATTTCCTGGGGAAACAAGTGGCCACAGGGTGGAGTGAACAGAAATGGCCCCACTTCTGAACTCTACTTCCTTGCCTCTAGAGTCTGCTTTTTATCTCCTTAGTCCCCTCCAGTTCCGAATCAGAGAAGTCATTAGCTCCCTTCTCTAACGCCCCCACACATGCACCCACCAATCACTATCCCCATCCCAGGTTCTAGGCTCCTGTTCCTCTTGGTGCCCTCAAATGCTATTTGCACCCTCTCACTCTGCCCCATGGAGAATGAGGAGTCAACGATTACTAGATATTCCAGGAACTACTGGACTCGAAAGGTGGGGTGCGAGGGAACAAGGATTGACTGAGTGATTCTGGTTCCCAAGAGAGCAGGTCTTGTCTAGGTGAGAGGCTGGCTGACTTGAGGAAGGGGGAGGCTCTGGGGTAGTTGGGAGTAGGTAGGAACAGGGCCAAAAGCCTGGGGGAAGCTCCTGGGAGCTGAGCCAGGGGAATGGGCAGTCAGGAAGTCGGGGAGGAGGAGGCCTAGGATGGAATGGCTGTTTCATTTCTTTGAATAGGGTAAGGGTAACTCAGGAATGCATAGCAGAGAGAGAGAGAGGGAGAGAGAGAGAGAGAGAAGAAAAGACATAGTCTGTATCTTCCTCCTATAAAAAGAAAAGTAGCTGACTTCTTCGTCGTCTGTTTATTTCTTATTCCCATTCCAACAGAAAGGTCCTGAGCTGTCTCCTGCTCTCTTGTCTCTCCTGCCCCTTCCTTCCTCATGGTCCCATCCTCTCTTCTCTCTTCATTCTTCCTTACCTGTTCCCCGCCTCCTTTTCAAACCAGACAGCTTGGCCCTAGAAATCAGCCTCTGGGATAGAGGGCAACATAAGTGACACCTGATGATAGGCTGTTCCAGACTGGACAGTAGGGACATGAATTCTCCCAGGACGTAATCTCATCCGTGTGTGTTGCCCAGGCCCTTTCCCCGAGTCCCTGCTTCCCTTGGGGCTCTGTCCCACCAAAAAGGGAAAGAGACAGCTGAGGGCTGGTGGTGGGATTTGGGAAAAGGATGTGTCATCCACTGGCTCCGTGCCTATAATGCATCTGGCTGCTAGAGATTCCCTTCCCCTGGGCAAGTCCCTCCTATTTTTTTCCCTGTCTTTTTTTAAGGGAAGCAATGATACATCCATCCATCTGAGTCCCACTGACCGAGCTTCTGCTGAGTGGCTTACAGAACAGTCAATCACACACAGAGGGAGGCTCTGGATGCTTAAAAGAGCTGGCGGGGAGAGAGGCTGGGGAGAACCCGGGGGAGACCCACTGATACACAGAAAGGAAAGAGACCGAGGAGGAGAGAGACAGAGACAAAGAGACAGCCAAAGGAGACAGAGACAGAGCAGGCACTGAGACAGAGCCACACAGCTGGGCAGAGGGTGAAGCCAGAGAAGCTGAAGAAGACACAGACAGGGAGAGACAAAGACCCAGGAGAGAAGTGCACAGGAGGAAGTTTTGGAGGAGAGAGGTCCCCTAGGCACTTTTCCTGGGCCCAGGGGCTGTTTTCTTCATCGTCTCTGAACGTCTCTAGCCCCTCTAAAAACTTCGCCTCAGATTTTGGCACAAGTCCGAGCCCCTCCGGCTTTAACGAGGAGCTTTCCACAGTGAGGGTGTGGAGGACCTGGTGCCTCAGATGGCCTCAATCCATCCCAGCTGCAGCACCGGTACCATGTCCCAGATGGGCTTGCATCCCGGGAGGGGCTTGACTGGGCACTGGCTGCGAAGAGTCCCTGTCGGCTCGCAGCTTCACAGCGTGCCTTTCTCTGGTCTGGTGTGGTGGTGGCGGCGGCGGCGGCTGCTGCTGCTGCTGCTGGCTTCCCTCCTGCCCTCTGCCTGGTCAGCCCACCCCCTCCCCCGGGAGGAGGAAATCGTGTTCCCAGAGAAGCTCAATGGCAGCATCTTGCCCGGCTCCGGTACCCCTGCCAGGCTCCTGTGCCGCTTGCCAGCCTTCGGGGAGGTGCTACTCCTGGAACTAGAGCAGGACCCCGGGGTGCAGGTAGAGGGGCTGACGGTGCAGTACCTGGGCCAGGCACCTGAGATGCTGGGTGGGGCAGAGCCAGGTACCTACCTGACGGGCACCATCAACGGAGATCCGGAGTCGGTGGCATCTCTGCACTGGGACGGGGGAGCCCTTCTAGGGGTGTTGCAGTACCGGGGGGCTGAACTCCACCTCCAACCTCTGGAGGGAGGCACCCTTAACTCTGCTGGGGGACCAGGGGCTCACATTCTACGCCGGAAGAGTCCTGCCAGCAGCCAAGGTCCCATGTGCAACGTCAAGGCTCCTTCTGGGAGCCCCAATCCCATTCCCCGAAGATCCAAGGTAGGCAGCCCCCGGGGGTTTTTGTCCTGTGTCACCCTCCCGCCATGTCTGTCCTACTGACCCCTATGTGCCCTCTCTCCTCTCACTTCCACTTCCCCCTTTCCAGCTTTTCTCTTCTCTGCCTTTTCCTATCTCTACCACCCCTACTTTGGGAAAGTGTCGGCTTCTCCCTGCCCCAGCCATTTGCTTTGCTCTGAGGATTCCCTGAGGTAAGTCAGTCAGATTCTCTGGGCCGGAATGACCTCTCCCCCTCCCTACCCCGCCCCTTCCTGGCCATGGAGTCTCCTGCTGACACAGTTCCCAGCAGTACAGCTCTCCTAACAGCCTGTCGGCCTAGGCTCATTTCTCTGCCCCAGTGATTTTTACCCTCACCCCCAGCTAGAGGAGTGAAGTTTGAGGCCTGAGGGATTGGGGATTTTTTGGCTTCTGCCGTTGCCTTTAAAATTGTTCTGGCAAACTGCAAGCTAGGCAGGCCGAGGAGAGGCATCCCATCCCTCCGGGTCAATCCTCTTCCCACACTGTGGGCTGACTGCAAGGCTGCCTGAGGCGCCATCCTTCCCTCCCTCCCACTCCTGGGTCTCCCCCTTTTTTTTTTCTCTCTCCCACCCCTTCTCTGTAGCTTTAATCCAGACCAGACGCTCCTTCCACACCCGCCACGCTGAGATCTGGCTGTGGCCCTAGCTGCTGACTGAATTGTTCCTCCAACCACACAGGGCAGACACGTCGCTGTCTCGCTGTCTGTCGCAGCCCAGCCCTCTAGCTCTGTCCCTCAGCCCCTGCCACACACTCCCGAGACCCTAGGGCCCCTCCCGCAGCACACTCCCAGCTGCTTTTCACCTCTGGGGCCCACTCAGCCCTGAAACGTGGCAAGGCTTTCTCCTCTTTCAGAACAACAGCTGATTCTTCAACATTGCCACAAAAGCCCTGGGATTTGGGGGTGGGGGGGTGGGGGGGAGGTCCAAAGCAGTCACTTCAGGAATCCTGTGGGGTGTGTGAGGGCCAGCTGACTCTGCTGAGTTCTAGACCCAGGAAGAGAGGGAGAGGAGAAGGGATCCATGGATCTGGGAGGCTATTTCAGGACCTTCCTCTCTCTCTTTTTTTTCTCTTCAGCGCTTTGCTTCTCTGAGTAGATTCGTGGAGACACTGGTGGTGGCCGACGACAAGATGGCGGCATTTCATGGGACAGGGTTAAAGCGCTACCTGCTGACAGTGATGGCAGCGGCAGCCAAGGCCTTTAAGCACCCAAGCATCCGAAACCCGGTCAGCTTGGTGGTGACTCGGCTAGTGATCCTGGGGTCAGGCCAGGAAGGGCCCCAAGTGGAGCCAAGTGCGGCCCAGACCCTACGCAGCTTCTGTACCTGGCAGCGGGGCCTCAATACCCCTGAGGACTCAGATCCTGACCATTTTGACACAGCCATTCTGTTCACCCGTCAGGTAAGGCCCCAGTCAGCACCACATGCGAAGAACCACAACCCAAAGAGACACCGCCAACGCACAAACCGTGATGGAAAGGCTATCCCTAGAGTTGTGCATCATCATGTACCTGGCCCCAGCCATAGTGACATGGGTTGGCTTGACCATGCTGGGTGCTCAGCATCTAGGGCCTCACTAATCTGGGTATTCAGCCCCAAACGTCTTCTGTGCCCCTTCTCTACAGGACCTGTGTGGGGTCTCGACTTGTGACACCCTGGGCATGGCTGATGTGGGCACAGTGTGCGATCCAGCCCGGAGCTGTGCTATCGTGGAGGACGATGGACTCCAGTCAGCCTTCACTGCTGCTCACGAGCTGGGTAAGGTAGTGCTGGGGCAGTGTGGCACCTGAAGGGGCGGTGAGGGGTACTGAGGATGCTAAAGGAGATAAGGGGCTCACTAGAGTGCAAATGGGGGTATTCTCCTCCTCCTCCTCCTCCTCCTCTTTCTTCTCCCAGGTCTAGGTCCAAGGTCAATATCCTTCTCTGTTCTGGGTGCAAACAGATCTTTCTATTATATAAAGCAGCAAGTGGGGACTACTTTGGACTGTGTATATGTGCATGACTATACATGTTTGGAAGGGGAGAGAGTAAGAGAATGGGGTTTGAGGATTGGGAATGTTAGCTACAATGGAAAATGAGCAGAAGGACCCTTTCCTTTGGGGAAGAGGAGACAGAGCAATAGGAGCTACACATGGACCCTTCAGAGAACCATCAGGGGATCTGAGATGGGGGAGGGGAGGTGGCGCCTATCATCACCAGCTGCAGCCAAGCTTATCATGGATGCCCCCTGGGGACACAGGATGGCACCCTTGGGCACTAGCGGGACCTCTTCTCTTACAGGCCATGTCTTCAACATGCTCCACGATAACTCCAAGCCATGTGTCAGTCTGAATGGGCACGGGGGCTCCTCTCGCCACGTCATGGCTCCTGTCATGGCTCACGTGGATCCTGAGGAGCCCTGGTCCCCGTGCAGTGCCCGCTTCATCACGGACTTCCTGGACAATGGCTATGGTAAGCAGGTGACGCTTTTCCCCAAGTGGGACTCGATCCCTGCCCTCTCCCACCGTACTCTCATTTCTGGAACATTCTCTCTGGGCCCCACGGACTCCTCCATGTGTGTTGCCTCTGCCGTGTGTGGTGGGGTAAGAAATGCTGCTGCATTGGTGTGGTTCCCACGTCCTAGGAAAACAAACAGCATAGATAAGGGAAGCAGCTGTTGGCTCCATGCAATTAGAATCGACCTTCTTAAGCTGGGCGGTGGTGCCGCACACCTGTGATCCCAGCACTCAGGAGGCAGAGGCAGGGGGCATCTCTGAGTTAGAGGCCAGCCTGGTCTATAGAGTGAGTTAGTTCCAGGACAGCCGAGGCTACATAGAAAAACCCTGTCTCAAAAAAACTAAAAACCAAAGCCAAACCAAACCAAACAAACAAAAAGAATTGACCTTTTAAGGACTAGAACTGTCCAATGTTGAAATGGACGGGCTATAAATCATGTAATTACCTTGTCGTTTGATAAAGTACACAAGACAACAGAATGACTTTCACCAGACAAATTTTTGTTTGTTTGTTTTTGTTTTTGTTTTTTTCCAAACAGGATTTCTCTGTGTAGCTTTGGCGCCTGTCCTGGAACTCCCTCTATAGACCAGGCTGTCCTCGAACTCACGGAGAGCCACTTGGCTCTGTCTTATGAGTGCTAGAGTGTGTGCCACTACTACCTGACTCAGACAATGTCTTTTTACTTTATTTTATTTTTATTTATGCATATGTATGTGTGTGTACAAGCTTGCAGGTGCCCATGGAGGCCAAAAAAAGGGTGTTGGATCCCTTGGAGCTGGAGGCAGTTTGTGAGTTTCTTGATGCCGGTGCTGGGAACTGAACTCCCGACCTCTCCAAATGCTCTTAACTGTGAAGCCGTATCTCCAGCTCCCCAAAGTTGCTGATTAGAAGCATTCTCAAGAATTCTATAGATGGGCATGGTAGCACATGCCATTAATCCCAGCACTCAGAAGCAGGTGGATCTCTGTGAGTCTGAGGCCAGCCTGGTCTATGTAGTGAATTCCAGGACAGCCAGGACTATATAAAGAGACTACATCCATTAAAAAAAAAATGTATAGTGGAGCTAGGCATGACAACATGCCTATAATCCTAGTATTGGGGAAACTAAGGCACCACAGAGCTCAAGCTTTCAGCTGGCACCCCTCAGTGCCCACCTCAGGCCCTTGCTAACTTTGTACCTTCACCCCCTTTCAGGGCACTGTCTCTTAGACAAACCAGAGGCTCCCCTGCATCTGCCCGTGACTTTCCCTGGCAAGGACTATGATGCTGACCGCCAATGCCAACTGACCTTTGGGCCCGACTCCCACCATTGTCCACAGCTGCCACCACCCTGTGCCGCCCTCTGGTGCTCCGGCCACCTCAACGGCCACGCTATGTGCCAGACTAAGCACTCACCCTGGGCTGATGGCACTCCCTGCGGACCCACACAGGCCTGCATGGGCGGCCGCTGTCTTCACGTGGACCAGCTCAAGGACTTCAATGTGAGACCTCAGGGCGTGCGTGGCTTGGGGAAAAGGCCGGCCGGAAGGAGACTGGCCCGAAAACCTAGCAGCGAGTGGGCTTATCCCACTTCCGTTCTGTGCCTCTGCAGATTCCACAGGCTGGAGGCTGGGGTCCCTGGGGACCGTGGGGTGACTGCTCCAGGAGCTGTGGGGGTGGTGTCCAGTTCTCCTCCCGGGACTGCACGAGGCCCGTCCCCCGGAATGGCGGCAAGTACTGCGAGGGCCGCCGTACCCGCTTCCGCTCCTGCAACACTGACAATTGCCCCAGTGGCTCAGGTGAGGGTTGGGAAGGCTGGGAGCCCCGGGCAGGGGTGGTAGACAAGAAGGACCGTCCCTTGAGGGCTGAACTAAGGTGCTGGTTGACTCTGCTGCTTGGGGGGAGGTTTCTTTCCCTTTCCAGAGCTGTCCCTAGCAGTCTGTGAGGGAGAGAGGTGCCATGCTGGCTCAAGTTCCGAGGGGCTAGGTGGAAGGGTGTGTGGGATAGTGTGAGGGAGAGCAGCTCAGCCTGTCCATTTCATCCCTATAGCATTGACCTTCCGTGAGGAGCAGTGTGCCGCCTACAACCACAGGACTGACCTCTTCAAGAGCTTTCCAGGACCCATGGACTGGGTCCCACGCTACACTGGTGTAGCCCCTCGAGACCAGTGCAAACTCACCTGCCAGGCCCGGGCACTGGGTTACTACTACGTACTGGAGCCACGGGTGAGGACCAGAAACCTTCAGGCCCAGTCAGGGCCTACACACCTCCCAGTGATCCTTCTGATTTCTGATAAATACCTTTTTAAAAAGCCCCTCCAGACCATTGCTGGCGTTCATCATGCCGTGCCAACCTACAGGTTTACTCAGTCTTGTCTATCCCTGGGTGTCCAGTGTTAGGAGAACAAATGCCTGGCTCTGGATATGCGGCCGGTGAAGCTGCTCTGGCTTGTCCTATCTCTTTCCTTCCCTCCTTCTCTATCCTTTTACTCCACATCTGGTGAGAATGGAGGCATGTGGCCCTTTGGAGAGGTCCTTGACTCTCCTATCCACGGAATCCACTGTCAAAGTATTGACTCCTGGAGAGCTAGTCCCTCAATGGACAGACTTCCCAGAAATCACTGACGTCTGGACACCCCCTTTGTCTTATAGAGTGACCTGTTCAAGGCAAAACAAGCCCCACAAGCTTTGGCCTCCTGCCCTTCCCCGGTAGTCTATAGAAAATTCCTGCAGGTTTGTTGCCCTCTAGTGTCTATCTGGAGGCCGTACCGCTAAGTTTAGAGTTTGTTGCTGAGACTGAAAACCCTTGCCTCCTCAGTTTGTGATCTTTCTAAACCTCAGAAATTCACCCTTCGAAATCTCAGGCAGTGATTGTGAGACCTAGATTTATGTTTATAAAGCATTTTGCACATGGCCTGATAGACAATCAATGCTGGAAAAATGACTGTATCACTATTATCATTATAATCTCATATAGGCGAAGGGCTCACTCTACATCCCCTTCCTTACCCATTTTTTTTTTTCTGATACCACTTTCCAGATGTTTAGCTTACACACCCCTGCTGACTTAGCAAGAACCCTTAACAGTTTCCCTCCTCTGTTCTTTAGGTGGCAGATGGAACTCCCTGTTCCCCAGACAGCTCCTCAGTCTGTGTCCAGGGGCGCTGCATCCATGCTGGCTGTGACCGGATTATTGGCTCCAAAAAGAAGTTTGACAAGTGCATGGTGTGCGGCGGCAATGGTTCTAGCTGCAGCAAGCAATCGGGCTCCTTCAAAAAATTCAGGTCCTTTCACGATTTCTGTCGTCCCGTCGCCTCCCCCCCCCCCCCCATTTTCCCAGTTACTGTTCTTGGAGCTGAATGCTTTCCTGGTGACTCAACACTTTCTGGAGTCTAAGTGGGAGACCGTTGAGCAGACAGTTACAATGCAGTGTTCCACATGCTGAACAGAGAGAGAGGACACAGGATGCCGTGAGAGCCTGGGAAGGCATCAGGGAAGGGCTTCCCTGGGTGGTGACCTCTGAGCTAAGAGTAGGAACTGGACAGGCCCCAAGGAGGCCAAGGCTGGCAAGACACTTGAAAAAGTAGCCGCGGTAGGAAGTGTCCAGAGATAAGAGAGAGGAAGGCACTCTAGCTGGTAGCTCTGTTCTCGGGTGTACACATACCTCATGTAAGCCTGCAGAGGCTGCTCCTGACACACACACACATACACACTCGGACAAACACCGTAGGGCAAGCTGAAGGGATTCGGGAGACGCTAAGTTCTTCAACTCCTTTTTCCTCACAGGTACGGATACAGCGATGTGGTCACTATCCCTGCTGGGGCCACCCACATCCTTGTACGGCAGCAGGGAGGTTCCGGCCCCAGGAGCATCTACCTGGCCCTGAAGCTTCTAGATGGTTCTTACGCCCTCAACGGTGAATACACGCTGATGCCCTCCCCCACAGATGTGGTACTTCCCGGGGCAGTCAGCTTGCGCTATAGTGGAGCCACGGCAGCCTCAGAGACACTGTCTGGACATGGGCCACTGACCCAGCCCTTGACGCTGCAAGTCCTGGTGGCTGGCAACCCCCAGAATGCACGTCTGCGGTACAGCTTCTTCGTTCCACGGCCAGTCCCTTCCACACCACGCCCTCCTCCCCAAGACTGGCTGCATCGCCGGGCACAGATTCTGCAGATCCTTCGGAAGCGGCCCTGGGCAGGCAGGAAATAACCTCACTGTCCCGGCTGCCCTTTTGGGGTGCCGGGGCCTCGGACTCATCTGCGAGAATGAGGGGGTTTCTGCAGCTGCCTCATGCTCAAACACAGTAGGGAAGTGCTGTAGCGGGTGAGACCTGCCCTGCCTCTCTGCCCTAAACTGCAGGCTGGCCCTGCCCTGGCTTCCTGCCCTGGGAGGCAGTGATATATAGGTGAATGGAAAGGGGCTAGGAGACAGGCCCCTATCTAAACTGCCCCCTCTGCCCTGCAGGTCACAGGAGGGAGAGGGGAAGGCAGGATGACTCCAGGATCCCAGTTGTATTTATTTAGTATTTATTCACTTTTATTTAGCACCAGGGAAGGGGACTAGGGCCTTGGGGAAACTCAACCCTTACAGCCCCACCCTAGCTATGAAATCCAGGGTGGTGGTGACGAATATAAGTGGTGTGTGTGTGTGTGTGTGTGTGTGTGTGTGTGTGTGTGTTTATGTATGAGGTACAACCTGCCCTGCTTTCCTCTCCCTGGTTTTTTTGGGGGGTGGGGGTGAGAGACGGGGAAAGGGAGAGCCAAAGGCAGGATTGGCCTTCAGGGAGTGAGGGATTATCATATTTTTAAATGTACATATTGAAGTCTGCTATTTATATGCTCCTTTTGGGGTCAGACAAATGTGGGCTGCACCTTGGCTCCACATCTTTGAGCGTGTGTTGTTTTCTTGTTTGCCAGTAATAATTCCTCCCTTAGAAATGTGTTATAAGGGTTAAGTAATGTAAATAAAGAACTAGCATATTGCCTCACCCTCAACGGGTGCTCAACAAATGCCAACTGCTGTGACGGTCACCCTTGTCTGTCCACACTCACCCTCCGTGGAGGGTCTGCAAGGCACTCAAAGCCAACAAGGATCCATGTCACTTCTGCCGATCTTTATCCCCAGGCTCTGGTTGGTAGTGCTCTACTTAAGATTGGGAGAGATGTCAGAAAAGCCCATCCTGTCCATCGCTTCTGTAGGCACATAGTCACCTGAAGCAGACACAATAACCACTTGGCAACCATAGCCAACAAGAACATGAAGATACAAAACCAAAACCAGCCCAACTGACTCCACACCAAGTGCTGGGACGAGACCAGAGCGATCATTGTAAGGGCGATGGTTGAAGGGATGGAGAAGGGGTGTTGCAGTAGCATCCTGGTACTCCAGGAGTTGATGTATCTGAACTTGAGCTAGGATTCAGCATCTTTTTACCTGGGTGATGTTGGGCAAGTCACTTACACACGACCTTGGATGACAAGTATATGGAAGCGGGTAATTAGTAACTGCTCCCACAGCATTGCTCTGCGCTCAAGGATTTTTCAAACAGAAAAGGCTGTGGTAACAGGAGAGGTGACCTTGGTGATGACTGGCTGGGACAGTGACTCCAGAATCAATCAGTGTAAACCCAGTCGACTTCTTGGAAGATGTGAGGTTAGAATGGAATCCAATGAGAGGGACAGGATGTGGTCTGGTACACAGTAGACAGCAAAGCAAGAAAAAAAAGAGGCGTGGAGAAGACACTAAGAAGAGTGGAGCCATCTGTTCAGTGGTGGCAGAATGTGAGGAGCAGCACTGTGCTGGATCTCCTTTCCTTGAGGAATAACCTGGTCAGTCTTGGGTGTGTTACAGATGGGACAGGGGTGGGCAACGGTGTGGTAGAGAATTTTGAATGTTATGTGGCAAGTGCAGAACTGCTAGGGATTGGAGAAGGAACTGAATGCTGAGGTGGGAAGGAGCTCTAGGTAAAGAAGACCCTGAGGTCAGGGTGGACCGTGGTAAAACCAAAGGCATCTTGCTCTTCCATACCACCTTCAGTGGGAACTGCCAGATATGACCTGAGATGCAGGGCAGGGGCTCTGAGGTTGACAGGCAGGCACAGAGGTTGTGGTTGTATGTCTGTACTCTATTTAGTGGAGCTACGGTGTGGAATGCTGTGGATTATGCTCATTGTTAATAATAAAGCTGATTGGTCAATAGCAGGGCAGAAAGAGATTGGGCAAGACAGCCTGACACAGGGAGAATGCTGGGAGAGAAGGGCGGGGTCAAGACAGTTGCAGGAGATGCCAGCCAGCCACCCAGGAAGCAAAATGCTAGATAGGTAAAGCCACATGCCACATGACAATACATAGATGAATAGAAATGGGTTAATTTAAATGTAATAGCTAGTTAATAATAAGCCTGAGCTATTGGCCGAGCATTTTGTAATTAATATAAGCTTCTGTATGTTTATTTGGGACCAGGTGGTTGGGACAAAAAAACTCTGACTCTATTTATAGTGGAATATTTGTTTAACTATGTAAAGATGTATTGCTGTTTCACCTTGCCTGCCTAAGGCATCTGATTGATCTAATAAAAAGCTGAATAGTCAATAGCTAGGCAGAGGAGGGATAGGCAGGATAGGAGGGATAGGGTTGGTGGGCAGATAGAAAAGGAGCCAGCTGTAGACCAAAGTTTTCTGGTCCCTCCCGGCCCTGCCCAGGCAGCAGCTAGTCTTTATAAAATAATCACTCAGAGGCTTAATATTAATTACAGGGGCTGGAGAGATGGCTCAGAGGTTAAGAGTTCTTCCAGAGGTCCTGAGTTTAATTCCCAGTAACTACATGGTGGCTCACAACCATCTACAATGAGATCTGGTGCCCTCTTCTGGCCTGCAGGCAGAATACTGTATACATAACAAATAAATAAGTCAGAAGAAGAAGAAGGAGAAGAAGAAGAAGAAGAAGAAGAAGAAGAAGAAGAAGAAGAAGAAGAAGAAGAAGAAGAAGAAGAAGAAGAAAGGCACCAGGCGGTGGTGGTGCACACCTTTAATCCCAGCACTTGGGAGGCAGAGGCAGGAGGATCTCTGTGAGTTCGAGGCCAGACTGGTCTACAAAGTGAGTTCCAGGAAAGACACAAAACTACACAGAGAAACCCTGTCTCGAAAAACCAAAAGAAGAAGAAGAAGAAGAAGAAGAAGAAGAAGAAGAAGAAGAAGAAGAAGAAGAAGAAGAAGAAGAAGAAAGAAGAAAGAAGAAAAAACAGAGGCACTGGGCGGTGGCTGAGACCTGTTGCTAGTTAGCTCTTCCATCTTAAATTAACCCATTTCTATTAATCTATGTTTTGCCATATGGCTGTGGCATTACCAGTCTGCTGGCATGTTGCTCTTTGGGTGGCTGGCTGGTATCTCTCTTGGCCACACCTTTCTTCTCCCAGTATCTTTGCTTCGATTTCCCACCTGGCTATAACCTGTCTTGCCATAGGCCAAAGCAGCTTCTTTATTAACCAATGGTAGCAACACATATTCACAGCATACAGAAAGACCATCTCACAGGAGCCAGTCACCTAGGGCCCAGCCAGCCAGACATGGAAGAATCAGGAAAGCAGGATGGCCAATATATAGATGAGGTAAATAAGCCTCTGGGAAGCACATAGATTAATAGAAATGGGTTAATTTAATTAAAAAAAAAACTAGCTAGAAACAAGCCTAAATAAGCTAAGGCTGAGCATTCATAATTAATAAGTCTCCGTGTCATGATTTGGGGGCTGGCAGTCCAAAAAAAAAAAGCCTGCTACAGAGCTATTGGTGGAGTTTTCCTGTCCCAATGGCCTGCTCCCAAATAACTGACACAGAGGCTTAATATTAATTATAAATGCTTGGCCAATAGCTCAGGCTTGTTACTAGCTAACTGCTATACTTTAAATTAACCCATATTTCTTAACTGTGCTTTGTTTGCCACATGACTCACATCACTCAAGGCTTGTTACCTCATTTTCTACACGTCCTGCTTCCTTGGTGACTGGCTGGCATCTCCTCTGACTCCATCCTCCTTCATCCCATCATTCTGAGTTTGGCTTTCCCTCCTAATTTTATCCTGTTCAGCTACTGACCAATAAGCTTGTTTATTAAATCAGTCATAGTGACATATATTCACACAGTATACAGAAGGGTTACTCTACCGCACAGAGCTAGGCTCTGCTGACCAGGTTTTATATAAGGCAGAGCTTGACACAGTGTCCTGTTCTTTACACCACCCAGCACAGCGCCTGCTCACTCTACAGCAGTGAGGGAAGGCCTGGCTATATTCCTCTCTCTAGCAAGCATGGCTCCCATTGCTGTTCTTGTTCTCGGGTGGGTCTTCCGGTCCTCCGACCAACCAGGCAGGAGGAGACAGGGACAGGAGAGTGAGATGAAACTCTGTGATCTCCAGTTGCTTTGTCTAGCTGGTAAAATTGGACCATATGTTTATAGAACTTAATACTATGAAGTCATGGTACAAGCAGAGCTCTGTTCAAGTGAAGTCAAAATAAAAACACCAGTGATGTAGGACCCTGTCCTTAAAGAGCTCACACTGCATCCTGGGGAGGAGGTTGTGCATTGCATGTGCACAAAGAGAAACAATTGGACAGTTCGAGGAACTATAAGATAAGGACAAAATGGACTTTGCAGAGAATGAGCCTGGAACCTGAGCACCATGAGCATTCAGGAAGGTGGAGACTTGGTTGGGCTTTGGAAGGTCGGTCATTATGATAGCCCTTCTCACATTTCCTTGTAAATCACTTCCACATAAGTTATTTATTTATTTTAAGATTTATTTATTTTATGTATGAGTGCTCTATCTGTATGGACAACTTTATGCCAGAAGAGGGCATCAGATCCTACTAGAGATGCTTGTGAGCCACCATATGGGTGCTGGGAATTGAACCCAGGACCTTTGGAAGAGCAGCCAGTGCTCTTAACCTCTGAGCCATCTCTCCAGCCCCCACATAAGCTATTTTAAAAACCACCTTGCTCACTAGATTGACACAAAGAAATTTTCACCTTGGAAGGTGGAAAAAAGGAGGATCAGGACTTCAAGGCTGGCTTCTGCTGCTACATCATAGTAAATTTAAGGCCAGCCTGGCTACATGGAATCTTATTTCAAAAGAAGAGGAGGAGGGCTGGGTGATGGTGGCTCAGGCCTTTAATCACAGCACTCAGGGGGCAGAGGCAGGCAGATCAATGAGTTCGAGGCCAGCCTGGTCTACAGAGAGTTTCAGGACAACCAGGGCTACACAGAGAAACCCTGTCACGAGAGAGAGAGAGAGAAAGAGAGAGAGAGAGAGAGAGAGAGAGAGAGAGAGAGAGAGAGAGAGAGACAGAGAGACAGAGAGAGACAGAGAGACAGAGAGACAGAGAGAGAGAGAGAGACAGAGAGAGAGACAGAGAGAGACAGAGAGAGACAGAGAGACAGAGAGACAGAGACAGAGACAGAGAGACAGACAGAGAGAGATTTATTTTTTTCCAAAAATGTATTGAAGGCTAGAGGGATGGCTGAGCAGTTAAGACCACTAGCTGCTGTTACAGAGGACCTGAATTTGAGTCCCAGCACCCACATGGCAGTTCACAACAATCTACAACTCCAGCTCCACATAATCCAATACTTTCTTCTAATCTTGATGTTTTTCTGTCAGCTTAGCAGCTGCACATGAATCTACTGATATCTTAATTATCGCCTGAGGCCCCACAGCCCCTCAGTCAGCGACCCGCTGGTCACCCAGTGGTCTTCTAGTCCCTCAGCCCTGGTTCAGCTGCAGCTGTGATATGTGGGTTTAAATCAAGACTCTATCGTTCTATGTATCAATAAGACTCAGGAGTCAAAGGCTGGGGTAAAAACCTGCTGGCTCAGAGAGGCTGAGTAGCAACTAGCTGATCTTGCTCTTTGGTGGGAGACACTTCAAGAGGTGGGTCTCTGCCCTCATGCCAGAACCAAGAGGAAGCTCAAACTCCAGTCCCTGACCTTTCCTTCCTGTGCATCTTCTCTATCCAAATTGCTGGCTTCTCCATGGCCAATTCCAGTCAACCAGTTGCTGGCTCTGCCTCCTAGTTCAAGGTATAACTTTACTGGGCAGTCTCAGGAGTGTAGGAGTGCGATCAAAATATCCCACACCATGGTCTCTGTGGACACTAGGCATGCATGTGGTGCACAGACATACATGTAGACAAAACACTGATATCCATAAAACAAAAATAAAAAAGTAAAAACAAATAAAATTTAGAAACTATTGAGTTTAAAGGCTACTTCTGTGATTGAGTGAGTTGGTGAACTTATATAGCGAAAGAGGGTCAGAAAGAGCTAGCCCTTCAAAAAAAAAAATAGGGATCCCAGCCCTCAATGTCAGTCAACCTCTGACCCCTTTTAAGAATAATCTTCCATACTCCACCCCTCCAGAGCCAGAACATAAGCTTCACATAATACCTATCCTGAAGTTGAGTCCAACAATCTCTTGCTAGAAATGGAGGTGAGGGGGTATACCTTTTCATATATGGACCAAGATGAGCTTAAGCTCCCCAGTCTAAGTATTGCCTCTGTAGGTTTGAACTATGATGTGATATAGAACTAGTTGAGCGGCTGGGGAGATGGCTCAGTGGTTAAGAATAATGGCTGCTCTTCCAGAGGTCCTGAGTTCAATTCCCAGCAACCACATGGTGGCTCACAACCATCTATAATGAGATCTGGCACGCAGACAGAACACTGTATACATAATAAATAAATAAATCTTTAAAAAAAAAAGAAGTAGAAATAGAAAGAGGCACTGAAACTGCTCTATTTGTAAAGGTAAAAAGGGAGCAGTGAGGCACTTGAAAAAGATGGACAAGGGGTGTATTCCTTAAACAAGTTCAAACAGAGTTCGGACTCTCTCATTTCATGAGACAGCAAATGCCATACATAAAGACTCATTTGAACTGGGAATGACCACTTTCTTCAAACCCCTCCTGCCTGGCCCTGACAGTCTCACTTCTGTGGTTAGAGCAGAGGAAATCTGGGCTTTTGTCCAATCCCTGTTTTGTGGTGGTGGTGGGAGAGCCAGGGTTTCTGGAGTGCTGTGGAATGGGTATGAACTCTTGCTCCACTTCTTTCCTCTCCACACAGTACTTTTTTCTCTCTCTCTCTAAAATAGTAGGTTGACAGCGATAAAGCAGTATCTCATTGGTCAGAGCTGGTCAGGAAGGGGCAAGGGGTTGGATTCAAAGGATTAACATTTGATTGGCTAAGAGAATGATGCTTCGGAGCCAATTGAATACCTTCCCCATTAACTGTTGCTGGGGGGGATGCCAAAATCTTTGGCAGCGAGAGTAACCAGCTGACAGCTGGAGGAAACCACCACTTCTAAATATGCTTAGAAAGAGGGGAGCCAGAGGAGCTGGGGGGAGCAACAATACTCAACAACACCCCAGACAGGGCCTTATATGGGGACAGGCTCCGAGTACTTAATTAGCCTCGGGAAGGAGAGGAGGGTGGAAGTATATTTAAGCATCCTTTATAGTCTTCAACTAACAAAAGGCCTCATGAATTCTCAAAAACAGTGACACACATCTTACACACACACACACACACACACACACACACACACATACACACCCTGACAGAGACATGTTAGGCACATTCTCTTGATAATGTATATGCAAATATTCACAAGAGTGAGAGAGAGGTGGAGGGGGGAGAAGAAGAGGAGGAGGATGAAGAGAAGAAGGAGGAAGAGGAGAGAGGAGAGAGATCAGGAAAATGAGTCTCAAGAATAAGGTAAAAAATCCTGCTTGGGGTGGGGCGGGGTCAGGGCTGGAGGGATGGCTCAGGGGTTAAGAGCATTGGATGTTCTTCTAGAGGTTCTGAGTTCAATTCCCAGCAACCACAAGGTGGCTTACAACCATCTATAATGGGATCTGATGCCCTCTTCTGGCATTAAGGCATACATGCAGATAGAGCACTCATATACATAAAATAAATAAATAAGTCTTTAAAAAAAATCCTGCTGGGTGTGGTGGTACATTACTATAATTCTTGCACTCAGAAAGTTGAGGCAGGAGACTTGCCAGGAATTCGAGGCCAGCCTAGGCTATGTAAGTTCATGCCCTTAATCCCAGCACTCAGAAGGCAGAGGCAGGCAGATCTCTGGGTTTGAGGCCAGGCTAATCTACAAAGTGAGTTCCAGGATGGCCAGGGCTACAGAGAAAAACTGCTTCCAAAACCAAAAAACAAACAGAAGAAGGAGGAGGAGGAGGAGGAGGAGGAGGAGGAGGAGGAGGAGAAGGAGGAGAAGAAGAAGAAGAAGAAGAAGAAGAAGAAGAAGAAGAAGAAGAAGAAGAAGAAGAAGAAGAAGAAGAAAAGAAAGAAAAAAAGAAAACGGGTCTGAAGCAGTTCCGTTGGTGAAGTGCATGCCACAGTGTACTTGTAACCCTAGAACAGAGGTGGGAACAGGCTCTCTGAGAGTAGCTAGCCAGCCCACCTAGCCTAAGTAGCAAATCTTGGGGCTGGAGAGATGGCTCAGAGGTTAAGAGCACCGACTGTTCTTCCAGAGGTCCTGAGTTCAATTCCCAGCACCCACATGGTGGCTCATAACCATCTGTAATGAGATCTGGCACCCTCTTCTGTATGCATAATAAATAAATAAATCTTAAAAAAATATTTTTTTAAAAAAAGCAGCAAATCTCAGGTTCTAGATCTGGTCTCAAAAGACTAAGTGAAGGGCTGAAGAGATGGCTCAGTGGTTTAAAATACTTGCCGCTCTTGAAGACCAGGTTTAGCTCCCAGCCCCCCAACACTGCAGCTCACAACCACCTGTAACTCCAGTTCCAGGGGTTCCAACACCCTCTACTGGTTTGCTGTGGGTACTAGGCATGTGTGTGGTACACATACATACATAAAGAGAAAATATTCATACACACAAAATAAAATAATTGAATCTAAAAAATTAAAAAGAAATAAACATATCTAAAAGAACAGCAAGGTCGGGGCTGGAGAGATGGCTCAGAGGTTAAGAGCACTGCTTGTTCTTCCAAAGGTCCTGAGTTCAATTCCCAGCAACCACATGGTGGCTCACAACCATCTGTAATGAGATCTGGTGCCCTCTTCTGGCTTGCATGGATATGTGTAAGACAGAAGACTGTATGTATATAGTAAATAAATAAATCTTTAAAAAAAAAAAAAAGAACAGCAAGGTGAACAGCTCCCAAAGAACAACGCCCAAAGCTGACTTATAGCTTCCACATACATGCACACACATGTACCACTACACACACACACACACACACACACACACACACACACACACACACACACACGCCAAGCAAGGAAAGATCATGAAGGTTAGTTTTTGAAAGAACAGAACCCAGGGCTGGAGAGATGGCTCAGTGGTTAAGAGCACTGACTCCTCTTCCAGAAGATTGGGGTTCAATTCCCAGCACCCACATGGCAGCTCACAACTGTCTGTAACTCCAGGGAACCTGACACCCTTACACAGCCATTCATGCAGGCAAAATACTAAAGCTCATAAAATAAAAATAAATAGATTAAAAAAAAAGAAAGTATTGAACCCTATCTGCCAGATGTGGTGGCTCATGCCTATAATCCCTCAGAACTTGAGAGCTTGAGGCAGAATGATTGCTATGAGTACCAGACCAGATGGTACTACCTGTTTCAAAAAGACAAAACAAACCAGTGCTAAGGAGGCAGAGGCAGGTGAGGCCAGCCTGGTCTACATAAGTAAGCTCCAGGCTAGCCAAGGCATGTACCACAACATCCAGTCACTCATATTATTTTTAACAAAAAGATTTAACTATGTGTGTGAGTGTTTTGCTTGCATGTATATACGTGTACCACATATATGTCTAGTGTCCTTGGGAGCCAGAATAGGATATTGGATCCCTGGTATTAGAATTACAGAAGATTGTGAGCTGCTGTGTAAAGCTGCTGAGCATCAAGCCCGGGTCTCCTATAAGAGCAATGAGTGCTCTTAACCACTGAGTCTTCTCTCTGGCTCTAATAATACATTATTTGCATAAGCTTTATCTCAGAGTTGATTTCTACAGTAACTGCCTACGTGGCCTTCTTGACTCTTGTCTTTCTACTTTTTGCCAAGGCTAAACAAATAACCACTGAGATGGAGATCTAGTTCCAACCTTGACCACTTTAATAATGCTCCACATCAGCAGGGCGGTGGTGGCACATGCCTTTAATCCTAGCACTCAAGAGGAAGAGCCAGGTGGATCTCTGTAAGTTTGAGGCCAGCCTGGTCTACAGAGCGAGATCCAGGACAGGCACCAAAACTACACAGAGAAACCCTGTCTCAAAAACAAACAAACAAACAAACAAAAAACAAAACAAAAAAAATGCTCCACCTCTCCATCAGAGAAACATTCTGAGCAGAGCAATTTCATGCCTTTTTCTTGCCCTCCAGATAAAACCATGGCATTAAGAATTGTGGTGATCCACCATTGACCTACATCCTCTGCTCTACACTCTTTTTAAGTGGTTTACAGTCTTTCCATTTTTTTCACATTTATTGATTGATTGACTGATTGTGTATATATGTGTGAGCACATGTGTGTAAATGTGTGTATATGTGTGGACTCAGAGAATATCCTGTGGGAGTCAGTTCTCCCCTACCAGTGGTTTTCGGGAATCGAATTCAGGTCTTTGGGTTTGGCATCAAGTGCTTTTACCTGTCGCCCCTCATCTTACTTTCCCGTGCTTAGAATATTTCACCTCCTGCTGAGTGCTTCAGTCCAATCTCAGCATCCATGCTTTCTATATTCTGACACTTGGGGCAGTAAGAGAGACTTCATTCAGGATGACTGTAAGAGGGAAAAGATGAGGGAGGCAGGAAGAACAGGGTTGTGGGAATTTGACAGTGAGTCAAATGAGTCTGTGTTTGGCCTCAAAATGACATCACAAATAGAGGGGTCCTCGGCAAACTGACCTGAAGGCAGATGGGGGTGATCAGGTATCAAGGGGATGGTGGTACGACTCTTGCTTACCTGGTTTGGCAGGATTCTTTTTGGCTAAAACTGGGCAGGACCAGGATAGGGCCAAAGATAAGATCTAGTTCAAAAGAGGGCCTAGCCGAGCAGAATTTGTCTAATATTTGGATAAGAAGAGAATCCTACCTCCTGCTGCTTCTGCTGGCAGGGTGGCAGCAGCGCAAACCTTTAATCCCAGCACTTGGGAGGCAGAGCCAGGCGGATCTCTGTGAGTTCGAGGCCAGCCTGGACTACCAAGTGAGTTCCAGGAAAAGGCGCAAAGCTACACAGAGAAACCCTGTGTCGGGGGGGAAAAAAATTGAATGAGAAAATAGAGACAAATACTTGTTTTGGTTTTTTTTCTCCAAGTGGTGTTTACTAGACAGAATTTCATGCAGGTTACTCACCTATACGAAGTTGTAAGATAACTTTCATGAAAACAATGTTTAAAGCAAGATATGCTGTAGACAAGTCCTTCAGGCTTCCCGTTAGACATGACTAATTTTGAGAAGCTTGCCCAGGATAGCCACATGTGAACGAGGTGTCCTTTTGGGTCATCATGATCACTGCACTATAGTTGGTTACCCGCCCTCTCCCCCCACCCCCAACACACACAGGAGACAGTGCGCTTTTTGAGGCAAACACCGTACATAATTGGTCTTTTATTGTTTCCTTGGCCTGAACATTTGCTTCTAAGAAACAATAAGCTACGGGCTGGTAGAAGCCACAGGATTAAAATATCTTGCACATCGTTGTAGCGTCTAATTTAGTCTACTACCTAGGAAAGCATATTTACATCATAGCCGACTCTGCCTTTCCGTCCACACGCTCTGTTTCATTGTTAACCAACTTTGCATTTCAAGGCCTGTGCGATAATACCTTGCGGATACAAATGCGTTACAGTAACCTCAGAGAGAAACTAAGTAGCACTAGGCTACAGGGGGCGCCGTTGACACCCTGGGGAAGAGGGCTCAGCCTACCCTGGGGTGAGGTCGTCCGATGCATCAGACACTGGTTCTCCGCCCTACTGAGAAACAAGGGCTTTGAGCTGCTGCGCCCTGAGGTGAGCAGTGGAACCCCGTTAGGAGACTAAGGTGGAGAGGAAGCGCCGGGGTCTGGGACTCCTCTGCGACCTTACCGAGCCTCTGGGCGGTGCAGGTGACCGGCCACGGGGCTAGCAGGCTAGGCGGTACCGGGCCCCTGCGCCTGCCCGCCAGAGGCTCCGCCCCGTGACGCGGGCCCCGCCCCCAGCGCCCGCTTCCAAGATGGCGGCGGCGATACCTGCCCGGCCGTCCGAGTGGCGGTGACGACGGGGAGCAGACCAGGTAGGGTGGGCTTGGGACCTTGGAGAGAGAATCCTCGGAGAACGGTTCGGGAGGTCGGGGGTGGGGAGGAGAAGTTCTGAGCAAAGGCTGGAAATCCAGATTGAGCATAGACAGGGTCTCGGGTGGAAATGTGGACGCGGGCCGGTTGCCTTCACGTTGCACGGCAGGGACAAACCCAAAAGATTGGTGGGATGGGCGTGCCCGCAAAGAATGAGGTTCTGATCCCCATCCCCCGCGCGCGCACAGCGCTGGCCACGCCCTTCCAGGTGAGCCGGCCCTGGTGTCCTGGGCCGACTCTGCCCTGCCCCTCCCTCTCCGTTCACCTAGACCTCTCCTTTCCACCCCCACGAGGCTTGGAGAAAGGTGGAAAAGGTAGAGGACACCACCCCACCCTTCTCTGGGCCACGCTCCGGGGTTGCTTGCTTGCACGCAGCTCCCAGGTGGTCATGCACCCTGCACCTGCGGAGGCGCTCCCTGGGACGTGAAGAACAGAAAGAACCCGTTTCCTGTTTTACTCTGTTTTCTAGGCCACTCCAAGGTACTGTCACAACTGCCTTGCCTCTTGAATAGTTTGGCCTCCATTCATTTCCCTGTCCACCACTCCCCGAACAAACTCGTTTTGTTGGAGTAGAGGGTGAGGGACAGACCTGATACCACGGCAGGTAGCCCGAGAGAGACTTGACCTGGCGTCTTTTCTTTTTCCAATCACTTTCCCCCCCGCACTTCCCGTGATGGGAAAGTTGTTTCTTCCTGATCTTGATCTCTGCTGTACAGGTGACTGGTTCTCCTTGATCGCTTCTGTTCCCGCTGGTCCCAGATTGGCTGTTGGAATGCCTTTTTCTGTCTTCCGTGCCAGTTCCAATTTTAGATAATGCCTCACATCTCTGCTCCCCGGGGACCTCCTGGAGCCCCCATGATCCGGAAGAAGACAGCCTGAACACAGGTGTGTGTGTGTGTCTGTTCTTTTGTAAGACTGGAGGGACTCTTAAAAACTTCTGAAATGGACTTGGGACTTGAATGATGTAAGCTTTCTTGAGGGTGGAGACTGAAAGCGGGTGAAGTGGATGAAAATGAAACCTGAGCTTTAGTGATCTGTATACGGACTGCTCGTGGTTGGTTACCTTCTGGGTTTGTTTTTTTCCCCCCTTGTTTGATTATAGCTGTGTTCCTTATTGTGACTTTGTTCTCTGCCTGTTTTTCTTCCTCTCCCCGGCACCACTTTCTCCCTGCTGATGTCTCTGCTGGCATGCTCTCTCCCTCCCTGTTGGCTTCCAGAAATTCCTTCCCTCTCTCCTTAGCCCTCGGCAGGATGTTGCGGAGGCTGCTGGAGAGGCCCTGCACACTGGCCCTGCTTGTGGGCTCCCAGCTGGCAGTTATGATGTATCTGTCACTAGGGGGCTTCCGAAGCCTTAGTGCCCTCTTTGGCCGGGACCAGGGCCCAACGTTTGATTATTCTCATCCCCATGATGTCTATACTAACCTCAGTCACCTGCCCGGGGCCCCTGGAGCCGCAGGGGCTCTCCCAGCTCAAGCTCTGCCTTACTGTCCAGAGAGATCTCCTTTCTTAGGTGAGTACAGAGGCAAGAAGGTGAAGAAGAGAACAAGGTGTGGGGCCAGGGAGTCTTGGGTTGGCATGAACTGAGACTTAGATTAATGGGCTCTAAGGTGGCCTGATGTTGAGAGAGTGGCCTGTGAATTCAGAGGGCAGATTAGGCTCTTGGGTCACAAGCTTTCCACCGAGTGCCCATTTTATGAGCTCTTCATGCCCCCAGGGTAGGAATAACTTCTCTTGTAGATGAGTCTTGGCTTTATTAGGTAGAAGTCCTTGTGCTCTTCTCCTGTAGCTTCAGTGTGGGACAAGAGAGAGTTATCTAGAAACCCTAAAATAAGAAAGTAAGTAGTTGAAGGTAAGGAGCCTGCCTGTGGCTTTAGGCTTTGTGGAGCTGCCTTTAATGAGGGAAATCCAAGGCTTGGTAGATTTATGAGTGAGCCCTTGGGGAAGTGAGCCCAGAATCAGGCTTTTTGGCCAGAGGTGTTCTCAGATTCTGCTACCCATGTCCTCCTTGTGCCTCCGATTGCTGAACTTGCCGTTTCCTACCAACAGTGGGTCCCGTGTCAGTATCGTTTAGCCCAGTGCCATCGCTCGCCGAGATTGTGGAGCGGAATCCCCGGGTGGAGCCAGGGGGCCGGTACCGTCCTGCGGAATGTGAGCCACGCTCCCGGACGGCCATAATCGTGCCCCACCGTGCCCGGGAGCACCACCTGCGGCTGCTGCTCTATCACCTGCACCCCTTCCTACAGCGCCAGCAGCTTGCATATGGCATCTATGTCATCCACCAGGTAACCCCACTTTCCAGCCTATTCTTTTGAGACAGGGTTACTCTGGCTTTCCTGGAATTCACTCTGTAGACCAGGCTGGCCTCAGATTTACAGAAATCCACCTGCCTCTGCCCCCCAAGTACTGGGATTAAAGATGTGAGCCACCGCTGCCCAGCTCTTTACTCTTTCTTTGATGTTCAGGAACCCTCAAATAAATGCCTCTTCTCTCATCTAATGGGTCTGTGGGATAATTGTTAAGAGGATCAGACAATAGATAATGGAGAAGCCTTGCTGGTCAACTTCGTTAGTTCCATGCTTATTCTGTTAGGTCTGTTTCCCTATTCTGGTAGGGTATTCCTACTCTCCTGTATTTTTCTATGATTTTTCTTTTGTTGTGGCTTTTGCAAATTTGGAATTGGCCAAGGATGAGCTAAAATACTAGTTCTGCAATTTTTTAAAAACTAATTTATTTATGTGTATTTTGCCTGCCTATATGTATGTGCAAAACAAATATGTATTTGTTTTATTTTTTGAGATAGGGTCTCATGTAGCCCAGGCTGGCCTCAGAATTTACTATGTAGCTGAGGATGACCTTTAACTTCGGATCCTCCTGCATCCACCTTCCCACTGCTGAGATTACAGGCCCATGCTACCATACTTGGTTTGGTGCTGGCGACTTTGCCCAGGCCTTAATGATAGCTGGATAAGCTTCTACCGACTGAGCCCCATCTCTAGTCCCTGTTTTGTTTCTAGTCTACTCCAGATCTTCCTGCCTCGGTCTCCCGAGTGCTGGAATTACAGTCAGGTACCAACGGGCTCAGCTGTTCATCTTGTTCTCCCTTCTCTGGGCCGGCCCCATATGCCGCTTCGATGGTCCTCTTTTTCCTTCAGCATGCATGCTGCCTACTTTCTCCATGCATAGCCTGGTCCCCTTTGTTACCTTCCAGGCTGGAAATGGAACGTTTAACAGAGCCAAACTCCTGAATGTTGGGGTGCGGGAAGCCCTGCGTGATGAAGAATGGGACTGCTTGTTCTTACATGATGTGGACCTCCTTCCAGAAAATGACCATAACCTCTATGTGTGCGACCCCCGGGGACCTCGCCATGTTGCTGTTGCCATGAACAAGTTTGGATACAGGTAGAGGGCATAGAAGGGTACTAGAAAGCAGGGAGACCAGCCTTGCAGGAGGATGAGAGCTAAGGGGATGGTGGGTAGGGTTGATGCTCTAAATTTGTGAACTACGAGGATCTTTTTCTCCTTAGCCTCCCGTACCCTCAGTACTTCGGTGGGGTTTCGGCCCTCACTCCTGACCAGTACCTGAAGATGAACGGCTTCCCCAATGAATATTGGGGCTGGGGTGGTGAGGATGATGACATCGCCACCAGGTCAGACTTCTTTCCCAAACCCTGGCCACAGTCTTTCAACACAGATCTTTAACTTCCTGGTTCTGCACTGAGCCCAATCCTTTCCGTTGACCTTAGTCTACCCAGGACAGGCTCTGCCCACTGCTGCCCATTCTGTCAGATTCCCGTTTTCTAGATAGACCTGGTTGATTATATTCTTGGGAAAAGAGGTCAGATCACCTGGAAATACGGAATTCTAGATCTCAGGAAGGGGCCTAAAGACAGGTTAGTTCTTCATTCTGATAGGCTTACATAGAGACTACTTCTGTGAGAATGGGGGAGAAGGATTCTGCTCCATATAGCCCAGAATCACTTTTTTCTTTCTTTCTTTTTCCTTCTTTCTTTCTTTCTTTCTTCCTTTCTTTCTTTCTTTCTTTCTTTCTTTCTTTCTTTCTTTCTTTCTTTCTTTCTTCCTTCCTTCCTTCCTTCCTTCCTTCCTTCCTTCCTTCCTTCCTTCCTTTCTTAAAAGGAAATAAAGATGGAGAGGATGATTGACATAATGCCACCTCATTTCTTAGCATGTGAAACATTCTTACCTTTAGCCTCCAGTGAACCAGTTTCGTGTGCAGTGTATTTGAGCTTGGCATGCTGGATCCATTGCCTCCCCTTATGTCCCCTGTAATGACATCTTTATGTGAATTCTCATCTGTGTGTGTGTGTGTGTGTGTGTGTGTGTGTGTGTGTGTGTGTGTGTGGTGTGTGTGTGGTGTGTGTGTGTGTGTGTGTGTGTGTGTGTGTGTGTGTGTTTTATACCCTGAAAATAATTCTAGATGTATTTTTTTCAGTTCCTTGTCAGAGTACCTCCCCTCTTGCTTCTGTGTTTCAGTCTGGGGCTTCTTTAAGGTCCTGATCACCTGTCTGCCTCTGTTCTTCTCTTTTACACAGGGCAGCAGCTAGAAAGGAGTGGGGGAGCTTAGACACTATTTCTAAGTAAGACTTGCTGGGCTAGGGGGTGCAGCTCAGTGGTCACGTGTGTGTTTCACATATGTAAGCCCCACTTTCAATGCCCAAAGGGGAAGAGGCAGAGATGGCTGAGTTTGGGTCTGCCATTTCTGTGCTTTAGACAAAATGGCCCCTTTCTCTGTCCTCCCAAGACTCCAAGGGCAACTGCTAGGAGCCATTTAAAAAGGTCTGAAAGTGACCTATCTACCTCTGCCAGTTCTTGTAAGGCCCCAGGGCTCCTGGCATTGGGCCCTGCGGACTTAGATCTGCCTGAGAACTTCATTTTCTTCTATTTGATCTTCCCCGGCCTTCTCATACTTGGCAGTTTTTATTTATTTGATTTTTCTGTTCTTGCCAGGCAGACATCATTACTCTGTGTCCAGGCAGATGTCATCGCTTCCTTGATGGTCTTTACTTTTCTCATTTACCTGCCAGCAACTTTTTTTCCATTCTAGCTCCTCCAAGACTCCTTCCCTTCTCTCATAGGGTTCGCCTGGCTGGGATGAAGATCTCCCGACCCCCCACCTCTGTGGGGCACTATAAGATGGTGAAGCACAGAGGCGATAAAGGCAATGAGGAAAACCCCCACAGGTAGGAAGGGAATGGTTGCTGGGGTCCCAGTCTTCCTCTCTTCAGCAAACTCCTAAATGCCCCTAAGTCCCAGACTGTGCCTTTTAGATCTTAGTCTTAAACCTTTAACCCTCAGATTTGACCTCCTGGTCCGTACCCAGAATTCTTGGACACAAGATGGAATGAATTCACTGACATACCAGTTGCTGGCTAGAGAGCTGGGTCCTCTCTATACCAACATCACTGCAGACATTGGGACTGACCCTCGAGGTCCTCGGGCTCCCTCTGGTCCCCGATACCCACCGGGTTCCTCCCAGGCCTTCCGACAAGAGATGCTGCATCGCCGGCCCCCAGCGAGGCCTGGTCCTCTGCCTACTGCCAACCACACAGCTCCCCACGGTTCACACTGATTCTTCTCTGTCCACTTTAATCATGAAACCGAACCAGAGGGGTCGTGTTCCCCACGCCCTCTGCTCCTCACTGCTTTCGGAGGGATGTGAGGGAACTAAACCCTAGTGCTGTGCTGGGGGGCAGGGACCTCTCCTCACTGTTAGACTGGAGCTGGGCTCCTCTAGACCTGGAGGTTCCTCTTTCTAGGGGCCACCTGTCAGGGCTTATGACTGTGAATCCTTGATGTCATTTTATGTGACGAATCCTAGGAGTCCCCGGCCCCCGGGGTAGGCAGGCGCAGGGCAGGACCCCAAGCCCCTTCCTCGTCCATGGATGTCACTCCTTTCCAAGAGTGACCTGGCTTCTCCTGGGACCTCTGTGAATATTTATTCTATTTATGGTTCCCAAGAAGCTGTTCTGGTGGAGGAAGCCCCTACCAGGGCATTTCCTGCCCGTGCTGGAGTAGCTCCTGTGGTCTTGGCCCAGGGGGCTGGGATTTTGATACCTTTTCTAATAAAGGACTTAGTCTCACCTTTGCTCGTGTTTTCTGTATGCCAGACCACTTTATCCTCACCCCCCCTCCCAACCCCAGCCCCAATGAGCCTGGAGGTTGACAGAAAAGCAAGACCAAGTTCCAGCAAGTTTTATTTTCATGAGCGGAAAGGGGGGGGGGGGAGATCAGCTGTTAGATTCTGTGCCCAGGACAGCGAGTGCTGCCTGGCGCCCACTCTCTATACAATCATTGACAGCGACCCCCTCATAGGAAGCTCCAGCCAAAGTCAGGGGTAACCTTTGAGCAGTCAGGAAACGCAGAGCTGACTCTGAAAGGCAAGGGAGGATGAAAGGAATGCTATGTAGCTGGGGTCTGACTTCCTCAGCCCAGCCGCTTCCCCAACTTACCTAGTTTTTGCCAGTGGCCTAGTGTATACTGAGGGATACAGTTCTAGGGAGAGATAAGGTGTAAGGGAAAGTTTATTGCTGGTTTCCAAGGCCTTGGCTGACCTACTGATAAGCACGTTAGTTCTTGCTTTCGACGGGGAACTAATAAGAGTTTATCTCAGCTCACCTTGTGTAAATGGACCAGGCAGTAACTCGGCCGCTCCCTCAGCCCTAAGTGCGTGGCAGCTGCTTCCTGTGCTTGCTGTTGGAACAGCTCTGGAGACAGGTCATGGCCATCGGCTTCTAGTCTCTCTAACCAGTAGCCTCCCAGCATCACCTGTGAGGAAATACAGCATTGACCATCCTGCACTTGCCTGCGCTAAGGCACAGAGGAAACCCCACCATAAGCTTCTCTCACAGTTACTCTGAGGCATGGAGGGTTCCCATCCTGCTCAGGAAAAGCAACTGAGTCATACACGATCCCCAGGACAGTTGGGTCTTCTGATGATGGCACCAAATGTCCAAATCCCTGGAGAGGAAGATGCCTGTGAATCAGGAGGGAAGAAGGGCTCTCACTGAGCCTCTGTCTCCCCTCCTTTTCCTCCTTCCCATTCTCATACCTGAACCGGCAGACAAGCTCCTTGGTACTGTAGATTCACCACAGCGACAGACACAGCAGTGATGGTACTCAGGACACGAGCAAGAGGTGCAGCCTCAGCAGGGAGCAGCTTGCTGAGCACTGGGGATCAGGCAGAGGCATTCATACTAGGCTAGCTTTGTCTATAGGAATCCCTCAGGGATGACCAGTTCAGGAACCCAATATGGCCCTGCTGGCACAGGAAGGCATACTATTGCTTCTTGATGGTTAGGGAAAGGGAGGGACTATTCCATTACCTGCAGCTGGAATGGCACTAATAATGTGGTCAGCCTCCAGACTGCTGTCCCCTAGAGACACCTGAGTGATAACATTTGAGAGATAGGGTGTTATGAGGACTTTACAGTTAAGTGAGATTTGCAGCCTCACTCTTAGTTTCCCAGGTACCCAAGAAACAGGAAAGTCTGGATGTTGACCCAGGATAAAGAATATGAATGACAGTATCATCTGAACAACAAAAATCCTCTGTATAGTCCAGAAAGAAGCCAGTGTGGCTGCTCTGAAATGTTCAATGAAGGTGAGTTGTCCTTTCCCTGTCCCCAGACACTCACAAGCGCTACTATTCACATACCTAAGGGCTTTTTGAGGAAGGCCCACAAATAAAGCCTAGGAACCTGAGGTAGCCAATATCTAAATAGCTTCTCTAAGGCAAGAAAACAGTAAGTCCAGTGTGTGCACATGAGTGCAGGTGCCTGTGGAGTCCAGTAGAGGTCGCCTGAGCCCCTGAGCTGGAATTATAGGCAGTTATGAGCCACGTGGGTTCTGGGAACTGAACCCAGGTCTTCCGCAAAGGCAGTATATGCTCTTAACTGTTGAGCTATTTCTTCAGTTCCCTGCTCACTCCACAACAGAAAGAATTTATGGACAAGAAGTTATCATAGACATTAAAAGGTGGCAGATATATCCGAGGAATACTGTAGGACTTCGATGCCTTTATGAATTTTGTGACTGATAGGTACGTAGAGATGGCAACTAGAAGGCAACAGACTATTAGAATGGTAGTCATATGAGGAAACAGTACCATCATGTTTTAAAGTCTTGGACCAAGTTTAAAGAAAGGAATGTTTAGCAGAGAAGTCCACATCTCTGCCCAGAGGGCCTGTTTATGGCATAAAATTGGGTCGTGCACATTTTCATATGAGACTTTTTGCTAAATATATTTGTGCAATATTCAAAATAACATCAGCGACAACAAAACCAGTAACACTGATACAGGCTTAGTACACTCCAGAGGGTTCTCCTACCTTCCATCGCCCTTCTGGCTGGAGGCTGAGCCCACAGACTGGCCGACCTTCGAAGACAGTGACCCCTTTCCTAGTTAGGTGGTTGTGAAGGGCCTGGGGCAACATCTCCAGCCCTCCACGGAGTGACCACTGGCTCCATCGCTCAGCCCGGGCCTGACGAATTAATGAGGAATCTGGCTGTGGACTCCGTCCTAAAAGGAGGCAAAACATATACTGTCAAAATAGTACCCCTTGTATGCAGTGCCTCACTTTGTCAGGCTTTACATTTCACCCTTTGAACCAAGGACCCCCCCCCTCACCTGCCCCCAGCAGCAGCCCCAGTAATATGGACCGGTGGGTTTGCTCTGCTTGGAAGAGGCTGGGAAAGCAGGAGCGGACACTGAGCTCACGGCTGTTGCCTGCAAACACTCCTCGGCAAAGACTGTCCATGGCTAAAGAGGCCACCTTAAGGATAAGACTGGGTCTGAGGGGCCAAGGAATAAGCCACCCTGATTGATTTTCATTGCCCCTGCTTGGGAGGGGAGAGGGAAGGAGAGAGTTTATGTTGGGGGGGGGGGTGTTCCCATTGTAACACAAGGATGGGAAGGGAAGAAAGGCATTTATTCCCAGGACTGAGATTTAGAGATTCCAACAACAGAAAGAGGGCATCCCTAGACGCACGCAGCAGCTGATTTAGGAAGGGAGAGGTTTGAGACCCCCTCTGAGTAGTGTCACCTCAGGTCCAAGGCGGCGCTGGGCAAAACTGTGCACAGTCTCATCAGGCTCTTTGCCCCTGGGCTTCATCAAATCCCTCAGCCCAGCCCAAAACAGAGGTTTGGAGAATGGGGGTGAAGGACGGAGTAGCCCCCTGCATGGAGGAAGTCACGGTGAAAAGAAAGCTCCCAGAGTCACCTTCCCAGCTCCTGGGGGTTATTTTCATTCAGTTAACCCCTGTGGCCGGAAAGGCTGCCAGGGAACAAATGGAAGGGGTGTACAGTTAGGAGG
This sequence comes from Peromyscus maniculatus bairdii, assembly GCF_049852395.1. NCBI lineage: Eukaryota > Metazoa > Chordata > Mammalia > Rodentia > Cricetidae > Peromyscus > Peromyscus maniculatus. The sequence continues at coordinate 80,364,965 of NC_134862.1, forward strand.
TGAGCTGTTACCTGAGGCCAGAGGGTAGCGGGTGCAGAGCACCGCCGACATACAGGAACCTGTTCTGGGCAGCTGGGTGATTCCCTCGGACAGGCAAGACTTCCGACTCCAAGCCAAGCTCAGAAACCTGTTCTCCACAAGCCCTCAGGAAGAGGAGACACTAAGGAGAAACTGGCCCCACGAATGTCTTTCCCCTCTGCAACTCGATCCCTTTGGAAACCTCTCCTCCACTACCTGTCCCTATACAGTCCACAAGATGCTCACCAGGAGCAGAGTTCGGGCTCCCAGCACTCCAGCCGGCCTAATTCCTCGAGGTCCAAGTTCAAAGATCGCACCATCTGATCCTCGGACCGAGCGGATCCAGCCTCCCAAACGCTTGCTGCCCTCCACTAAGATCACCTGGCGCCAAAAGTGAGACACTGTGGGTGCAGGGAAAAGGCACCGGGAAAAGGACGGGGAGTGGGCTGCACATTCCACGGGACAAAAATCTATCCAGTTTTTGCTGGAAATGTTGAGTATCAAAAGAGTCTCTCTCTGGTTCTAGTGGGGACTCACTTTAGGGGGACAGGGGCCTCGGATCAGATGATAACTTGCGGCCAATCCACTGATACCTCCACCAAGCACGATCACAGTCCGGCCCATTGTAAGGCCTAGGGGAAAGGTGGAGAAACCCGGCAGAACTGGAGGCACCCTGTTTTTACCACTGCAGAAACCCCCACTGGTCCCGTACCCCCACCTCTGGGCACTTACTGATTTGTGAGCATCTAAGGCAGGGCGCGCCTGTAAGTGCTGGTGGAAGAGTCAGGTCTTCGTTCAGAGGCCAGGACTTACCCACGAGATAGGGGGAACCAGAGAAAATGAGTGGTAGAGAGGCCCTAGGACCAGTCTCTCCTGTCAGTGTGCAGATAAGGCCCACGCCCACACTATCTCCCAAGCTCAAACCCTCCGGGGGCCCAGAGTTCGGCAGCACACGGTTTTCCCAGGCTTAGCTGGTGAGCAGGTTCAAGCGTGGTATCCCCGCCCCTAACTTTTGGGGTCCCTCCGACTCTCCGTCCACTCCATTCTGGCGGCCCGCAGCTGCGCTGCGCATTACCGCGTCTGGATTGGTGGGTCCTGGGAGGCCGGTTCTGGATTGGCGAGCTCTGCATACGTCCGCCAATGAAAACGCCGAATTGGCAGTGACGTAGCAGCCACTTCCCGAGTCCGCTGGGTGGAACAGGTTAACCGGTTCGTTGCCTAATCAGAGTTAGTCGCAGTACCCGGCGCTGCCTTCCCCGGGGTCAAGAGAGCGGAAAGCTGAATCCGGGAGCTAGCTAGCATTCCCCAGCTCCAGCTTCCCAGGCCTGCCTGCCGGGAGAACCCTGGAGGGAGGGCCCCATGGGCCTTGGTTGGAGGGAGAGACACTCGGAGGCCAGTCCGTGGGGAGGTGGCTCTATAAACAGCTCTTTGATGTTAGCAACAGTCAGGGCCTACGGGAGCCAGGGCCGCCCGGCAACGAGAACCGTGTTTGTCAACAGGGCTTCTTGGGTGCCTTGCTCTCGAGGGGCAGTGCCCCTCTCCGGCACATCCCGGCGTGCCAATGCCTGCACTCTAGTTTTAGGCTTCTCCGCGGCCTCACAAGTCTCAAGGTTTGTCTTCCTTGTACCACTGAACTGTTAGGGCACAAATGTGGGGCCCGCTCCATCACCGTCCTTTCCCTTCTGCTCCGAGAGCGCCCCCGTCTGTCCAGAGACGGAATTGGGTCCCAGAAAGGCCCCAATGGAACCAAATTCTGGATCCCCGTCCCCTCTTTACCGCAGACACAAACGCGAACATCACTTTTTTCTTAATAAATTTATTCACAAAAAAAGTGAGATTGCAGAGGTTCTGGGGGCTGTACATGGTCAAGGGCCTGGTGAGCTCTGTACATGGGGCCGGAAACAAGGTGGAAGGGTGCTTCTTAATAAAAAAAATAATGGGAGCTACAACCACCCCCCCTCCCCGATTAAAAAGACACAAAAATAGACGTCTCTGAGGTAAATGGGGAGCCTGGGGGCTTAAGGGTATTGAAAAGGTCTTCACAGGTGCCAGGGCTCAAGACGGTGTCACAGGCACCGGGGTGGCTCCTGCGTCAGTTGGTAGAACAGCACGTAGCCTTCACTGGATGCCACCTGATTTTCACTGACAGGGGAGACACTGAAAAGGGACATGGGGAATGGCTGTAGTCACTCCTGCGTGTTCCCCGCCCTTCTTCCCACAAGACTGCACCTCAGGGTACCCGGGGCAGAGCTCAGGAGAAGAGACTCCACCTATCCCTTTGTCAGGATCTCATCTTTTGGGGGCCCCCGTAGGAGGGGAAGGCGCCAGGGCGGCAGTGGGATGGGACGGGAGTTGATGAAGAGGCCGTGCTCACCGGGAGTCGTTGTAGACATGCCAACCAGTCTGGCAGCGGCACAGGGCCGTGTAGTGCCCGTAGTGGACGCTCCCGGAGTGGTTGCAGAGGGCGTACAGCTGGTAGACGGGGCTTCCTGCGGGTTAGAGCGGCTCAGTTTCTACACTCAAGAGCTGTGTCCCCCTCCCCAAGGGTCCTCAGGACACTCCCCACCGGACTCACCCGCCTTGTCACTGGCAAAGTCCCCTAGGCTCAGTCGCTGCAATGGGAAGTCTACACCTACTGAACTTTTCTTGATGGAGCCTCGGGAGGTGGAAAATCGATTCAGATCTAAGCCCTGGTTAAGGAGCATTTGGGGGAGGGGGGGGCTGAGGGTCTCTAAGGGAGCTGCAGGGGGTAAATTCAGTACCCTCCATTCCCCCAACAGGTCCTGAAAGATGGCAGGGAGAAAGTTGGGGTGGCAGGTTTTGCCCAAGGGAAACTCAAGGAAGGTGAGGAAACAGAATGTATGGGAGATATCCTAAGAGAAATAAGAACTTGAAGATTAGGATATGGAGCACGAGGATTCGGGGGAATCTTTGTACTGTCAACTTTTTGGTACTCCGTGTTTTCTGCCGGCACCGGTCACACACCTAAATAAACAGCAAATGGTGTAAGGTCCTCGTGCTCTCGCCTCAGCTGGTTTTCCTGACACCCCAATTCACATATAAATTTAGTATGTTTCTCATTGCTTTGCCCTTCCCCTTTAGCGTAGGCATACTATGACATATCTGAGACCCTAACACACACCCAGACATGTCATGTCATTCCTATACTGAGGAAGCATGCACCTCCTTTTTTCCAGACAGACTCCCCCAGGTCCCCCGCCATTGTAATCCCCCACATACTGGGGCATTTTCCGACTCTAGCTCTTCTTCCTTGGTGAAAAGGCTGAAACAATCTCGCAGAGACACTTTGCCCCCAGCAAATCCTTTCTGGGGGAAAAGGGGAAATAAGGGTCAGCAGGTTCTGAATTCCCCGCCCCCCACTTTTTAAAATCTTTTATCTTTTTATAATCCAGGCTTCAAATCTGCTTTAGAGATCCACATAGTTCCCACCCACACGTAGGGGTGGGTCACAGAACCCATGTTCCATCCACCCCTGGAGTCCTCTGGAATCCCACCTTGGGAATGGGCAGGGACAGGTCACAAAAAACCTCGAAGGTCGTGGAGCGATACCCACAGGCCTGGCACTTGAGGCAACTTTTCAGCTGGCCCACAAACAGGTCTAGACAGAAGCAAAACGGCAGGGGAGAAAGTCACTCTTGGGTGCCCAAGGTGCTTTCTTGGAATCCTGTCTCTTCCCACTCCTTTGCTGGATCCGCCTTTCTAACTTCAACACTGCCACCAACTCGCCACACCATGTCACATCCTCATCATCCGGCTTAGCTCTCCCTCTTTCTTCTCCCGAGCCCAACCCCCCACCGCTTTGCCCCATTCCATACCCACAATCTTGCTGTCTTCTCGCTCCAGGTAGCGCTTCCACATTAAGTTGGCTCGGTCATCATCACTAACGGATCAAGGGGAGGGAGGGGGCGCCCATGAGAAGGCTGTAATACTGGGTACCCCCAAGCCATTGAAATTATCCACAGAGCCCTGTTCCCTACCCACATACCAGCCCCTCCCCTAAATTTCTAGTCAAAGGAGTAATTTTTTTCTAGAAACTTTCTGGGGAAATACAAGATGAGAGAAAAAAGAATATATATAAAGGAAGAATGTCATCCTTCCTCTATAAGCCCCATTGGTATATTTTATTGTAAAAGGCCCCTCCTTTCCCAATTTAGTGACATCCCTAACACTATTTTCTACCTCTATCTGCATCCTTCCACTTCCCCCCTCCTCCTCCCTTCCGTCCTTTCTTGTACTTACAAAGCCATTTTTTTTTCTATGCTAAAGGGTCTTCCCTAGGTACTACATTTCCAGTTTCAGTTAGCTCGGTTCTGTGAAGATTGAGTGCTACTGATAGAACTACTGGAGAGAAGAGCAAGGGGGAGCAACCCTTACCTCAATTCAGGTTCTTCATGCAGAGCCCCTCCTCGGCGAGGTGGAGAGGGAACTGGACCACTGGCCAGGATTGGTGGTGCCCGGCGGCCTCGTCGGTTGATTTCAAGGTGCAACCGCTCCATGAGGAGCTTCAGGAACTCTTGGGCATCCTGCTGGCTACAGCCAGACAGAATATGGACAACTGATCCCCTCTTAGTCCACACACCATATTCCCTGCCCAAATATGGGTCCCTACTTCCTCAGTGTAGAAAATCTCAAGGCTCGGAACAAGGGTGCTGTACCCCTGCTTGGCCCCAGCCCCAGACTTGGTCAGAGAGAAAGCCTCTCCTCTGTTTCCCCACCTGTATCCAGAGAAGGAGGGAACGTATTTCTGGAAGACAGCCCGGAATCGAGTAGGATTCACAGCTTCACAGGAGTCGGGGTGCCAGAGGGCACCAATCACATCTGCAAAGGCTGTTGGTGTGACAGTGGGGAAGGAATACACAGATGAGTGTCCAGGAGAGCAGGCAGGAGGAGATTCAGTGGCTAGAGAACCTCTCGGAACGGAGGAACTGGCAAAATGGGTGTGGCTGTCAGGCTGAAGGGCTGGGAACCACATGCCTTGGGGGACAGAACTGAGGGGGGTGGGGGAAGAGAACGGAAGATCAGGAGTTGCTGCCCACCTTCCGTGAGCTCCTGGGCTCGGCCTCCTCCAGGCACCTCTTGCCGGAAGTCCCTTCGAAGACAAAAATCTCGAAGAGGCCTGGTGCTGCTCAAACACTGGAGGACGGCGTTCAGGAAGCACTGGGGACGCAGCGGGGACTGTCGTTACCTTCCCAGTCTGTGCCCACGAGCCTTAAGAGAGCTCCAGTGCTCTCCTCCGTGCCTTCCCCAAATCCGCAGGTTGTCTCCACCCCCGGCACCATTTAACATTCTTTTTACAGAGAAAGGACAGGAAAATGGCTCTTACTGTATTTCCCAGATTGCGGAGACCAACGTGACCAGAGCCCAGAAGCAGTGTGTGATGAGCCTAGAAGGTCAGAGTACAGTCACATTCTGCCTGGCACTTGCAGTAGCATGCTGCTGAATGTCTCCCCCCACCTTATCTGTGCCCCGACCCGACCCGCTTTCCCAAACTGGTCTTCCTACCTCATTAGTCATGAGTAGCAAACCCATCACGGCTGAGTGTACCACAGACTCGGCCATGGCTGTCACACCTATTCCCCATTTACTCCGCTGCCCAGCTAGCCGGCGCTGCAGCTCCTGAGGCAACTCCCCGAGCACTGGCATGGTTGCCCAGCTGCTCCCCACCCCCACTTTACTGCCCCCAAATCCCCCTCCTGCCCCCGTGGCCCCTTCTTGCCCCCTCTCCTGCTGGCTCCAACTGCAAGCGGCTTAGTTCACTTAGCTCAGGAAACGGGCAACCACATCAGTAGGTGCCCGGACCCCGCCCCTCCTCAGCCCAGGTGCCCGAACCCCGCCCCTCCTCAGCCCAGGGATTAATTAGGTCTAGGCCCAGTCCTAGGAGAGAAGTTGCCTTAAAAGGGCGGGCCTAAGGACCCGAAGAAGAATTCTAAATAGTTCGGTTAATTCCCTGGGGACCAGAATGGCACACCACGTTGGAGAGTCACATACAACCCAAAATAATATCTAGAAGGCCTCAGAAAGGAGGAGAGTCCACCGGTGTAATGAGGGGTTGACAAAGGGACTTGGAGAAGGGAACAGGAAAGCCATATCAGGACAAGAGAGTTTAGGGCAAGAGGAACATGAGCAAGGGAGACCACATGTGCTGGCAAGTCCTCACCATCTTGTCCTCAGAGTAGAAAGGCTCAGAGGGCCGGGCAGATATCATGTGGAAGGAGCCATGGGAAGTAGGGGGCTCTGTCCGTATGCTGAGCAGGGTAGGGGGACCAGGGAAGCCCCCGAGACGCCGGAGAGAAGTGCTACGTCTCAGAGTGGGTGGTTCAGGCCGGAGTGCCAAGCGGCTCAGTGCAGCCCCTAGCTCGCCAGTGCCACGGTGCCCTCCCAAGGCAATGCCCATTGGACGCAAGTCCCCACTGCTCACAGACTTGGAACGGGCTAAGTTGGTCCGGGATGGGAGAGGCAGAGCCACAGTTGGAGGTGGTGAGCCAGGCAAGGGAACCCCATGATCTGCTCGAAGGGGGCCTCTAGGACGAGAGCTTGAGGTCCGACCCCGACCCAGCTCCAGTTTCTTGAGCCTTTCATCTGGGGGACCTGGCCTGGGAGGCAAAGGTCGTAACATGGAGTTCGGCCCAGGAACTGGGTTTCGGCGCTCCTTGCTGCGGGCCCGGGGAGGAAATGGTATCTTGGCTCCCACTCGGGGCTGTACATTGACAGGTGGCTCTCGAGTCCGGCCCAAGCGGTGCTCAGAAGCCTGGGGCATTGTGGACACCGCAGGCTGGACCTGAGAAGAACAGAGGGTCAGCATTTGAATTAGGAAGAGAGAGAAGATAAAGGCTACCATGCAAGCTGGCTTCTACATGTATGCACCAAGGGCATGAATCACGTCCATAAAATCAGTTCTTGTATCCCCAGAACTTAGCAATGTTTGACACAAAGAAAATACTTAGTATCCCTTGAATAAACTAATGACTGAATAGTGGCCCATCATTTTGACCTTTCACGCCCCACCCCCTCTACAGAATACAGATTTACTGAAGAGCCAGTGGTAGTCCCAATCTCAGCTGTCCTTATAATCCACAAACTCCTAAAAATCCTCATCGCTGGCTAGTCAAGTGAGATATGCCCCAGACCTGGGACCATAGATGCAGGAATCAGTCCAAAAGACATCATTTCTAACCCCAGCCCTTGCCTCTCTGGGCTGCAAATGAAGCCGATTAAATGGGTGATTTGCAATCCACTCCCTCCTCCAGTTCTGGGCTCCCACTTGGTATTTGGGCTCAAGGGGCAATGGTTTGAGCTGGAGGACGAACTATTTGACCCCTAATTTCTGCACCTCTCCCACCACAGTGGGGTTTTACCCGGGTCCGCCCCCCTCGAGGGCAGAAAGGCCGAGGCCGCTGATTGGCTATGGGGTCCGGCGGCATATTCCCCGCGGTCCGAGAATGCTGTTCTTCCAGCCCAGTTCTCCCAGGCCCGGCTGGGCACCGCGAGCCTCTCCCTTTGTGGTGAACGTCCTCTGGGGTCTGGATCCGTCCTCCCTCAGCTCCCCCACCCCACCCCGCCATAACGTCCCGGCCCATACCTGCCCCCCGGTGAGGCGGCGGGGGAGGCCAGCCGGGGTCCAGCTCCAGCTCAGGGCCACCCCCTCATAACCCCGAACAGCCTCCCCGCGGGCCGGGCTGCAGCTTTAACCCCAGCTGTTGCCCAGCTTGCTCCCGCCGCAAGGGCCACCGCCATCTTTGTTGGTGCCGCCCGGCCACCGGCCACCGGCTTCACAGTCTCTCAAGGCGCCTGCGCGCCCACACTCGGAATCCTCCCACCCACCCCCTCGGCGCTTGCGTGAGCCCGCCCCCACGGCTCCCAGACCGACACCATGGAAACGCAGCCAACTTTAGAACCACTAGTTCCCGGCCCTGCCGGGTGGTGGTCTTTAAACATTGCTGCAAGTCCCTGAGGGCAAGGCCCCTCGTCCTGTCATGCGGTCCACAGGGATGAAGAGCCGAAACACCGAATAACGGAAGGGCTTGCAACAGCGATTCTTTCCAAACAAGAGGGATGCATCGTGGAAATGCTGCATGCAGGTGCAGGTCCAGGTCCAGCCCGAAAACCAATAGAGAAGCATTTAGCACTCCATCTAGGGATGGAAGATCCCTAGTGGGCATAGAACGCCGAACCTGTAAAACCCATTCTTCGAGCTCCTTTGTGGGCTCAGGCAGTAAGGAAAGCACGGCTCACTGCTAAATGGCAAAAGCAAATAACAACAGGGAAAGAAATGGATTTTTCTCCCATTTGTTAGGCCTCGAGAGGACGTTCATGTCCCCCTCCCAACCTAGCATAGTTGTTCATGTCCTCCATATTCCGCTTGTTCACCTTGTTAACAGCCGTCAGGGAGAACCACAGGCTACATACATCGGAAGCAGCTTTTATTGACAGGTTGTTTCCAGAAACCAAAAAAGCTATGAGCTGTCAGTTAACGCCCTATGCCTCCAAGATGCCTCCAGGGTTCCACTTGGAGAAGGGATACAAATTGCCTATTTCAAGGCCCAAGTCTTTCACCTCCCTGTACAGTCTAATTTAGAAACGTTGTGACCTTACCCTGTTGTTGGGTTTTTCCCCACCCCTTCAGCTATAGCTACTTTTTAACAACCAGAGGTGACCCGTCAAAGAATCATGGGTAAGAAGAACCAACGCTTCACAAGAAAACAGGAATCCAGCCTATCAAAAATGCCTCTGTCCTGCCTCAGTGGCTTGATCCTTCATTGGTTGCATTTTTCTTTGTGCTGGATTACACCCTTCTGAATCAGATCAGGGACTTCCACTGCCAGCCAAGGACCCAGCTGCAACACAAGGGAAATCTGTGAGGTTACTACCATAGTCAACGCCTCTTGTTCCACCTGAACCTTCTTCCCAGAGACTCTAGGAGAACGTGCCCAAGGGACAACACTGTTACTCCCTTAGTCTCGGCTACATTTCTGGTGCTGCTTAGGTCATGAACCCTCCCCTCTTCCTCTGATACACCAAGAACAACAAACTTACCCCTAGTGCCATGAGATGAGCTAGTCCAAACTTGGGCACATTTCTGGCCCACAGAGGTTTGAAATGATCAGTCAGACATATTTTGCCACCCCTAGGAGAAGGACAAGAGGAAAGGTGTGGACACACAAAACTAGCCACAATGTATAGCAGCCTCTTGGGAACACAGGAAGATTGGTGCTCAGAACTGAGAAAAAGGTCGGCTAAGCGCTTTGCAGAGGCTTAGCACAGGGAAACCTAGACTCCCTCCAGACTCTGGAGCAGCACCCTCTGGGGAGACTTGTCTCCTGAGCTCCTCCCTAAGGCTTTCTTTGCTCTTTCGCATCTAGTCAGTCCTACCTGTACATCTTTGCTGTCTTTCCATCCAGCTCAGGGACTGCAATTTCTGGAGCAGTAGTGGGGTACGTGATAGGAATCTGGAGGAATTACAAAGCCTTCATAAAACAGAGAACCGAGAGAGAAATGAACTTGTCTAACTGAACATACATATTTCTTGGTTGAACTGCTTGTTCAGTAGGTCCCCCAAGCGGCATGTACATGCTGGGATTCTAGACATAGAGATTAGTAACTGTTACATGTCTGCTTTGAACCTCAGCTCCCCCCCCCCCTGCCCATTTTATTTAGTCCCTTCAAGAAAGTTTAGCTTGATAACAATCATCTAATCAATCCCTTTCTACTAACCTTCATACTTCCCATTCTATCACACTCACTTCAAACTCGATGTCAAACTCATATTTGAGTAAGTCATGGATGTACCAGCATTTTCCAAACCACCTGTAACAAAGACCAAACCTCAGTCCAGTCAGCCCATCCCCGCCATACTCAAATGGCATCTTTACTTAGGACGCCAAGCTGGAAGACTCATAGGTCAGGAATTAGGGAATCCAAAATTGATGCATGGATGCTTTGGGTTAGTTACGGAATACCAAATTGCTTCAGCTAGGTGAGGAATCTACCCAGACCTCCCAAGAGGGCCTGCTTACCGGGTGCCTTCCTTGTTGGACTCCAGTCGGAACCAATCATTGTCTGAATTCTTGTTGTTCTCCACATACTGAAAGCAGAAAATGGAATCTTAAAAAAGGGAGCTGGAGCTAGGCAGTGGTGGTGCACATCTTTGATGCCAGCACTGAGGAGGCAGAGGTAGGAGGAACTCTGAGTTCGAGGCCAGCCTGGTCTATAGAGTGAGTTCCAGGACAGCCAGGACTACAAAAAGAAAAAGAAAAAAATCAATAGAAAAGGGAGCTGGAGCCAAGGCTAGCCCCTCTTCAAAAGTGCGATTATTAGCCAGGCAATGGTGGCACGCACCTTTAATCCCAGCACTCGGGAGGCAGAGGCAGGAGGATCTTTGTGAGTTCGAGGCCAGCCTGGGCTACAGAGCGAGATCCAGGAAAGGTGCAAAGCTACACAGAGAAACTCTGTCTCAAAAAACAAAAACAAAAACAAAAACAAAACAAAAAAAAAAGTGCGATTATTTTCTTTTTTAGTATACTATTCACAACTTTTCAGACATAAGCAAAATGAAAGAAAAGGCTATACAAGTAAACTGGGTACAAAGTAAGCTTTCCCGGAACAGAGAACAGAATGTCTAGGTTCCCTACAATACAGCAAGCACAAAAAATTTGGAGACTCAGGGTTATTTTCTCACTTCTGATAGTGTCTGTCCTCAGCCTCAAACTCACTTAGCCATACACATTATTCCTGGAGGACCTTGTGGTAGCTTTCATTATCAGCCACAAGTTAGTGACTCTCCAATCTTTATCTTTAGTTCAAGTCTTTTGTCAGAATTTCTGATTCTAGTATCCAACAGAATGTTTCAATTTATACCTTTTGTTGTTGTTGTTGTGTTTTTCAAGACAGAGTTTCTCTGTGTAACCCTGGCTGTCCTGGAACTTGTTCTGTAGACCAGGCTGGCCTTGAACTCACAGAGATCCACCTGCCTCTGTCTCCCAAGTGCTAGGACTAAAGACAGGTGCCACTACCATCCGGCTTCAATTTATACCTTTATCTAACAGAAAAAAAAAAAAAAAAGACTTAGCACTTCCATCTGGATTTTATACTGTGTCCTGCCCCTCTTCCTCTTCAGGGACTCCTGTCCAGGCTAGCCTCAACCTACCTTATGGGACTAAGAATGACCTTGAATTTTTTGATCCTCCTGCCCCTCCTAAGTGCTGGGATAACTACTACACACATTCTCAGTTTCAGGTGGCAGTCTCACTCAGTCACTAAGCCAAAAGACCAGCCAGCCATCATCCTTGCCCTTCCCCTTCCTTTTCCCCGATAGGATTTCATGATGTCCTGCTGACTTCAGTTTCTGCTGTTTGTCTGTTACAGGGTCTCTCTGTGGCCAGGGCTGGCACTAAACTCACTGAAATTCTCTCCTGCCTCTGCCTCCCCTGAACTAGGTTGATAGGTATGCACCATAACACCCAGCCTTAGTCCTGGCCCAATTTTTACTCTTTTTTTTCCCCCTTGATAGGGTTTCACTAAATTGCTCAGGCTGGCCTTGAACTCACTCTGTAACCCAGAAGGCTTTGGAACTGTGCAGGCTGGCCTCAAACCTACGGTCTTTCTGCCTCAGCATCTCATCTGCTGCAATTGCAAGTTCTCAGCTTATCCCATGCTGTTTCTAGCTTGCATTCCTTTACTCAGGCTGTCCTTATATTGTTTTACCAAAAAAAAAAAAACCTTCCAAATATATTTGTGTGAATGATTTTTTTTTTCTGCCTGTATGTACACCACATGTGAACCTGGTGCCTGAGGAAACTAGAAGTTGGCACCAGATCCCCTAAAACTGGAATTATGGATGATTGTGAGCCACCATGTAAGTGCTGGGAACCAAACCAGTTCCTCTGCACGGGCAGTAACTGAGCCATATCTCCAGTCCCTGTCCTTACGTCTTGAGTATCTTTTTTCCTACCTTTATGTTTTATATGCATATATATATATATATATATATATATATATATATATATAGTGTGTGTGTGTGTGTGTGTGTGTGTGTACACCCATGCCAAGGTGTGCATGTGGTAATCAGAGGACACCCAAAGGAGTCAGTTCTCTCCTTCTACTATGTGGGCTCTAGGGATCAACTCAGGTTGTCAGGCTTAGTAGCACATGCTACAGTTTATAAACTGAACCATCTCTCTCTGGTCCCTGTGTTTATACTTTAAGTTTCAATTCAAGTTTTACCACTTCTAAGAAGCCTTACCTTAGCAAACTGAAGTTGAATTATAAATCTCTCCTCATACTCTCAAAATATCCCAGTTATGATTCTGTCTCTCCACTTAAACACAGTACAATACTGTTTCTGTCAACCTCAGAAGGACCCTTCTTATTTGGCTTTATATATATATATATATATATATATATATATATATATATATATATATATATATATATCCTTCCTAGGTACTAGGAACACAATAATATGCTTTATTGATGTTGTGTTTGAGGCAGAATCTCATGTGGTCCAGACTGCCTTTGAATTCAGAATGACCTGAATTTCCAATCCTCCTGCCTCCATGTCCTGAGTGCTGAGAATGCATGAGCCACATCAGTTTATGAGGTGCTAGGGTAGAAGCCAGGACTTCTTGCGTGCTAAGCAAGCCCGCAACCAATTCCTCAGTGAAGCAATATATAAGGCAGGAGATCTGCTGGAAACCATCATAAGGAGTGTAATCTTTCTCTTCCCACAAGAGAAAGATTAGCTGAAAAGATAGCTAATTTATAACCAGAAGCACCAATCTCTAACTCTCTACATCTAACACCTTAAGTTTTCAGTTCTGACATTCATTCCTTTCAATCATTCCATTCATTTCATCACGCAGGATGAAAGAAGGTCAGTGATGGGCAGAGACTTTGGGCTCTAAGAAGTGCTTTTGACCCCCTACTCCGACATTCAGCAGAGCAAACACCTGGGGCGGGAGAGACACGTCACCTTCCAGGAATACTGCTGTTTTTTTCCCTTCAAAGTCCAGCCCTACTGTGCTTCTAACCAGAATCTCTCCTGCATCCTCCCTCCGACCACCCGTAATCCCCCAGCCCCCAAATAGTCGCATTTGTAAGAATTTATAAACTTAAAAACCGGAAGCAGCTTCCACACGGAGCCAATTCCTGAGGACACCTTATTACCCGCCACCCCTTTGCTACGAGGTCAAACACGGGAGTAAAACTGACCCGGATAAGGGACTGATATTCCTCTTTTAGTCGCTGCACCCACAATTCTCGATCTCGGGGTCCGGCGTTAGTCTTCAGCACCGGGATCTCAGACACGACCCGCCGGGTGGCCTCATCCGCCATCTTGGACCAGGGCACAAGAAAAATGCGGAAGTGGAGTTCCTTGTTACTTACTCAGGGCTTCGCCATCTTTACTATGGGAAGGTGAGGCGTTGTGTTGCTTTAAATCCGTCTCTGAATGCACGCTTTATTTATTTTTTTGGTAAGAAAATAAAATTGACTCACTGGCGTGACCGTCCGGAAGAACAGAATAAAGGTGTGTTATTCTGTCCAGAATATGGCACCTATCATTAAACTGCCGGAGACTGCTCAATGAGTGACTTCCGCTCATGCTCAGAAACGATCTTGGGAACCCAAGACCTTCCCAAACCCGTAAAGTTGTTAGAATATCAGGTTTTTCTGGACACTCTTCAAAGTACTGTCTCCTAAAATGCACAATTTACGTGTTTGTGCTTCGGAGTGACTTCCTGGGTTTCTTCATGCCCTGAAGAATTAACAAAACTGATTTAGGAAGGACTGGTGCTTGTTTGTTTTTATAGGGGGCAGTGTTTCATATCCCAGGCTGGCCTCAGACTCACACAGGATGGCCTGGAGCTCCTCTTGCTTATGGGAGAAACAAACAAACAAACAAACAAAAAACCTGAAAGATAAAACATTTTGCAAAGAGTTACTGAATTTTTTGTGTGCTATGAACTAAGCATATAGACACAATTCAATCCTGGATGAATTCTCCCAAATGGCTAGAGGACAGTCACTGAATGCCTATACTCAGCCTAAGACAAGTCTTCTGGTAACGTTTTGTAGTTGTTTTTGAGACAGGTTCTCCCTATGTAGACCAGGCTGGCCTCCAACTCACAGAGATCTGCCTGTCTGTCTCCCAAGTGTGCACTGGTTAGTTTCTAAATTCATTTGATGCTAAGAAATCTCACAGAGAAACCCCCCTCCGGCCCCCCAAAAAAATCTCAATAAGGCAGAGTGGCCCACACTTGTTATCCCACAGGTGGGGTAGGGGGAATGGGCAAGACAGGTAGATTGCCGTGACTCAATCTAAAACAAAGACAAACCAAAACAAAAGCCTGTGTCTGGTGCACACCCTGTGGTGGTGCACACCTTTGGTACCAACACTTGGGAGCATCTTGGTGAGTCTGAGTTCACATAGGCAGTTAGAGCCTGTCTCAAAGAGAACAAGTAGAAGAAATGGGCAGATGACTCAAGTGTGAAAAGGTGCTTGTAGCACAACCCTGGCAACTCGAGTTCCATCCTGGAACCCACACAAAGATGGAAGGAGAGAACCAACTCCACAAAGTTCTCTTCTGACCTACATACATGTGCTGGGACAGCTGTGCCCCTTCAACTAAAATTTAATTTTTTTTTTTTTCTAAAGATGGGTTTTCTCTGTGTAGTAGACCTGGCCATCCTGGAACTCACTCTGCACACCAAGCTGGCCTTAAATTCATAGAGATCTGCCTGCCTCTGCCTCCCAAGTGCTGGGATTAAAGGTGTATGCTGCTACACCTGGCCTATTTGTTTGTATTTTATGTGAGTGTTTTCCTTGCATGTATATAAGGTACCATGTACATGCAGTACAGTGGAGGCCACCAAAGGGCAACAGATCCCCTGGAAATGACATTACAGTAACAGACATTACTTCCATGTGAGCGCTGAGAACTAAACGCCTGTCCTCTGCAAGAGCAGCAAGTGTTCTTACCTGCTGAGCCAACTCTTCAGCCCTCTAAATTAAAAAATAATCACACAGATGTATTTTTAATGGCTGAGGATGTAGTGCAGTGTTAGAATGCTTCCCTAACCTGCACAAATCCTAGGTTGGATCCCCATTACCACACAAACCATACCTGATGGTGTGTGACTTTTTGTCATCCCAGCCTAGGCTACAAAAAAAGATGTTGGGTTTTCCTTTCCCAGATGCTTTCCCTGTGTGGTTTGGTAGAGTGTTTTCTTTTTATTGAGAAAAGGTCTGAGAATTCTCTATGTAGACCAGGCTGGCCTTGAACTCACAGGATCCACCTGCCCTGACTTCTGAATGCTGGGATTAAAGGCATTCACTACTTTGCCTGGGCCATAGAGTATTCTTGTTCTCTCTTCTTGTTTGTTTTGCTCTTTATTCTTTGCTCTTTTGGGGGAGCCCACCACCCAGCTTCCAATAAATACACACATAGAGGCTTAGTCTGGCCTTAGCTTGGCATGTGTCTTGCCAGCTTTTCTTAACTTTAAATTATCACGTCTACCTTTTGCCTCTGGGCTTTTTCCTTTTCCTACTTCTGCATTCTTTTCACTCTTACACCGTGGCTGGCTGGGTGGCTGACCCCTAGTGTCCTCCTCTCCTTGTTCTCTTGCTCGTTCTTTCTCCCAGATTTTTCCTTCTATTTATTCTCTATGCCTGCCAGCCCCCACCCCATCCCCATCTGCCTTGCTATTGGTTGTTCAGCTCTTTATTAGACCATCAGGTGTTTTAGACAGGCAAAGAAACACAGCTACACAAAGTTAAACCAATGCAACATAAAGGAATGCAACACATCTTTGCATCATTAAACAAATGTAACACACCTTAAAATAATATTCTACAATACTCTCTTCTGTGTTGTTTCATAGCATGTTTTCAGTCTCTGTACACTGTGAATATGTATTACTCTCATTGGTTAATAAAGAACTGACTGGTCTGCTGTGGAATAATCCTGTATACTGTGTGAATATATATCACTATGATTGGCTTAGTAAAACAAGCCGAATGGCCAAGAGCTGAACAGGATAAAGTTAGGCGGGAAAGCCAAACTGAGAATGATAGGATGAAGAAGGGCAGAGTCAGGAGTCACCAGCCAGTCAGAGAATGAGTCAGACACAGAAACTGGGATAGAGGTAAAAGCCACGAGCCTTGGGGCAGCATATATAATAGAAATGGGTTAAGTTGTAAGAGCTAGTTAGTAACAAACCTGAGCTTTTGGCCATGCATTTGTAATTAATATTAAGTCCGTTACTTGGGAGCAAGTGGCCGGGACAGGAAAACTCCATCTACACTGTCTATAGCTGAGCAGAAAGAGATTGGGCAGGAAAGCCAGACTAGGAGGCTGCTGGGAAGAAGGAGGGTGGAGTCTGGAGGAATTGCCAGCAGATGCATAGTCACTGATATTGAAAAGTCACTGGTTCAAACCTGCTGAGATGGCTCAGAGGGCAAAAGTACTTGCCACACAAGCCTGAGTTGGACCCTCAGAACCCACATAAAAACGAGTGACTGTTTAGGCAGACTTTTCTTTCCCCGCCTTCCAATTCCCAAATAACCAACACAGAGACTTAATATTAATTATAAATGCTTGGCCAATATCTCAGGCCTGTTGCTAGCTAACTCTTAACATTTTAAATTAACCCATATTTCTTTATTTTTTTTTAGATTTATTTATTTATTATGTATACAGAAGAGGGAGCCAGATCTCATTACAGATGGTTGTGAGCCACCATGTGGGTGTTGGGAATTGAACTCAGGACCTCTTGGAAGAGCAGTCGGTGCTCTTAACCTCTGAGCCATCTGTCCAGCCCTAACCCATATTTCTTATCTACCCTCTGAAAGAATGTGGTGGTACATTCTTTCAAAACAGCACATACATCTTGCTTCTCTCTACATCTCTCATGACTCCTCAGGCTCTACCCTTCTTTCCAGCATTCTCCCTGTCCCAAAAATCCTGCCTAGCTATCGGCCAATCAGCTTTTTATTGACAATGAGAGCAACACATTTTCACAGTGTACAGAAGGATTATTTCACAGCAGGACTGACTCCATAAAGTTTCACAGACAATGCTGTGTCATGCACAAACATCAAACACAAAAATAATGATGATAAAAAGAACACTGATCCATATGAGATTAAACTTTCTATGAGTATGCCCCAATTCTGAAAAAAAAAAAAAAAAAAAATTTCCTAAAGCCACACTCAAAGAAGTCAGGCAGGATTTTCTTTATAGCAAAAGCCTGTCCCTGGATATAACTAATAAACCTGGGGTAGTACCTCATCCACGTAAGATGTTCTGACCTGGGGCCAGAATTCAGATCAGTCTGTGGCAAATAATCAAGACCATTAATCAGTACAGAAAGTACAAAAAGTCCTCTCAGCAGGACAAAATCTTCATTGCTTCAGGGTGCAAAACAGGGTAAAACAGGAAGTGGACTATCAAATTTAGTTTTTTTCAGATGGTCTCTTATACATAAATTTAGATTATTTTTTTTGGGGGGGGGTGTTTTGTTTTGTTTTCGAGATAGGGTTTCACTGTGTAACATTGGCTGTCCTGGAACTCACTCTGTAGACCAGGCAGCCACAAATTCACAGAGATCTATGCCTGCCTCTACTTTCCAAGTGCTGGGATTAAAGGCATGCACCACCCCCACCCCCACTCCCACCCCCCCACCCCCACTACCTGGCTAGTTTATTCTTGTTTTAAGTAATTTTTATAGAATATTTATTAGAAACTAAATTCTAAAAGATTACAGGGAGGCCTCAGGTTCACCTATTTTCAGGGGAAGAATTCATTTATAAGTAACTGTTTATGGAATGTCTACTCTACTCTAGGTGGGGAGATATGGCAGTGTGCAAGGGACTCAGAGCCCCTGTCCTCATGGAAATGATCCTAACACAACTAAGCAAAGTGGCAGAGCAGGTCTAATAAAAAAGACTCAGTCCTGGAATCTGGATGCAAAGATCCACGGCTAGGCCCCAGGTGGAGCGCCGGGAGTCAAATTAGCGAGAAAGAGGAGGGTTTATATGAGCGAGAATTGTTGAAACCAAGGTTGGATAAAGCACACGGACAAATAGCCAAACAAATGGAAACACATGAACTATGAACCAAAGGCTGAGGGGCCCCCACCTGGATCAGGCCCTCTGAATAGGTGAGACAGCTGATTGGCTTGATCTGTTTGGGAGGCATCTAGGCAGTGGTAACCGGGTCTTGTGCTCATCCCATGAGTTAGCTGTTTGAAACCTGGGGCTTATGCAGGGACGCTTGGCTCAGCCTGGGAGGAGGGGACTGGACCTGCCTGGACTGAGTCTATCAGGTCCATCTCAGTCCTGGGGGAGGCCTTGTTCTGGAGGAGGTGGGAATGGGGGGTGGGCTGGGGGGAAGGGGAGGAGGGCAGGAAGGGGGAGAACAAGGGAATCTGTGGCTGTTATGTAGAACTGAATAGTATTGTAAAATAAAATAATAATAATAATTAAAAAAGACTCAGTCCTAAAAAATACACTGATGGAAGACTATTGTTCAGCTGAAGAGTGCCAGGGTGGATGGGGAAGCTCCTGAGAGTTTCTGCTAGGCCCACTGTCGGGTATCACAGGGAAGGCAAGTTTGTAGGACAGAAGGAGATATGACTATTGTATCAGGGAAAGAAACACTGGATAGGGGGAAAATAAAATTTTAAATAAAACCAGAGACATGTCTTTGGAAACTTTAAGGCATTAATCTGGACCCTATTGCACTGGAAGATTCTTTAAGATGCTTAGAGAAATGCTCTATATACTATAGAGATGTAGAATATCCATATATACAAGTAGCCAGTTTGTAATTTCTTTTAATTATCCTGGGGACATCAATAAGAATTATTGTAAATTACAGTGTGATCTTTATCATTGCTATAAACTATTAAATTCATACTTATAATCACTTGATAAGAAAATAGTAACTAAAATTCACAGGACAATAATTATGTGCTAGGTATGGTCCTAAATATTTTATGTATATTAGCTCCTTGAATACTAACAACAGCTCTTCTTAGGTACTTTTAGTATCTTCAATTACATATAAAGAAATAGTCTGGGCTGTAGTGACCTATGCCTTTAATCCCAACACTAGGGAGGCAGAGGCAGGAAGATCTCTGTGAGTCTGAGGTCAGCTTGGTCTACAGAGCAAGATCCCGGACAGCCAGGGCTACACAAGAAACCCTGTCTGGAAAAAAACAAAAACTGACTGAAGCGAGATGGTTGGCCCTCGGGATGAAAATCTGTGTGCCTACAAACAAATTTTAGATGCAATTTCTCCTCACAATATTCTTTTCTTTTCTTTCTTTCTTTCTTTCTTTCTTTCTTTCTTTCTTTCTTTCTTTCTTTCTTTCTTTCCTTCCTTCCTTCCTTCCTTCCTTCCTTCCTTCCTTCCTTCCTTCCTTCCTTCCTTCCTTCCTTCTCTCTCTCTCTCTCTCTCTCTCTCTCTCTCTCTCTCTCTCTCTCTCTCTCTCTCTCCCTCTCCCTTTCTACAGAACATTTTTTATTTTTCACTAGGACTTTCCCAGAGGACATAACTAAGCTTGTCACCATCCCTAGCCCCCACAAAGGGTTAGTGCACTCACTGCTGTAAAGCAGATACAAACAGTTTCCGGGACTGGAACCAATCTTAACTGGCAAAGAGCACTTTCTCTCGGAATTATCGTAAAAATGTTTAAGTAAAAAGAAAAGAAAAGAAAAAAGAAAGGAAAGAAAAAGAAGGAGCAAAGGGGCAGTGGTGGTTTCAGAATGAAAAGATCATTCACTATCGTGTCATACATTCAATCTTGGCTCTAGTAACAAAATGGAAACAGGATTACTATCATATAAAATGTTCACTACAACACGCTGTATGCACCTGTTCCAAGCCCACCCACATACTTTTTTATTTGTCTAAATAAAAATGCTCTGTTTCTGTGTATCTAACCCCCACCCCATTTTTTTTTCTTTCTCAGGACTTATGTGGATGCACATGTGCCACATTGGAAAGCCATATGTAGGCAATGATTTCATGTCCTGAGAGCCTGCTTCTAAATTACCACACAGAGGCTTATATAAATTGTAAATGCTTAGACAGTAGCTCAGGCTTTTTAGTAAGTAGCTCTTTAAGTTGACCCATTTCTATTAATCTATGCTTGCCATGAAGCTTGTGGCTTTACCTGTCCTCTAGTACATTTTGTTCCCCCAGTGGCTGGCTGGCATCTCCCTCATTCCACCCTTCTTTACCCCAGCATCCTCACATCCTCAGTCTGATCACCCCACCTATACTATTTGCCTGGTTATTAGCCAATCAGTGTTTTATTAACAATGAGCATAATCCACAGCAGGCCTTAGCTTAGGCTTGTCCCACTAGCTCAGATACATCAATCCATTTATTTTAATGCACGTTCTGCCACATGGCTCACTCCCTCCTCTCCATACTGCCCATGCTGCATCATTCACATGTGGCATCAAGGCAGGAAAGACAATAGAGTATTTTCTCCAAAATTACCAAATACAAATGGGCTGGACATTGTAAATGTAATTTTTACCTGATAATTGTTATTTTACACACATATATACATATACATGTATATGTATATATATGTATGTATATACACACACACACACACACACACACACACACACATATAGTTTTACTGTGGTAGAGTGTAAATGCATTTTTCTTTGGGCCTCCAGCTCACAGAAAAACAATATGGAGACTCATTATGAAAGCTTGGCCTATAGCCTAGGCTTGTCCAACTGGCTCTTATAACTTAAATTAACCCATTTCTATTCATATACGTATTGCCACATGACTCATGGCTTTTACCTCTCCTCCATATTGCCCACCCTGCTTGCTCTGTATCTCCTGGCATCTCTGTCTTCTCCTTCCCAGCATCCTTTCTATCTTGAAAATCCTGCCTCTCTATTGGCTATTCAGCTTATTAAACCAGAGTGACACATCTTCACAGTGTACAAAAACATTATTCCACAGCATTAAACACTTTTTTATTTAGACAAAAATGGGGAAATGTTGTGGATAATTTGATTACACTGTGAAGGTATGTCTTTGCCAAAGTGCCTTCTGGTTGGTTTAATAAAGAGCCAAATGACCAATAGCAGGAAGTTGTTAGTCAAGACTTCTGGGGATAGAGAAAACTCTGGGAAGAAGAAAGGCAGAGACACCAGGAGAAGCAGAGCAAGCAGGATGTGCAGAAAGAAAGGTAACAGCCACAACCCAGTGGCAGAATGTAGATTAATATAAATGGATTATTTTAAGTTATAAGAGCTAGTTAGTAAAAAGCCTAAGGTATAGGCCAACCTTTCATAATGAATAAGTCTCCACGTCATTATTCGGGAGCTGGCAGGACATAGAAAAACTTGTTTCAAGCCAGGCGGTGGTGGTGCACGCCTTTAACCCCAGCACTTGGGAGGCAGAGTCAGGCGGATCTCTGTGAGTTCGAGGCCAGCTTGGGCTACCAAGTGAGTTCCAGGAAAGGCGCAAAGCTACACAGAGAAACCCTGTCTTGAAAAACCAAAACAAAAAAACAACAACAAAAAAAAAAAAAAAAAAAAAAAAAAAAAAACAAAACAAAAAAAAAAAACAAACTTGTTTCAAATAAATCTTTATTGTAGGAACACAAGAAAATTTTTCTTTCATTTTCTGAAGGTTTGAGAGAATGAACTAAGAAAAAATAAACTAGGCAGGAAAAATGCACATTTTTTTTTTTTTATTAATGTTCCAAAGAAGAAAAAGTCACTTGGGGCCAGAGGTGTATCACAGGAGTGTCATTGATTACTAGTCCAACATTACTAAGAAAATCACATATCTTTTAGTCCTTTTTTTCTTTAAATAGGGAAGAGAGCTAATAAGGAATGTCAGCAAATAATGAAATATTATTGTGGGACCTTAACTTCCTTAAACAACATATACTACCCTAGGACAAAACGTATTGAGCCAGCACAATAGAAAATGGGTTTATAAGTGATTCTCCATGGGACCAAGACAAAGAACAATGATGTGTGTCAAAAGTTGTGTGTGAAGACAGATGTCAATGTTTCTTCCATGTATTTCATCTTTTCTGGTTGGTGAAATTTCAATTAAGACAGAAGGCAATTGTGCCCCTGGATCCAGCCAGTCAGATACGGAATTTTGTAGTAAGCTTCTCCTTGTGTTTGAAACAGGAAGAAATGAGATCAAAGAGACTTTAACTATGTGGAAGATTATAAATACTCTCAGAATGAAAAAGCATCACCCATCACTGAGCTACTATTTTGAGATCCATAACAGTATATTATGTTTTTGTTTGTCTGAGTCAGGGTCTATTATGCAGCCCTGGCTATCCTGGAATCCTGGATCTCACTATTGAGATCTGGCTGGCTGGCCTCAATGCCTGTCTCTGCCTCCCAAGTGCTGGGATTAAAAGTTTTTGCCAGCCGGGCGGTGGTGGCGCACGCCTTTAATCCCAGCACTCGGGAGGCAGAGCCAGGCGGATCTCTGTGAGTTCGAGGCCAGCCTGGGCTACCAAGTGAGTTCCAGGAAAGGCGCAAAGCTACACAAGAGAAACCCTGTCTCGAAAAAACCAAAAAAAAAAAAAAAAAAAAAAAAAAGTTTTTGCCACCAAACCCAGCTAATTTTATGGAATATGACTTATAGGAAAAATATTTATATGATAAATATGATAAAGTTATTGCCAGACAGTGGTGGCACATGCCTTTAATCCCAGGCTGTCTTTGAATTCACTATTTAGATCAGGCTGGCTTAATTCTAAGTGCTAGAATTAAGGTTTTATAATAAATTTCTTAAACTTTTTATTTAAAGAATTACACATGTGGGCCGGGCGGTGGTGGCGCACGCCTTTAATCCCAGCACTCGGGAGGCAGAGCCAGGCGGATCTCTGTGAGTTCGAGGCCAACCTGGGCTACCAAGTGAGTTCCAGGAAAGGCGCAAAGCTACACAGAGAAACCCTGTCTCGAAAAACCAAAAAAAAAAAAAAAAAAAAGAATTACACATGTGATTCCTTCTTCCATCAGGATCACTCAAATTTAAGATTTCTAGAAATAAGCTGGGTGGTGGTGTATAGGCGGAGTTTTCCTGTCCTGACTGCCTATTCCCAAATAACTGGCATCTGCTTCCCAAATAACTGACTCAAGGAGGCTGGAGAGACGGCTCAGAGGTTGAGAGCACTGACTGCTCTTCCAGAGGTCCTGAGTTCAATTCCCAGCAACCACATGATGGCTCGCAACCATCTGTAATGAGATCTGGTGCCCTCTTCTGACCTGTAGTCATACATGCTGTATATAAAATAAATAAATAAATCTTAAAAAAAAAAAAAAAGATTCTAAAAATAAAATAAAATAAAATAACTGACTCAAGGACTAAAATTACTTAAAAATGCTCAGTCGGTAGCTCAGTTTTGTTACTACCTAACTCTTACATATAAATTAACCCATATTTCTTATCTATGCTTTGCCACATGGCTCATGGCTTCTTACCTCATTTTGTACATGGCCTGCTTCTTGTGCGGCTGGCTGGCAGGCTGGATGGCATCTTCTCTGACTCCACCCTTCTTCCCATCACTCTCCTAGTTTGGTTGTCCCACCTATATTTCCTGCCTGGCTACCAGCCAGTCAGCATTTTATTAAACCAATTTGAGTGACAAATTTTCACAGTGTACAAAAGGATTATTCCACAGCAGAGGTGATGCACACCTTTAATCCCAGCACCCAGGAAGCAGAGGCAAGCAGATCTCTGTGAGTTCAAAACCAGCCTTGTCTACATAGTGAGTTCCAGTACAGCCAGAGCTGTTACACAGGGAAATCCTATCTAGGAGCTGAAAAAAAGAAATCTGAAAATAGCCCTTTCTCAAAAAAGATGTTTAATCCAGTTGTCCTGTCAACCCTTTATATTTTATCACTCCTGAATTAAAGACATATACTCAAAAAAAGACTTGGAGAGTCCTCCACTAGAGGAACTCTGGCACCTCAGTTTACTTTAGGAATCATTTTAAGGTAGGTCTGACTCTCAATTGCTGATACTACACATCTCTTATGAGTTCAGTTCATATTCTTTCCTAATTTACTCAGAATACTAATCTGTAGGTAGGAAATGCCAATGCTACACTGAAATAAACATTCATTTATAAACACCTTCAACTCCGACTTCATGTTCAAGACAAGTTTTATTAGCCCCATCAACCTTTGATCTGTCTTGTGTATCATATTTCTTCTTATATGTATCAAAACTCATACTGAGCAATGAATTTTGAGTTGCAAAAGAGCATTCATTTTTGCACCTGTCTTCCCTGCCTTTGTCTACCAGTTGAACAAAAACACAAGGGGGCTGGAGACATAGCTCAGAGGTTAAGAGCACTGGCTGTTCTTCCAGAGGTCCTGAGTTCAATTCCCAGCAACCACATGGTGGCTCACAACCATCTGTAATGAGATCTGGTGCCCTCTTCTGGCATACAGGCATACATGCAGACAGAACACTGTATATGTAATAATAAATACATCATTAAAAAAACACAAGTGCTATAAAAATATTTTTAAAACAGTATATATATATGTAAGTTTATGTTCTAACTTTATCTTTTTTTTTTTTTTTTTTTTTTTTTTTTGGTCTTTTCAAGACAATTTCCCTGTGAAACAACAGTCCTGGCTATCCTAGAACTCACTCTGTAGACAAGACTGGCCTTGTCTGGGAAGGAAACACCTTAGGGGACCTACTGCAGGCCCCAATACCAATTTTGGTTCAATCATTCCCTGTTAATATTGGAAAAACGCATACACAGAACAATTAAAAGACTTGATACCTGTTATTAAAAACAACTCTGCTCTGAATGTGATGAAGGATAGAACAGCTTCAGTTGTTGGGTGGGAGAAATCAGAAAACAAGTATTTTGGCAAACTGCTACAAATGGACAGAGACCAAAGCTAAAAATACAAATATATGGCATTCAAATTTAAAGTTTAGTAGACATAGGAGCAGATATAACAATTTTACCATAGGAAGCTTTTTTGTAGGCTCACAAATAACAAAATGGAGACTCTCCCCCCTCTTTGGTTTTTTGAGACAGGGTTTCTCTGTGTAGCTTTGCAGCCTGTCCTGGAGCTCACTCTGCAGACTAGACTGGCCTTGAACTCACAGAGATCCACCTGCCTCTGCCTCGCAAGTGCTGGGATTAAAGGCATGCACCACCACTGCCTGCTGAGACGTATTATTAATGATGAAATCTTGACCTTTAGCTTAGGCTTGTCTCAACTAGCTCTCATAACAAAATTAACCCATTTATATTAATCTATGTTCTATCATTACCTCTCTTCTATCTTGCACCTCCTGTTTCCTCTCTGTGTCTCCTGGCATTTTCTTAGCATAATCAGTGTACCTAGATTCCTCCTCCTCTTCCTCTGTCTCTCCTGGAAACTCTGCCTATCTCTCCTGCCTAGCTATTGGCCAATCAGCTCTTTATTAAACCAATCACAGTGCTACATATTCACACAGTGTAAACAAATATTCCACAACATTTCACCAAAATCTTGGCATCCAGATTGGCCTCTTCAGGATGTAAATATTCAGCTTCTAGAGATTGGAACTTTAGCTCAGGTAAAACAAAGTAGAAGGTGGGTCATATGCATAAGGCCAGAAGGACAGGTAGAGAAATTAAAGCCATATGTGTCTAACTACTGTGGAACAATCTTTGTACACTGTAAATATGTATTATTCTCATTGGTTAATAAAGAGGTGACTGGCCTATAGCTGGGTAGGAAGAGAATGGGCTGGGGAGTCAGACTAGGAGGACACTGGGAAGAAGGGTAGAGCCTGAAGGAGTAGCCAGACAGCCACAAGGGAAGCGGGACATATACAAAATGAGGTAAGAAACCATGAACCTTGTGGTAGAACATAGATTTTAAAAAAATGGGTTAATTTAAGTTGTAAGAGCTAGTTAGTAATAATCCTGAGCTATAGACCAAGCATTTATAATAAATACTGAGTCTTCGTGTTGGTTATTTGGGAACTGGTGGGCAGGAAAGAAAAGTCCACCTATAACTAACATAGCAATGAATTTGTTGAGATGTGGTTTGTTACAGCAATAGAAAACACAGATGAACATTACTCCAATCTCAGAAATAAACCATAAAGTAAAGAATACTTCTGACAAAGTTATTAAAAGGTATTATTATCAAGAACAGTCACAGGCCCTTCAGGTTGTACATAAGCAGTGCATAACAGCTGTTGGGTCTTTCAAAGGTACCAACAGCCATACCTTTAAAATGTCAACTGCAAACCTGTGTGGGCGGCACAGTGGCCTTTGACATCAGAAAAATTACAGGTACTAAATGCCCAATATATGAAGAATTGACCAGTCCTTGGAATCCTCCTACATTTGTTATTAAAAATAAATTTGGAAGCCGGGCGGTGGTGGCGCACGCCTTTAATCCCAGCACTCGGGAGGCAGAGGCAGGCGGATCTCTGTGAGTTCGAGGCCAGCCTGGGCTACCAAGTGAGTTCCAGGAAAGGCGCAAAGCTACACAGAGAAACCCTGTCTCGAAAAACCAAAAAAAAAAAAAAAATAAAATAAATAAATAAATAAATAAATAAATTTGGAAAATGTAGAATGGTAACAGATCTATGAAGTATAAATAAGGTGATTCAGCCAATGAGCTCTTTACAGCCTGGAATTCCCTTGCCTTCTTTATTACCTAAATAATTATATTTTATATTATAGTGTTGCAGAATATAGTGTGTTGTTTATACTGTAAAGATGTGTCTCTGCTTAAGGTACGTTCTGATTGGTTTAATAGAGAGCTAAGTAGCCAATAGCTAGGTAGGAGAGAATAGGTGTGACTACTGGGCAGAGAGAGAGAAACTGGGAGGAATCTAGATGAGTGATTTTGCCAACAGATTCAGAGCAAGTCAGATGTGCCATACCAAGAAGAGGTAACCAAGTCATGTGGCAGAAGGTAGATAAAAAATGATGGGTTAAGTTATATCAGATAGTTGTGAAAAGTCTAAGCTAAGGTTAAGCTTTCATAATTAATAATAATTCTCGGAGCTGGAGAGATGGCTGTGGTTAAGAGCACTGGCTGCTCTTCCAGAGGTCCTGAGTTCAAGTCCCAGCAACCACATGGTGGCTCACAACCATCTACAATGGTATCTGATGCCCTCTACTGTCATGCAAACATACATGCAAATAGAACACTCATATGCATAAGATATGTAAATAAATAAATCTTTAAAAAAAAATAATAATTCTCCAGATCATTGTTTGCAGGCTGGAGGTCCAAAGATAGTCTGACAAGAAAGCTTGCTACAACAGTGATTGAGTTAAAAGACTACTTTTTAACTATACCTTTACAAGAATAAGATAGAGAGCCGGGCAGTGGTGGCGCACACCTTTAATCCCAGCACTTGGGAGGCAGAGGCAGGCAGATCTCAGTGAGTTGGAGGCCAGCCTGGTCTACAAATCAAGTTCTAGCACAGCCAGGAGAAAAAACAAAAACAAAAACAAAAAAACCCAACCAACCAACCAAACAAAAAGAATAAGATAGGGAAAATTTTGTCTTCACAGTGCCTACTTTTAACAATTCCTAGCCTGTTAAAAGACACCACTGGAAAGTTCTTCCACACGGACTGTTAAACAGCTCCATCTTGTGTAAATATTTTGTACAACAGATGCTAGAAATAATTTGTAAACAGTTTCCTCAATCTAACATCCAGCAGTATATGGATAATACCTTACTGGCTGATTCAGATGCAGATACTTTTGAAAAAATGTTTGATGAAGTAAAGAGAAAAACAACATGATGCCATCTAGGAAATACAGTAGAGAAATACAAAACAATGGAAAACAGAAAAGCAACACAACACAATCTCAGGGTTCACAGTGTGACCCAATATCCTGCAACATCTGGCTGGTCTATTACTTGTGAGGTCCAGTTTTGCCTCAAATAGTATCCTTCACCTTTCTGAGTGCTAGGATTACAAGCCTGAGTTACCATGCCTGGCCCAAAAATGTCTCTGTACATTAATATCTTTCCATTTCAATCTGGTTCTATGTCTACTCTATGCAACAGCTTTCTCCAAATGTATCTAGTGTCCCTTCTTCCACAATCCACAGGACACATTTTAATTCACACCTTACCTGATCTGTTGCATTTAATACTTTAAACGAGTTTCCTTGATACTTTTCTCCTGTCTTCCTTCCGTTATTCCTGTTTCCTCCTTCTTAATGTCCTCATTTCAGCTTCTTTCCTCTTCTCATGCCTCAAATGCATGTATCTTCCTCCCTAGGCCATTATCCTCTTTTATTTATGGCTCCAAGAACTATCCATATTCACAGAAGCACACTTTAAACTTTCTTGGTTTCCAACCCATATTACTTAATATTTACGTGTCTAAAAGACATCCCACAGATCTCCCTTAGAATTAAAAATAATGTAACTCAGTTCTTCAAATCAGTACATTCACCTCCTTATCCAAGACATGCCTTCCTACTTACACATCACCACTGTCTCTTCCTTATCTTCATAATTGTTCTCTCCTACTTTTCCGAATCACCCTTTACATGGCAACCAGTGATCTCTCTCTCTCTACCCAGCCCCACTTCCTGGGGACTGATCACCAGGTTTAACTGTGCTAAAAACACATTCTACCACTGACCTAACGTCCTAGTGGTCTTCCTCGCTTAAATTAAGCCCAAACTGGTCTCCATCTCCAGAGCTCACACAATCCTCCTGCCTCAAGCTCCAGGCCAGCGCTAACATGCCCAAGCTGGCAAGCAGTGATCTTTTTACAATACAAATGTAATTGCTCACACCTCTGCTTAGACCCCTTCAAAGCCTCTTCGTTGCCCTTAGGATAAAATAAATTTACACGATCTGGCATCATCAGGTCCCTCCCTTTGTCATAGACCTTAGGGTATTACCTTTTTCTTTAGTCACATTAGGCTGCTGGCAGCTCCAGAACATACGTGAGCCCCCCTCTCCACTTCACCCCCTGCCCGCCCCCCTTTCAATTCCCAACAGTCCTGCACGAGTCAGCTTAGGAGACATTTTCGACAGGAAGTGAGCGCTCAAAAGGAAAATACTGAAGGGATGAATTCCGAGAAAGACTCTGGGAAGCGCTGCAAGGTCCGGGTTTCAGAACGTCCGGGTGACAGGAAGTTCAAGGCAAAGGTTCAATCCAGATCTTGAACTTTCACCCAAGTTCACCGGGCAGTCCAACTCCTGTACTATTCCGCCCTTACGTGTCATGGCTGCCAGCCCCACTCTCCCCGTGGGCCTTGAAGCCTGATACCAGACGGCTCTGGCGCCACCAAGTCTTCCACAGACAAGCACGTTACTCTCTTCCACTTCTTAGAACCGCCCCGAAACCGCCGTTCAGAAAACCCTGCGTTGCCAGCTTGCCCCAAAGCAAGATGGCGGCCAGTCTCCATTCTCTCTCCCCAACGTGAAGCTAACCATTCCCGGCTTCATGCCGCTGCCAGGCTGCCCTCACCTAGTATGGCTGCCCGGCTCATGCCTCGTTATGGTCTCGAAGCCGACACGAACCGGCCAGGTTCCGGGAGGCGCTGTTCAGGATGCAGCCACCCCCGCCCGTCCCTCCCCTCCCCCACGCCCGCGGCGGCGGCGGCGGCGGCGGCGGAGGCGGCGGCGGCTGGAGCCCGGATGCGGCGCCGTGAGACGGGGCCCGGGAGAGCAGCGCGGATGGATCCAACATGGCGGCGCCGAACCTGAGCCGAGAGTGAGGCGGCGGGGCGGCCCGGGGTGGGGAGGGGGAGCCGAGTGGGACGGGGCGGGGCCGGGCGGGGCCGCGAAGGGCTTGGGGGAAGGAAAGTGGAGGGGGAGGCGGTGGCGACGTCCAGCCTGAGAACCTCCGGAGAGGGAGGTGACGGGACGCTGCCAGGTGGGGGAGGGGACCCGCCGAGGGGGGCGTGCAGGGGAGGTGGCAACTGTGGGAGAGGGCAGGGGTCGGGGCGCAGGGGTGCGAGCATGGGGAGGGGCGTAAACAAGGGCCCAGGCTGGGCCAGGCCAAGGGGTATTAAAGCGGCCGAGGTGGGGAGTGGGGCTGCGAGCCAGCGCGTTGAGAGGGGTAGGAGCTGGTAGGGGGGGGAGCCTGAGGGTGTGGAGGGGCAGGGGGGTTTGGGGGCGTGCGGTTGCAGGAAGGACCGGACTCCCCGTGAGCGCTGTTGGGAGGACGGGGTGGGGGGGGGACGGGGACGGGGAGAATTGGACTGGAGACGTTTGGGTGAAGGGAGGTGTTTTCAAAGTGTTAAAATTGGAAGTGGGAGCGGAAGGGCCTTGAGGGAGAATTGGGGTGGAAAAGGAGAGAGAGAGAGAGGAGGGCTTGGGGAAATGGGGAGAGAGTGTCGCTGAGACAGAGGTGATGTGTGCAAAGTGAGAGACCCGGAGGAAAGTTTGGAAGGAAAGGGAGCGAGGGCAGTGGAGCTGCACGGATGGTGGAGGCTTGGGGGTTTCCCTTCTTGCCCCCGTGGAAAGACGGCAGAGTTAAGCAGTATCAGTTGCAGCCAATTTTGATTGCCAGGCGCTTGGCTTTTAATAGGGTGGGAAGGGCAGAAAGGAATGGTCATGTGGGTTTGGAGAATTGGGGTCGAATGAGGGTTCAACCGGATTTGCTTTCCAAAACACTCTCTTGCTTGCTGCTTCCTTGTTTTTCCTGGTTACAAATAGGGAGACGTAAAGCACTTTTCTAGGGTTTTGTTTTGTTTTGTTTTGTTTTTTTTTTTTTGCAATTAGCCATACAAGAATGGGAAGAGAGACGTTACTGGAGCCTTATATATACCAAGGTGGAGGCTCTGGAAGCCTGAGGAGGATATAGAAGAGACAGGCTGGCATTTAGGTAATCAGGCTAATTAAATATGCTTTCCTTTACAGACCCTTCTTTACTCTTCAGGTACTAGGAGGGAAGGAGGGGTCAATATGCTTATTTAGAAGCACGTTTCTTACTACAGCTAGGCGTGAGTGGATGCTGCTTTAGTGGTTATCTTCTTCTCATTGTGTTCTAAAGGAAAAGGTGACGTTCGAGATTGATTCTGGTCTGATGAGTGAAGTGATGGGAAGGAAGTGCTTTCTTGGGCTGTAACTTTTTTCCTTCCAGAAAATAGATGGAATGAGGAATTGAGGAGAAGAGTGAGGCGCCACCAGGTTTTTCCCAGAGGTTGTTGAGTTGAGGCTTTTCTTGCTATGAGCCATTGAGATTGGGAGTTCTTGGGTTGATACTAGATCGTGAGTTGACAGTGAGAGGGGACCTGGGGGACTTTGTTATATTTGAGTTCTCTTCTGTAGCTTGGAGTAGTTCGTTCAGTGAAATGACTTTAAGCTCCGATAACTTTTTTTTTTTTTTTTTTTTTTGCCACTGACGTTGACTAAGTGGACCTTTGAAGTTTTAAAATAAAGCTTGAAATTTTACTCTTTCCCCCTTATTTGTTTTTGTTTTTCTGCTGGCTTTGAAACTTGTGCTAGGAAGAGACCTGGGAAATTAAATTTCTTGCAAAGGTAAGTCTGGAACTTTTTTTTTTAATTATTATTTTCCAACAGTGGAAGGGAATGGAAATGATTTGAAAAGTGTTGGGGTTGAGGCTAATTAATGAGGTAGAGAAAACGAGTTTCCCTCCCTCCTGAGTTCACTAAGGTTTGCTGCAGACACTCCTCAGGTGACTGGAGATAGATAGCAGGAGGGAAAAGGACACTCCGTGTCTCGGGGCAAGGTCTCACCTTTGGTTTGCTACTGTCTAGCCTCCGGGTCATCTCTGAGTGACACGTTTAACGTACGGAAAGCTGTGCTCTTGTGCGTGGTCTACGAACTGTTTCTCTTGGAGGGTGACTGAGGGACTTCAGTGGGAAGGCTTTTCTTCTAGTTGACTGTCTCTCGCAGCTGTTCAGAGTTCTTGGGATTTTTTTTTTAAAGACATACTGTGTAATTCTGCCTTCCAGATATATTTGGTTACGTTTTCCTAGTCCCCACCATCAGGAAAGTGCTTCACATGCACTTAACTGTCCTGAAGGTTTTCCATGTAGTGGTCGCTTCAAGGTTCAAGCCATTCTCCCCACCCCCAGACAGGGTTTCTCTGTGTGACAGCTCCAGCTGTCCTGTAGCCCAGGCTGGCCTCGAACTCACAAAGATCTGCCTGGCTCTGCCTCCTGAGTGCTGGGATTAAAGGCGTGAGCCGCCGCCGCCCGGCAAGCCATTCTTTTTTTAGACAGGTTCTCACTGTGTAGTCCTGTCTGACCCATAATTTGCTATGTAAGCCAGGCTGGCCTCGAACTCAGAGATCTGCCTGCCTCTGCCTCCCTAGTGTGGGGCTCAAAAGAGTGTACCACCACACCTGGCTATTGTCACTCATTTTTTTTCTTCCATGTGACTTTCTTCTAAGGGCTTCTGAGAGAGTCAAATATTACTTTTTTTTTTTTTCTTGTGAAAATATAGATGTTATTCCTGTTAGGAAGAAGCTACCATTTTCATTTCAAGATATTTCTTCTACATATTCTTTGCTTCTGATAAGTCAAAGTACTTTAAAAAGTTTGAGTTGCCAGGCGGTGGTGGCACTTGCCTTTAATCCTAGCACCTGGGAGGCAGAGGTAGGTGGATCTCAGAATTTGAGGCCAGCCGGGTCTACAGAGTGAGTTCCAGGACAGCCAGGGCTACATAGAGAAACCCTGTCTCAGTTAAAAAAAAAAGTTGTCATTTCTAGATGGGAGAGTCTGGACTGCTTGGGCATGGAAACCCAGTAGAGAATAATCTATCAGGAAGAAACCGTCTAGGCACATATAGACTCTTAATTGGCTCTTGGTTATTTCAGATCTCCCTAAAGGAAGACAAGCTAGAACTCCAGGAAATTCAGCAGTTCATCAGAATCTAGAACTATTCTGTGCTAGGGATGTAGCTCAGTGGTAGAGCATTTACCTACTTATGCCCAAGGCCCCTAGGTTTGATCCCTAGTACTCTTGTTTATAGTTGTATTTTTTTGTTTGTTTTTATATAGAGTCTCACTCTCTAGACCACGTGGCCTTGAACTCAGAGATCCACCTGCTTCTGCCTCCCAGGTGCTGCGATTAAAGGAGTGCCACTGTCCTTGGCTGACTGTTGCTTTTTGTCTCTTGGTAGTTAGCTGTATATTTGATACCAACACAAGAGTTCTTTCTAATCTTCTGTTTGGAGGAGTGTGTTCTGGTCACTGTGGTATCTTCCATCTAGGAGCTCTGTGTCTAGGCTGAGTTCCCTTGCCACTGAAAGCTGAGTCTAATTTGGGTTAAGAGGAAGTTGACATTCTTTTCATCCTGAAGTTAGATTCTTAGACACCCTGGCTGGGTTGCTGAGTTAACTCACAATTCTAGATGATAATTAAGTGGGGAGAGCTGCTTACCAGCCTGCATACCAGCCTCTTGATATTACTATGGAAGACATGCCTTGGGAAATGCTTGCTTCTGTGTTTTGTGTTCTTGAATAGTGTAAGTCGGATTGGTGACCTAACAAGGAAGGGTCTGCTATTTAGTCTTGTTTCAGGACTTTATAAATGGCACTGAGGCTAAAGATGAGGATCATTTGTGCTAGTCTTGAAGAGGATGGCATTTTCTTATTCCCCATACAGTTTCGTATTGAACTAGGTCAAGTAGACCTCCTGGGATGGACCAGAAGGGAGTATGTCTCTACCACCTGCTATTCACCTGAATGGCAACAGCAGGTGATGGAGCAGGCATTGCTGGGGTGAGATGAAATTCCTTTGTGCTAGTTCGATTTATGAATTAAATGTGCTATGTCTTGACGGGCCTTCCTTTTCTTCTAGACTATGATTGGATTGTTTTGATTTGAAGAGACCCGATAGCTTCCTCCTCTAGATCTAGTAAGGAAAGTGACATGCATCCTTTTGACCCTTCATCATGTCTCACTTAAAATGGGATTCTCAACCTTAGTCCTATAGACATTTGGTCCAGAAAAATTTTTGTTGTTAGTGATTGTTCCATGCTTTATAGGTTGTGTAACAGCATCCTGACCTCATTGTATGCTTGACAATCAAAACTGTCTCCAGTCATTGCCAAATATCTCCTGGTGGGGCAAATTGCTCCTGGTTGAGAACCACTGACCTAGACGCCCTGATGGTTCCTAGATCACTTTCTACTATCTAGGACTTAAAGGTGATTCTTTTCCCCTCCCTCTCAAGTGAAGGGAGTTAATCTCAGAGGATTGAGACCTACTGTAGAATTACATTGATTATATAATTACATTAATTATATAATTAGGACTATAGTGTTTTATTTTGCCTCATTTTCCAGGGACAGAGTATGTGGGGGTAGTTTTTCTTATTTGCTTGGGGTTTTAGGACACTTTGAATTAGGGACCCAAGGAACAACCTTCTCTTCTGATTGGTTGGACATGAAGCCTGCCCATCTGTTTTCTCTGGGATTCTTATAATCAGCAGCTGGTCAAGAGAACAGGTGGGATAGGGACCATGGAAGAGTTGCAGGGACTCTTAAGGAAGCTCAGTTTTCTCCAGCTACCTACTTGAATAAGAAGCTATTTTTCCTCAGCAACTCTATTTGTACCTAGTGACAGCAGGTGAAGCAAGAGAGGAAGAAACAAGGGAAGCTGGTCTGCAGTTGAAGAAGGATGTTTTCTCAGCTGTTGCCCCTACTTTGGGTAGGATATCTAGGCTCTCAAAACTACATGGGGATTATATTTCCTCTTTACTTGGATTTCTCCTTTTTCTTTTTAAAAATTATTTATTTTTTGTTTGTTTTGTTTGAGATTCTCTTTGTAGCCCTGGCTGTCCTGGAACTCGCTATGTTGACCAGGCTATCCTGCCTGCCTCTGGAGTGCTGGGATTAAAGGCATACATACAATACACCTACCAGCCTTTTTTGTTTGTTTGTTTGTTTGTTTGTTTGTTTATAAAGGGAAGGAGTCTACACTTTCTCTGTTGGCTCACTGAGGGAGAGAGGACCAGGTTCTATTGCTTTTCAGCTAAGTCATCATCATGGTTCTTCTGAAATAGCTTACCATTCTGTTTTTGGTCCTAGAAATGGGATCCAAGGCCTTGTGAGGGCTGAGCATCACTACCACTGAGTTACATCCAGTGTTTCTCGGTTTCTGTCTTGTACTTTAGCCAGTATCTTCCTGTGTAAAGTGGTCAGAACACCATCTTGTTGAATAGGGTGGTTTGGTGTGGGTAGTTTTTTATGGTATGGAGACAGCTCTGGCTAGCTAGAATGTGTGGTTGGTTACTGACCACTGAATGTGCTGCTGTGCCCACTCCCCACCCGGCCCATTCTAGACAGGTTTCACTGTAGAACTCAGACTGGCCTTGAACTTGTTACCTGTCTCAGCCTCCCTAATTCTGTGATTATAGGCATGCGCATGCACCACCACGCTTGATTGACACGTGTCTTTTTGGTAGGGTCCTCTCTCACTCTTAGACTCTGATAAGTTTGTTTTTTAACTGGTATTGCATATATTGTTGACCTCTTAGAAATTAAGTTCAATTCTCAACAACAGGCTGTTTCTACAGATGTCTACTACTAGTTATTAGGAATATAAAGATGAGCTGGACGTGGTGGAGCATACCTTTAATCTCAGTACTCAGAAGGTAGAGGCAGGTAGATCTTCCAGTTGGAGGTCAGTTTGGTCTACATAAAGAGTTCCAGGACAGCCAGAGACCCTTTCTCAAAAAACCACCACGTCCCCCAAAGTATTGATGGTGGTAATACGTGCCTGTAATCCTAGCATTCAAAAGGCTCAGATAGGATGATTGAAAGTTCATTGCATGCCTAGGTTACATAGCAAGTTCAAGACCAGTTTGGGCTACACCTTGAGACATTGTGTCCAAAAAAAAAAAAAAAAAAAAAAAAAAGATTTGGAGAACAGAGAGTTCTTGAAAGAGTCAGTTGCTGGAGCTGGTGAAATGGCCCAGGAGGTTAAGGCATGTGTTACCGTGGTTAAGGCATGTGTTACCGAGCCTGACAACCTGATTTCCATCTCTGGGACCCACTTGGTGGAAAGATGTCCTCTGACCTCCACACGTGCACTGTGGCCATATGCACACACACAAATAAACTGAATACCAATTAAAAAACAGTTGTAAAAGCCAGTTGCAGTTGTACAGTTGAGACAGTGATTGGAATCTGAACCGTGGCAGTGGCAGTAGAAGAGGACATTTAAGAAATAGTTTGTGAGGGCTGGGGAGATGGCTCAGTGGTTAAGAGCACTGGTTGCTCTTCCAGAGGTCCTGAGTTCAATTCCCAGAACCCACATGGTGGCTCACAACCATCTGTAATGAGATCTAGCACCCAGGCAGAACACTGGATACATAATAAATAAATAAATCTTAAAAAAACAATAACAATAGTGTGTGTTGTACAGTAGGAATTAAAAACCGACTGCATGGTTGGAGGTGGTGGTCAGGGTAGAACAGTTCTCAGTAGTACTATCTTGCAAGCTAGTAAGAATGAAGAACTAGAAAGTGGAGGTGAAAACTGTTAAGACTAGATGATTGGTTGATATTACCCTGGGTAAGTGTGTGAATCAAAATCAGGGCTGTGATTGGTTCTTGGCAGGGGTTTGTTACATGCCACCTGTGAGGAAGGGTTAGTTAGTTTGTTTTTATATTGCTCTGCTTTTGAGATCCAATGGCTCAGAGTGGACTCAAACTCCCAATCCTCCCATAGCATGAGGCTTCTCAGTGTGCAGGATTATGGCATGTGCCACGATACTCACTTTTACTCCTGAGATTTTGAAGTTAAGGGACATGCTTAAAGTCACACAGCTACATTTGTAATGACACAGTCAGAATTTAAACTAGTTCCAGCTAGTGACTTATAACTGTTCATCTGATTCAGTTTCTCTATCAAAGATTGTATTCTCAACTTTTTGGTTTTACCTATGTTTAAGAACAGGATGGTGGTGGTGCTTGAAGGCAGATCTCTGTGAGTTCGAGGCTAGCCTCGTCTACAGAGAGAGTTCCAGGATAGTCAGGGCAACACAGAGAAAAGCAGTCTTGAAAAAAATAAAAAATAATAACTAAATAAATAAATGAGGCCAGGCATGGTGATGCCTGCCTTTAATCCTAGCACTCAGGAGGCAGAAGCATGCAGATCTCTGAGTTTGAGGTCAGCCTAGTTTACACGGTTCTAGGACAGCCAGATTTACATAGTGGCTTAGAACTCTGTAGACCATTATGTGGTCTCAAACTCACAGAGATCCTTCTGAGTTCTGGGATCAAAGGGGTACACTGCCACACCCAGATGTTACTCTCTCTTTTTTTTTTTTTTTTTTTGGTTTTTCGAGACAGGGTTTCTCTGTGTAGCTTTGCGCCTTTCCTGGCACTCACTTGGTAGCCCAGGCTGGCCTCAAACTCACAGAGATCCGCCTGGCTCTGCCTCCCGAGGGCTGGGATTAAAGGCGTGTGCCACTACCGCCCGGCCAGATGTTACTCTCTTACTGTATTTTGTTGTTGTTTCTGTAAGACAGGGTTTCAGTAAATAGACCAGGTTGGCCTGGAACCAGATCCTAGCACCTCAGCCTCCTCACTGTTGGTTACAGGCATGTGGCTCCATGACCAGCAAATCAGTGTCTGAAGGGACCAAAAGCAGTGTTTTGAGGGCAAGAGGGAAAATCTGGATAACATGAAATAAAAAAAAAAAAAAACACACAAAATTTGAGGTCGTATCTTGTAGTCCAGGCTGGCCTTAATCTCGCTGTATAGCTGAGGATGGCCTTGAACTTCTGATTCAAGTACTAGGATTATAGGCATGCTTTATCACACTGGCTTGTTTTGTTTGAGATATGGTCTATCTATGTATCCCTGGCTGGACTGCAACTTGCTGTGCAGACCAGAATGACTTTAAACTTAGGGCAATCCTCCTGCCTTTGGCTCCTGAGTGCTGTTAAGTACAGACGTGTACTCTCATGTGTAGCTGCAATAGGAACTTCTGAACTATGCCATACTAAAATTGCACAAAACATTCTCACTCAAGGAAGTGACTGTGTTCCTCCAGTAGGATCTGGACTTAGGGTGTTATCTGTTGAGTATGAAGATCTTTAGTATTGTTTTTGTTTGTTTTGCTTTTGCCTTTTTTTTTTGAGACTGGGTCTCTCTGTAGCCTTGACTGTCTTGGAACTCTGTGATTTACTTGTCTCTGCCTCCTGGGTGCTAAGATGAAAGGCATGCACCACCACACCCAGCATGAGTTTATTTTTTTTATTTTTTTTTTTAGTAAACATTTTGTGATATTTAATAATATATTAAGCAGCGTACTGTTAGTAGCATGTTGAGCAGTACAGATAAATAAAGTTAGTTGCTACCAGTGTGTGGCTCATGGGTTCTTGTCCTGTCTTACAGGACACTGGAGATTGCAGCTGCTGAGCAGAGATTCTGGAAAGCACTCTGTCCCTGAGCCTCTAGCATGGCGGGCCTGAAGCGGCGGGCAAGCCAGGTGTGGCCCGAAGAGCATGGTGAGCAGGAACATGGGCTCTACAGCCTCCACCGTATGTTCGACATCGTGGGCACCCACCTAACGCACAGAGATGTTCGTGTGCTTTCTTTCCTCTTCGTTGATGTTATTGATGACCATGAGCGGGGACTCATCCGAAATGGACGTGACTTCTTACTGGCACTGGAGCGCCAAGGCCGCTGTGATGAGACTAACTTTCGCCAGGTGCTGCAGCTGCTGCGCATCATCACTCGCCATGACTTGCTGCCCTACGTTACTCTCAAGAAGAGACGGGCTGGTGAGGGCTTACGGGGTCTGGGAGCACTTGAATATGAGAAGACTTGTGGGAGGCCAGGAGTGCTTAGCACAGGAGTCTAAAAGGGAGGTGGTCTTGCCCTAGGCAGTACTAGAGAATAAACTGTGAGACTCTTGGGGAGAAGGCAGGTGTGTATTTTTCTTGAGTGCCTCCTTCTCCTCCTGCAGTGTGCCCTGATCTTGTAGACAAGTATCTGGAGGAAACATCAATTCGCTATGTGACCCCCAGAGCCCTCAGTGATCCAGAGCCGAGGCCTCCCCAGCCCTCTAAAACAGGTGAGAAGATGTTACTTGTAATTTTCGTAAGAGAATATCGATCCCATCACATGCCTGGCTGGGCCAACATCAATGAAAGGATGCAGTCCCTCTTCATCTACCCCATGAAAACCGTCAGAGGCTGGGGAGGGGGCTCAGTCTGTAACATGCTTATTGCATAAGCGTGGAGACCTGAGTTCAGAGTCCCAGCACCGACACAGGAAAAGCTGGGCAGTCAAAAAAAAAGTGTCTGTAATCTCAGTCGTTGGAGAGGCAGAGAAGGTGGATCTCTGGAGCTCACTAGCCAACCAACCTTAGCACATTGGTGAATGTAAGGGTCAGTGAAAGGCCCTGTCTAAAATGTACTGGGGAGAGAATTGAGGAAGGTGCCCAGTATTGACCTTTGGCCTTCGAATACAGGCACACCCATACGAATACATCCTGTGAACATGGACACATACAACTCAGATGAGGTCTGCTTTGTCTAGATCCAGTGTTTGCTCTCACATCAGATCCTCCTTTTAGATCACTTAAAAAAAAATCAGTTTACTTTATGTGTATGACTATTTTGTCTGCATACATGTTGAACCATCTCTGCAGCCTCTAGGTCATTTTTTTAAAATTTATTTTTATGTATATGAGCGTTTGCCTGCATATTTGTATGTGTACCACGTGTGTGCCTGTTTCCTGTGGAGGTCAAAAGAAGTGTCAGCTCCCCTCATAATGGTGTTACAGATGATTGTAAGCCACTATGTAGGTGCTGGAAACTGAACCTGGGTTCTCTTCAAGAGCTACAAGTGCTCTTCACCACTGAGCCATCTCTCCCAACTTATTGCGTTTTTTGAGACAAAGTTTCTGTTTTCTCTGTGTAGCAGTCCTGGCTGTCCTGGAACTCAGTTTGTAGACTAGGTTAGCCTTGGACTCAGAGATCTGCCTGCCTTTGCTTCCCAAGTGCTGGGGAGTAAAGGCTGCTCCACCACTGCCTGGCCTTCTCCCAACTTTTTCTTTGAGACTTCCTATTTACCCAGGTAAGTCTAGTACTCTGTGTATTCCAGGCTGGCCTTGAACTCAGAGATTTTTATTTTTCTTTATTTTTTTTCCAGAGCTGAGGACCAAATCCAGGACCTTGTGCTTGCTAGGCAAGTGCTCTACCACTGAGCTAAATCTCCAACCCCCCTTCCATTACTGTTTAAGTGCTGGGGTGACAAATTTCTTCCACCATACTTGGTATACCTCCGCCATGCTAGAGTTGAGCCCAGATCTTCATTAATGTTAGGCAGACATTTGATCACTGGGCTATATCCCTCAGCCTTCAGGTTACATCATCAATACTGCTTTTATTATTAAGTGTAAATGATTCCTTTGCATATTCCAAGTGAAGTATTTGAAGTTTTGCTTTTAAAACCTTGTGTTTTCCATTTATTTTCTGCTCAGTGCCTCCCCACTATCCTGTGGTGTGCTGCCCCACTTCAGGTTCTCAGATGTGTAGTAAGCGGCCAGCCCGAGGGAGAGCCACACTTGGGAGCCAGCGAAAACGCCGGAAGTCGGTGACCCCAGACCCCAAGGAAAAGCAGACATGTGGTAAGGAAATTCGAGGATTCTAGAGATGTAGACTTGAGGGAAAATACCAAGGACTCCTGGGATAATGGGCAGTGTGTTTTTCAGTGCAAGGCAACCTTTGGTTGCTGCTGTCAGGTCAGGTGTAGTTTTTATGAGATTATCCTTTTGGCAATGGTATATTAATGGTAAAATTCTTTTTAGTTATTATTAAGTTAAAGGAATGCCAATATGACATCCTTATTACAGGATGAACCAAGTCAAGACAGAGAATTAAACTTTTGCACTTTTTTCCCCCTGAGACAGGGTTTCTCTGTGTAGTTTTGGTGCACTTTTGCACCTTTTAATAAAATAGCTGTTATAAGCAAGGTGCTGGTTGTGAGTAACCTGAGCATATGCACTGGAGGGAAGCTCCAGCATTGAGACAAAGGCTTCAGGACCCAGTGAAGAACTAGTTCTGGGGAGGGATGGGAAGCTGTGACAAGAGGGTTTCTCCTCTGCCGGTTTTGCTTGCTTTTCTAGCTTTGGATGTAAACACAGTCCTGACTATAACCCACTTTCCTTCCATCTCTCCCAGACATCAGGCTTCGAGTCCGGGCGGAATACTGCCAGCATGAGACTGCTCTGCAAGGCAATGTCTTCTCCAATAAGCAGGACCCACTTGAGCGCCAGTTTGAGCGCTTTAACCAGGCCAACACTATCCTCAAGTCCCGGGACCTGGGCTCCATCATCTGTGACATCAAGTTCTCTGAGCTCACCTACCTCGACGCATTCTGGCGCGACTATATCAATGGCTCGTTATTAGAGGCACTGAAAGGTGTCTTCATCACAGACTCTCTCAAGCAAGCTGTGGGCCATGAAGCCATCAAGCTGCTGGTGAACGTGGATGAGGAGGACTATGAGCTGGGCCGACAGAAACTCCTGAGGAACTTGATGCTGCAAGCATTGCCCTGACCTTCCCTGTCTCACCTCTCTGGGGATTGTTGGCTCCATCACCTCTGGAGCTTACATACTGTTCTGGGGTTCGTTCTCTGCCCTTCAACCAATCACACCACCTTTTCTTTTTTCTTTCTTTCTTTCTTTTTTTTTTTTAAGGAAAAGACAAAGGAAAGTGGAAATGGTGTTCCCTCCCCCTCCCTGCACCCATGTGCCTGGGCTTCCCCTCTGTTTCCTGTTGCCACTTCCCCCTAATGTGTGTCTCTACAGCCACCTTACCACTGAGCCGTAAGACAAGTGTATAGGGACGGAGTCTATGGAACATAGCCTTTGTAAGGGACTGAACGTTGCTTTCAGGTGCATCGAGGGGTAATCAATACTTATGGCTTTATGAGGGCTCTAAAATTTTGTCTGAAAAACCAAAGGGCTGTGAGTAAAGGAGCTGTGTGGAAGGTGGGACTCTGAAGTGTATTTTGGAAATTAATTACCACCTTCTTCCAAATTATAGAATTTTTTAAAAACAAAGAAGCTGTGGCCCTTTCCACTCTCTCCTGGCCTCTGGTGCTGCTCCTCTCTGCCTTTCCTTCATTCCATGGCTCCATACCCCTGCCTGGGGTGGCTCCCTCCTTTCCCCTGTCAGATCCTCGCCAACAGAGTAGGTGACTGGGCCAGACCCCACCCCTGCCCAACTGTGCTGTACATGCGAACACCAACACACAGGATGGACAGAGGAGAGGGTGCTGGTTAAAGTATACTTCCTCTGAAAAGAGTGGGGGAGTGTGACGTGTTCCTCCCATTTCTAGTGAAAATCACAAATGCACTCTTACCCTACCCCAAGCCCCTTTGCCCTCGCTTCCTTCTGGCTTGAGAGAAAATGAGGTATTCAGTATCAACTACCTTTCCTCCTCTGGAGAAGGGGGCTAGGACATGCACTGAGCCTTGTTGCACTTT
Source organism: Peromyscus maniculatus bairdii (assembly GCF_049852395.1). NCBI lineage: Eukaryota > Metazoa > Chordata > Mammalia > Rodentia > Cricetidae > Peromyscus > Peromyscus maniculatus. Next base: position 80,407,461 of record NC_134862.1, read on the forward strand.
CTTAGGTAGGGAGGCATGTTTGAGCCAGGAGGCCTTCAAGTGGAGCCTATTCAAGCAGGTACCATGCCACCTCCCCTCCCAATCCCCAAAGGAAACGCCCAGACAGACATTATGATTATTATTATATTTTTTTCAAGGCCAGTGCTGCTCAGCTCTCGGCGTAACTCAGTTTTCATGAAATAAACACTGACTATGTAAAATTTTACTTTTCTGAAACTGAAATCCGAGGTCAGGTCAAAGTCTCTTCTTCCCCGTGAACTTGAACCTGTGTTCCATTAAGAGAGTTTAAGGCTCTGCAAGTGAAAGGAGCTGTGCTTGGGTCCTGCCTGCAAGTCACAGCAGCATCCCCTCACAGCCGTGTGCGCGCGCGCGCGCATCTCTGTGTGTCTCAACCCCAGCACAAGTTAAAAGGCTTAAGACAGCGGACCCAGGCTGCCGTACAGGTCAGGTCGACGGTGCTGGAACACAGGCAGGTGTTGGCGCATCTGTTGCAGAAAGTTGAGGTCGATTCGGGCAAGGCAGAGGCCTGGTCCCTCAGAGCAGCGGGCCACCACTGTACCCCAGGGGTCTACCACCATGCTGTGGCCGTGGCTTGCTCTTGTCTCGTGGTGGCGTCCGCACTGTGCTGCTGCTATTACGTAACACTGAGAGTCAATGGCACGGGCCCGCAGCAACACCTGAGAACGAGAAGTGTGTGCACTCCAGTACCACAGCAAGGAACAGGCAAGTGACAAGACATGGGCACTGCAGGCCCGTCTACTCATCGACCAATCTGCTCGTCAACCAGAATTAGTGACTACATTAACATGACTCACACCTATCTGAGGAATCAATTTCCCCACTAGATGGGAAGAAAATCCTTTCAAGTAGAAAGAACAGAGGAGGAGATCTAGTTTGGTTGGTTGCTTGTTTGTATTTTGTGTTTTTTGAAGTAAGGCCGTACTGTGTAATCCTGGCTGGCCTGGAACCCACAGAGATCTGTCTGGCTCTGCCTCACAAGGCTTGTGCTACCATGCCCCACTGTTTTCAGTTTTATTTTTCGAGACAGGGTTACTCTCTGTAGCCCTGGCTGTCCTAGAACTTGCTCTGTAGGCCAGGCTGGCCCTGAACTCAGAGATCTGCCTGCCTCTGCTTCTAGGTGTGTGCCACCACTGCCTGGCATCTATTTTGATTTTTTTGAGTCAAGGTATTACTATGTAGAACATGTTGGCCTTGAACCTGTGGCAAACCTCTAGAGTGCTTGGGATTTAGCTTTGTTCCACACTGCTAAGAGTACAATTAAAAGGAGTCCTTCTGTTTTGAAGAGGCATTCTCTTACCTCCCAGTGGGCGGGGCCTGTAACAGACCCAAAGGCTGAAGGATAAGTAAGTATTTCTGCCCCAGCTTCAGCCAATTTCAGAGAAAGTTCAGGGAACCGCATGTCATAACAGATTGCTAGACCGACCTGAAATGAAAAACAACCCACTCATCATCTCTGTCCTGTTTATAACGTCTAGTACCTTCATTATCTTACTCCAAAGAGAGATGGTACCACTTTTTCAATATATTCCTATTTCCTTCTCAAACTCCCACCTTGCCTGCTGGTGTGCTGACGGGTGGCTCAAGAGTTCGTCCAGGCATGGTAGAGTTGCTTTCCCGCATAGGCCCCTGACCTGGGATCTCTACATCGCATAGATGTGTCTTCCTGTAACTGGCCACTACTAGTCCTAGAGTAAGAGATAAAGAGAAAATACTCAGTACAGCCACTCCAGAAGTCCAGCTCAGCTCTTCTCCCATAGAGTAATTTATAAGCTAAGAACAGAAGTACAAAACCCGCTAAAGCCAAACAGTTGAGAAAATAATGCTGAAGGATCTGAGTTGAAGATAGAAAAGCCTGGAAAGAGGCAAGCTAAAATGTTATTAAGTCTCACCCTCGTTGTTCAGAAGCACATGACAATTGTAGATTTTCTGAGTCTGCTCCCAGTCTTGGCCACGCTCATGGAAGCCACCCAAGGACAGCCAGATTCCACATTCCCTGGGGGGAGGGGACACTGACAACTCAAGGCTCTACCCCCTCTGTGTGGCAATACAGGAACACTGCCCCGTAGTGATTCCACTCCCCTCCCACCCGTGTACCTGGCAAGCTGGCTATATCGTCCCAAAAGGTCCCCATCCAGTGGCTCAGACAGTCGTAATGTCTCGGCAGGATTTCGTGCAATGAAGTCAAATGCCTCAGGCAGGAAAGCCAGGCAAGCACCCAGTCTGGCCGCCTCTCGAACCAGCTCAGCACATGTTTTAAAGTTCTCTTGCTTGTTTGGTGTTGATGTTACCTGGCACACAGCCACCAGGGGCAGCTCCCAGGAAGTTGATGAGGACACCGCCATGGCTCTGGGCCTGTGAACGGCACAGGTAGTGTTCTCAGATTTGCTAACATGGAGAAACCCAGAGGCTCAAGTGGGATGGGCCAGAAACCTCGATTTTTTTTGGGGGGGGGGACGACAGGGTGTTTTGTAGTCCAGGCAGGTCTTGTTATGTAGCTGAGGATGACCTTAAACTCCTGATTAATCCTCCTCCTGTTTCCCAAGTGCTGAGATTACAGGTGTGTCCCACCATCCCTAGCGACTTCTTTCCATCCTTACAGAGCTTAACCCCAGAGCCACTGGAGTTCACTTATTAAACGTTTGGTGGGTGGCAGACACCTTTGTCTCCGACTATGCAGTTATAAACACGGACTGAGCAGCAATGTGGCAGGCAGAGAACATTAGGAAACATGTTACCTGGGCTGAGTACAAAGTACTGAGATTCGAGGTAATCGGTGTCCGGTACACAGAAGGGACAGGAGCTGGCGAGGCGGCCTGGTGATGAAGCCCAGCCTGAAGAAGGTGAGAAATCAGGACACCTAGCCCTCTTTCAAGCAGTAAGTTTCTAGAATCATCTGCCATTTCCAAGCTTAGCCAGTAATTTCCTCCCCCAAGACTTCAAAAACACCTTTTTTTTCCTTTTCTTTTCCTTTCTTTTTACTATTAGTAGCTATGGAAAGAGATCATAAAACGGGAAAATGGGAGAGGAGACCATGATCCGTGCCTCAATACCTCAACTTCCAGTGATCTCACATTAAAACTGAAGCCCTTTTTCCTCTGCCAAACGTTTCCGCAGTTCAAGTCATCTCATGGAACCTTCCTCGCTTCCCCAATTCTCTCTTCTGGGCTGTGCCACCTGCACAGTTTTATAGACTCAACACGTATCTTTCCCCTTACACCAGTATCTCAGAAGGAAAGGTCACTCTCCCTTGATCCCCACCATCTCGAGGTGGGTAGGGGGCACAGGACCAGATCCCGACCCTAGAGCCCGCCCTCTGATTAGCGCGCCCTTCCCCGCCTCTCCCTGGGGCAAGAATCTCCGTTGCCCAAGTTAAAGCATCGCAGGTGGAATTCACCGCAGCGGGCAGGGTTGGGGAGTAGGTCCTACATGAAGACACAGCCAAAACCATTCGCAGGGTCGATCTGAGGAGCTTCCCGGAGCCAGAAGGGCAGGGGCAAGTGGGTGGTAACTACCAGACCGGATGTGACGCAGTGCGAGTGCGCAGGCCGGAAAGCTTGCAGGTGGCGAAGATGGCGGACAGCGGCGGTCGTGTGAGCAAGAGCAGCGGGAGCAGCACGGGGAAGGGGGCGGTGTCGGCCGAACAGGTGAGGATCCGCGGGCGCTGAGGGCAACTGGGTCCACGTCGGGTTCGTGCAAGGAATAGGGTTTGTGGCTTTAGCCCCTTCCACGTTCTGCGTGGTCACACGCAGGGGCCGGGGAGGGTGGTGGTGGGGGTGTCTTTGGAGGTGATCACGAACCCTCCTAGGGCGTGAGGGGTGGTGTGTAGATGAGAGCCACGCCCGCGGGGTGGGAGGGCGAGTCGAGCGGGAAAGCCCTGAGGTGCGGGGTCGGGGAGGGTGTCCTGGTCTTTAAGGTAATGGGTCATCGTTTTCCCCGTCTCCGAGATACCGTAAAGAGGGTACGGGTTGGCGTGGCATCTAGTAACCGGTCCCAGAGGGTATTGGTCAATTAATTGTTGAGTCTGTGACTCTAAAACCGCGTTCACCGTCGCCGACACTCTGCAGAGCCACGTGACTCAGACTCGACCAGTTTGGTCTTCTTTAACTATTGTAACGAAGGAGTCTTCATTAGATTGGCTTTGTGGTTTGGTTTGGTTGGTTGGTTGGTTGGTTGGTTTTTGGTTTTGGGCTGGAGGATGGAGGTTGCGACAGGGTCGATCTAGGTAGGCCTGGCTTTTCTGCAATTCACTGTGTAGACCAAGCTGGCCTGGAACTCAGAGATCTGCTTTTCGCTGCCCCTGGGAATCTCAAATTCTGGGATTAAAGTCCTGTGTCACTATGCCGGGCCAGGGTTGTTTGGTCTTTGAGACATGGTCTCACTAAGTAGCCCAGGCTAGCCTCGAACTCGCTCACTGTGTTCTCGGAGTGTAGATTGACTCAGAAGAAACCAAAAACCCTTTTCTAATCCCAGTTTGCTTTTCCTGCTCTACATAACATCGGGATACGTCAGACCAGAAAGGCCTTTGTGGTATGGAAACTGCCTTGTTAATCGTGGGACTAGTGTTTAATCGATATCAGAAGAAAAATCACACAATTGAAATGAAAAGAATTGAAGTCAGGGGTTTAGCTTAGTGGGTCAAGTGGAAAAGCACTACTGAAGTGTATGATATGGGAGGGTGTTCAGGTCTCTGGGTTGGAGGCTCAGGGGTTGGGGTATGTGTGTATTGAACAGTTATTTTAATCATAGATACTTTTGTCAGTTAATTGTTCAACAGTCAGTACAGGCAGGTAAAGGTATTAGTATAAAGACTTTTTTTTTTTTTTTTTTTTTTTTTTTTGGTTTTTCGAGACAGGGTTTCTCTGTGTAGCTTTGCGCCTTTCCTGGGACTCACTTGGTAGCCCAGGCTGGCCTCGAACTCACAGAGATCCGCCTGGCTCTGCCTCCCGAGTGCTGGGATTAAAGGCGTGCGCCACCACCGCCCGGCTAGTATAAAGACTTTAAAACCTGCCCTATCAAAGAACATAATCTGTTGGGACAAGAAAAGGGGGAGTTTTCATAATTCTACTGTGAGGAAGAAAATAAGTGCACTTCTCTTAGAAGTGCAGCGAATATTTGAGGATGGAGGAGGTCGCACCTCTGACACAGTGGAAAAAATAACAAAACCTAATGCTTTCTGAGGGCCTGTCTTGTGTTAGGCTCTGCTGAACACAGAGAAATGGATAAATGAAACAGACCTTGTCTTCAGTTTGGTCAGAGACTCATTAAACAACAAGATAGCCAAGTGTGGTGGCTCATACCTGTCTTCCTGCTGGATTACCATGTGGGTTGCATGCCAGCCTGGGCTACATGGTGAAACACAGTCTCAGAAACAACCAAGACAGACAGAAAGACAAATAAAACAACGAGACTTTAAAATTTTAATTTAAAAAATTATTTTATGGGCCAGGCATTGGTGGCTCACACCTTTGATCCCAGCACTTGGGAGGCAGAGGCAGGAGGATCTCTGTGAGTTCCAGGCCAGCCTGGTCTGAGAGCTAGTTTAGTTTCAGGACAGCCAAGCTACACAGAGAAGTCCTGTCTCAAGGAAACTGAATAAACAAACAAACAAATAAATGCTAGCTGGATGGATAGATAGATAGATAGATAGATAGATAGATAGATAGATAGATAGATAGATAGATAGATAGATGCTAGTAAGGGGCTCCAGAGATGGCTTTTGCAGAGTCCCAAGTTTAGTTCCCAACACCCGTGTTGGTTAACAGAATAGGCAGGAGCATCATTGCAGACAGGGAAAGGGCCAGTGAGAGCAGCAGAAAGGGAAAAGCACAAGAAGCAGCCTGACTTGACAAAAACCTGCTTTCCTGGAAACCAGCCTGTGTCATGATACACACACTTACACATGTACATTATGTATGCACATATAATAATAAACTAAAAAATGTAAGTCTTGCCACAAAGTAGGTTGTGATGTGTGAGTCTGTAGTCCCTGTATTTGGGGGGAGAGGTAGAGGCAAGAGGATTAGGAGTTCAGGTTTGCTGTGGGATAATGCTCTTGTACACTGTAAAGATTTGTCACTTGAATTGATTTAATAAAATGCTGATTGGTCAGTAGCCAGATAGGAAGTATAGGTGGGGTGACCACACTAGGAGAATTCTGGGAAGAGGAAGGGTGGAGTCAGGAGTTGCCAGCCAGACAGAGGAAGCAAGATGAGATTGTCACACTGAGAAAAGGTACCAAGCCACGTGAATAAACATAGATAAGATTATGGGTTAATTCAAGTGTAAGAGTAGTAAGCCTGAGCTACTGGGCAAGCATTTATAAGTAATACTAAGTAATAATTTATAAGTGATAGTAAGCTTCTGAGTCAATTATTTGGGAAGCAGCTGCTGGGTATTTGGGAGTTGCTGGTGGGACAGAAACTTCCATTTACACAAGTTTGTTACATGAGATTCTGTCTCAAAAAGATAAGAAAAATCCCTGTCACTTGATAGTCAAGGTTCAGCGTGTGTTTTAGAGAGGATAAATCTTACTCAAACATAGCTTTATACCCCTTAGTTCCAAACTCATGCCCTAACAATACAAAATATGATTGGCCCCAATAGTCCCCAGAGTCTTAATTTGTTCCAGTACTAACTCAAGATTCCAGAATCATTTGTGCAGTGAAAAGCAGTTATCTCCTTCCGGCGTGTAATGCAGAGGTGGGCAAAGGGTAGACATTCCCATTCTAAGAGAAGTAAGCCAGGAGCCGGTAACAAGCTTTAAGTCTGATTCCAAGAGGGCAGGCATTGTCTTACAATTCTGTAATAGTTTTTCTCCCCATGTGCCATTTGGAAACTCTGGGGCAGGGATTGGGCCTCTGAGATGTTGAGCAGCTCCACCCACATCTATGGGTTTGGTGGGCTCAGACCATGCTTCATGCTCTTGGCCTAGAGGTGCATACTGATGCCTGCAGCTTTCCCAGGCAGACAGTGTACATTGACGATTGCTGTACTATTGGGGAGCTGGTAGCTGCCTGGCCTTCGCTGGGGATTGTTCCAGTGAGGATTCTCTGTGACAGTTTCCATTTCTACATCAGGTTTCTGTCTGGACCTCCCCACCCCATCCTGACAGTCCAGTGCATCTTTTGAGATTTTGGTAGAGGAAGCCATTTCTCCACAGCTCTTGCATCCTGCCTGCCTGCAGAATCAGCACCATGAGAGGCATGGACACTACCACAGGTTACCGCTAATGATGCTCTCCCCAGCTTCAGTGCAGGCTGTCCTCAAATAATTGGAGCGTGTGGGATGTGAGGAGCGGAGAGGCTAGGTAGACTAGGCGATGAGTTTTCTGCTCTCAAGACCCTAACTTTTGGTTCCACGATTGGAGGGACAGCCCCCCAAAAAAATACCTTTTTGCCATTGTATGATAATAGCACTTGGCTTCCTCTGTCAGTTCTTTTCTTTTTTCTTTCCCCAAGACAGAATTTCTCTGTGTAGCCCTGGCTGCCCTGGAACTCTGTAGACCAGGCTGGCCTTGAATTCAGAGATCCGCCTGCCTCTGCCTCCTGAGTGTTGGGATCAAAGGCTTATGCCACCACTGCCTGGCAATTCTAATTTCTTTAGAAAATGGTTGATGACTCTCCTTAAAGAAAGAAAGAGGGTTGGGGATTTAGCTCAGTGGTAGAGCAAGTGCAAGGCCCTGGGTTCAGTCCTCAACTCTAAAAAAGAAAAAATTAAAAAAAAAAAAGAAAGAAAAACTTGTTGCATTTATTATTTGTGTTTGTGGAGATACCACAGTGTTCAGAGGACAGTTTTGGAGAACTGGTTATCTCTTTCCACCTTGACAATCTGGGATCAAACTCAGGTAGCCAGGGTTGGCTGCAAATACCTTTACCAGCTGAACCATCTTGCTGGCCTGGCCACCTTCTTGAACTTATTTCTACTTTGTACATCCAGGCTGTGAATTTTCTAAGCTTTTAGGCTTTTTTTTTTAAAAGGCAGGCAGAACTCTGAATTCAAGGCCAGCCTTTCTGGAAAACCCTGTCTGGGAAAAAAAAAATATTATTTTTATGTGTATGAATGTTTTGCTTGCATGCATGTCTGGTGCCCACAGAGGTCAGAAGTGGGTGTGGGATGCCTGAGACTGAAGTCACAGGTGGTATCAACTGTCATGTGGGTGTTGGGAATGGAATCTGGGTTCTCTTGGGTGCAGCTTATGCTCTTAGCTGCTGAGCCGTCTTTCTTATTTGCTTTTAATTATGAATTCTGTCTTTAAGCTGGGTGGTATGTTTTTAGAAACAACAGATTTGGGTCTTGTTTTTTGACCCAGTCATCTGTTCTCTCTCTCTCTCTCTCTTGAGACAGAACTCAGCTGTGTACACTAGTTCTGCCTTGAGCTCACAAAGATCTACCTGCCTCTGCCTCCCAAGTACTGTGGTTAAAGGCATTGGCCACATGTCAAGCTTTGGTCTTATCTTTTTGTTTTGTTTTGTTCTGAAACAGGGTCTCTCCTTGTAGCCCTGGCTGTCCTTGAACTCACTCTGTAGACCAGGCTGGCCTTGAACTCAGAGATTCACCTGCCTCTGCCTCCAGGGTGCTGGGACTAAAGCTATGCACCACCAGTGCCCTACTTGGAGTGTTAAGACTTTTTACATTAAAGTTTTCTAATTACTGTAATTTTGTTAAATGTGTTTCTGGTTGGTTGGACTATTGGTAGTTTTTTTCCACTCTTCATATTTGTAGACTTACTGTGCTAGATTCTATGAAGTGTGTGTGTTTGTGTCTGTCTGTCTGTCTGATTTTTATGAAGCCCAGTCTGGCCTTGAACTCACTGTGTAAGTAGGGCTCACCCTGAGTTCCAGATCCTTCTGGCTCAACCTCTAAGTGCTGGGATTACAGGCATGTACCACCAATCTGGGTTTAAGGAATGATAGTGTCTTTCTTAGTTCTCCTTTGTTCTTCTATCCCTGTCTTGAAATTTATTCTTTTGGTTTGGTTTGGTTTGGTTTGGTTTTTTGTTTGTTTGTTTGTTTGTTTGTTTTGTTTTGTTTCTCGAGACAAGGTTCTCTGGCTGTCCTGGAACTTGCTCTATAGACCAGGCCATCTTAGTACTCACAGAGATCTGCCTGCCTCTGCATCCCAAGTGCTGGGATTAAAGGCATGTGCCACCACTGCCCGGTGACATTTATTCTTTCTTGTACTTTCATGCTTCAGTCTTTCTCCTCTGTGTATAGGATTCCTTGTTGGCTTGGTGGTCATGAACTGATTTGGTTTGGTACTTTCTTTGGAGTGCCCTATTTCTTAGTGCGTTTTAATATGTTTATTGCATGTACGTGCATGTTCATCCAGATGACAGCACAGATATGGTGGTCAGGATAACTCACCGGAGTTAGTTCTTTCCTTCTACCTTGTGGGTCCTGCTGATCAAAATTTAGGTTGTCAGGCTTAGCGGCAAGTGTCCTTATCTATGAGCCATCATGCAGACCCAGAACTGGTTCTTTCTTCCCACCTTTGCATGGATTCTGAGAATTTAACTCTGGACATCAGGCTTGGGCAGCAAAAGCATTTACATGCTGAGTCATCTTTCTGGCCTGGAAAAAAAAGTTTTAAAATCTTATGTAATGGATAATTGTGAGTCTAGGAGAAGGCTTGGGTTCATAAACTATAGAAATATCTAAGAATATCATTTGAGGGCTGAAGAGTTGGCTCAGTGATTAGAAGCACTGGCTGTTGTTCCTGAGTTCCTGAGTTCAACTCCCAGCAACCACATGGCAGCTCAGAACCATCTGTAATGAGATCTGGTGCCCTCTTTTGGTATACAGGCAGAAATACAGACAGAACACTATACATAATTAATAAATAAATATTTTTTAAAAAGAATATCAAGCTGGGTGGTGGTGGCACACACCTTTAATCCCAGCACTCGGGAGGCGGAGGCAGAGGCAGGCGGATCTCTGTGAGTTCGAGGCCAGACTGGTCTACAGAGTGAGTTCCAGGAAAAGTGCAAAGCTACACAGAGAAAGCCTGTCTTGAAAAAACCAAAACCAAACAAACAAATAAATAAATAAATTGAAACTGTAGCTAATAAAGTGAAGGGATAATATGAACAGACTCTTTAGTCATGCTCCCACTGTAGAAATGAGACAGGAAGAACTTTCAGAAAGAAAGAGGGGTTAAAAGAGAAAGGAAAACCAGAAAATTGGTTCAGTCCTAGAAACCAAAGGGGAGTAGGGGACTAACCTTGAGTCAGCCTCTTGATGGTTGTCTCAGCCTCTCTTTGTTGTCCTTTGGTGTTGGTTCTCAACCTGGTGTGACGTCCCTAGGAAACAGTTGACAGGTGCATGTCTAAAATGTGTTTAGTTTTAGTGGGTAGAGTGCAGTGATGTTGCTGAGTACTGCATGATGTACAAGATTGCCAGTGTAAGAAAGAACTGTATGGGGCTGGAGAGATGGCTCAGAGGTTAAGAGCACTGACTGCTCTTCCAGAGGTCCTGAGTTCAATTCCCAGCACCCACATGGTGGCTCACAACCATCTGTAATGAGATCTGGCGCCCTCTTCTGTGTACATAATAAATAAATAAATCTTTAAAAAGAAAGAAAGAACTGTATGATTCATAATGTCATTAGTGCCAGTGCTAAGAAACTGTCCTACTATGGTATTATTTATACTTTATAGGAAAAGGACAAGTAGTTTAGACATAAAGTAGTGTATAATAAAGGCAGTACTAGGATTTGAAACCAAGTAAGTCTATAAAGTTTGGGTTTATTTATTTTAGATTTCATCTTTGTCTTTTGTATATGAATGTTTGCCTGCATGTATGTATGTATATCATGTGCATTCCTGGTACCCACAGAGGCCAAAAGAGGGCATCACTTCCTCTAGAACTGGAGTTAGAGGTTGTCTTAAGCCACTGTGTGTTTTGGGAGATGAACCTGGTTCCTTTGCAAAGACATTAAATACTCATAACTGGTGAGCAATCTCTCTGGTCCCCAAAACAAATATTTTTTGTTCTTTGAGACAGGGTTTCTCTGTGTAGTCCTGGCTGTCTTGGAATTTACTCTGTAGACCAAGCTGGCCTCAAACTCAGATATCCCACCTGCCTCTACCTCCTGAGTGCTGGGACTAAACGTGTCCACCACCACCATCACTTCCCAGCTTTGTTTGTTTGTTTTAAAAAAGCAGATTGAGCCTTGAGAAAAGGCAGTTGGATTATGCAGTTATACACAAGGCTATTCAAGATCTCTGGGAGGATAGTTTGGTAAGTGATAATACCACACAAAAGACAGACAGTAATATAAAGTAAATTAGAGGCAATGAGTATAGACTGGTCTGCAAAATTTGAAGAGAATGGATGGACGTGATAAGAGTAGTACGATCAAAAAAGTTTTCTTTGATAGTTAACTACATTTATTATAAAGAGGGCACTAAAACCAGTAATGCCAGCATTCAGGAAGAGGAGGTGGGAGGCTCAGGAGTTCAAGGTCATCTTTGATTATGTAGCAGTAGTAGGCCAGCCTGGCCACCTGAGACTGTCTCAAAACCCATAAAACCCAGGGAGGATGGATGCTGAAATGCTGAAAAGGACAGGAGATTCCAAAGATACACAGGGAAACCCCGTCTCAAAAATCAAACAAGGGCTAGAGAGGTAGCTCAGCAGTTAAGAGCATTGGCTAGTCTTCCAGAGGTCCTGAGTTCAATTCCCAGCACCCACATGGTGGCTCACAACCATCTGTAATGAGATCTGGTGCCCTCTTCTGTATACATAATAAATAAATGAATCTAAAAAAAAAACCAAAACAAACAAACAAACCAAAAACAAACAAACAAACAAAACAAAAAAAAAAAACGAGAAAGGACTGGAGGCAATCAGTGGAGCCGTCTCTCAGGAAATACATTTCAGATGGATTCAGTGAGAAATCTCTCCCTAGTCTATTTTTCCAGTATCCAGTTAAGAAGAAATGGCATGGAACATGGCCAGCGGGCATTTTTTTTGGAGGAAAGATAACATGGGTCAGAGCAGAGAGATGGCTTCGTGGGTACAGGTGCTTGCTGCCAGGCCTGACAACCTGCATTCAATCCCCGAGTCCCGCAGGGAGGAAGGATAAAACTGAATTACACAGGTTTATTGTCTGACATACGATCCTCTGCCTCATAAACCTCTTCCCCATAGATTTAATTTAAAAAATATCCCTTGGGTTATTTTTTTTCCTTTTTAACCTCCCCCCCCCCCCAAGATTTATTTACCTTATGTGCATGCGTGTTTTGTCTGTATGTATACATGTTCACTGTGGGTGTGCCTGGTGCAGAGATCGGAATGGGGGTTGGATCCTGTTGTGGAATATTATTTTAAGATGTGTTACATTTGTTTATGCTGTGGAACATTTGTTTAATGATGCAAAGATGTGTTGCATTCTTTTTTTTTTTTTTTGGTTTTTTCGAGACAGGGTTTCTCTGCGTAGTTTTGCGCCTTTCCTGGAGCTCACTTGGTAGCCCAGGCTGGCCTCGAACTCACAGCGATCCGCCTGCCTCTGCCTCCCGAGTGCTGGGATTAAAGGCGTGCGCCACCACCGCCCGGCATTAAAGATCTTTGTGTTGCATTCTTTTATGTTGCATTTGTTTAACTGTGAAGTTGTGTTACTTTGCCTGTCTAAAATACTTGATTGGTCTAATAAAGAGCTGAATGGCTCTGAATGGTTATATTTGCTTATTTAAATTTTCCTGAGAGATAACAGAAAAGAAGGCAGAGTAAATAGTGACAAATAATACAAATATAAGTAGAAATTATTTGAGGTTGGAGGTATAGCCCAGTTGTTAGAGTGCTTGTCTTCTATGATAAGGCCTTGGGTTGAATGCTTAGCATAGAATATACTGGGTCTGATCAGTAGCAAGGCAGGAGAAAGGATAGGCAGGGCTGGCAGGCAGAGAGAATAAATATGAGGAGAAATCTGGGGAGAGAAGATCTAGGAGCAAGAAAAGGAGGAGAGGAGAACACCAGGGGCCAGCCATGGAATAAGAGTGAAAGTAAAATGCACGGAAGTAAGAAAAGGAAAAAGCCCAGGGGCAAAGGGTAGATGGGATAATTTAAGTTAAGAAAAGCTAGCTAGAAATAAGCCAAGCTAAGGCCGGGCATTTATAAGTAACAAGACTCCATGTGATTTATTTGGGAGCTGAGTGGCAGGCCCCCAAAAGAGCGAAGAGTAAAAACAACCAACAACAGGATCCTTTGGACCTGGAGTTACAGATGGTTGTGAGGCACTATGTAGGAACCGAACCCAGGTCCTCTCCAAGAGCAACAAGTGTCCATGACTGCTGAAGCATCTCTCCAGTGCCATCTTCTTTAAAGTTATTTGCTTTTAATTTTTATTTTATGTGTATGGGTGTTTTGTCTTCATGTATGCACACCACATGTTCACTTGGTGCCTGAAGAGGTCAGAAGAGGGTGTTGGATCCCTTGGGACTGGAGTTACAGATGGCTAGGAGCTGGGTGCTGGGAACTGAACCTGGCATTAGTGCCTGGTACCTGCAGAGGCCAGAAGAAGGGAACAGATCCTCTGGACGTGTAGCTATAGGCAGTTGTTGGTTACCATGTGGATGCTGGGAATGAAAACTAGGTTTTCTGAAGAGAAGCTCTCTTAACTGCTGAGCCATCCTCCTGCCCTAAGTTATCAAATGAATATGGTAAGGGGCTGGGAATGTCGTTTGATGATAGAGGGTCTGCCTAGCATGTGCACCACCCTGAATTATCTCCCAGCACTGTAAACACAGAAACAAAAGAGGACGAACAAACAAAAACCAAAAACTATACAGCATTGAGTAACCAAGAAAGAAGACAAAGCAGGACTATAAATCAAGGGGAAATTGTTATTTCTGTGAGATTAATGTATGACAAACCAGAAACAGCATAGTCATAGAAAAGGTTCTTAGATGTAGAGAAGCCTGTGTATAAGTCAGCTCTGTCTGCACCCGGGGCTGTGACTCTTGATTTATAAACTAAGGTACATGTTCTATAGTTGTCCCCTCCTTCCCCAGGCTGTAAATTGAACCCTGACACACAAAGTGCTTTACCACTGAGCTGTACCTTAGTCTGTTTTCATTTTTTAGAAGTAAACGAGATGGAACATCAAGGCTGTCATAGTGCTTGGAGCATAGTAGATGCTCTTTACTTTCCATACTGTGGAAAGCAGTTGTAGGGTCATGAAAGAGTTAAGTGCTTAAAAATAGGTTATATTTGCATATTTAAATTTTTCTGAGTGATAACAGAAAAGAGGGCAGAGTAAATAGTGACAAATAATACAAATATGAATAGAGAAGATTTGGGGTTGGAGGCATAGCCCAGTTGGTAGAGCGCTTGTCTTCTCTGCATGGGGCCTTGGGTTGAATGCTTAGCATAGAATGAACTGGGTATGATCAGTACTCTTGTATTCCTAGCAGGACTTGGGAGGTGGAGACAAGAGATCAGAAGTTCAAGTCATCCTTGGCTACATAGCAAATTTGAGGTCATCTTGGGCTATAAGGAACGAAAAGAAAAAAAGGGAAAAAACCTGGGTTGGTGGTGCGGCATGCCTTTAATCCCAGCACTTAGGAGGTAGAGGCAGGCGCATCTCTGAGTTCGAGGCCAGCCTGGTCTACAGGGCAAGTTCCAGGACAGCCAGAGCTACACAGAGAATCCCTGTCTTGAAAAACAAGAACAAACAAACAACAACAAAAAAGCCACCAACAACAACCAAGACCACATAAAGTAAATCTTATTTGTTTGTTTGTTTGTTTATTTATTTATTTTAATATGCTATGGGGGCTGGAGAGATGGCTCAGTGGTTAAGAGCACTGGCTGCTCTTCCAGAGGTCCTGAGTTCAATTCCCAGCAACCATGTGGTGGCTCACAACTATCTATAGTGGGATCTGATGCCCATTCTGACCTAAAGTTATACATACATATAGAGCACTCATATACATTAAATAAATAAATAAATAAATCTTAAGGGGAGAAGAAAAGAACAATAGGGAATAAGGAAGGGAGAAAAATTAGACATAGCCACAGGGGAGAAGACCACTAGGAAATTGTATTTTAAAAGGAACAATGAGAATTCTGAGGAGTGGAAATAGAGCTAGACTGTTTTTATCCTAGAGACCCCAGAGATGGCAGCTTAAAACTGGCTTTAATCCCAGCACTCGAAGGCAGAGGCAGGCAAATCTCGAGTTCAAAGCCAGCATGGTCTCCAAAGCTAGTTCAAGGACGGCCTGGACTGTTATGCAGAGAAACCCTATTTAGAAAACAAACAAACAAAAAAATTGGCTGACCGAGCATTTCACCTAGAGTTACGTTGCGGTTAGCTGCTGACGGTGCATTTACTTTTACTGCACTCATGGCTGAATTTTTCCACACCGGGATAATTGACACATTCATATCCTGAAAGCAAACAACAAAAACTGGGTCATATTACACTGGAGTAAGGAACTAGGGTAAAGGGCTGGGATGGCTCACTGGTAGATGCCTTCTTGGCATAGTGCAAGTCCTAGACCTGATCTCCAGTGCTACAGTTCAGGGGTGGAGAGGTGTGTGTGTGAAGGAAACGCTGCTATTAGTAAGAATGCTGGCTAGGAGTGTGGCACCACATCTGTCCAGAAGAGGGCGCCATTTGGTGCTGGAGAACTGAGTTAGTTACAGTATTTACTTTTGACTTTCCTTCCCCTCTCCTTTTCCAATTCTTTCTTCCTACCTTTCTTCATCTTTCCCACTCTCTTCCTCTCCCCTCCTCCTCCCCTAAAAAGTCAGGGCCTTTGAACGCTTGATCCTCCTGCCTCAGCTTCCTCGGTGCTGAGATTATGGGCTTGAGGCTCTAGGCCAAGCTCTTTTTTTTTTTTTTTTTTTTAAATCAAACAAACCAAACAACTTGTTTGTCTTTTTCTTTTTTCTTTTTGTTTTCTTAGTTTTTCAGGACAGTTTACCCCTGTGTGGCCCTGGCTAGCCTGGAGCTTACCGTGATCTCTGGGAGTGCTCAGATTACAGGTGTGAACAGCCAGACCAGTTTTAATGAGTGTTTTGAAGAATAGCAGGTAGCTTGCAAAACTGAGCACAAAAGGGCTAATTAGAGTAAAGTTCAGGAACTGGGGCCGCTTTAAGGAGTCCAGGAATCAGAGCAGCAGGTCTCTCCTCTGTGACCACAGGGCTCGTAGCTCCAGCCGCTTCCATTATATTACCTTTGTCTCTACCCACAACTCAGATATCTGAAAAAAGACTAGTGTGGGTTACTGACTTCTGGGGTCCAGGGGACAAGGGTTTTGTGGTTGGTGGCCCCATAGAAGCCCCGCCAAGTTAAAGAGGAAGAAGTTCCGCATTGGATGGGGGATAGTCAGCGTACCGTGTAGGCGTGTCTTTTTCGTTGTTGGTAGTGGTGCTGGGCGTTGAAGCCAGTGCCTCTTGCATGCTGAGGCACCGCTCACTGAGTTGTTTCTCCAGCCCTGAGTGTTGGTACCGAGCTTCTGTGACTCAGTGAGTAGAGCACGTGCTGCACAAGCCTGGCCACTGGAGCAGGATCCCTGGAACGCACAGTTGAAGTGGAGAACGGAGCTTGCAGAGCTGTCCTCTGTGGAGTTCAGTCCCCAGTCCCCACACCCAGAAGCTACCTGTAACCGTAGTTCCGGGTGAATCTGACACCCTCTTCTGACCTCCACACATGTACATGCACAGGCACACACATACACATGAGGTAACACTTTAAATCTTAGAAAAAGGCAAGGACTGAGAAGATGAGGCCTCAGTGGTTAAGGGTACATACTGTTGTTTCTTCTAGAGGACCCAGGTTTGATTCCCAGCACCCATAGCAGGCCTGTGACTCTAGCTCCTGGAATCCAACACCCTCTTCTGGTCTCTGTGTGTGCACAAACACACACATATCCATATAATTAAAAATAAAAACATCTTGGGGGAGGGGGTGTGGAAACTGGCGAGATAGGTCAGTGGTTAAAAGAATTTACTCCTCTTGCATAGGGCCTAGGTTCAGATCTGTTATTAAATCTCGTGCCTGGCAAATACCTCCCACAGGTAGGCACGGGGAAATTGCAAATTTGTATTCTACTCCTTTCCCAAGGTGGGTATCCACTTCTGCATCTCTGTAAAATTGGCCGTCCTATGGGCTGCCCCTACTTTCTGGCATTTTCACGGTCTCATCTCTCATCTTCTCTCTCTCATGCTCTTAGGTAATTGCTGGCTTTAATCGCCTTCGGCAGGAACAGAGAGGCTTGGCATCCAAAGCAGCTGAGCTGGAGATGGAACTGAATGAGCACAGGTAAGAAAGGCAGAGACATAGTAGAGCGACTGCATGGGCCTTTGGAGGGAGGGCTGCACTAGAGCGGAACTGAATGTGGAGGTCTCCTTCTCCTACCCTAGCCTAGTGATTGATACACTGAAGGAAGTGGATGAAACCCGCAAGTGCTACCGCATGGTCGGAGGTGTGCTGGTAGAGCGGACCGTCAAAGAGGTGCTGCCTGCCTTGGAGGGTAACAAAGAGCAGGTGAGCAAGAATGCCCGAGGAGGAGTTGGGCAGCCAAGAGGTAAAATGGGGATGCCCAGGGATCTAGGGAAGGAATGTGAGGGGAGAAAGTCATGTTGGAGATAGTATATAGCCTGTTAGTCTGTGCCCTTTATACGATTACGAAGTCCAACTCCTTATGGGAGGAGTTGCTGGCTGTGTGCCCTTTCCATAGGCTCTTTGATGTGGTTGATTTGGGAGGAGGATGGGTAGAGCAGTGTTTCTCACAGTGTGGTCCATGGATACCTGAATCAGAATCACCTGAAGAACTAGTTTAACAGTGCTGGGAATCAAATCCAGAGAGAGCCTTATACACAATAGGCTAAGCATTCTGCCACTGAGCTCTACCTCCAGCCAAGAATCAGCTGAACATACAACTTGTTACTCTCTCTCGGACCCACTGAATCAGACCCTTAAAGATACCATAAGTGACATTTTAAAAGGAGAAAGAGGACTGACTGGGGTGCCATTCATTGGTGATTAACTTGCTATGATGGGGCAGGGGAATCTTGGGTTTGAAGCCAGCCTGGGCTAACTATAAGTCACTAAGTAAAAAAAATGAATATAACCTAAAAGAAGAAACCATAGTATGATAAATGCTATTTTAAAAACAAGCAGCCCACCCTCCCTGGGGACTGTTGACAGTTGAAGGTTGCTAAGAGAGGGTGGCTTTTTTGTCTTCAGTGTCATTGTCTTCAGTGACGTAGCCCTGGTGAGTCGCTCATCCTCCAGTAGATAGCTCCAGACTCATGCCCACAAGGGTGGTCCTGGTTAAACTCGGTGGGTCACAAAACAAAACAGAGATATATGATTATGAGATGGGGGACTGTGGGGGAGGTGGATAAAGGAGTGGGGCTAGCCTGGACGGAGGCAAAGGTCAGCATGGTCTACAAAGTGAGTTCCAGGACAGCTAGGGCAACACAGAGAAACCCTTTCTCAAACAAACAAACAAACAAAAAACCACAAAGGGGGTGGGGTGGGGAAAGAGTGGGATGAAGTACCTAAGTATGATCAGAATATATTCTGTACATTTATGAAATGGTCAAAGAATAAATAACAGAAGTAAGAAGCTCAGGTGATTCCCTTGTATTAGACACTGAGAGTCTGGGCTTTGTTCATTCCTGGCCAAAGGTAAGGCTGAGTATGATCTTGTTTCACTTCCTCTAATCCTAGTCCATTCCAGGTTGGGGAAAGGAGACGTGCATTTCTGTAACCTCTTTCCCTTACCTTCTAGATACAGAAGATCATCGAGACACTGTCACAGCAGCTTCAGGCAAAGGGGAAAGAACTCAATGAATTTCGGGAAAAGCACAACATTCGTCTTATGGGGGAAGATGAGAAGCCAGCAGCCAAGGAAAGCTCAGAAGGAGCTGGTGCTAAGTCCAGCTCAGCAGGAGTGCTGGTCTCTTAGGAACTAAGGCCTCTGCACTTTCTTTTTCACCCTGACTCCCACTTCTGATTTCTTTTTATTGTTGTTGTTATTATTATTATTTTCTCTGCTATTGTAATATTTTTTTGTTAATTAAATGTTTTGGTCAGAATGCTTAGCTGTAGCCCGAAACTTTCTCTCATTTAGGGTTACATTAAGGGCAAAAGACAGCATACAGCTGGGCATGGTGGCACACATTCCTTTAATTTTAGTGCTTGGAATACAACAGGAGGCAGATCTGAGTTCCAGGACAGCCTGGTCTACATAATGAGTTCCAGGCCATCCAAGGCTATATACATAGTGATACCCTGTTTCAGACAAAACAAAACAAAAAAACAGATGATTTGCAGTTGTCTCTGCCAGGTTAATAGCTCCCAGTATGAGGAAGGCTTATCCTTTGGCTTTTCCCTTGAAATAAAGGTGTTTACTTATTTAGTGCCCTTCCAAAAAGGAGTCAGAGACAAAATGTTGATTCTCTGATTGAAATTTAATAATTAGATAAAGTGTGCAATAACAGTGAGAATGCTGGGTGGGTCTGCCACAACACAGAGGCCTGGTCCGTGTGCCCTTCTATTCTTTAGACAAAGAGTTCCAGAACACAGACCTGTGGGCTGGCTGTGCTGCCGTCCTCACCAAAACCCCCAACCAAATAAAGCTGGTCGTTCCACAGGCACGTGCGATGGCCCACGCGCTTCAGTCTGCGGTCTGCACAGGGGAAGTGGAACCACAGAGGCGGAGACTCGCCTGTCGGGTTGAGAGCAGAGGGTGGTTATCGAGGAGGGGTACTTGGTCCTCCCTTCAACACGTCAAATGCCTGCCTGGTATTTTTCTCATTAGATTTGTTGGCCTTTTCAAATAGTCTATGTATGGTATCTTATTTTGTTTTGTTTCTTGAGACAGGGTCTCACCATGTTACCCTGGCTACTCTCAAACTCCATGTAGACCAGGCTGGCTGGCCTCAACCTCTCAGAGAATCACCATGCCTGGCTTTGTTTGTTTGTTTGTTTTCCGAGACAGGGTTTCTCTGTGTAGCCCTGGCTGACATGGAACTCTCGCTGTAGACCAGGCTGGTCTTGAACTCACAGAGATTCTCCTGCCTCTGCCTCTGCCTCAAGAGTGCTGGGACTAAAGGCATGTGCCAGCTCTGACTCTATTTTTTAAAAAGAGAGAAAGAGAGTGTGTGTGTGTGTGTGTGTGTGTGTGTGTGTGTGTGTGTGTGTGTATTAGATAGGGTCTTTTTTTTTTTTCCAAGACAGGGTTTCTCTGTGTAGCTTTGGCTCTATTTCCACCTGGCTCTATTTCCCAACTGCGGCGGCAGCCGCCGCCACCACCACCCAGCTAGATAGGGTCTTATGTGTAACCTTGGCTGTCCTGGAACTCACTATGTTGACCAGGCTGGCCTTGAACTCAGAGATCCTCCTGCCTCTGCGTCTGGTGCATGTGCCGCCACATCCAGGCTACATTTCTTTAACTCTTGTCAACTAATTTTTCCTCTCTCGTATCCCACCACTCCATCTTTCTGTAGATTTTAGGTTCTCATGTCTTTCCCTCCTCCCTCCCGCCAAACATTAGTTTGGCTCTCACGGGTGTCGTAGATGTAGAGGTCATTGCAGATCGTGTCTCTAGCTCTGGTCAGGGTTTCACCACCGAAGAGTACAGCGAAAGGCCCCACCACTGAACAGGAATGGTGCCGCAGGCCCTGGGGTCCCTGCCGCAACCCCTGCCCGCTGCTCACGAGCCTCTTGAGCTGTTCCGTCAAACGGGGGGCGGCAAGTGGTTCCTCCTGGGGGAGAAAAGGGACCGTCTAAAGGGTTTGCTTATCTCAGTTTTAGTCCTCTTCTACTCTAAAATGTAGGTAGCTAATACCTTAATTTTCCCATGGCTCCATTTCCCAATTACTTCTGGTTCCACCGAGTTGCAGCCCCCGAAGAGCAACAGCTGATGACCCGGGTGAGGTCCGGCAGTTGGCAGCAGGGCAGCACAGTGACCTGATCGTGAGGCCGTGTGGCAGCCTTCTTCCTTGTAGCTGTTGGTACACAGAAATTCGGGTTTTCTGAAAAGATCCGAATGTTGTACCGCTTTGCCTGAGTGCCCTTGTGAAAGAGAAAGTCCGGGTTGGAGCGGATAGAGTTACGCCATCTTGGAAATCGTAGACTCCAAGATGGTGCTAGGGTGAGGACAGGAATCAGTGACCAGTAAGTTTGTTTAGGTTTTGTGTTTCTCGAGCGTGGAGAAAACAAACAAACGCTTGGGGCAAAGGTTGCCGTACCAATAAGTGCGGGTGCTGTGGTCCAACTTTAACGTGTAGATGCTTCCGTAGCGACGCTGAGTGCGGGTGCCACCCTCTCTGCCAGACACTCGCAGCTCCCGGTCGGAGAGGCGAGTGCAGGTGTGGCTGCTGAGGCCAGCAGGAGGGCAGTTGCCAGGGTTCGCCGTCCAGACCTCCCACGCCCCACTCTCCGTGTCCAGAGCTGCCACCGTGGCTAAGCGACGGGACCCGTCCCAGCCACCCACCACGCAGAGCCACCGTCCCCCCACCAGGACCGCTTCGTGGTGACTGCGAGTGGGACTGCCCCGGGCTGGCAGTCGTACAGCTTGGCCCCCAGCTGGGTCAAAGATCACAGTATCGCTGCTGGGCACCTTGGCACCACCTTCCAGGAGACCCCCTACCAGATAGAACCGTCCCTGCAGCTCGGTGCATGAATGGAAGGCACGAGCCAGGAGCGCGTCCCGCGCCACTGGCCTCCAGGTCCAGGCCGAGCCCCTTGCTCGCCCGGGGGACTCCGCCCCAGCCATGGGCCCAGCCGAGGGGAGAGCAGTTGGGGCGCTTCAGATCACACCCCTTCTCGCGGGGCCCAGCACTTCCCTCAGGCATGGGCTAGCTTCCCCTCCAAGACCAGCCCAGGTCCTTACTCCAGACACCCCTTCTCTCCCCGGCTGTCGCCCAGCAACCACTGCAGGGACTGCAGTGCCACCGACCGCTGCAAACTGAAGGTCGCAAAGCGCCTGTTACCTTGGAGACAGGAGACCTGGTTAGCTACCGCGATCTTGCAGTGATGTCGCCACAGCAACGAGATGTGGCGAAGCCAGTAAATATCCTAAAAGACTTGGGCTCAAAAAGGCTGGGAGCTGACAGTTCCTTAGAAGAACCCAATAGTGGCAAATCAGCTTGTGATTATGACATTTGAGGCGCAGGGGTGGGGGAAACCAACGGACCGTGGGGGTTCTTTTTGTTTTGTTTTTTCCTGCTGCAGGGTTTCCAACTTGGGATTTTCTCTAGGGATGAGGTAGGAAAGAAACAAGTCACAGGTCAGAGGTTGAGGGAATGAACGTGGACTAAATGGGTTGGGTGTCTGAGATTTGGGTAGGTGTCCCTCAGCGTTCCCATTTATGTAACCGTTAGTGGTGAAGTCCTTGAAGGTACTGATTGGGTGGAGTGGTTCCACCTCTGGCCACTAGAGGGCAGTAGAGCCCAGTCTCCGAGAGAAGAGCCGGGCTCGAAAGGTGATGATGGTGATGGGGGGTGGGGTGGGGAGACACGGACCGACACGTGGGTTGCGGGGCAGATGGGGTACAGAGGGTGGAGTGGGTGAGGAAAAATAGCTTAGGCGTATCGTGGACAAATTTTCACTACCGAGTCCTGGGAAGAGCAACGATTTCATCTTGCCTCTTTAGAATAATGTAAACGTGGAAACGGAGCCACTGTGGAACTCAGGATTAAGGAAGGGCAGGGAGTTTCTCCTGATAGGATCCTGGGCAGAGCTGCCCAGCCTTAGAAGGTGGGTGGGAAGGTGAGAAACACCCCTGCTCCTCCCTGCTCTCTTCCTTTCATTCAAGCCGGGTTACTGAAGGCCTTCCGCGCTGTCCCCACAGGACGCAGTACAGAATGCAGAGGCCCAGATCAAGGCTGACAGACTGGTTTCAGCTGTCGGAGGAAATACAGACTGATCTCTGCTCCTAGCCCAGCTGGGGAGGGACAGAAACTGATCTGGGAAGGATGGCTGTGACTTTGACCTTTGGGTTCTCAACTTGAACTTGCTCGCCATTAGCTTGAGGAATCCAGGCCACGGAGAATGTCCAAGATTTCAGTGGGCCATGGACGGGCATGGGGTTCAGGGGACCAGGAGCACACTGGGCCTTATCCCTCCTGATCCCAATTAAATCTTGAGGGAGAACTACGTGGAGAGGGCACGCACGGGAAGGCACAGTCTGGACTAGATGATGACCAGGACCTGTTGCCGTTTTCCCCCTCCCTCCCTTCCTTTTTAAAATGTATGGTACTGAGGATTGAACCTAGCCTGTTGCTAAGCAACACTCCACTACTTCGATGCATCGCCAACCAATTTTTTTTTTTTTTAAACTTTGAGTCTTGATAAGTTTCCCAGGATGGCCTTGAACTCATTTTGTAACCCAGGCAGTCTTTGCCTCAGCCTCCTGACTAGCTAAGATTACAGGCCTGCCCACCAGGCCTGTCCCCACCTGTATGCTAAGCCGAGATTCAACAATAGCTCTGTGTCTTTGCCCATCCAATTATCTTTTCCTGTATTTGACAAGTCAGATCCTCAGTTTTCAAAGGTTATGGTAAAATTCTCTTCTACTAAAACAAACATCTAAGGCTGAGAAGGTAGCTCAATGATGCAAGCCCCAGGACCCGAGTTCCGTCCCCAGAACCCGCATGAAAATAAGCTGGGCATGGCAACCCAGTGCTGGCAAGGCAGAGACGGTGGATCCCTAGCCTGTTAGGTGAGCTCCAGGCCAATGACAGATCTGTCTCAAAATACTAGTGGACAGCTTCTGAGAAACAGCACCTGAGATTATCCTCTGCACAATCGTGAGGATTGTGGGGGGTGAGTGGGGGTGGTGCATACAATGGCCTCTGCTTCCACGTGCACACACACCAACATGAATACACAGCACCTTCGATTTCAGTACTTAGGAAGCTGATGCAGGAAGACGGCTAGTCAAGGCTACACAGAACTAATCCTGAGCTAGGATTACAGGCATGGACCGCCATGTCTGGCCCTGAGCCATTTTCCGACCCTGGGATCATCTCTGGTTCTCTGAATTGTTCAGTGTATATGAAAAACCAACACTTAGCCCAGTGACTCTCGGTCACAGTCCCAGGACTTCCACAGTGCCCTCCTGTATTCTCTAGGCTACCTCATCTGTCAGGCCTTCTCTCTGGCTCTTCCTCTGTTGTTCCTGACCTGCCTACATTGTTCCTGCAGCCCCTTGACTTCCGTGGCTTTGTGCTAGCCTAACACCAATTCTGACTGTGTTCTTAGCTCAAAGAGGATGTGGACACACAAGATCAGAGGAGCAACCAGGAAAATAAATTGCATGAGGCCAGGGCTTGAGAGATCCTTTTATTGGACATGAGCTAGAAAGTATCTGAGAGAAGCCTGACAGTGGTGGCACACGCCTTTGATCCCAGAACTTGGGAGGCAGAGTCAGGTAAGTCTCTGAGTTTGGAACCAGCCTGATCTACAGAGTGAGTTCCAGGATAGCCAGGCCTACACAGAGAACCCCTGTCTGGAAAAACCAAAAGAAGAAAAAGAAAGTATCGGAGAGAAAGATAGAAAGATAAAATTGTAAGCATATTTAGGATGGAGGGGGTAATGGAGAAGATTTTTTTTAAGGTTTTTTGAGATAAGGTTTCTCTGTAACAGCCCTAGCCATCCTGGATCTCGCTCTGTAGATCAGACTGGCCTCAAACTCCCAGAGATCCACCTGCCTCTGCCTCCTGAGTGCTGGGACTAAAGGCATGCACCGCCGCCACTTCCGCCACTACCACCACCACCACCAGGCTGTAATTTCCATTCTTTAGAGATTGTCTATCTTTTGATTTCCTTTTTGTTGTTGTTGTTTGTCTTTTTTTTTTTTTTTTTTTTTTTTTTTTTTTTTTTTTTTTTTGGTGTTTCCAGACAGGGTTTCTCTGAGTAGACCTAGGTGTCCTGGAACTTGATTTGTAGACCAGGCTGACCTCAAAGTCAGAGATACATCTGTGTCTGCCTCTGGAGTGCTGGGATTAAAGGTGTGGCCACCACACCCCGCTATCTTTTGCATTTTAAATTCTTTTTTGGGGAACTGGCAAGATGGCTCATCAAACAAAGAGACCCACCACTAAACCTAGGACAGTCAAGGTTACACAAAGAAACTGTCTAGAAAAAACCAAAACCAAAACCTAGAAACGGATTCCAGGTCCTAGACAAGCACGCTGATTCTTGAGCTCCATTGCCAGGAACTGCCTCCCACCCCACCCCTGACACACACACATACACACACACACACACACACACACTTGAAAGAGGTTCTGCTATGTAACTGGCTGGCTGGAAACTCTGTGTAGATCAGGGTGGCCTTGGACTTCTGACATTCCCTGTGCCATTGCTATGATTACAGGCATGTGGCACCATTCCTGGCCCATGTCAGCCCTCCAAAAAAATGTTTTGAGCAGGGCGTGTGGTGGCACACGCCTTTAATCCCAGCAGAGCCAGGTGGATCTCTGTGAGTTCAAGGCCAGCCTGGTCTACAGAGCAAGATCTAGGACCGGCACCAAAACTACACAGGGAAACTCTGTCTTGAAAAAAAAAAATGTTTTGAGACAGTCCTGAGTTTGGGACTCCCATATAGAATACAGGCACTCCAAGAGGCTTCCCTCCACCAAAAAAATGCCTCAACTTCCTAGGTAGGCCTGATCGCAGCAGGTGTCCCCAGAGAAGACCGTAGTGAGTGTAAGCCTAGATGCAAGGAGGTTAGATGCCGGTCCTCGTTCCTCTACTCTTTCCTCACAGCTCTCAGGCTCCTGACCTTGTTAATCATCAGTGCAGTGGACACTGTTGATTCCTAACCCTTTTGCTTTTAGCTGCTTCTGGAACTGAGAGGGAAACCAGCTCAGGAAGACTTCAAGGTAAAGCTGGAAGGCAGGGTAGACTCACCTCTGGGGGCTGCCTCCATGTCCAGTGGGCTCCCCCGGGGAGGAAACTAGCTCTTTCTGTGATCGATAGTGGGGACAGAGATAACACAGCCAAGGGCCTCACTGGAATCTGTTTTCTCACCAAATTCTCAGGCTCCCTCCTTACCTTTCTTTGCTCTGGCTTCCTGAACCCTCGCTGCTACATCTTCTGCTGCTACTGTGACCACTCAGAAGACTGATTTCCAGGAGAGTTCCTAGCCTCATCCTGTGCCAGCCAGGGCCTATTCCAGCCGCCTTCTGAAAGTGTTAGCCCATCCATAAACACAGGGTAAAATAATAAAGGCTTTTGTCTCTCAACCCATGTTCTCGTCACTGATGTTGCAGAAGTGTGTTTACAGAAGGCCGAGAGCAGAGAGGAGGCGCTCTGCATTCATCGGGCTCTGATGAGAAACAGGACCCAGATATGCCTTGTGTTCGGGCCTCTCTCTTCCTGGGTGGCTTACTCCAGCGTTAGAACCCTTGAGGAACAAGCGTGCCCAGCCCCATGAGCTCGAAGGGATGTTGTTAGGCAACCAGGAAATGTGGTTGTCCTTAGGAGCTGGGCTGGGTATCGAGACTGCATGATTGGCAGATAAGAACAGCACGGCACGTATCAACATTGAGATGGACTAGCTCGGAAAACAAGACGCCACCATCCCAATGCTGGGCATAGCGAGGTTTTAAGCTGGAGGTTGGGGGTGGGGAGTGGGAAGCAATGGCATTTTTCAGTGTAGGAAGGGCTTCTGGAGCCCCCGTGTTGTGTATGTGGGGGGTCTCTCTCCACATCTCCGTAAGCGGAGAGGCATCCTATGGAGGACCAGTAGAAGTGAGGAAGCTACCTGCTGGAGCCTCAGTCCTGGGGACAGGGTCAAGTCCAGTGACGGGTATTCTTCCACCACGTCAGTCAGCACCCCACAGCCCGCTGTGTGGACTCTGCGGGAAGCCGGAGGATGGACAGCTTATCAAAGCTGTGCAGAAACGGAGCGCCAACCCTTCATCCACACCCATGCCTCTACCTAGTTGCGTTCTGATTTGTTATTCACCCTCTTTTGTTATTCATTCCTCTCTCTCTCTCTCTCTCTCTCTCTCTCTCTCTCTCTCTCTCTCTCCCCATGCCAGAGCTCCCCTTCAAGCTGATGTCTGTTCTCTCTGTTCTCTGACCTGGACAAACAGGATATCACTCCCTGAATCAGGAGTTCCCTGATGTCCTCCTACCCCAGGCCCGTTCTCCTGACACCCCACCCCACCCCACCCCCACGTTGGCCCCCTCCCTCCTTCCCTCCCTGGATCGATCACTCAATCTGACCCTCACTCTCACTCTCCTTCCCCCACACCTCCCCACCCAGCCCTGTCCCTCCCTGACTCACCCCAGGCCGCATTGTCACAAACAAAAATTTCAGCACAACCCTCTCCAACCGGTTTGGCTTAGGTGTGCAGCCTTCCATGTGGACTGAGACCAGTTCAAGTGCATGCTTGGACACACGCAGGTAATACCCACATGGATAGGGACAGGGGCAGTCCCATGTGTATTAGCGACACAGGGACACATGGAGGAAACAGGTGATGGCGAGGTGTGATTTGTTGCAGATATATATGTGTCTGTCTCCTGACTGAGGGGCCCTCGAGGGCAGGGATCATGGGTCCTATGTCTCCGTCACCTCCCTTGCGCCTGACCCAGTGATCTTCATTGAGTGTCTGTTGAATGAATGCGCGCCTGCAGTCACGCGCAGTGATGCCGCACAGACAGATGCATGCGCTGCGGATGCCATCCATCGTTACTTGAATTGTTCCCATTCTTAGGACTCAGAATGTCGGTGGGAGGAGGGCAGGTCATGAGGCATGAGGGGAATGGGGAGTCCATGCAGAAGAAAGAATTGAGCTCTGGATATAGGCGTTGGTCTTGAAAGGCTTTCATAACCATCATTTTAGTATAGCACCTGACCTGAAATATGGCTTCCCTGGGATTCATCCCAGAAGAGGAAAGAAAAGGCCTGAGTATAAAGCATATTCTTCAGGAGTATGGTCCATATGAGACATTATAGGACTAAGGGATTGAGAGAATAGAGAGGATTCGAAGATAAATATTTGTTAGATGAGGAAAGGAAAATCCCTACCTCAATTACAGGCATGGATGGCTGCCTTATTCTCTCTGGCCAGTGGCACCTGCAGCCCCCATTTTAAGGTTGTTTACTAGGGCCTAACCATAGCCATGAAGATGTGGGTGTGCTCATTACCTTGATACCACATCAGAGAAGTCCTGTTTCCCTTCAGTGCTCCCTATGACTAAAGTTGGGGTGAGTGATTTAGGGTCCCACCATGCAGCTCAGAGATATTCTGGCCGGTAGCACTTTGAGGGGAAGAATATATTGTGGATAGAAATGCCGAAGTAGACTGGATGCTCAGTTTGTGACCTAGCTGCTTTCCCACCCCCATGCCTCAGTTTCTCCTGTGATTTCCTGTACCTAGAGGGATGAATCCGTGGGAAGGAAAGAGCTCCTCTGAAAGCATGTGATAGGATCCAAAGTGTGATAATTATAATTATAACACAGGATGCTCCCTCTCCCATCCCCCTGGCCCTACCCCACCCCGCCACACTGGATCTCAAAGCAGCATCGGGGTGGGGCTGTTCCCCTGGCATAGGTGGGGATCTGAGTCCCGAGGAGGGGAAGGGGTCTGCCAAGGCGGAGGTGGAGAGAAATTAAGATTTGGCATCTAGCCTGACCCTCAAATCTGCCTCAGACCTGCAGGAAACAGCCCTTGAAGAAGAGGTCACTATGACAACCGCTGCTGAGAGGTGGGGTCCAGAGATGGGTCCACTCCACGGCAGTGTTAGAGTCCAGATTACAACCCCGGGTTCGGGATGGTAACATGATCACTTGAGATCTCTGCCTACTGACCCTGCCTCACCGTCTTCTCCATACTAACATTGGTCTATTCAGAAACGCAGGCCTTCATAAATAAAGCACTCAGTTCGCACTAGGGGTTGTGAACTGCCCTAGCATGGTTGACCGGGCAAAATTATAACACGGGCTCGACTTTCCAGTACTTCATGGAAGACAGCTGCCATCCTTTCCCTCGGCTTAACAAGGTTACTGAATCTCTGTCATGCCACAGGCCTCAATCAATGGCTCTTGAATTAAAGCTTACAATTTAGTTAAGGAGATAAGAGGTGCACAAATTACGAGTGCCCAAGCTATAATAAAGAGACTGGCAAAAGCTGAGGAAGGAGAGAAGAAAGGCTGATTTCAAGTGGGAGGAGCTGAGAGGGCTTCCTGGGAGATGTGGCGTTTGAGGTCAGTTTTGAGAGATGAGCAAGACTGACAGGTAAGGGGGACTGAGGAAGTGGCTCGGCGCTAGAGAGAGCTTGTATGCACAAAGCGCTGGGTCTAGGCCTCCACCTCAAACACAAACAAACACAAAAACCTGACCAGGTAGAGTTGGGAAATAGTCATCTTCCACATTAATAACCTCCCCCATTATTGATACTTTGTTCTTCCTTTCTGTGTTTCTGGACATGAGGGCTATGTAACCTCTATATTTTCTTTCCTTGGGTGTATCTCCACGTATATGTGTCTTTCAAAAATTATTATTGTTGTTGTTGCTTGAGGTAGAGCCTCATCTAGCCCAGGATAGCCCCGAACTCTATGTAGCTAAAACTGTCTTAGAATTCTTGATCCTCCTGCCTTCCCCTCCCAGGGGCTAGGACTGAAGATATGCACCAGCATGTCTGGCTTTTACCTGTCTTTGAAATTCCAGTCTGCCAGAGGTCTCATCTCTCTCTTTCAGGGGGTCGATACACACCCCTGCTTCTGGCTCTCCAGCTGTCACTTGGTGGTTACTGGTAGTCACCCAAACTGGAAATATATGATCAGATGAGTATACGTGTTCTAGGACTACAAGGATAGAGTGACATCAACATCCTTGCAGAGTCCAGGCACGTTGTCCTCCTCATGACCCTGGGGGGGAACACACCATAGAGAAAAAGGAGAGCCCCCCCCCCTCAGGTTGTGCTGATGCTCTTTTAAAACTCCTGGCCAGGTGTCGAGTTATGGCGAGAAGGTTCTGAGAGGAAAACCAGGAATCCACAGAGCTAATTTCTTTGGTCTGTCCCCCCACCTGTCCCATGCAGGGAGGAGCAGGAGGAAAGCAGTGAAGTTCTTTCTCAGGGGTCTCTGAACTAGCTTCCTGTTTCCAGAAAACCACTAGACTAACTTGACTGTTTTCTAGCAAGTCCATTCTCCAATGTAGGCCTGCTGAAGGATGAGGTAGGTGGGCCAGCAGGTCAGGGACCTCCTCAGTTCTCTGATTCTGTGGCACCAAAACTGAGCCCTTCAGGAAATTGAGGAACTTGTCAAGGACCCCAGGAAACAGCTGACCTGGCTGGCATATAAGAGCGTTGGTTTCATTCTCACACACATCTGGTGCCTCCCTCTTTAAGACACCCAGGCCTCCTGTTCCACCCTCCTACTACCCCCCCCCCCACAGCGCCGTCCATACCCTCACAGGTAAAGCCCCTGTTGCAGATGAGATCCCACTACCCGCACCCAGATCCTTCCCTTCTTCCCTCCCTCCCTGGCGCCCATTAGCTAGCCCAGGCCGTGGGGGCGGTGGCTGCCGAGTCTCCTCTCTGTGCCAGGCCCGGCCCCCGGAGACGCACCTGTTCTGACCTGCTTAGCAGGTTCCCAGGTTTCTGCCTTCGTTGTTGGCCACGGCGTGGGAAGCAGCTCTGGGGGAGCTCAGGGCTCCCGATCACGGCTTCTTGGGGGTAGCCACGGCTGGGTGGGTAGAACTGGGGCCTGGGTCCCCTAGTGGAGACCCAAGTGGGATAGGCAGGTCCGTCAGTGCCTGGGGACTCCGTGACTTCCTGCCTTCTGGGTCAGAGCTTTACACAGCTCCAGAACCGGCTCCCAGGGAGAACTCCGTGGAACCTCAGAATCACTGGGCAGGTCTGCTTTCCGGCCAATGCCCCTGTCCCTGGGAGCCGAGATGTGGGGCCCTGAAGCCTGGCTGCTGCTGTTGTTCCTGGCATCGTTTACAGGTAGGACTTGCCCGAACCGTCGGGGCTCTTGCTTCTGAGCCCTACCTGGCAGAGACAGACACACAAATACACACACACACACACACACACACACACACACACACACACACACACACGCAAACTCACACAGGAACGCACCACATGCGCAAACCTACCCTTTCATTGGACTCTAGATGAAGAAGACCATCTCTTTTTCCCGGTCATTCCACTTGCCATTAGTGCCCCCAGAAGAAGCAATGTAGCTCTTTCTTCTTCAGTCCCCTCGGCCCCAAGGCCAAGCCATTGCATGTCTGCAGTCCCTAATTTAACTACCTCTGCTAAAGTCTTGCTTGCCAAAGCCTCTGTGGGGACACACACACAGACACACACACACACACACACACACACACACACACACACACACACACACACACACACGTATGCATCAGTGCAGGTGGGCTGAAAGGTGGAACCCAGGACCCTGCTCACTCCAGGGCTTCCTGAAGGCTTTGTGGCCTAGCACTCAGCTTCAGAACGGCCTCAACATTCACCAGGTGTAGGAAATCTGGTGTCTGGGGAGTAGTGGGCATTTCTGTCTCCTTCTCATCCCATGATAATATTCTGAGCAGCAGAATTGAGGTGCTCATTGAGGGATTACAGGAAAGCCAAGAAACTCCTCTTCCCCGGCCCCTCTCCTTCCCTGGCACACACACTAATGGGTGGAGAATAATGGTATGTGTTTCTTATATGATTAGGGGGGGGGGGGTTAGAAGGTAAAGGGCCTTCTAGATGGGGTATGGTCCACTTTTATTATTTATTATCTCCATTTCCTCTGTTGAATGCCTCTACAGTACTTATACTTTCTGCCTGCCTAATATATTCAGAATGTATACAAATTATCGGAATGTATCATTTTTGAGAGCGAGAGAATATGTACACAGTGAGGCCAAAGTAGGGTGCCATTGGCTGTTTCTGGGGAAGGAGTGACTGAGAACTCTTTTTCCTTAGAAAGGCAGGGCCCTGTCTGTGAAGCACAGCAGGATCCTCAGCCCAAGAAGCAGTAGCAAGGGACCGTGGGTTGTCCAGCAGCACTCGGTGACTCTCCCCGCCCCACCCCCATTCTCCGCTGAAGTTCAAGAGGAGAACAAGGCGTAGATGCCTGGCCTGGCGGGATTCAAGGTTGCCCTCACTCTGGCCTTGTAACAGAAGGGTCAGCGGTCCACTCTCGAATCTCAGGATGCTGAGCTCCAAGCTCTGCCACCTGGCCTTACCCCTAACCCCTGCTCTTAATTCCCATCTAGGGTATAGATAGCCCTTTTCACTTGTTTAAGAGAAGAGGGCGGGGCCTCCTGCTGGGCCGGGGAACCCAAGAGACACTTTCCTGTAGAATCTACCCACACCTGAAGAATGGAGTCATGCTGTCTCAGGACTCGGGGTAGGATCAAAGAGATCACTACTCCAGCTCCTTCATTTTACAGATGGGAAAACTAAGTAAGAGAAACAGGCAGGTGAGATCTGCAAGATTGCTCAGTGTGAGAAGCAGAACCAGGGTTATTGTCATGGTCACCTGACTCCTTGTTGAAAAGAGAAAAAAAAAAAAACAGCATAGTTGAGGGTATATGGTACTAGATGTTGGCAACACATTAGTAAGGATACCATTTCTGCCTTCCGTTTCCATGATGCGAAACTGTCCTTTCTAATAGAAGCCCAGAGAAGAGGGAAAGAACTGGCTGGAACACTACCCCAGCCTTCACCCAGGACTGAGAGAAGCTATGCTGAGGAGAAAGGATGTCTCCAGCATTGGCCAGGAAGCTAGTAACTACTCCGATGTCGCTGTACTTCGGCCTGCACAGAGATGAAGGCCATTCCCAGGGACCCCTGGAAACTTGGACTACAGGGGGCCAGAGCCCAAGGACTAGATAGTCCCCATCACCTCCATCCATTCTGGCTCCCCTGTGTGTATGCATAGGCATCCCCTTAAAGGCCCTAGGAACCTAGACAAAATTTATGTCTCTCAGTGCCCCACAAATTTGGAAATCAGGAGCCTTGAGCTGTGATCCCATTTCTTCCATTAATTTGTTAGGTACTTTTGAACAGCTAAGATACTCTACTTCAGGAGGCCAAGAAGGACTGGATGGTCTCTGCAGACCTCTTGACCCTGAACTACTAGGCTTCTGTGATTGACTGTCCAGCTCCTGGCTTGAAGGGGAGTGTTTGTGGAAGAACTGATCAGTCTCCCTGTGGCCTAGAGGACCCTTCCCAAAGACGCAGCCTTCCTGGCCCAATTGCAAAGTGACACCTGCCCCCCAACTCCAGGGCCATTAGAGCACCGAGCCCTAGGGCCCTGCCCCACCCCTGACAGGGAGAGGAGCCCAGGCTTGGGAGGCGCCTCCAACACCACAGCTCTTTGTTTCTCCTTAATGGGATGAGTTTCCGGGTGAGGTCCCATCCCCCCCCCCCCCCCATCTCTTGCCCCGGGGCTGAGGGGCCTGAATCTGCAAACTACTTTCCAATAGGATCCCGGTGTCTAACTCTTTGGGTCCTGCAGGACCTGGGCATAAGCTGTTGTGTGTGAGTCTTCTGAAGGTTAGGATCAACTTTTTGCTGAAATTAATTTCCTAGAAAGGGAGGGGCCCCATCCCTGCTTTTCTACTCCCGATGACAGAGGTGGGCAGGCCCTTTCCTGTAGGACCTACCCAAACCCAGAGAAGCCAGAAAGGGAGGTTTGCCTCCCCGCCCAAGTGTGGAGAGCTAGGAGAATCCCAGGGAAGCCCTTGGCCCCGGTGACCCTGGTTCCGTCCGGGTGTTTTCTAGTGACGCAGCCGGAGTGGCGAGACCCCAGCTCCAGAGCCGGCAGTGAGGAGTTTCGTGGGCACAGCCCGCTCTTCTAGAGCATAGCCTCAGAATCTGGGGGTCCTCAGGCAAAGCGAAGGGGTGCGAGCCACTGAGGGGAAGCAAGCCTGGAAGGAGAGAATGCCTGCATAACCTAGTCTCCAAAACTTACCCTGGCAGGGAAGGGATGGAAATGAAAAGTGGGAAACTGAGTCAGGAGCACAGAGAACAGAGGAACTTTGGGGTCTAGAACTGGGAACAGAATCTAAAGCAATTGCATTTTAAGTGGGGAGTCACCCACCTGTTTTCCGGAGGAGAATGGGGGCACAATTCTTTCACTGGAACAGGCACCAACATGGCGTCTGTGGCCTGAGGAGCCGTTCCCATGGCTTTCTGTGCCAACCCCACCCCCAACACATCTCTCTAAAACTGTTCTGAAGGCTAAGGTTGGGGCTGTGATG
Organism: Peromyscus maniculatus bairdii; assembly: GCF_049852395.1. Lineage (NCBI taxonomy): Eukaryota > Metazoa > Chordata > Mammalia > Rodentia > Cricetidae > Peromyscus > Peromyscus maniculatus. Next base: position 80,441,684 of record NC_134862.1, read on the forward strand.
TGAAATGAGGCAGAGCTAGCCACAATGGAGGAGGGGGTGGGCAGCATTGGGGGGGGGGGGAGACTAGATCTCAGGAGTTTGAGAGAAGTTGAATTCTAGGTCTCCCACCCACAGTGGTGACTCAGCAGGGCTCAGACTCTGGCTCCGGGGGGTTTAGGGGACTTATCTGTGCTGAGAGCTGTGTCTAAGGCAGAGCTGACTGCCTCATGAACTGCCCTCCCCATGGTTCTTCTTTTCCCTGTTACTTCTGTGGCTCCCCTCCCTAGACACTAATCTGTGGGTGGGCGCTTTGCCCAGCTTGGGAAGCTCTCGTTAAGCTGGGGGGCTTAGGAAAAGTGAGGGGTAAGCGAGAGAGGTGGGTGAAGGTGGAGGGAAAGGTTTTGGTTTCCAAAGTTCTCAATTCCAAGGCCAAGGTTACAGGCACGGGAAGGACCAAAATGGTTCTGCTTTGTTTGCATCACCTGTCCTGGGTGGATGGAGGTCTATAGACACTTCCTTCTCCTGTCTTTTCTTCCCTCAAGCTAGCACATCTACGCCAGCCTTCTCTGGTGAAGCTGGTGAAGGGAGGCAAGAGTTAACAAAAAAGAATGAGACCCTAGACAGCTTGGACCCCTCCCCCTTGCCCCAGGCAGATTCCCGTCCCCTTCTCCCCCCCCCCCCCAAGCTGCTTCCCACCAAACCTGCACCAGACAGCCCTTACCCCAGGCCTAGAGCCAGAGCTGGTTTTTCTGGTGGTGGCAAGCAACAAAACCCTGACAGAGATTCCCAGGGAAGAATCTATGCTTGGGGGGCCAGAAGTACTGGGGGGCCCAGGGGTGTGGCCAGAGGGGGTAGAAAGGGTGGGAGTCCTTTTGTAGGAACCCAAAGAGCAAGAGAGAGGGAGCCTTTGTTTTGTTTGTCAGGGAGGCTTGGTGGCAATTTCCCATCACCTGGAGGGACAGTGACCTCATCTCTGGTTACCTCCACCTTGCACCTGAGATGAATCTGCCCTGAAGTCTTGGGGTGAGATGGGGAGAGAAGCCAGGGGCAACATTCGAATGGGCAAAAACCCAGAGCCACACACTGACCAAATGCAGCTGAGCCAGACATGCGGAAGCCAAGATAAACGACATCAAAATATTTACTATGTGTGCGGAGTTCCGCAGATGGGAATGTGGACTGTGTGTTCAGAGAGTGAGATTTATATGTAATGGTGCATGCATATATGTATATATGTTCGTCTGCTAACACATAGCTCTTCCCTCTGGGTATAGAAAAGTTAGGATGTGTATTTCCCCGAAGAGAAATATGAACACATACATGTGTGAAACATGCAAGAAACATACAAGAAAATAGCTTCACATGCGCATGATAGAAAACTGGCCTAGCCCTCATTCAAAGATACCACAGACATTCAGACACAAAAGGCAGGCGGTTATCCCCTGTCACACCGACCCACCTCTGGGACCCCTATGTGTATATATCCTTTCATGCACCAGCAGAAGATGCTGATGGATAAAAGTCCCTCAAAAAGAAAAGATCTTGTTCTCAAATATGTTACTATGGCTGAGTATCTGCAAAGGCCAGCCTCAGTTTCCCCTTTTGAGCTCAAGAGGCCAAGCCTTATACAGAAAGGAAAGCTGGAGCCAAGGAACAGAGTAGGGTGTAGTCAGCTAGCCCAAGCCAGGAATGGAGGACCTGTCTGGGAGCGGGCGGGGTACACAAAGGGCAGGGCCCCAAAGAGGCCTGAGGGGGGCTGGCCAGGGGTGGGGGAGGCTGAGGGCAGGGATCCCGTCTGGCCAGTTGGGCCTGTTCTCTCCCTTGCGCAAGGTGGTGGTGGCTGTGGCTAGGCCTGCTGCTGTGTGGCAGCTTCTGAGTCACTAAGGCTCCTGACCAGCGTCCTGCTGGAGAGGAGAGGTGGGGAAGAGTCTGGAGGAGAGGAGTGCCCGAGAAGCTAGAGGCCACCAGCCTCAGCAAACACCATGCAGCAGCAGAAGGGTCTGTGGGGCTTGGCCTGGCTACTACATGCCCATAAGGTGACCTCACCAGGCAGGCGGTGTGTCTCCTTCAGTCTGGTGACATCATCATGCTGACGCCAGGCAGGCACTGGGTGGGGGAGAGGAGGAGACAATCCTGGCCTGCCCTGGCTTGGAAGCCTGGGTTCCCGGGTCCATTTAGCCCAGGACAAGGATACTTGGGCCCAAGTTCTCTTAACTCATCTCTTTATTTAGAAGATGAACTGAAGACCATTGGAAGTGGGGATGCCTCAGCCTGAGATACTTCTACTAAATAGTGGCTTTAGGACAGTGTGGGTTTCGTAGGAACAATTCCAAAGAAACTTTCCTGTTACATTGGGTTCCTCAGTCTGTTCAGTGTGCAAAATTGGGGCTTGTATCTTCAGAATGAGGATATTGGACTCATGGGTTAGGGACATTGAGGATGGAGACTCAGGCATGTGATGGGTACCAATTCTTTTTTTGATTTTTTTTTTTTTCTTCGAGACAGGGTTTCTCTGTATAGCTTTGGAGCCTGTCCTAGAACTTGCTCTGTAGACCAGGCTGGCCTCAAACTCAGAGATCCACCTGCCTCTGCCTCACAAGTGTTGGGATTAAAGGCGTGCACCACCATTGCCCGGCGGGTACCCAATTCTTACTGTGCCCTAAGGAGGTATTTTGGGGGATAGCATATATATGATTTGTGGTGGGGGCGGGGGCCAGTGTAGGGTTGAAGATGGAAATATACAGGCTTGAGAGATGGCAGTTAAGAGCACTTGTTCTTGCAGAGGACCTAGGTTCAATTCCCAGCACCCACATGGCAGTTAACAGCCACCTGTAACTCCAGTTCCAAGAAATCTGATGCTCTCTTCTAACTACATGGGCACCAGGCGCATAGTATACATATATGCAAGAAAACATTCATACACATAAAATAAAAATAAATAAAAAAGTAAAAATTTGCCGCACGGTGGTGGCGCATGCCTTTAATCCCAGCACTTGGGAGGCAGAGCCAGGCAGATCTCTGTGAGTTCGAGGCCAGCCTGGTCTACAGAGCGAGATCCAGGAAAGGCGCAAAGCTACACAGAGAAGCCCTGTATCGAAAAACCAAAAAAGTAAAAAGTAAAAATTTAAGGATGGAAATATGGGATCTGATAGTGTCACAAAGATAATCTTTGGAAGGATTCGTGTCTCCTAGAGGGGCAGGGCTTAGAGTCCCCGTGACCTGCACTCCACGTTATTGTGACTTAAATCTGTGTTAGTGTTTTGCAGCAGAGTGAGCTGGAGAGTCCATACCGCACCCCACCCCCATCCTTCTTTGACAACCTTGCTCCCTTTGGTGCTAGGAGGAGGTACCTGGGAGGGGTGCAAGTGGTTAGCTGGACTCCCAGGCTGGGCTGGGTGGGACCAATGTCAGCTTAGGCAGGTCAGGGCCCTGGTATCTGGCCCTGCAGGTCTGTCCCGTCCAGTCTGGGGCCCTCCCAACTCCCAGCAGCAGCAGCCTTCCCTCTGCTCCTTCTATCAGGGCCACAAAACCCATCCAGTTGTCTCAGCGGAACCCTCTGCCCTAGTCCAAGCTTCATTTCCTCACTACATGCTGCCCATCTCCATCCCCTTCCTCCTCTGTCTGGTCCAGAGACGCTCCCTTTGCCAGTGAATTCAGACAGCCAATTGATCTTACCCTAACCCAAGGTTGCCATGCCAACACTTCCCCGGCCTAGTCCATCTAAGGGACTGTGCATGCCTCTTGACTCTACTTTCTTTCTGCTGCCTATCTCTTTCATGCATCTGCTCATCCATTTGTATGTTCTTTTTGTTTTTGAGAGGTGGGGATTGAGACCTTGTCTCCCTGTTGCCCAGGATGGCCTTGAACCCAAGATCTTCTTGCCTGAGCCTCCCCAAGTGTTGGGATTAGAGGTATGGGCTACCATGCCTGGCTTCATTCATTCATTCATTCATTCATTCATTCATTTATTCAGCCAGTCAATAAACACTCATTCAAGGTCCAATTATGTGACAGGAAGGAGACCACATACCACTGACTGAGCATGAAATCAGAAACCATGTTTTTAATATGTGATACACGGCCCTGTTTTGACTCTTATGGAGCTCAACGCCTTGGGAAAGGAGAGCAGCAAGAAAATAGGAAGTCTAATCTATAGGCTAAAGTGCTATGATTGGAGTTAAAGCAGAATGCTAGGGAAGCCAGGGGCAGGGCACCCGAAGCTGCCTGAGGTGGGGCAGGGAGGGAGGGAGGGAGGACTCAGGAGGAAATGATGCCTAAGCAGAGTCCTGAGGCATGAGTAGGAGTTCTCCAGACAGTGATGAGTAGGAGCAACCAGACACTGGGAGGTGAACATTCCAGGCAGGGGTACAGTGTGAGCAAAGGAGACAGACAACAGGGTGTGGGGTACCGGTAAGAGGCAGGGGCCACAAAGAGTTGGATGTTCTAAGCTGGGGCCCTTGCCATCCCACTCTTCTGCCCTGGCCCAGCCCCTGGCCCTGGGTTTTGTTTATTTTTTTTTCATAACCATAGGCCTTTCCAGGCACAACCTCCTTTATAAGTTACTCGTCCCAGACATCCAGTTATCTTTGAGTCTTTCCTGTTTCTCACCTCTCTCTAGTCAGTAACCAACCCCCCCCCCCACACACACACACAATGTCCCTTTTATCTGCCCAGTACCACCTTGCCAGGGATGCGGCTATGGCTTCATGGTATCTACCTTAGTCTCCTTCCATGACCTGTTTTCTGGTCAGACTACATGTTGTCACCTGCTTTGTGCCACTTGCTGGCTAGGGAAGCTTTGGTGACTCTCCATTTCCTCTTGACCAAATTTGAATTCCTTTTCCTGGCAATGGGCAGTCTTGGGCTCTTTGGACCCACCCTACCCAGCTATATTTTCCACTGCTGCTCAACACACACACCCTACCTTAGGTTGGGTCCTCTTCTCTTTGCTTCCTGAACCAGCAGCCAGGCTCCCCACTTCCTTAGTGATTGCTTACCTTGACCTGTATCTATAATGCCTTTCTAGGTGCCCCAGGCCTCCTGATCCCACCCAACTCAAACATGAAGCCCTCCCTATGACTCCCACATCCCCCAAACAACCTAGGACAAGTCATCAAACACTAAACCAGAAACCCCCATTGCAAGTCAGGTGTGATGGTGCATCCAGAAATCCAAGCACTCTGGAGGCTAGGACAGGAGAACAGTGAGTTTGAAGTCAGCCTGGCAGGCTACATAGTTAGACACTGTCTTTAAAAGAAAGAGGAGGGGCTGGAGAGATGGCACAGTGGTTAAGAGCACTGGCTGCTCTTCCAGAGGAGCCAGGTTCAATTCCCAGCACCCACATGGCAGCTAGCAACTGTCTGTAACTCCAGTTCCCTGGGATCTGATGTCTTCACACCAATGCACATTAAATAAAGTTAAGTAAATTATAAAGAGAGGGGGGGGGACAGGAGGAGGACAGAGAGAGAGAGAGAGAGAGAGAGAGAGAGAGAGAGAGAGAGAAAAGAAATTATCATTGCATGATTCCACACCTGTCTATTAGTAGATCGATGATTGATAGATAGATAGATTGATAGATAGATAGATAGATAGATAGATAGATAGATAGATAGATAGATGTCTACCATTTGAATTTCTTCCTCCTAAACAGACCTTGGGTTCCATGAGGGCAGGAAATGGATCTTTATTTGCCAATAAGGTTATGTAATAGACAAATCTAATTTCAAAATTTCCAAATGCTTCATACAGCTGCTCATCGATTATCAAAACACCAGTCCTTCATCCCTGGTCCTGTGATTCTGGCTCAACCTTCTGACACAGTTGCTGTGTGCCTGCCCTGACCTCACCTCTCTAGGCCCCTGACCTGGGGGCCCTTTCTGGTCTTCAGTGACTTGCTGGTTCCTGCCCCTAAACCTCAGTTCATGCCATTCCTCCCACATGGAATACCTCCTTCTCTCTGGGAATCCAGGCCTCTCATCTTCAAGCCATGTGAAAAATGTTCCCAAGGGCCTGTCAGGATGGACCTTGGCCTCCCCAAATGTCCCATTCCAGGCACTAAACGTTCTCAACCTTTTCAGTTGCTCCTCATCGTTCTTTCCCAAAGCATTCACTTTTACTTTTACCCCACTTGGTAGATTGGGCCTCCTGTGAAATTCGTCCCTGGTTTCCTGGTTCTATGTGCAGAGAGAGATTCCATTTCCTGGAAGGTTGTGAGCTCCTTGAGGCCAGGAGCTATGTCTCTGGTCCTGTTAGGGTTTCTTTGCTCAAATAGAATCCTAGGCTGCAAAAGGGTGAGTCTTCCATAAATCATCTCTGTGGCCTTAGGCAAGCGGCTTCCCTCTGGATTTCAGCTTCCTTCTCTGTTACATGGCGATAATAACGCCTACCTCTTGGGAATGTTGTGTGGATCTAATGAGGTAATGGACTGAATGCGCTTCGCAAGCACAAACCGCTCCAGTTCCGGCTGCCTTTGCTGTCATTATCATTTTGATTGCGGTCCCTTGGTTCTGGCAACCCCCCTCAGCCTGACGGCTTTTGTCTGCCCCCTGCAGGCCGATGCCCCGCGGGTGAGCTGGAGACCTCGGACTTAGTGACAGTGGTGCTGGGCCAGGACGCAAAACTGCCCTGCTTCTACCGAGGGGATCCGGATGAGCAGGTGGGGCAAGTGGCATGGGCTCGGGTGGACCCAAACGAGGGCCCCCGGGAGCTGGCCCTACTGCACTCCAAATACGGGCTTCATGTGAGCCCCGCCTATGAGGACCGCGTGGAGCAACCACCGCCCCCACGAGACCCTCTGGACGGCTCCGTGCTCCTGCGCAACGCTGTGCAAGCTGATGAGGGCGAGTATGAGTGCCGAGTCAGCACCTTCCCGGCCGGCAGCTTCCAGGCACGGATGCGGCTCCGTGTTCTGGGTAAGTAGCGCCAGCTGGGCGTGATCAGGATGGGGGGGGGGGGTGGAGACAGGACGGGACTGCAGAGATGGATGGGCAGAGGCAGAACAGGCAGACATGAAAGATAAGGCCCCCGTAGGTGAGGGAGGATTACCCAGCCCCTCCCACCCAATCCATAAATTCTCTCCAAAAGCCGCCAAAGCTGGGGAATAATACATATTTTAGGAAGCTGTCCTTCTGACGGCCCGAATTTTACCCTGCACACCTTTGTCCTTCTGGAGCAGTATAGCATGGACTTACTCTTCTGAACAGCTTTTCAAAGAGCTGAAAACCTCTGCCAGACTCCACTTAAAGCCCCTCTTTTCCAAGCTGCCCTTTACTGATTCTACAAAAGACATCAACGCAAAGCCTTCTTCATCATCCTAAGCACTTTGGTTTTAAAATGCGGGAGTCCCAAATGTGGACATGAGGCCCAGCTGGGATGTGGCTGTATGTGAGCAGGGGGGTTAATACAGTCCTTAATTGGGCCTTCAGTGAATGTCGTCTAAGACCACATTCACGTTTTAAACCACTCCCTTCCACCCATGGGCAGAGGTGCTGGTCAAGTGGACCTATGGTTAAATTGTCTTTTCAATTTTGTGCTTGGGCTGTTTTGAAGCCAGAAGTAAAAACAAACACACAAATAAATTCTGCTTTGGGCTATTTTGAAGGTAAAAATAAGAGCCTTTATGGTTTTGCTTTGGGTAGAGATTAGTAACATAAGCCTTGGAGGGAACAAAACAACACAAAACTGAGTGTAAAAAAAAAGCTGGGCATACTGATACATATCTATACTTACGATGCTCCAGAAGCTGAGTCAGGAGGATGGAGAATTTGAGGCCAACACACACACCCCAAAACAAAATCTGTGACTCTAGGCTTTGTCACTTAAGAGCTGACGACCTGGAACAAATCAGTGAGTCTCCCTGAGCTTTGCTTTCCTCATCTGAAGAACAGGCATAATCATACCCACCTCACAAGTTTGTTAGTAGAATTAAATGAGATAATGTATGCAAAATATTTAGCATAATAGTTGACACGTAGTAAGTAGTGGTTATTATTGTTATTATTACACAGATAGTATCTAATTAGTTCTAAAACTATTTTTATTTTTTTTTAAATGACCTATGCTCATAGTAAAAAATTCTAATAGTGAAGAAAGATGTAAAGACACTTGAAGTTACACCACTGATCTGGCACTTTTATTGGTAAGATAAGAAAGGGGGACTGAAGTGTGCAACTGCGTAAGACTGAGAGAGGCCTCCTGACCACAACTGTGCGGCTCTTTCAACACACCCCTTCCCCCCATCCACAGTGCCTCCCCTGCCTTCACTGAATCCTGGCCCACCCCTGGAGGAGGGCCAAGGCCTGACACTGGCAGCCTCTTGCACCGCGGAGGGCAGCCCAGCTCCCAGTGTGACCTGGGACACCGAGGTCAAAGGCACACAGTCCAGCCGTTCCTTCAAGCACTCCCGCTCAGCAGCTGTCACTTCAGAATTTCACCTGGTGCCTAGCCGAAGCATGAATGGGCAGCCACTGACCTGTGTGGTGTCTCACCCTGGCCTGCTCCAGGACCAGAGAATCACCCTCACCCTCCAAGTGGCCTGTGAGTATTGGGATATAGGGGTAAGACATTCCTATGTACCCCTACGTTCTGAAAATAGTAATAAGACACTCGGACCCTGAACCACGCCAGGAGGGTCAGCCTGAGTCCGGGAGTCCACAGTCTAATCCAAAGACAGAAGACTTGGGGGCCACCCTAGATGTCCTGGGAAAATCACTGGGGTTTCTGTAAGCCTTTGTTTGTTTGGTTGGCTAGTGTTTTGTTTTGTTTTGAGACATGTTTTCCCTGTGTAGTCCTGAAACTAGTTCTGTAGATCAGACTGGCCTCAAACTCACAGAGATCCCTCTGCCTCTGCTGGGATTAAAGGCGTGTGCCATTGCCACCTGGTGTCTCTGTGAGCTTTATAGAAGAGACTGCCTTGTTTTTACAGTGTTGATGGGAGAATAAAATATAAATACAGAAGTGAAGGTGTTCGCAAAGTATACGGTTTAGGGTTTGGAGACGGGCTTGGGACAAGCCCCAATTCCACTATTTACCAACAGGTGTTTAATCTTGTTAGACTTCATTTTCTTCTGATGACTGTAATCATACCAACTTTACCCGGTTTTGATGAGAATTAGCATCCATGAATGCAAAGCATCTCACAGATTTTAAATCCTACAAGGGTTCAGTAAATGATAGTGTGTTCCCAGCATTAGACTTCAAGCCCAGACTACACTATCATCTGGCACAAAGGAGGAAATCAACAAATGTTTGTTAGAGAAATGGACAAACTGGTGGGTTGTCAGGCATTTAGTGAGCTCCTGCTCTGTGAGTAGTACTATGCTAAGACGCCACGGAAGATCCAGGAAGAGTGTGAAGCTCCATCACCTCAAGGGACATGCGGGCTCAAGGCACAGGTCAAGCAAAATAGAATGAGCTTGTGTGTGTGTGTGTGTGTGTGTGTGTGTGTGTGTGTGTGTGGCCAGGAGCTGTGGGTGAGGGTAAAGGGAGACTGTTCCAGCCGGGCAAGAGGGCCTTCAAAGAATCATGGCTTAAGGCCTCTTCCCATTCTTCCTCCTGCCTCCTCCCATTCCAGTCCTTGCAGAGGCCTCTGTGAGAGGCCTGGAGGACCAGAACTTGTGGCATGTTGGCCGAGAAGGAGCTACACTCAAGTGCCTGAGTGAAGGACAGCCCCCTCCCTCGTACAACTGGACACGGTAAGGGTCTATACTTGGAGAAAGGAAGGCCTAGCTTGGGACTATCATCCTTTTCTTTTATCATGTGCTAGGACCACATATTCTGAACCCTAGATAAGTTAGGGCATATGTTCAGACCAATATAAAAATATGCATAGTTGCTGGGTGGTGGTGGTGGTGGTGCACGCCTTTAATCCCAGCACTCAGGAGGCAGAGGCAGGTGGATCTTTGTGAGTTCAAGGCCAGCCTGGTCTACAGAGTGAAATCCAGGACAGGCACCAAAACTACACAGAGAAACCCTGTCTCAAAAAACCAAAAAAATCCATAGTCAGTAAATATTACTGGCTTGTTCTAGGGAATGTGTGGATGTGTGGTTACCCATAGGGAATACGTAGCTATCTTCTTGGCTTCCCCCCTCCAACTTTAAACTATGAAATATAACTTAGTAAATATTAATCTTTTACGTATTTGTGAGTGCTAAAAGCCCATGAGACAAAAAGACAGCGGACTATAACTACTGTTATACCAACGCTGCTTGTAACAATGTTGCCAGCACCTCAGAGACTCCCACCCACTTCCACCAGCTCTTTCAAGAGTCCAGAGCATTGGAAAGGGGTGGGTGGGACACCCATGTATGTGAGCCTATGATAGGCATGTTCTTACATGTGGACATGTGAATGACACATGTGGCCTTGTGCCTGGGGCTAGGTTTGTTTACTCCACCATGCAATATCATAGCTGTTGGAGCATGCAGTCACAGTTTCCAAGTACCTCTGAGCCCAGCTAGGAGTGGAGTGTCCTGTTGTGTGGACTTGGTAGCATGTATACCTGTTACCTGGTGCTGGATGACGTGATGCCTGTGGGAGCATGTGGGATGGCACGCGTGTGGATCTTCCCCAAGTGTGTGTGGGGGTGCCCGGGTCAGGCTGGGCGGCAGGGAGAAAGAGCCTCTGCCTAGACCTGCCTGGGGTAGGGAGGGGCACCGTGGGAACAGCCTGAGGCTCTGGATGACGTCATGGGGGAAGGGGATGAAGAGCTGCCTGGGCATGTTGGGTGGTGGCAGCCTTAGCCTGCCCCAGCCAGCACCCTTCAGCTTCCCTGTCCTTCAGGCTGGATGGACCTCTGCCGAGTGGGGTGCGAGCGAAAGGGGACACTCTGGGCTTCCCCCGCCTGGCTCCTGAGCACAGTGGCATCTACGTCTGCCATGTCAGCAACGAACTTTCTTCGAGGGATTCTCAGGTCACCGTGGAAGTTCTTGGTAAGCACAGTGGTTGGGGGGGACAAAGACAGGGATGCTGAGTTCAGAGCTGGGGGTGGGCAACAGGAAGCAAGACAGAGAAAGAAATGGGAAAGAATGTCTTGGGAGATGACGGATATTATATTTTGGAGAGAGTTAAGCTGAGTGGGTAGCTGTGGATGTGTTCTGTGAGGATACTCATTGGGTAGCAAGGGGATCTGGGGTGGCTCCCGAAAGGATCTGGGCACGTGCCTGCCTCAGACACTGGCCTGTCTCCAGCAGACCCTCAAGATCCAGGGAAGCAAGTGGACCTCGTGTCGGCCTCAGTGGTGGTGGTGGGTGTGATCGCTGCGCTCTTGTTCTGCCTCCTGGTGGTGGTGGTGGTCCTCATGTCGCGGTATCACCGGCGGAAAGCGCAGCAGATGACCCAGAAATAGTGAGTACTGGCTACACCGGGTGGGTGGACGCGAGCTGAGGACAGAGATGGGTGAAGCAGGAGGTGGACAGAGGAGAAAGGACACTGGGTCCCCGAGATGGGCAAAGTCTTTGGGGACGTGAGGAAAGCCCGGGACCTGGACCACAGCTGGATGAGGAGACATGTGCCAGAGAGAAGCACACATCCGCATTCCCCAGGTATCATCTACTCTGCACACTTCAGCGCTATATGGCACACCCACGCGTTGCAGCCACGCTGTCATCTGCAGCCACACACTCAGTGGCAGGCATACTTGGGCAGTCACCTTACACAGGTTCAGCCAGGCTAGGCTCACCTTAGGGGGCTGTCACACTGCTCTCAGTTCCTGACGAGAGGATGTCTTCCCCAGTGAGGAGGAGCTGACTCTGACCAGGGAGAACTCCATCCGGAGGCTGCATTCCCACCATTCGGACCCTAGGAGCCAGGTGTGTGCTAAGGTTGGGTGCATGCGTGGGGCGTGGGCACGCAGGGTTGCTTGGGTCTGGGCTCCTCTGTAGATAGGAGCATAGCCCCATGCCAGGGCTGGCTGCTTCCTCATAGCTGGAGCTGAGCTGAGGCTGGGATATTAGCTGGGGATGATGCTCTGGGGCTGCCAGGACTCCTCCTTGCAAGGCCCTCTAGCTCTGGGTTGGGGGGCTGCTCTGAGAATCCACCACCAGTGCTGGTTACAGGGTGGGTTTTGGGGGAGTCAGCGAGGGAAGGAGGATGTTTGTGTCAGAGACACGTGGACCTAGGGGTTGGGGGGGACAGGCGATCAGGGAGGAGGCCAAGGCTGGTGGAGCAAGAGAGAGGTGAAAAGGCTGAGGGGAGGAGGCTGAGCCCTCTTCTAACTCCTCCCCTGTGTCTGGGCCCCTGCAGCCGGAGGAGAGTGTAGGGCTGAGAGCCGAGGGCCACCCTGATAGTCTCAAGGACAACAGTAGCTGCTCTGTGATGGTGAGGCCCCCCGGCCCCACCGGTGTCCCCAACACTCTCCTCAGGCCCCTCTCCTGGCCCCGATGTGGTGTGACAGCAGCCCCCCAGCCCAGTCCCTGCATCTCATCCCTGGCTCACATGCAAGCCCCGCCCTCCGCCCCCCTGCCCCCCCCCCCCCCCCCCCGCTGCTATGCCTCTGTTCTCTGCCTCCCCGTCCCTATGTACAACACTTGCTCTTGCCCTCCCCACCCCCAAATTTCCAAGCCCCATGCCTCTGGGACAGCCGTTCCCCGTGCGTGCGTGCGTGCCTGCGTGCGTGCTTTACCTGACCTCGGACCCCATCACAACCCAGCCCTGCCCTACCGCGTCTGCCCGTTTGATCTTGACTCCCGACTTCGCCTCTGTCCTTGGTCTCCAGAGTGAAGAGCCAGAGGGCCGTAGCTACTCCACGCTGACCACAGTGAGGGAGATAGAAACACAGACAGAACTGCTGTCTCCAGGCTCTGGGAGGACAGACGACGAGGAGGATCAGGATGAAGGCATCAAACAGGCCATGAACCATTTTGTTCAGGAGAATGGGACCCTGAGGGCCAAACCCACAGGCAACGGCATCTACATCAACGGGCGAGGGCACCTGGTCTGACCCAGGTCGGCCTCCCTCCCCAGGCCTGGTTTCTTCTGCTTCCGTGGGGGATTTCAACTCTTCTAAGGGGAACCCTCCTCAAACGCCTGCATTTCTTTAGGAAGATACTTCCCAGCCCACTGACTGCTCCGCTTTGACCTCCACTCCTTCTGTTCATCAGGAGGACTCCACTGGTTGAGTGCCTCCCATCATTGTGTGTAGGTCATGTGTGTGTGTGTGTGTGTGTGTGTGTGTGTGTGTGTGTGTGTGTGTGTGTGTGTAAGCATTCATGGCACTCCATTGTATTTGCACAGAGGAGTGATTGTCCATGGTGCCTGGTGTGCATCGTGATGTCATGTTGAGAGTCCAAGTGAATGGTATGTGTGACTCGGGCTTCGTGGCTGTGTGCAGAGCATGGCCAGGGTGTGGCTTGCGAGCAGTTGTGTCTCATGTGTGACCTCTGCCTGCAGATGCAGGTATTTTCCTCCGACCCCAGAGCAGTATTAGTGATGCAGAGGTTGGAAGTGAGAGGTGGAGACTATGGGCCAGATCCAGGTGTGCGGGCATAGCTGGAACTCGAATCTGACCTCCAGAGTGGGGGAGCTGTGTTCCCCCACTCTGGGAGCAAGTGTGAAGCAGACATCCAGGGGTCTGTCAGAGGCTTGAACTGTTGCCGAAGCCCTCTGCCCTCTGGTGGCCTGTGTGCCTGCTGCATGTACATACCTTCTGTAAACCAACCTCCGAGGGAACCTCTGGAGTTCGGTTCAGACTCCCTCAGTAAGAGAAAAAGACACTTAAAAACAAACCAACAAAACCCTTTTTGAATTAGGAGCATGCTTTTTTACTGGGCTTGTTTAAGCAAGGACAACCCACATAGGCATTCAACAAGACTGTTGAGCAAACCCCACAGCAGGGGCTAATTCCTATGGTTCTGGAAAGTTCTCCTCCTAGGGCACTTTCACCCAAAGAGGCTCTGGAGAGGAAGTGGGCAGCTGCCGGAGTCTGGAACCAGTGATGTGAGATATAAACACTGGGAAAGGAGAATAGAAATGGGGTGCTTGGCTCCCGTGGCCCCTCAAACCTTCCCCTGGTTGTGTCTGCAGTTATGTGTGCCTTCACGGAGTTGGGACGTGGTGTCGAGGGCCCCGGGTTCAGTTGTGTAGAGGGCAGAGGGTAGCGAGGGAAGGTGGAAGTCCTGGTGAGGAGAAAGAGCTGCTGTGGGTGAAGGGTGTCAGTAGCTCCTTCCCCAGGGTCTCCTGAGTCATTAATTTGGGGGCTCTTCTGGCACTTACTATGTGTGGGGCCTGGGGTTAGATGTTTTTCTTTAGCCTGCTCAAACCTACTCAGCCAGAATACTGAGATTTAGTATCCAAACCCTGTGCGGCCTGACATCTGGTCTAAAGGAGAGGCTCTCATCCTATTCCCAAGCAACCTAGGACTTGTGGACCCCGAGGATCTGGGGTCCTAGTGTGTATATTTCATGTAAATATATGTATATTTGTACATAAAATGATATTCTGTTTTTAAATAAACAGATAAAACTTTTTCTGTGTGGTTCCTGTCTTGCCCCTTAAACTGGGTAAGTCACAAGTGCCATGCACTGAGTCTCAATGTCATCCTTCCTTTGCTCCCAGGCAGGGTGAGGACTCAGATACTTGCAGCTAAGAAGGGAGCAAATGGCTTTCAAAATACATTCAGCCATTTCTGAGTGCCCTCAGGTAGGAGAGTGTGGACAGGACCTTCTTCAGGGGAAGCCGGTCGGCCTTCGTCGGCCTTCGTTTGCAACGTGTTTCGAATTTGAGTGTACTGGAAACTTCCAGCAGCTGTGTGGGGTGGACAGCCATGCACTGTTTTACAGACAAAGAAACTGAAACCCCAAAAGCCAGCTGGTCTGTGTCCTCCCTTTGAAAGGTGTGGCAACTGAGCCTCAGTGAAGGAATGGGGCTTGACCAATATGACAGGGTCATCTGAGGCACCCTCCATCCTGAGTATATTCTGTACGGTCCGTTCCTGTCTTGCTCACCGGCAAGCCTCAGTTCTCGGTCCCACCCAAGAATTTTGGTCTCTAGAAATGCCAGCCACCTGCTCACAACCCAGGCACCATTACTCCACCCAAGGGTTCTGACATCACCTCGCTTTGTGACCAATGGATGAAGTCCCAGCAATGATGAGGATGTGAATGTCAGCTACCACCCCCACCCCAGGCCCTGTGGTTGCAAAGATGCTCTAACAGGAAGTGGGTTTGGGGAGCTGCACAGCTTCCTGCCCCCCTAGAGCTGCACAGGGCGAGAAGGGCTGCCGCTCAGCTTGGCCACGAGACGCAGCTTCATGCCCGGGTTCTGGTAGCTTCCTCTTCCATATCCACTTCCGTGTGGCCCCAGGGGGCCCCCAGAGGCAAGTGCTGCTGTCCGTTGCCCAGGCCACCCTCCACCTCCAGTTTGGAGCCCTGCCCCTCTGGGGCCGGGCCAAACCCAACTACTGACTGGGATTCCATGGGGGACTGGTAGGTCAAAGGTTTTGGGGGACAGAGGTGGAGGGGCCAGATCCCTGGGGCTCTGGCCATGAAGTCTCGGCAGAAAGGAAAGAAGAAAGGCTGCTCCAAGGAACGGGTGTTTGGGTGCGACTTACAGGAACATCTACAGCACTCAGGCCAGGACGGTAAGGGGACCAACCGGAGCCGGGGGAAGCTGGGTGGGTGCATGGAGCGCCACGCAGACACTAAGCTTGTCTTCTCTGGCTTGATTTGGTCTGTTGGGAAGAATCAGCTGCTAGGGCCCAGTGGCCCAGGGTCACCATCCATGAGACCTGTGTACAGGCAAGACAGGAAATGTGGTTCAGAGAAGGCAGAGAGGCTCGCTTCTGTAAGAGTTAGGGGACAGATCGCTGAGACGGGGGGCGAGGGTGGGAAGTCCAAGGGAACAAGACGCGGGACGGTGAGATTTGGAAAAGTCTATAGATGCTGATGAATCAGGTGACGGGACGGAGACAGGACAGAGGGTGGGAACAGAGGTCCCTGTGTCAGAAGAGTGGCTGAAGGGGAGGGTTGGTAGAATAATAAATGGAGACACAGATGGGAATGGGCCCCGTAGGTCTGAGGATATAGCTTGGCGAGAGAGGAAGGAGGCATCCTAGCTGGAGAACAGCACCCAGGGACAAGGGACCTGGACTTTCTGCACCTTTGCTGGGCCACAGGAGGGGGCCGGGGGAAGGAGTGACCCTCTTTAGATGGCTTGCAAAAATGGAACGGGTTTGCGGTGGTCGAAGGGCGAGGGGAGACGCTGCTGATGTGGGGAACCCAGGAGACGTGAAGGAGATGGCTTAAGCCCTGATTTGAAGTTGGGAGTAGAAGCTGTTTAATAAAGAGGGGTGTGGGCACTGTCTGGAGCTTCCTCAGTTCCTCCCCTGGCTTACTATGCAGTGGGCTTGGAAGCCAGCATGCCCAGGGACAACCCCTGGTTCACCACTCTGCCTAGCGTGCATTCAGAACCATGTCTGAATTTGGCTTGAAACTGAGCTATCTGGACTACACTGTCCAGCTTGTTTTCAGCACACCCAGCGACTTACAAAAAAGGGCATGATTCTTCCCCCCCACTCCACCCCACCCCAATCTGTCATTTCCTCTTTGTCCCCTTCTCTGGTTGTGGTGCCTGCAGAGAAGGGAGGGTGATGGTGGTTCCCAGCTCATTTCCTGCTCTTAGCCCCGCCCTTGTGTCCCCAGACACCTCCTTCCCCTTTTCTCCTCCATCAGAGGGCCCCATCCCTACCAGCCTCCATTAAGGGAAAGCCCAGGCCCCAAGAAAGAGTGTTTACAGCTGAGGTGGACTTTTCTGTGCCTTCCTCTTCTCACTGAGCAAGCCTGGCTCCTTTACGTTCATCCCACTCTTGATAATGATTTTTTTTTTTTAAAAAAGTTACCACATTGTTTATATATTTTGTATGCATGTTGGGGAGGGGAATATTAGTTCCCATGCAGGTGTGAAGGTCAGAGGACAACTTGAGGGAATCGATTTTCTCCTTCCATCATCAAGGGGTCCCAAGGATCAAACTCAAGTCATCAGGTTTGGTGGCAAGCACCTTTACCCACCCACTGTTACCACCTCACAGTCCATATTTTGTTGTTGTTGTTTTTCAAGACAGGATTTCTCTGTGTAACCCTGGCTGTCCTGGGACTTGCTCTGTAGACCAGGCTGGCCTCAAACTCAGAGAGATCTGCCTGCCTCTGCTTCCCGAGTGCTGGGATTAAAGATGTGTGCCACCACTGTCTGGCAGGCCATATTTTTATTGTTATTATTATTATTACTAGTGTGTGTGTGTGTGTGTGTGTGTGTGTGTGTGTGTCCACATGTACCATGGTGCATATGTAGGAGTCAGAGGGAAACTTTTGGAATCGGATTCTCTCTTTCCACCATAAAGAGTGAGTCTCAGAGGTTGAACTGAGGTTTTCAGGCTTGGTGCCAGGCATCTTTTACCCTCTGAACCATCTCATCAGCACTAAATGATCAAAACAAAAATTTTTTTGAGATTTATTTATTTTTATTTTATATGCGTGAGTGTCTTCCCTGTGGGTATGTCTGTGTTCCGCGTGCGTGCGGTATCCATGGAGGCCAGAAGAGGGCATCAGATTCTCATCGGAACTGGAGTTAAAATTGTTAGCTGCCGTGTGGGTGCGCTGGAAGAACAGTCTCTTCTCATAACTGATGAGCCATCTAGCCAGCACCAGACGATGACTCTTGACAGACAGCCATATGACTTAACTGGGGATTTCTTGCAGCTCTTGACAAACCCTCAGTTCAACCTCCTTATCCTGGCTCAGCCCTTTCCTGTGATTCCCATCATCCACAGACAGCCCAGACTCCCTTTCTGTGGTTCCCAGACTCATCATTCTCAGCAGGTGAAGGGATTCTCCCCTAGAGATTCAGGAGTAATGAAAGGCCAGTGGCTCCTGATTGCAGGTGAACCCAGAGCAGGTGAGAAATACTTTCTGTCCCTTATCAGAAGTTCACCTGATCCCAAGGCTTAAGAGAGGAATCTTGGGTGCCAGAGCATCAGTGAGAACCCCTCCCCTTACCCAAAACACCCTGGTAGAGAGAGGTGGAAATCGTTAGGGATGAGTGAGGCTAGCTGATGAGAGCTTCTCTCTTTAGCCCAATACCCAGCAAGAAAATGAAGGTCCAGGCCAGTGAGATCATCTGCTCCTGGTGTACTGATATTCCCTGATGATCTGGTGGTTTTCTCCATCCTTATACCCTTGCTCAGCTTCAGACCTCTTCCCCAACTCTTTTCCCCTAAATGGATCTTTTCCTCCCCCCAGCCCTACATACACTTACATACTTTGCTTCGGTTTCTGGTTCACTGTAGGTACTTCTTCTTTGACTCCACCCATATCCGTCATATCATTTTGACTCCATCACCCCAATCTTGTCTCTAGGTTACATCTCTGATTTCATTTCTTTGATTTATATCTGCAGTGCCACCATCTCTGACCCTGTTATCTCTCGGCCCATTTCCTTTATGGCTCAGGCTCCTTAAGATCGGGGCCCATCTCTGTAAAGACCTACTCCAGAGGTTGAAAATCAACTGAAAAGAATAGGACAGGAAAACCTGGTTAAGATTAAACCTAGGAGTCTAAATGAGAGTGGGATATTGATATTTCTCTATCCCATTTTGAGATATTCTCTTGCTATGTAAGCTCTGAATGCTGGGATTACAAGTGTGCACTAACCAGGCCCAGCCAGCAGACTGTTTATGAATCAGCAGAGTAATGTGGTGGCCAAAAGAACTGATACAGCATCAGGCACCCAGCAGCTTCAACAAGGAGGGCTGCCTTATCTCTGCATCCAGTGCAGAACTAAGGACAGGGGGACCATGGGAAAATGGGAGCAGGTTCTGAAGGCATGAACAGTAATCCATACGGCTGAGACTAGAGTGAGGTGAGGAGAGATGAGAGGGGCCCAAAATTTAGGAACCACTCACTCCAGGGACATTGTGCAAATGTCCTAGGCCCCTCATTCTAAGGATGATGCATGTTAACACGTGCAAAACCCTGAAAACAAAGGCTTCTTTATTTATTTATTTATTTATTTATACCCTCCATGCTTCTTTTCCTGTCTTACCTAAGTTCCAGTTATGAGCAAAAAGACAAAGGATCTGAAAACCAGGTCACGGGAAGAAAGGTGAAACCAGTGGCTGGTGGGATTATTATCTATATTCTGCGCTCTGGTTTTCTGTCGTGTTTGCTCCACAAAAAGCTTGGGAAGGCAGGTGGATCTTTGTGAGTTTGAGGCTAGCCTGGTCTACAGAGTGAGTTTCAGGACAGCCAGGACTGTTACACAAATAAACCCTGTCCCGAAAAACAAAACAAATAAACATCAAACATAAAAGTTGGGTTGAGCCGGGCGTTGGTGGCGCACGCCTTTAATCCCAGCACTCGGGAGGCAGAGCCAGGCGAATCGCTGTGAGTTCGAGGCCAGCCTGGGCTACAGAGTGAGCTCCAGGAAAGGTGCAAAGCTACACAGAGAAACCCTGTCTCGAAAAACCAAAAAAAAAAAAAAAAAAAAAAAAAAAAAGTTGGGTTGACTTCTGAGACACAACTAAATGAACAAATAAATGACTGAAGAAACTCAATTGAAGGGAAATTAGGAAGAGTAGGACCCAGAAATGCATGTCAGATAGTTCTGTGGCTGCTGGGGTTGGGCCTTGAACTGCGTAGTGGTTAAAGTCATATGAAACTCACAAGGCTTTTAGGGAACAAAAAATAGGTAGCTGAGAAGAAACACAGCTTTCCCTGACACTGACATAAATGAGGAATTTCTCTGGTGAGTTCCAGTCAACAAGACTCAGTGTTTTCTCAAACGCAATATCCTTTATCAAATCTCTAGGGGATGTCATGATTCTGACATAATTCTGAATTAATTCATCATGTAATCTAACGAACATTTGAGTACCTTATTTTTTACCACAGTGAGAGATATGATTCTTTGACAAGTGAGTACCATTTGTCAGGAGGTACAGATACAACCACTTACAATAAAATGTAGTAAGTACTGTGATATTGGACACTGGAGAGATGGCTCAATAGTTAGGAGCATTTGCTGCCCTTGCAGAGGGCCTGGGTTCAGTTCTCAGCATCCACTTAGTGTAGCTCGAAACTGCCTGTAACTCTAGTTCCACCTTAATCTGACGCCCTCTTCTGGGATCCTCAGGTAGCTGCATGCACATGGTGCACATAGAGGATGCATGCATATACATACACATATAAATTAAATACATCTTTAAAAATATTGAGATGAGCAAAGGACTATGGGAATTGTAATATAGAATCTGCAAAGGGTTCAGAATCCACAGTGATCTTTTTTATTTACTTTTGTCTTATTCTTGTGTGTGTGTGTGTGTGTGTGTGTGTGTGTGTGTGTGTGTGTGTGTTTGTGTGTGTGGTGATTTGAGGTTGATATTTGGGATCATTCTCCATCACTCTCCACCACATTATTTTTGGCAGGGTCTCTCAGTCAAACCCACAGTTTACTGCTATGGCTAGTATCATCAGCCTGATTGCTCTGGGGCATCTCCTGTCTCTACCTTGTGAGGCTAGAATTGCAACCCTTGTACATGAATTCACATGGATTCTGGGGATCTGAACCCCAGTCCTCTTACTTTCCAGCAAGCACTCTTTTTTTTTTTTTGGTTTTCTGAGACAGGGTTTCTCTGTGTAGCTTTGCACCTTTCCTGGAACTCACTTGGTAGCCCAGGCTGGCCTCGAACTCACAGAGATCCGCCTGGCTCTGCCTCCCGAGTGCTGGGATTAAAGGCGTGTGCCACCACCGCCCTGCCTTTTTTTTTTTTAAAGATGGTCTCATTATGTTGTACGTTAGCCCTGACTGAATTCCAGGGCTCAAGTAATTATCCTGCCTCAGTCTCCCAAGGAGCTAGGACTATAGGCATGTGCCACTTTGCCCAGCTAGGAGGTGATGCTTGAGATGTTTTGAGTAATAGCTTACCAGGCAATTGGAGGGGAAGTTATTTCCAGACAGGAGAATAGAACAAGTGCCTTAGTCAGTTTTGTGCTGCTCCAGCAAAATACCTCAAACGAAGAAACTATGAACAGGTTGATTTTGCTCATGGCTATAGTGGCTGAGGGTTTCAGAGAGCATATGTCCGCATCCTAGCAAGGGACCCCTAGACATGTCACAATATGATGAGGTGGAAAGAAAACTCTCCATGCAGAAGGGACCATGCAGAAGCATGGGGTGGCATTGCTTACGATAATCCACTTTCTGATCCAGTCACGCAAGATCCACTCCACCCCAAAGAGGTACAGCATCGTAAGCCTTGGTGGCACACATTTATAACCCCACTACTTGAAAAGTATTAGAATAAGAATAAGGGCCATCCTGAGCTAGTAATAAAGACCATGTCTCAAACAGCAAGAACATACACACAGTTTAAAAAAAAAAAAAGAGCCAAACAAACTCCCACAAAATTCAAGAGACGGTGATAATTCATTCATGAGGAGAGAGAGCCCCATGACCTAATTATCATTCACTAGGCCCCACTTTCTTAATTGTTTCCGGTCTCGACATCACTACACTCATGAACCACTGAGAGAAAAAGCATATCCAAGCCACATCAATGAAGAATGGTACCCAGGCTTGTTTATGGACTAGCAAAGGGCTCAGTCATAGAATTTGTCAAGACCTGGTTTGTGAAGGTTTTATATCTCAGGCTGAGGAGCTCATATTTTATTCTGTATCTTTAAGATAAGCAATGGCTACTTGGTTAGAGCAGGCTGGGTGTTTATGTAGCCTAGGATTGAAAGTGGGGAAAGGGTTTATAATCTGAGTTAGGTTGCACTCACAGCTACCTTTGGCTGCGTGGCTTTGTTTGTTTGTTTGTTTTGCTTTTTGTCTTCGGAGGCAGGGTTTCTTTGTACAGCTTTGGTTGTACTGTAACTAGCTCTGTAGCCCAGGCTGGCTTCGAACTTAGGGAGATCTGACTGCCTCTGCCTCCTGAATGCTGGGATCGAAGGCGTGGGCCACCACCGTCTGGCTGCATGGCTTTCTCTCTGGGATTCAACACTTGTTTTTAAGACACTATCACAGCTAATACTATATCAAGATAACATGAGAAATACCACAATATTATCTTTAAGGAGATTAGTCTAGTAACACAGTGGTGGCCCAGGGTCAGTAGAGATAAAATAATTTTTTGCACTTTAAAAAAATGTTATTTTGTGTGTATATTGTGTGGGTACACATGTGCCATGAAGGCACCTGGAAGTCAGTTCTCTCCTTTCATGCCTGACAGAGTCATCAGGTCTGGCACTTTCTGAAGTCAACCATAAGCTTTCTTACCAGAGAAAGTGCCTCAAACCAAACGCCTCCAGCTGGATTCCATTTCAGCTGGGATAACCAGTGTTCATTTTTTTCATGGCTGGCAGAGTGTTGCATAAGTGCAGTTTGGGGACCAGTCTTTTACTTTGCCTCCCTTGCCCCACAAAATTGCTGCCCCTTTTAAAAATTCTGGGGTAACAGCTGATGACAAAGAGAAGTTTCAGTTCCAAAGGTGCAGACCTATTCTTCCCATAACTACAGCATTGAAAGCTGAGGGCGAGGCTGGAGGGACGGCTCAGCAGTTCAGAACACATGCAGAGGACCAGAGTTTGGTTCCCTGCACTCATGTTGGGCAGCTCACAACCACCTGCAGTTAGCTCAGGGATCCTGGGATGCCTCTCTGTACTCACTCAGGGATCCTGGGATGCCTCTCTGTACTCACTCAGGGATCCTGGGATGCCTCTCTGTACTCACTCAGGGATCCTGGGATGCGCGTGCACGCGCGCACACACACACATACACACACACATACACACACACATACACACACACACACACACACACACACACACACAAACACACACACACGGTTATTAATGACATACCATTTACCTGGCCGGGCATTGGTGACACATGCCTTTAATTAGAGAAACTCTGTCTTGAAAAACAAAAACAAACAAACAAACAAAGAGATACCATTTATCTTACTTCTCCGTTTTATGTTGTGATTTACCTAATAGTTTTATTTTCTTGTTTCTTGTAATATGGATAGTGATATTTAAAGTTAGATTGAGATGGTTTTCTTTTTATGTTTCTTTCTTTTTCGGGGGGAGTGGTGTTTCAAGACAAGTTTTCTCTGTGTAACAGTCCTGGCTGTCCTGAAACTCAATTTGTAGACAAGAAAGGCCTCAGACTCACAGAGATCAGCCTGGCTCTGCCTCCCCAGTGCTTTGATTAAAGGCATGTGCCACCATTGCCCAGTTCTTTTGTGTTTCTTAATTATTTATCTGTTTTTGTTTTGTTTGAGGCAGGGTTTCTCTGTGTAGCCTTGGCTGTCCTGGAACTCTATTTGTAGATCATGCTGACCTCAAACTCATAAAGATCTGCCTGCTTCTGCCTCCCAAGTGTTGGGATTAAAAGTGTGCACCACCATGCCAAGCTTATTTCTTCATCTTTAAGCTAATTGATGTTTAAGGTTTTTGTCATCTGGATTTATATATAAGCTGTAAAACATATATAAACTGTTGAAACAGAATGTAAGGTTATTGTACTAAATGGTTTGTTGTTCTACAATCCTAGCCCATCATTTTCTGTGTAAAATTTAAATAATAAACAAGATACACTACTGGGTATATATCATAAAAAGAGGGACTAAGGATGTAGCTTGGTTGACAGAGTGTTTGCCGAGCATGCACAGGCCCTGGGTTTGATCTCAGTACCATGTAAACCAAGTATGGGGGCATACGCTTATATCTCAGCATTCAGGAAGCAGAAGCAGTAGGATTAGGAATCCAAAGTCACCTTCAACTACACAGCAAATTCAAGGTCATCCTGGGTTAGGTGAGACTCTCAAAAACAAACAAATAGAATGTGATGGTGTACACCTGTAATCCCAGTACTCAGGGAGTAGAGTGTAAAGCACAGTTTTCCTGTCCCGACCACCCAGTCCCAAATAATGGACTCAGAGGCAGAATATAAATTATAAATGCTGGGCCAATAGCTCAGGCTTGTTACTAGCTAACTCTTACACTTAAATTAACCCATATTTCTATTTATGCTTTGCCACATGGCTCATGGCTTGTTACCTCATTTTTTACATGTCCTGCTTGCTAGGTGGCTAGCTAGCATCTCCTCTGACTCCTACCTTTCTCATCCCATTAATCTCAGTTTGGCTTTCTCTCCTAACTTTATCCTGTTCAGCTATTGGCCAGTCAGCTTGTTTATTAAACGAATTATAGTGACATATATTCACACAATGTAGAGAAAGATTATTCCACAGCAATAGAGGTAAGAGGATCAGAAATTCAAGGTCTTCCTCAACTACATAGCAAGTTGAGGGCCAGGCCAAGATCCATGAGGCCCTGTCTTAAAACAAACAATTGAACAAACAAATAGAGGTAGAGCTGTGTTATGGAATATTACTTTAACTAGGCAAAGATGTGTTACATTTGTTTATGCGACATTTGTTTAACTATGTAGAGATGTGTTACATTTGTTTATGCAGCATTTGTTTTATGATGTAAAGATGTTACATTTGTTTACACTGCATTTGTTCAACAATGTAAAGATGTGTTGCTGTTTCACCTTACCTGCCTACTTAGCACCTGATTGGCCGAATAAAAAGCTGAACAACCAATAGTTAGTCAGTGGAGGTATAGGTGGGGCTGGTGGGCAGAGAGAATAGGTAGGAGGAGGAGAGAGAGAGAGAAAGAGAAGGAGGAAAGAATGAGAGGAAAAGAGGGAGATGCCCAGGGCCCTCCAGCCAGGCAGCCGTCAGCCAGCTTAATAGGGAGTAGGACATACAGAATGAAAGGTAAAAAGCACTGAGGCAAAAATATAGATGAAGAGAAACAGATTAAGTTATGAGCTAGTGGGACAAGCATAAGGCCGAGCATTCATAACCAATCATTCTCTGCATCATAATTTGGGAGCTGATTGGTGGCCGAAGAGAAAGCCTGTTAGAGACCTGGGGCTGAAGCGATTAAAAGCCCTTACTGCTGCTGCAGAGGATCCGAATTCAGTTCCCAGAACCCATGTCGGGCACCTCACAAGCCCCTACAGTTCCAGCTGCAGGGATATCTGATATCTCTGGCCTCTGCAGGCACCAGTACTATACGCAAATTACCTTGAACAGACACATACACATAATTAAAAAAAATTTTTTTTATCTTTGAAAAAGAGATAGCACTGAGAGGTTAATATTGAGTAGCAGTGACTTCCTCTTCAAAGTACTGGAGTTTATGCTGAGACTCCAGGACCACGGGATAAAATTATTATACAAAGATAGGTGAGTTGAGTCTGATCGCCTGTAAGAACCTTTCCAGGGAGTTTTTTATTTCATAAGCTTTGCCCTTAATTAATTAATCTCCGTGAACCCTCTTCCATGATGCTGCCATTTCTCAGACCCCTTACAGTCTCTAGCTTTTCAGATGTTCTTTTCTCTGCCTATCTGTGTCCCCAGTGCCCCAGGTGCTAAGGAGCTGTGCAGAATTTGTGCAAGAGTATGGAGTGGTGGATGGGATCTACCGCCTCTCAGGGGTCTCCTCTAACATCCAGAAGCTCCGGTGAGTCAGACAGAGTTGGCAGGCTCTGTGGGCCAGGGAGCCATGGCAAAAACTGCTGGGGAGGGGGCTGGAGAGATGGCTCAGAGGTTAGGAGCACTGACTGCTCTTCCAGAGGTCCTGAGTTCAATTCCCAGCAACCACATGGTGGCTCACAACCATCTGTAATGAGATCTGGCGCTCTCCTCTGTATACATAATAAATAAATAAATCTTTAAAAAAAAAAACTGCTGGGGAAAGCTGCAGGAGGGGTAAGGGGAAGTGGGAGAAGGAAGCACAGATGTCAGGTACTATTCCAAGGAGAGGCTCCAAAGTCTGGTCAGGGAAGGTGGGGACCCCAAGCTCATTCCCTCAGCACACATACTCTCTCCACTCCCACATATACAGTCTGCTTTTAATACATACACATACACACATGCACATGCACACGATTTGCATACTATAAAATTCACCATTTAAAAATGTTTGCATCAGTTATTTTTAGTATATTCACAACACTGCAACCATCATCATTAATTCCAGAACATGTCACCATCCTTCAAAAAAAACCTCTGCATTTCCCCTTCACCTAACTTGACTTTCTGTCCGTATGGATCTGTCTGTTCTGGACATCTCACATAAATAAACCAATGATACAATACATGTTTTTTGTGAGTCTGGCTCTCCACTCTGAGTTCTTTCAAGGTTCATGAATGCTGTGTATTTTATTGCTTTTTATGGATGAATACAGTTCTCCAGGATAGCTACATAACATTTTTTTACCCATTTGTCAGTTGATGGCTATCCAGGTTGTTTCTGCCTTTTGGTTATTATAAATAATTCTACTACAAACATGTTTAAGCTTTTATGGGTATATTTTCAGTTCTTATGAATGTATACCTGAGTGGAACTGCTGAACCATATGGTAACTTCATGTTGAACTTTTAAAAGTAACTACCAAATTGTTTTCTATAACAGCTGTATCATTTATATCCCTGCCATAAATGTATGAAGGTTTGAATTTCTGCACAGCCCTGCTGACATTTGTCACTGTCTTTCTGGTGGCAGTCATCCTAGTGGGTGTGTACTGATAAGTCATTGTGACTTACGTATGCATTTCCCCAACTACAGATGAGGTGAACACTTTCAGCACTTCTTTTGGGAAACACCTATTCAAACCTTATGCTTCTGCTTAATCGTTTTTTAAATCATTGAGTTGTAATAAGATGGTATGTTTCAAATATTAGACTTTTTTTTTTTGAGACAGGGTTTCACTGCGTAGCCTTGGCTGTCCTGGAACTTACTCTGTAGACCAGGCTGGCCTCTAATTCACAGAGATCTGCCTGCCTCTGCCTCCTGAGTGCTGGGATTAAAGTGAGCCATCACAGCCTGGCTGAGTACTAGATTTTAATCACATGTGTGATGAGCAGTGTTTCCTGCTCCCCACCTGTGGTTTGTGGGTGTTATCCTTTTCTTCTTTTGTGGTAGTGGGAATTTTGAACCCAGGGTTCATTTTATTGATAGTGTCCTTTGACGCATAAATGTTCCTTTCCTCTTCTTCTTTTTTTTTTTGGTTTTTCGAGACAGGGTTTCTCTGTGTAGCTTTGCGCCTTTCCTGGAGCTCACTTGGTAGCCCAGGCTGGCCTCGAACTCACAGAGATCCGCCTGCCTCTGCCTCCCGAGTGCTGGGATTAAAGGCGTGCGCCACCAACGCCCGGCCCTCCTCTTCTTTTGTGTATGGTATATGTACGTATGTGTTTGTGTGGGTATGTGTGTTTGTGTGGAAGCCAGAGATCAATAATACTTGTTTTCCTCAATCATTTTTATTTTTTAAATTAATTTATTTTTATTAAAATTTTTTATTTTATGTGTATGGGTGTTCTGCCTGCTTGTATGCCTGTGAACTATGTGTGCGCCTAGTGCCCACAGACATCAAGGAGGCCCAGAATTGTAATTTACAAATGACTGCGAGGGTGCTGGGAATAGAACCTAGGTCCTTTGGAAGAGCAGCTTAACTGCTGAGCATCTTTCCAGTCCCCCCTACATTATTGCTGTTATTGTTGTTATTTGAGACAGAGTATCTTGCTGAACTTGAAACTTTCAGATTAGGCTAGACAGACTGGCCAGCAAACTCTTGGGATTCCCCAGTGCTGAGCTTATAGGCCTCCGCTGCTGTGCCTGGCTTTTTATGTGGGTGCCGGGGATCTGAACTCAGATCCTTATGCTCATGGGACAAGCACTTTATCAACTGAGATATCTCCCCAGACCCTTGTCTTGCTCTCTCTATCTCTTTTTTCTTCAGTCTTACTGTGTAACTAAGACTGGACTAGAACTTATATAGCATAGGCTACTCTCAAATTCATGGGAATCCTCCTGTCTCAGGAGAATTTGGTCATCAGTTTATCTATTTTCTCCTTTTGGTTGTTGGTACTTTTGGTGCCATATCTGAGCAACTGTTGGCTAATCTATCCAAGACCATGAAGATTTAATTTTTTTTTTAAAAGATTACACCCAGGCTAGGCACAGTGGCATACACTTTGAATGGTAGCATTCAGAAGGCAGAGGCCAATGGATCTCTGTGAGTCAGAAGTCAACCTGGTCCTATGTATTGAGTTCCAGGCCACCTAGAACTATATAATGGGACCCTTCTCAAAATATGACAAGAAAAAAAGAAAGACACATTTAAGTCCATTGCTCATGTCTACTGATTCCTACATACCTCTTCGCTGCTAATCATGCATCCTTGGTTGGTCATACACAGATCCACTCACCTACCTCTACACCCATCTTTACATCTACATCTACATCTACATTTACATCACATCTACATATACACATATGCAATTCCTAATATTTCCTGACATATATAGAAAATACATGTAAATATGCCAGTGAATATATATGTATATATAATGGATATACACGTGTACGTGTACATTCTAACATTCTCCTTCCAAGTCTCACATGTGTTGGACCATGACCCTGTCTGCAGCTGACCTCTAATAGATCCTACTTCTCCCTACATAGCCTCTGTCTGACTTTTACCCCTCCTGACCACTCTGCACCTCCCCAGGCAGGAATTCGAGGCAGAGCGGAAGCCCGACCTTCGGCGGGACGTTTACCTCCAGGACATTCACTGCGTCTCCTCCTTGTGCAAGGCCTATTTCAGAGAACTACCAGATCCTCTCCTCACTTATCGGCTCTATGACAAATTTGCGGTGAGTTGAGTGAGAGGCAGGAGGGATGGAAGACAAGGTTCGAGGGCCGCCACTTCAATTTTGACATCCCATGGGTGTCATGTGCCAGCCACCATCCTAGGGGTTCTGGGGGACAGTAAAGCATTACTGAGAAGAAGACCCCTCTTTCTCAGATCTCTTCAGGCCCCTGCCACCTCTGTCAACCCTTGTCCTTCTTGTCTTCATTTTTTCCCTATGGTGTATTCCCCTAAGGCCTACAGACTGCACACAGCACAGTGGTAAGACTTGGGAGGTAAAGGGCAGGTTGTCTAAGCTGGGAGGCCTTGGAAAGCACCTAGACCAGAGTTTCCCTACACTTAAGAGAACGAAAATGCTGTTTACCTAACAAAAATATTTTCAGGAATGTCCCTCCATCAATTGTAACTGTATCTTAAATAGCATTGGAGGAGAAAACACAACAAAAATGGTGTCCTGGGCCGGGTGGTGGTGGCGCATGCCTTTAATCCCAGCACTCGGGAGGCAGAGCCAGGCGGATTTCTGTGAGTTCGAGGCCAGCCTGGTCTACAGAGAGAGATCCAGGACAGGCACCAAAACTACATGGAGAAAACCTGTCTCAAAAAAAAAAAAAATGGTGTCCTGATTTGAGTAATACTTTTAAAGATCTAGCTACTTGGGAGGTTGAGGCAGAAGGATTGCTGGAGTGTAGAGTTTGAGCCTAGACTGGGCTCAAAACCCCATCTACTTGCGAAAGGAGCTTTGCATTTTACTGAGCGCAACAACACAGAGACTCTGAATAGCAACCACAGCCTGCTTAGTCCATCCAAACTAGCCTGGGCATATCCCCTTCCCAGACAGCTTTCAACAGTCTAGTGTGGACACTGAGGCAGGGGAATAGCAGTGAGTTGCTCAAGGTCACAAGACAGACTATTAAATATAAATAAGATTCAGTAGTCATTTGTGGGCCCAAAGGTCCTAAGCTTTCTGTGGATCTGTGGATCGAACCAATGGTTTTGTGAATGCTGGGTGAGTACTCTGCCACTGGGCTACATCCCAGCCCTTGTCCTCTACCTCTTGCCTAGAGTGCTGGGATCATAGACATGTGCGACCATGCTCAAGACTGAGGTGTTTTCACTATTTTGTGGTGCCTTGAAGATCTAGGTGGGGCCATTGTGGAACACAGCAATAGATCATTTCTGAACGTTTAATTTGGACCTCTGAGAAGCAAGACGGTCATCTCTGAGTCGACGTCTCCTTCTTACACCCTTGTCCCCAATTAGGAGGCAGTGGCAGTGCAGCTAGAGCCGGAGCGCTTGATCAAGATCCTAGAGGTGCTTCAAGAACTCCCTGCCCCAAACTACAGGTGTGTGGGACCCCACCCTCGGTACTCCAGAGACCTTCCCCACTCCACCCCTCCCCACCTACAGCCCAAGCCTTTGCTTGTCTCTCCCAGTTTTCAGGTCTCAGCCACCCCTGCTTCAAGTTTTCTTTTTTTCAGTGATCCCTTTCTTGTTTCTGCAGGACGCTGGAGTTCCTTATGAGGCACTTGGTCCACATGGCCTCATTCAGTGCCCAAACCAACATGCATGCCCGAAATCTGGCGATTGTGTGGGCCCCCAACCTGCTGAGGTGGGTGTGGGTATGAGCAGTGTGGAGCTGCAGGGAGACTTACCATGGTGTAGCAAGATATACCCAAGTGGATGTGGTTGTGTGGGCATATTGGAGGGGCTGGGGGTGGGTGAGTCTTGTTAGCACAGGAAGGCAGGAAGGTTCAGCAGTAGCCGAGTGGTATAGAATCTACCAACTTGGGCCTTCTCGGAGACCAAGTGAAGTTCTTAAGAGCAAGGCCTTTGTTCTTTACACTGTGCTGAGGGGTTCGGGGACTAGAATATTGGTCTTTGACAAATATTTCCTGAGCAAACATCTCACAGTCTATTCATGAACTGGGCTGTAGATCACTCGCTATGGCACAAAGCATTATTAATTATAACAATTCTCATAGCCTTCCTTTTGTGCTACTGCGCAAGAAGTATGAAAGGAAAGGAGAGGTTGTTTGAGGGTGTCTACGATGGCTTTCCTGGGGGACGTGGTGTTTGAACTTGACTCATACCTGTGGCTTAAGAGGTCAGGACAAGGAACGGAGAGTACAGAGTATTTCAGAGGCTGGGCATTTTGCGACATGACTTTAACACTAGCCCTCAGGAGGCAGAGGCAGGTGGATCTTTGTGGGTTCAAGGCCAGCCTGGTGTACACAGAGAGTTCTAGACCAACTACAACCACAGCTACATAATAAGACCTCGTCTGTCATTCCTCGTGTGTGTGTGTGTGTGTGTGTGTGTGTGTGTGTGTGTGTGTGTGTGTCTTCAGAAAGACTTTAGATAGAAAAGTGTTTTGAGACTTGCTAGGGACTGACCCCACATCTTGACAGGTCTAAGGACATAGAGGCCTCAGGCTTCAACGGGACAGCAGCGTTCATGGAGGTGCGTGTGCAGTCCATTGTTGTGGAGTTCATCCTCACCCACGTGGACCAGCTCTTCGGTGGTGCTTCCCTCTCTGGTTAGTGTCCTTTCTGCCCGTTACCTATCACCACTCTCTACTAGGGAGAGCTTTAGCTGTTTTATGGTTTTGACTAAGATTGACTGTAGAGAGCCTCGAAAGTCACTTCATCCCATTTTTTCATTTTGTGGGTAGTCGACTGTGTCTCTCACAGAGGGAGGGATGTGATGATCGCACGCAGAGAACACTGGAGAAATATCAGTACTGCTAGGACTTGAGCAGGCCTCTTCTGCTGGCATCCTAGCATACAGATTGGCCTCTGCGGCACCACCTTGGATGCCAAGGCTAATGTCTTGGGATCTCCTGGTCTCCTCTGTGCTTCAGAATACCCCTTCTGAAATGGACAGAGAGGGTCTTTCTCCAAAAGCCTCTGCATATATCCTTAGCCTGGTAGTTTGGTGAGGAGGATGGACTGGGGACTTGAGGTTCCTTTCTTGGCTCTGCTATTGGCTAACCGGTTCTTCTTGTTTTCCTAGCTGGTGCAGATTTGGAGAGTGGATGGAAATCACTTCCAGGGGCCCGGGCATCAGGCAGCTCTGAGGACCTCATGCCCAGGTCTCTTCCCTACCACTTGCCTAGCATCTTGCAGGCTGGCGATGGACCTCCACAGATCCGGCCCTACCATACTATCATTGAGATTGCAGAACACAAGTAAGGCCTCCTTCCTGGGTCTTCCCTTGCACTGACCACCCAGACTCCACTCCTAATTGCATCTCCAATCTCTGCAGGAGAAAGGGGTCTTTGAAGGTCAGGAAATGGCGATCTATCTTCAATCTGGGTCGCTCTGGCCATGAGACAAAACGTAAACTTCCACTGAGGGCTGAGGACAGGGGTAGGTCCGGGATGATGAGGGGATGGGGCTCTGCCGAGGGTGTGCAAGGTCTTGGTGCTATGTACATTCATATTTTTAGAAGAAAAATCCAACAAGGGGACATTGCGGCCAGCTAAGAGCATGGACTCACTGAGTGCTGCAGCTGGGGCCATCGATGGTGAGTACAGGTGTTAGTGGCTATGTGTGTGTGTGTGTGTGTGTGTGTGTGTGTGTGTGTGTGTGCTGTGACAGTAACAATGCAGGCTTATGTGTCTACAAATGTGGCCAACTGTGTCCAGTAATTAAAAAAAAAATCAATGAATACCTATTATATACCAGTCTTGGAGACAGATGCCAAGTTTTCCAATAGATGAGCCTATTGTCTAATCTGTGGGTTTATTCATGAGTATTTGTACCTGGAGACTCTGGGTATGTGTGTAGGAGGGTATAAATGTAGCTGAATGTTTTTTGTGTCCTGCCTGGCCTGCGGTCAGGACAAATCTCTCTCACCTGCCGCACTCGCAGCTGCTCGGACCCAAATAAACACACACAGGCTTATATTATTTTTAAACTATGGCCATGGCAGGTTTCTTGTTATCTAGTTCTTTTTTTTTTTGGTTTTTCGAGACAGGGTTTCTCTGTGTAGCTTTGCACCTTTCCTGGAGCTCACTTGGTAGCCCAGGCTGGCCTTGAACTCACAGAGATCCGCCTGGCTCTGCCTCCCGAGTGCTGGGATTAAAGGCGTGCGCCACCACCGCCCGGCTTGTTATCTAGTTCTTATATCTTAAATTAACCCATTTTTATAAATCTATACTTTGCCACGTGGCTTGTGGCTTACCAGTACTTTTCTATCTTGCTTCTCATGGTGGTGGCTGGCAGCATGTCCTTGCTTCTCCTTTCTCTTCTGTCTCTCTGTTTCAATTTCCCACCTGCCTCTAAGCTGCCTTGCCATAGGCCAAACAGCTCTAGTTATCAACCAATCAGAGCAACACATATTCATAGTACACAGAAAGACATTTCCCCATCATATAAACACACACACATACACACACACACACACACACACACACACACACACACACGTACATTAGTGTGTTAGTGATTGCTAGTGACTGTATCTACAGACAGGCAAGAGGATCCATCAGGTTGTGTATGATCTTTGACCTGCTGACTGGGTGGATAATTTGCAGTAGGGGACAAAGGAAGCTGGGTCTGGTACCTTCCAGTCATCCTACCTCTAAAATCTAAGAAAACAGAGCTGCTGAGGTCTTATTTGAGCTGTCAAGACCCTTTGGAGCTGAGGCTACTAACTAAGTGACCCTGTCTTCCCTTCCACAGAGCCAGAGGGGCTGGTGGGGCCCAGCAGTCCTCAGCCGAGCTCACTGACGTCTGAGAGCTTGGAGAATAATTCCATGGATGCCGCAGAGGGTGAACAGGAGCCTGAGGCAGAGGCACAGGGCAGTGCGAATTCTGAGCCAGGAACTCCGCGAGCTGGGCGGTCAGCTATTCGGGCCTCGGGTAGCAGCCGTGCAGAGCGTTGCGCCGGTGTCCACATCTCAGACCCCTACAACGTCAACCTCCCTCTACACATAACCTCTATCCTCAGTGTACCTCCAAACATCATCTCTAACGTCTCCTTGGCCAGGCTGACCCGTGGCCTTGAGTGCCCTGCCTTACAGCCCAGGCCAAGCCCTGCCTCAGGTCCCGGCCCAGGACCTGGCCCCCCAGGTGAGAACTTGGAGATTGCCTAGGGTTAGAAAGGGATCTAGAACTTTAGGTTGAAGTTCTGGTGCTGAGGATGCAGCCTTGGAAGGACAAAGGCTTCAGCCTTTAGGCTTTGAACACAGTCTTATGGTATCTGCCTAGACTTGGGGTTTGGGAATCCAGTAATATTATTAGGTTATATGAAATGGAGAAGGGGTCTCTGCCAGGCTTCAAATCACCGACTTACCCCAAGAATAGGGGTCTGTGCCAGACACATAAGGGACTTAATAAATGCATACAAGTATGGGTAAGTACAAAAGTTAGTGACTTGCAGCTCAGTCACTGGGTGGTGGAGGCACATACCTTTAATTCCAGGGTGGCAGAGGAAGGAGGATCTCTGAGTCTGAGGCCAGTCTGGTCTCCAGTTGCAGTACAGCCAGGGCTACACAGAGAAACTCTGTCTCGAGAAAACAAAAACAAACAAAAGAGTCATTAATTACAGCATTAACACTAAGACCTAAATAACACTTGCCAATATATGCTGAGGACTTTGTTAGGCACTTTGAAGTTTTAGCTCATTTCACTTCCTCATAATATGAAGATATAAGTATTGTTATTCTTACAACAGTAGAACCTGAAAGGTACCTTAAACAACTCACTGCTGATTTAGGTAGGAAGAGCTAAGATCTGATTCATGCTCAGACTCCTATTCCCAAAGTGTCACTGATCAGAGATCCCGAGGTTGTATAGAAGTAAACAGGACAGTTAAGTAGACGGAGGTTCAGATTTTGTCGTTACCACTTGTTACCCGTGAGACCTTGAAGAAACTGCTTTGAGCTTCAGTTTTATTAAAGCAAAATGGGGATAAAGAGCTGGGGATGCAGCTCGGTTGGTACAGTGCTTGCCTGGCACGCACAATGCCCTGGATTTGGTCCCCAGCACCCCATCATAAACCTGGTGTGGAGGCTCATGTCTGTCATCCAACACTTGGGAGATAGGAAGAATGGAAGTTTGAGATCATCCCCAGCTCCATAGTTTGAGATCAGCCTGGGATACAGGAGACCTGTCTCAACAAAGGATGTGGTACAACAGCCTCCATAATATTCCTTCTATCTTTGGAGTGTATTTGCGTGTAGGGGAGTGGCAGTGCATGTGTGCGCATGAATGTCGGAACCCGAGGACAACCTTAGGTGGTGTTCTTTAGGTGGTGTCCACAGTTTTTTTTTTTTTTCTATGACAGAGTATTTCACTGGCCTAGAACTTGCCAAGTAGACTAAGGTGGTTGGCCAACTAGCTCCACGGACCTACCTGTCCCCCTGTTCCAGCATTGGGGTTACAAGAGCACACCAACCTTCCCAGAGTTATTTTACAGGAATTCTGGGGATCAAACTCAGGTCCTCATATTTCCATATAATCACTTTGTGAACCAAACCATCTATCCAGCCCCTCTACATAACATTTTATTCTGTAGGGAAAATGTAAAAATTCATTATAAAGATATAAAACACAATGCTTAGAGCTGGTCATGGTGGTGCATGCCTTTAATCCCAACATTTAGGAGGCAGAGATAGCTTGATCTCTGTGAGTTCAAGGCCAGCCTGCCTGGTCTACAGAGTGAGATCCAGGATAGGCACGAAAACAACACAGAGAAACCTTGTCTTGAAGAAAAACAAAAACAAAAACAAAACCCAAAAAACAAATAAACAAACAAACACTCAAATAACCCAAGGTGCTCGGCACTTGAGTGAGAATTAATGAAGAGAGCTATAAGTAGTTAGTCCACATGGCTCGTCCTCTCAGACCAGAATGACTATCTACTATATAAAGGGAGTGTTGGGCCCCTAGCATATCAGTTTGAGAGACACCCATATCAGAAAGGGTTGGGCCTGACCTTGACTTTTGGATTTCTGGAACTACCTTTCCTTCAACAGATGAGAAGTCGGAGGCAAGATCAGCCCCAGGTCCCCTGGCTGACTCAAGCCCAGAAGATATGACTCCTGTCCTGGAGGACTCCTTGTCCCAGGAGGTGCAGGATTCCTTCTCCTTCCTAGAGGACTTGAGCAGCTCAGAGCCTGAGTGGGTGGGGGTGGAGGACCGGGAGGTGGCCAAGGCAGGAGCAGCAGGAGCCGCAGGAGCAGCAGCTTTCTCCCTTGGGGAGGACGACCCTGGGATGGGCTACCTGGAGGAGCTCCTGGGAGTTGGGCCTCAGGTAAGGAGGAGCCATGTTGGGTATTCGGGTAGTGTGTAGCCTAGAGAGTGGATAGGGCTACCTGGTTCTTAGCCACAATGCTATGCCTACAGGTGGAAGAGTTCTCCGTGGAGCCGCCCCTGGATGATCTGTCTCTGGATGATGCACAGTACGTCTTGGCTCCTAGCTGCTGTTCCCCTGATTCTGCTGGCCCCACACCTGAAGTGGAAGAGGAAAATGGGGAAGAAGTCTTCTTGAGTGCCTATGATGACTTGAGTCCCCTTCTGGGGCCTCGACCCATGAACTGGGAGGGTGTAGGGAGTCTGGAGGAAGAGGCAACAAGGTGTGGGAAACAACCTCCAAACCAGGCTGAAGAAAAACAGGAATGCTGGGAAGCCGAAGAGGACAAGGAGACTGAGCCTGGAGGCACATCGGATAACAGGGAAGATGCTGAGGCAATTCCAGAGACTGAGATGGAAGCTGGAAAAGCTGATGAGGAAGGAGGGGAGGCTCAAAGAAGCCAAATGGTGATGGGTAGTTTTGAAGAAGGGAGTAGTGAAGAGATAGAGACCAAGGAAGAAAATTCCAAAGGTCCAGAGGTTTCAAGTATAGAGACTGAGGATATGGAGAAAACAAGAGAAGAGGATAAAGACAAGAAGGAGGGAGAGATTGGGAGAAAAGAAGGGGCTGAGAAAGGAGAGGACATCCCAGTAGACTCTGGGATGGATCCAGAGCATTCAGTCCAGGAGTACCTGCTTCCTGGGGAGAGCTGGGAAGTTGTACACAAACAAGAGGTTGAGAAAGACAAAAGGGATGAGATCAAAGGACTGAGGGGAAATAGTGACCTCAAGTCAGGAGAAGATCAAGGACATGGTGAAGATAGTGTAAGTCCAGAAGGAGATGCTGATGGGGAGGAAGGGGAGGTCAGCAAGGAACCGAAAAGCATAGATGTAGAAACTGAAGGCAGGAGAGCTGTTAGTGATCACTTAGAAGAGGCGGCCCTCTCTCAAGGGCCAGGTATATCGTTCCTGGAGACTGACAGTACAGAAGAAGTCAATGAACAGTCTTCTAAGGTGGAACAAGGCCCTCCACAGCCACCTGAGCCAGAGGGGATGGAGGCTGAGGGACAGCTCAGTCCTGAGGGATGTGACCTGTCTTCATGTCCCTGTGGTTCAACTGGTGGTGTGGGCATGCGTCTGGCTTCCAGCCTAGTTCAGGTCCAACAGGTCCGCTCTGTTCCTGTCGTGCCCCCAAAGCCACAGTTTGCCAAGCTGCCCAGTGCGATGTGTGGTAAGATCCACGTGTCACCCGCAAGCCCATGTCCGAGACCCGGTAGGCTTGATGGGACTCCTGGAGAAAGGGCTTGGGCATCTCGGGCTTCTTGGAGGAATGGGGGTAGTCTTTCCTTTGATGCTGCTGTGGCCCTGGCCCGGGAACGCCAGAAGGCTGAGGCTCAGGAAGTTCGGCGCACCCAGACTTGTACGGGGGGTGGGGATTATAGCTTCCACTCCAGAACCTCTCCTTGTAGCATGATTCCTGCCCATTCTTCCCGGCCCTTTAGCTGCCTGGAACTCCCACCTGAAGACAGAGAAGGGTCTGAGCCCAGAAGTCGGCTTAGTCTGCCCCCTAGAGAGCTTCACCCCACTGTCCCTCTAATGTCCCCTCAGCGCCAGACATACGCATTTGAAACACAGACTAACCGTGGGAAAGAAGGGCTGTGATGAGGGCGGGACAAGACGCCCAGAAAACTATCAATCTCTGCAGCCCCTGCCTGCTGTCTTTGCACCCTCAGTAGCCCAAGTGCCATAGGCCTGGGTCCTCCGGCGACTTGTTTTGACCACGGGGCTAACAGCCTTGGTGGGCTTACTTGAGTTTGTGTTAGACACAAAGCATTTGTCTCTTAGCAGAGTCTTAAGAAGTATGGGAAAGTCTTGTTCCCATGAAGTTGTGAGTATTAACCAAAACATAGAGTAGATAGAAACTCATTTTTTCTTCCCTTAAATTTAAATACAGAGGGGGAATTCCAGCCAAACTCCTGCCCCCTTCTGAGGCTGTGAACTTCTCTCCAGAGAAGCCTAGGGTAGACGTGGAGAACACAGGGTCAGATACAGAATTGTTCACCCGTGTTTTGTTTCCAGATCCTCGGCTATCTCCTGACTCTTTTAGCTCTAGATTAGGAGAAACATGTCCAGGAAGTTCTTTAAAGTCCTCACTGTTCACTGAAGGAAATGGATAACATCCTCTGCCTTCGATTATTTTGCAGAAGAGGTCCTGTACAGATCTCTCTGGCCTTTCTTTTTCCCATCAACAATAACCTCCTCCCATTTCAGGAAAAGGGAATGTCTGGTCATCACTCTGGCCCTGGTACTGTTTCTTTGCACAGGCAGGGGCTACAGGCCCCCATTTAGTGATGGTGGCTGTTTGATAATAAAAGTTGAATTTTTTACACTTAAACAGTGTATGGACTTATGCTTATTAAAGCCTGGGGGAAAGGCATCCCATTTGAATGTTGCCAAAATGTCTATCTCTTGTTTAGATACTCTTCCTCAGTTGTCATGGAAACCTGCGGTTAGAAAGTAGAACTAGGTTCGTGGTGGTCAAGAAATGGGGAAGAGAAACCTGTATTTACATAATGTTCATCTCATGCCAGGAATTGGGCTAGATTTGTGTGCATAAAAACTTTGCCCTTGGATTTATTTAATCCACTTCATTTGGTGAAGCTGGTATTAGCATTTCCATTTTACAGATGAGGATATTAAGCTGTAATTAAGTAAAAATGCTTATCAGAGATCTCAGAGTTAAGAAGTGGCAGTTTCCGGTGGCACATGCCTTTAACCCTAGCACTCAGGAGGCAGAGGCTGGGGGGTCTAAGCGACATAGAGGACAGCCTGGTCAATACAGGACAGTTCAGAACTACATAGAGAGCCTATTCAAAAAAGAAAAAGAAAGGAAAAAAAAGTGTCAGTTGTGGATTTAAGATGGGGCTCTGAATGGTTTCAGAATCTGAATTCTAGCTACTATACTTGACTATTCCCTGAGTGAGAAAAACGGTCATCAAAGTTGTCACATACGAGCCTCAGAAAAACTGGAAGCTATTAAGTCTTTGGGGATTGCTGACGCTCGTTCAAAGGAATATACCCAGATCTACATATGCCCAGAAATGTCCCAATGTTCACTTGGAACCCCTCAAAGTGATGCCCTGAACCAAGATGGCGTCCCAAATTGCCCTTGTTAAAGATGGCGCCGAGGAACGCCATTTCTCCCCTACTTCCTCTTAGTGGAACTAAAAAGGCTCCGCCTAGCCCCAAGCTGGAAGCACAATTTAGTCTTTTTTTTTTTTCTGGTTCTTGCTGAAAACAGCTAGAACGCCAGCGCCGTCCCCAAGGACACTGTTTCTCTTAGGGGCCGGTCAAACCTCCCACACCCACGTCTCCTTTAGCCCGCATCGAAGTTTGCAGCGAACGGAAACGGGGCTGGTCTGGGGCCATCAGTAGTCAGGGCGGGCCGAGGAGACACTTCCGCCCCTCACCAATATGGCCGCAGGCTGCGATTGCGCATGAGCAGCTGTCTATGGCGAGCCCTAGCTCCAAAGAGGGAGAACGCTGCCGGGGGAAATTGGCGACTAAAGCGGCCTGGGTCGGTGAGTGCGCAGGAGGCAGCTGGAATCTGGAGACGAGGTGGAGCGGCGAGGCGGGGCGGCTTGGGTTTGGCTTCCTTTCCTCGGGCCAGGCGACGCCTGGCCACCCAGCCTTTGTTTTGGGGGAGGGGGCCGCGCCGGGCTCTTTATCTCCTGCCCTGCTTTGTGGGCCGAGCTCGCTCCCCGCCCCGGGGTGCACACGTCCCACCCTCCCGCGGTGCCCTGCCTCGGGCTGCAGCTGCCAGCCGCAGGCCTGGGGAGGTCCCCGGCGTCCTTTCCTGTCTCCTCTGCAGAGCAGCTGGGGCGCGGGGCGAGCGGGGCTGGGCCGACGGGGTCACCGCGCGGGCTTCGGGGCTCGCGCCTGGTGGGTGCCCCGCTCCCCAAGCGCCTGCTACTGGTTGGTGGGCCTGCAGGGAGACGCCTCGATCTCAGGCAAGGTCCCGGCGCGTGAAGTCTTTCGGAACTTGATCCTTTTTTTTTTTTTTTTGCCTTTGCGTCCGTGCTTGGCGAGGGCGTTTGCTGGGCCCTCCTTTTGAGCGTGCAAACCACAACATCCTATGCTGATTTCCGTGTCACATATTCTTAATGCTCAGGAAACGCTTCCGGATGTACAACCAAGATTTGAGTAAGTAGCCAGACGCGGTGGCTGAGTGGCCTCAGAAGTTGCTCTGACAGCTGTGGGCTATACAGTTGCCTCCTGTGCCTCGCCTTCCCTTCATTGCCTCCTCCTGCAGGCCATGCAACAAGCTTCGGAGGGACTCTTCCTCCTGGCATTTGGGGATGGAGAGCTAGGTGGTCCCCAAGCGCTGTGGCTACCTCCCTTTGCAGCATTACTTTGGACGGGCAGTTTCACTTTCTGTTCCTTTTTGTTATTGTTGTTACGCGGGCTTTCCGAGGTTTATTATCCGCTAAACTTAAGATTTTCTTTGGATTAGAAAGGTTTTGGAGGATCTTTCGGGTAGAGAATTTACAAAAACCTTGCCCCTTTCTTGTTGAGATGATTTTATTGCTTTGTACTGGGCAGCTGTTTCTTTCGGGAGGCATCAGTCTGCTCAGTTCTTTGTTGTTCCGGTTCTCTGGCGGGGTGTCAAGAGTCCTAAGGCAGAAACATTGTAGATGGATTCCTCCCCCATTGTCTTTTCTCCTTCAGAATCCTGAGCCTGGATCCCGCCCCCCCCCCCTCCTCCTGAGGCTTAGTTGATGTGGAGTTGTCATGGCAACATTGTAGCAACTGTGTTTCTCTACAGGAAGCCTTGATGAATAAAATAAAGAAGCTTTGAAATGATGCGCTTGGGCTTTAGAGTTTGTAACAGATGCTGTAAATCTGGACTCCCCCAAAACAAGAGCCCTGACAGTAGAATGGTGCCCAAGAGCCAAATCTAGGTTTTGTGGTTAGTAATGGTTTTCCAGTGACAAAAAGACGTTCCAGTTTTTCCCTTTCTAGATTTGAGGACTGGAATTTTGTTGTTGTTTTATTTTATTTTGAGACAGTGTCTCTATTTGCAGAGCCTTGTCTGTCTTGGAACTCAGTATGTAGATCAGGCTAGCCTGGAACTCACAGAGATCCTCCTGAGTGCTTGGGATTAAAGGCGAGCACCAAAACGCCTGGTGAGGACTAGAATTTCTTTTTCTTTCTTCCGTTCGTTTTTCATTTTGTTTTTTGGTTTTTTCGAGACAGGGTTTCTCTGTGTAGTTTTGTGCCTTTCCTGGATCTCGCTCTCTGTAGACCAGGCTGGCCTCGAACTTACAAAGATCTGCCTGCCTCTGCCTCCCGAGTGCTGGGATTAAAGGCCTGCACCACCACTGCTCGGCGTTCGTTCAGTTTTTCAAGACAGGGTTTCGCTGTGTAGTCCTGGCTGTCCTGGAACTCGGTAGACCAGGCTGGCCTTTAACTCAGAGATCTATTTGCCTGCCTCTGCCTCCCAAATGCTGGAATTAAAGATGCGCATCACCACTGCCTGGCTTACAATTTCTTATTGTACAGTTTGTGTCTAAGAAGCTGGAAGAAGCATCAGGGACCATAGTGGGTGTTATTTAATAGTGGTGGTCTAAACATGGCCCTAGCTATTCCTATGAAAATGCTGTTATAGCAGAGTATAATAGCTTTAGTAATAATCCATAATTGCTTCAATACTGTACCTTGAAATACATTATTTCTCAGCCTTCCAGTATAATTATCTCCTTCCCCTCTTGGAATGAATTGGGAGGAGCAGCAGGTGCATGTCTTTAATCTTAGAACTCAGGGAGGCAGAGACAGGAAGGACCTCTGTGAGTTGGAGGCCAGCCGGGTCTACAGCGTGAGTTCCAGAACATCCAGCGCTACACATTGAAGCACAGTCTTAACCAAAACCAAAGGGGGTGGGGGGAAGGAGCAAAGAACATTATTTAAAAATTTGCTTTAAAAGAAAAGTCATGGTGTGTGCGTGTGCACACATGTGTGTGGGCTATGGAGGTCAGAGGACAGCTTTCAAGAGTTGGCTTTCTCGCTCTCTTTTGGTTTTTTGAGAAAAGGTTTCTCTGTAGTTCTAGATTGTAGCAGACTTTCTTTGACTGCCAGCCCCCAAATCATACACAGAAATTTAATACTAGTTATGAATGTTCGGCCTTATGCTTATTTTCATTTGTTTGTTGTTTTGGGTTTTTTTTTTAAGCATAAATATTTATTTGTAAAAAAGGAGTTTGTATACAGCGTAGAAAATCTACAACTTTTATTAAATTCACATTTGCACTTCACCTTTTTAAAAACATAATCATTTTATACAGATATAGATATGTAAATACAACATCAAGTTCAGTGGTCCTTCAGCATTTCCCACTTAAAATTTTTTTTTTATTTATAACATAAAAACAGGTTGTAGCTGGGCGGTAGTGGCGCTCGCCTTTAATCCCACCACTCAGGAGGCAGAGCCAGGTGGATCTCGGTGAGTTCGAGGCCAGCCTGGGCTACCAAGTGAGTTCCAGGAAAAGGCACAAAGCTACAAAGAGAAACCCTGTCTCGAAAAACAAAACAACAAAACAGGTTGTAATTCCAAAGTCCAGAGTTATTTGAAACTGGAAAATATTTTCTCTGTAGAAAATAGTAAAAATGATACCATTTCCCAATAAGCCTTTTTAAGCCAAATATTAGCTGAATTATACATCTTGTGCTTGTTTTTACTTTTTATTTATTTTATGTGTTTTTTTGGCCTTGGGGCTGTTTTTTTCAAGACAGGGTTCCTCTGTGCAGTTTTGGTGTCTGTCCTGGATCTCAATCTGTAGACTAGGCTGGCCTTGAGCTCACAGAGATCCGCCTGGCTCTGCCTCCCAAGTGCTGGGATTAAAGGCCTTGCCCACCACTGCCTGGTACATCATGTATCTTGATCCATTCATTTCCCCATCCCTTCGAATCTGTCCTCTAACCCTGCATCCCTCCCCAAATAAAACAAAATTTAAGAGAAAAAGGTGGGGGGTAAAAATCTCATGGAGGCTGCAGTGTGACACAGTGAGTCACGCAGTAAACCCCTTTGTCGGTGTATCTTGCAAGTGTTCATTGCTAAGAGTCATTGGTCTGGTTCGAGGCCTCTGGTTTCTACTACACTGTGGATGCTGGTCCCTCACTGGGACTCCTCCTGGTTATCCTGTTGTTGCCCCTGTGTCCTGGAGATCCTGCAGCTTTGGGTCTACAGGTCAGGTCCCTCCTTCATGTGCTCCAGCAGATCATAGATGGGGTGGATGTTGGGGCTTATGCTTGTTTCTTGTCAGTTCTCATAACTTATACTAACCGGTCTCTCTTCATCTACATTTTGCCTTGGGGCCTTTTACTTTACTTTCTTTCATTCTGTTTCCTCTTTGTCTGGCTGGCTGTTGTGTGCCTGGATTCTGGCCCTGGGGATGTGCCTCTCTCCCTCATTCTCTTCTGTCTTTCCTCTTCTCCAAGCCTAAATTTCTCCTCCTATTACTCTCTCTGCCTGCCAGCCCTGCCTATCCCTCTACTGCCTAGCTATTGGCTGTTCAGCTTTTTATTAGACCAAGCAGGTGCCTTAGCAGGCAACACATCTTTACATAATTAAACAAATGCAACACAAACAAATGTAACACACCTTTACCTAGTTAAAGTGATCTTCCATATCGCTCTCCCTGTAGACCAGGCTGGCCTTGAACTCA
Organism: Peromyscus maniculatus bairdii; assembly: GCF_049852395.1. Classification (NCBI taxonomy): domain Eukaryota; kingdom Metazoa; phylum Chordata; class Mammalia; order Rodentia; family Cricetidae; genus Peromyscus; species Peromyscus maniculatus. Next base: position 80,485,399 of record NC_134862.1, read on the forward strand.
CAGAAATCCCGCCTGCCTTTACCTCCCCAGTGCACTGCTGCTGCCCAGCTTGCTGAGCCACCTTAGCAACCTGATTTTTCTCTTTTGTTCTGAGGACACCTTGGGGTGTCGGTCCTGGACTTGCCATCCAGCTTCCAGAGATCCTCTTATGTCTACTGCTCATCTCTCCATCGAGGTGCACTTTGACTTAGAGATGCTCTCACTGCTGCATCCCTTTCTCATGTGGGTTTTAGAATTCAAGTGTTAGGCTTCCATCCAAGTGCTTTTACCCCTGAGCTGTCTCCCCACTTTATGGTGTGTGTTTGTTTTTGTTTTTGAGACAAGTTCTTGTAGCCCATCCTGGTCTAAGACTTGCTTTGAAACCCAGGATGACCTTAAATCCCTAATTCTTTTGCCTCTATCTCCTAAGTATTGGGATTACAGGTATGGGCAAGCACACCTGTTTTTTTTTTTCTCTTTAAGATCTCATTCTGTAGCCAAAGCTAGCCTCAAACTTGCACCAATCCCCCATCTCATTCCCTTCAGTGTTAGGATTCCAGGAGTGAGCCACTGTGTCTCATGAGGAGTTGCTTTTCAATCACTGTAGGCCAGCCCTTGCCATCAGAACTGGGGAAGTTGACTGGCCTCTGCAGATAATTGGTTCATTTCCCTGCCTTTGTCTTCTTGGAGCCTAGGTTCCAGAACTTGGAAAGCTGCTCAGTTGCCTAGCCTCACTGTAAACTCTATAATTTCCACCAGGATTTAGCACTCAGGCTTTTGAGTCAGGAGATACGAAGACTTCCAAAAAAAGACCAGTTCCTCGGATGAGCCCCCTCACAGAGAGATGAAGGGGTAAGTGAAGAAGTGGAGTCTGGGAGGAGAGAGGGATGGCTTTGGAGAATGCAGAATGGCTAAGAGTATTAGATTCAGGCAGAACTGGATTTGGGTCCCCCAACTCCATCACTTACCAGCTCTGTGATTTGGTATCCTTATTTATAAAATAGCAGAGCACTATTGATTTCATGTGTTATCAGTGTCAAGGAAGTATGCCAGGTGGTGGTGATACACGCCTTTAATCTCAGCACTTTGGAGACAAAGGCAGACTGATCTCCTGAGTTTGAGGCCAGCCTGGAACAAGTACCATCCAGGACATCCAAGACGACACAGAGAAACCCTGTCTTGAAAAGCCAAAAAGAAAAAAAAGTGTTTATAGCCTGATGTCTATGTACATGGTAAACACTTAGTTTATTAGTTTTTTGTTTTGTTTTGTTTTTGACGCAGAATATATCTGCATAGCCCTGGCTGTCCTGGAACTCACTCTGTAGACCAGGTTGGCCTCAAAAATCAGAGATCTGCCTGCCTCTGCCTCCTGACTGCTGAGATTAAAGATGTGCACCCCCATGACTGGCAGCAACTGTCTGTCATTTCCTGGCAGTAAAATACTGCCATTGTCTGATCTAACCTAACCTGACATCTGTTGTGAGTGCCAGTGAGTTTGGGAACTGTGTACAAGTCATGAGCGTCTCACATCTCCCCTGTGTTTTTGTTTTTGTCTTACCTCAAATAGGCAGCAGAAGACAGCTGAAGCCGAAGAGGGAACAGTGCAGATCCAGGAAGGTGAATGTTCAAACCAAGACCAAGAGCCCGTCCCAGCCTCCCCGCCTCAGCTGGACCGGCCATCTTCTGTATACTGTGTGTCTTTAAACGACACGCAGGTAGACCAGGGAGAGAGGCAGGTGACTCACAGATCTTTCTGTGCCTCTTCTGATTTAGGTGCAGTGGCTACTGGAGAGGACCCAACTAGTGTAGCCATCGCCAGCATCCAGTCAGCTGCTACTTTCCCCGACCCCAACGTCAAGTACGTCTTCCGAACTGAGAATGGGGGCCAGGTAAGGGAGGGGGCCAGGTGACTGCAGACGTTACCTGGGGTTGGGATCAAGGGAGGTGCCTGAACATATTTTGGGAAGCTGCAGCTGGGAGAATGAGATGAAAGTGTGTGTGATCGGGATGACATGTTAATAGGAGGCTAAGAGTAGAGATTGGTGTGGGGCTGGGAAAGAAAGGGCAAATAGCTGACTCTGTCTTTGAAGGACTCCTGGGACTCGATCCAGGAGGCCCTTTCTGAGAGGGCGTAGGATCCGTAGGATCTGGGCACTTAACTCTTGTCTTCTCTTCCCACCTCTCCCCCTTCTTCTTGCTTCCAGGTGATGTACAGGGTGATCCAGGTGTCTGAGGGGCAGCTGGATGGCCAGACAGAGGGCACCGGCGCCATCAGTGGCTACCCCGCCACTCAGTCTATGACCCAGGTACAGGGGATAGGCTGTGAGAGGGTGGGGAGGAGTCAGTAGGAAGGAGGGGTGGGATTAGGAACAGTGACCCCAAGCACTAGCTTCAGATGTAGTCAGCCTTTTGTCATTGAGATGACCCTGTCATCTACAGAGATCGTGCCCATGAGCCATGCATGCACATGCATTTGGGGCTGCGGAGATGGCTTAGCAGTTATGAGCACTCTTGGCTCTTACAAACTTACCTGAGTTCAGTTCTTAAATATCTACATGGTGGATCACAGCCATCTGGTTTCAGGGTATCAAATGGCCTCCTCTGGCCTCCTCAGGCAGTAGGCACACACACAGTGCACATAGATACATTCAGTCAAAATATACGTATAAAAATAAATCTAAAAAACCCCACACAATTGAATTAAAAAAAAAACAGATCGTATTTGAAGTTAGTTTAATTTTGTGTCAGGGTTGCATTTGTCGCTATCTTTGAAGGCTTTCTGTGTTTTTCCTTCCTTCTGGTAGGGATAGCAACTTCAGGGTGATAGCGTAGAACTGTGTCCCTGCCTGACTGGACTCCGCTCGTTTCCCTCCTCAGGCAGTGATCCAGGGTGCTTTCACCAGTGACGATGCAGTTGACGCGGAGGGGACAGCGGCTGAAACACATTATACTTACTTCCCCAGCACCGCAGTGGGAGATGGGTCAGGGGGTACCACATCTGGAAGCACAACTGCTGTTGTTACCACCCAGGGCTCAGAGGCACTGCTGGGGCAGGCCACGCCTCCCAGTACCGGTGAGATGCTGTACAAAGGATGGGCTAGTGGGGCTGGGCTGTGGGACATGGCTGGGGTTGGGAGCTCTGGGCCTTAGCACTTGACGTTCAGTCATTATTGAGATCAGCGTTGCTGGGCAGTGGTGGTGAATGCCTTTAATCCGGGCGGTGCTGGCACAGACCTTTAATTCCAGCACTCAGGAGGCAGAGGCAGGCTGTTCTCGAGTTTGAGGCCATCCTGGTCTACAGAGTGAGTTCCAGGACAGCCAAGGCTTCACAGAAAAACCATGTCTGAACCTCTCCCATTCCCCCCTCCAAAAAAAATGAGGGCATTATAGTGAACCTAAGCTAAGCTGCTTTACCAGCAGATGGGAACATATTCTCAAAAGGGTCCCAAGGTCTGGGTGAGGTTCCTAGTCCCAGGTCCTGACAAAAGCCTAACTCACATCTTCACAGGTCAGTTCTTTGTGATGATGTCACCACAAGAAGTATTGCAGGGAGGGAGCCAGCGTTCCATTGCCCCCAGGACCCACCCTTATTCCCCGTGAGTGACCTTATGTATTCTTAGTTATTTTGAGTGATTTTAATAGCTGCTAAATCTTGCGTAATCTTCACCCTAAAAAGTCTGGTTTTGCTTGTTTGTCTTTTCCTTGGTCTGATCACCCTGGACTCTACTGTCAGGAAGTCAGAGGCTCCCAGGACAACTCGAGATGAGAAACGCCGGGCTCAACATAATGAAGGTAGGGGGATAGCCAGGTGTGAAGCCAGGAGCAGCCTCAGTAGATTTGTGGGATGTGTGAGGGCAGGAAGGGCTGGTCGTTCACTGAGTCCCTGTGTCCTCCACTTTGTCCCACAGTGGAGCGGCGCCGACGGGACAAGATCAACAACTGGATTGTGCAGCTGTCCAAAATCATCCCAGACTGCTCCATGGAGAGCACCAAGTCTGGCCAGGTCATGGAAAGACCCTGGTAGCGGGGAGGAGGCTGGAGTTCTGTCTCCTGGGATTGTTTTCAGAAATGGTGGCCGTCCTTTTCTCATAATACTCTCTGAGATGTTGTCTCACCGTTGGGGGGGTGGGGGGGGGCACGACAATCCCAAAGTGTGAGTTTGCTCTTGGGAAGCAAGCAGGGTGTTTTAAGCCTTTGTCCTCATTTGTTGACTTTGCCTTGCAGAGTAAAGGTGGAATCCTATCCAAAGCCTGTGATTATATCCAGGAGCTGCGGCAGAGCAACCACCGGTTGTCTGAAGAACTGCAGGGGTTGGATCAGCTGCAGCTAGACAATGATGTGCTTCGACAACAGGTCAGACAAATGCCAGGACAGGCCCCCTCCGCCACCCTGTAGCCACTGACCCAGTTTGGATTACCTAGAAAACACTTCACATTGTCCTACTCAGCACTGGGTGTGTGACTACGTTTTTGGCTTAGCAGTATCGATTTTTTTTTTTTTTCTGCCATTTCCCTAATTGCCTCCTTTTCTGTGCAGGTGGAAGATCTTAAAAACAAGAACCTGCTACTACGAGCTCAGTTACGGCACCATGGCTTAGAGGTCGTCATCAAGAATGACAGCAACTAACTATGGGGGTTCGGGGGGCTTTGGGCCCTAGAACTGCAGATAGCCTGGGAGCAACAGGCTAATCCCATGCCCCTTTCCTTCACTGCCCACGTCTGGCATGGGACCGGGGCAGTTTGGCAAGCGTGACTTTGAACTGAGGCCCTGTGGTGTGTCGGTCTGCAGTGAGTGGTGTGAAACACAAAGTGGACGTTGTACTGACCGCCTTGCCCGCCCGCCCGCTCCCACCGTGTAGTCCCCGGGTCCTTGTGCTCCTTTTACACACTGCATGTGCTGTACCCGTGGACACTGGACACACCGAATCTGGGCTTGCCGTGTGCTTGCTTAGAGTGCCCAGCAGAGGGTCTGTGCACACTCTCTGGGTCCAGCACTTCCACTGGCTCTTCCTTTCCTGGAGCAGAAGTTAAGATGCGCACCTGATTACTCTGGGGAGCAGGCTTATTCAGGAAGTGGGGAAGGAGGCAAGGTGGCTGCTCTCCCGTGAATAGTAGAGGGGCCAGTGAGCAGCTGGGCCTCTGCAGAAGTCTCTGAAGCCAGGGAGGAAGAGAGGCAGGGGCTCACTGAGAGCCAGCCCCTTCTGGGGATGGTTCTTTTTATTTCTTTTCTTTTTCTTTTCTTTTCTTTTTTTTTTTTTAAAGATAAAATTGTTTAGACCCACAGTTGTCTGTTTTCCTTCTTTTATGGGGTTCTGGGGCAAGGGGAAGTGCATATTACCCTTTGACCAGTGAGGGCTGGGTTAACCTTTGGGTGGGTGTAACTATTCCTATACTGATTACCCAGAGTCCTGGCACCTGTGCCAGGCCTGGATGTCATTTCCGGCCTTACACTGCAGTCTTTAAAGGTTTCAACTGTGGACTGGGGTTAGAGTTATCACCAACAGGTGCTACTGGGGCGCTGCGTGGGTGCCAGCCAGGGGCCGCACTTTAATCCCAGTTCCGGTTTCCCTGGCTGGGCTCAGGGAGGGAGGGGAGATGCTTCGGGTTGCCTTCCTGCGTCTCCGTCACACAATTGCTGCTGCTGCTGCTGGCACCATGACTGGAGGTACCTGAGAAGGACGTGAGGGTATCTGGGATGTGGGGGTGAGGTTGTGTATGCTGGTCCCCGGGATAGAGTTGTTTGTGGAGAGAGGAACGTAGGGGCGTGGCTGCGGTCCTCACAAACACCTCCACCGGGTTGGGAAGCTTCCAGGGAGGGGGCACAGGCCACAGGTGTTTGGCGGTCCCCCAGCCTCAGTTCTTTTGTGTCCTCTTTCTCAGTGCCTACAGTCTCGTACTCTGAACTCCGATCACTCCTGGCCTCGGGCAGGACCCAGCTCATCGATGTTCGATCTCGGGAGGAGGCAGAAGCTGGTACCATCCCCGGGGCACTCAACATCCCTGGTACAGGATTTCTTGTGTTGGCAGAGGGACAGCCCATGATGGTCTTAGCTAACCCGGGGCCTCACTTAGGGTAGGGGCGATGCTGGTAGAGATAGCAGGGCCTTATATTGGCTCAAGCCAGCACTCGGGTTCCCTAGAGAAAAGCTGAATGGAGAATCCTGGCAGTGGAACTAGCTTATCCAGTTGGAGGGGATAGCAGGCAGCCAGAGGGGCGAGTCAGCAGCCTGATGGTGGATTCCCTGACCCACCTGATCCTCTACTGCCTCCTTAGGACTCAGAAAGTGGCTGCATTGTTGGCCTAACTTCCTACACGAGTAGGCTGTTCCTTGTCTTTGAGGTTGGTATGGGGTGGGGGATGGCCACCATATGTTTGAACAGTCTCTGCAGATTGGCCAGGACCCAGCTCTTTGAGGCCCATATTGTGAACCCCAAGGTGCCACTGGCTCCCCCATTTTGTCCTCTCTCAGTGTCTGAGCTGGAAACCGCCTTGACCATGGACCCAGCTGCTTTCCAAGCCTTGTACAGTGCTGAGAAGCCAAAGCTTGAAGACAAGAATCTTGTTTTCTTCTGTCAGCTGGGCAGGCGGGGCTCCCAGGCCACAGCGCTGGCACAGGGTCTTGGATACACAGGGTATGACGAGGTGGCGGCGGCGTTGTAAGGCTTGCCAGCTGGGAACTGACGGGGGCTGCCCCCTGGACCTGCTCTTCCATTGCTTTCTCTCCACAGGGCTCGACACTATGCTGGGGCCTATAAGGAATGGCTGGAGAAAGAGGGCTAGGTGGAAGCCTTAGTGGTTGTGACCCTTCCTCGTGACCACCTTGCTGGGTTGGGCAAGTCTCTGGGGCTTTGCACATGAGAAACTCAAATAAAGAACATTTCATTTGTCAGGTGGACAAAAAATGGTTCCAATAGCAATCTCATTCTCAGTGTTTATCTCGGGATCCTTGTCCATTGATCTGTTTCCTCCTCCCCAATTAAAGCAGTTTGTTGAACAACTGAAGTTGACCTAGGACGGCAGTTTCCAGCCCAGAATGCCTATCAGATAATCACCCAATAGCTTTACAAAATCTTGGAGCAGGGCTGGAGAGATGGTTCAAGGAGTTAAGAGCACTGGCTGCTCTTCCAGAAGACCCGGGTTCAATTCCCAGCACCCACATGGCAGCTCACGGCTGTCTGTGACTCCAGCTCTAGAGGATCTGACACCTTCACACCAATGCACATAAAGTTAAATTAAAAAAAAAAAAGATAGCGCAAATTAAAAAGACAAACAAAATCTTGGAGCTAGGTGTGTTCAGTTCCAGCTTCTTGGGAGGCTGAACCTAGGAGTTTAGTTCCTGGCCAGTCTGGGTAACACAGCAAGACTGAAGAGCCTGTTCTGGCCCAGGTGGTGGTGGTGCACGCCTTTAATCCCAGCTCTCAGGAGGCAAAGGCGAGCATCTGAGTTTGAGGCCAGCCTGGTCTACAGAGTGAGTTCCAGGACAACAAAATCAAAAGAGCACTTGTTCTTGCAGAGGACCTGTATTTGGTTCCCAGGCCCCACACGGATGGCAGCTCACAACCTAACCGTGTGTAAGTCTAGTTCCGGGGGCCTAATGGGCTCTTCTGACATCCTCGCCCACCAGGATTGCAAGGTGCAAATGCATACATGTAAGCAAGATAATCATATAAATCTTTTTTTTTTAAAAAGCCACTTTTTAGCTATGTGTGATAGAACATGTGGATAATCCAAGCACTTTGGAGGGGGAGGCAGGAGGATTAAAGATTTAATTAAGGCCAGCCTGAGCTACCTAGGAAAAAAGCTTGGGTGTGTGTGATTTTATGGGCTGCTCTGAGGTTTCCGATACACAGCTACAAACTGCTGTCATTACCTTCCCTTTATGTGTTGTCTGCAGCTACTGTTGTACCAAATTAGAAGAGCTGTAACAGTTGCATGCCTTTCAGAACCGCAAGTGGCCCTACCTAGTGGTCCTCTACAGAAAGTGCTTGCCCATTACTGCTCAAGATTTGCAGCTCTTCGGCCCCAGTTCCACCTTCCTCAGAGTCTGAACTGGGTTAAGGTAATGAAGTTAGTCCTATGGGCTGGTGGTCGGCTTAGTGGTAGAGTAATGGATATAAAGCTCTGAATTCAGCCGGGCGATGGTGGCTCACGCCTTTAATTCCAGCACTTGGGAGACAGCGACACAGGATCTCTGTGAGTTCAAGGCTAGCCTGGTCTACAGAGTGAGTTCCAGAACAGCCAGGGTGGCTTTGGTAAGCCCTGTTTCCAAAAAAACAACAACAAAAAAACAAACAAAAAAGACCCACCATAAAAAGCATTGGGGATGGGTAGGACACATGCTTATAGAAAGCTATTTGGGAGTTTGAGACAAGAGGTTCAAGGTTAAGTCACTATGGCAGGATAATCTTAAGAAAATAAATGCATTTAGGCCTGGACTGGTGGTGAAAGTCTAAGGTAGGAGGCTGAGAGGCAGGAGTATCACATTCAGGGTCTATGTTACAGACTTAAGTTCAAGGCCAGCCTAGTCAGTTTAGTGAGAAATTCAAAAAGGACTGGATAGAGAGCTCAGTGGGAGAGCACTTGCCTAGTATACCACCAATAAACGAATAAACCAATAAGTGTATATGTTAAAAAGAATTTACCAGCCAGGTATGGTGGCACACACCTTTAGTCGCAGCCCTGGGGAAGCAGAGACAGATCTCTGTGAGTTGGAGGCCAGCCTGATCTACATAATTTTCCAGAACAGCTGGAGCTCTGTAGAGAGACCTTGTCTCAAAAAACCCAAAACATCAACAAGGAACTTAACAGCAACTAGCAAATGCTTGCTGGAAAGTAGATATATAACTTCCCCTGGTGTGGTAAATCATTTGGATATTCTTTGAGATAATGAAATATCTTTGTGAGTGTGAATGTGTGTGTGTTACTTGTCTTAACTGCTTTCCATCTTTAGTTTTTGAGACAGTCTCTTACTGAACCAGAAACTTAGGGATTTGGCTAGGCATGTTGGTTGGCCAATGAGCTTCACCTGTCTTTGTCCCCCCAAGGGCTAGAGTTACAGGCACATGCCATCGCCCCTGGCTTTTTACATGGATTCTGGGGATTTGAATGCAGGTCCTCAGGATTTTGCAACAAGTCCTTTCCCCAGTTCTAATGAAAAAATATTTAGCCAGGTGTGGTGGAACACACCTGTAAACTGTGGGCAGAGGCAGAGGCAGTGGCATCAGGATTTCTTTAAGTGCTAGTCTGGGCTGGGCTATACTGAATTCTGGGCCAGCCTGGCTACATGATGAGTTCTCTGCAGCTATGGCAACACAGCAAGACCCTGTCTCAAAAGAAAAAAAAAAAAAAAGCTGCTGGTTGTGGTGGCAGCAAACCCCTTTAATTCCAGCACTGAGAGGAAGAGGAAGTTGGAACTACTGAGTTTGAGGCCAGCTTGGTCTGCATGGTGAGTTCTAAGTCAGCCAGGGCTACACAATGAGACACTAGCTGAAAAACAATTGAGAAGATGAACAAAAGGCTCACATACAGGCTGGTGAGACGGGCCACCAACTAAAGGCTCTTGCTGCCAAGCTTTAGGACTCATAAGGTGGAAAGACAGACCAACTCTGCAGGCTGACCTCACATGTGTGGCATGTGCCCGTATACAAACACCCAAATAAAGACAAATGCATTTTTATAAACCACATCAAGTATCCCTTGGGGCTGGAGAAATCGTTCAGCAATTAAGAGCACTGAGCACTGGCTCTTCTTCCAGAATACCTGGGTATGATTCCCAGCACCAACATGGAAGTTCATGACCATCTGCCACTCCAGTTCCAGGGCATCTGATGCTTTCCTCTGGCCTCCTCAGTCACCAGGCACACATGTAGTGGGCAGGCAAAACACCCATACACATAGAATGAAATTAAAATTAAATTGCAGGGCAGTGGTGGCACACACTAGACCAGCCTCGCCTACACAGTGATTCCAGGACAGCCAGAGATACACAGAGAAATCCTGTTGTGAAAGATAAAACAAGCCCCTCACCACACACACCCCACAAACACAAATGTATTCCTTTAGCCAGAAGAGCAGGCTGGTTCAGATGGGAACCCAATTTTCTGATTTTTTTTTCAAGTGTTTAAAACAATTTATCAGACATTTCCTGTTTTCTTTGCTTTTTTCGTTCCTTTTCCTCTGCTCTTCCACACACCAGCTTCAGGCACTGACCCAGTCTACGTTCTCCTGAGCTACAGGAGTTTAGCCAGACATCGTTGAGTTTTGTTTTTGTTTGCACATGCTCACCAGGTGCTCCACTCCTGAGTCAGGGGTAAATGGCGGGTGCCAGTTTTCCCCCAAACCCAATCTCTGACTCAGAAATAGATTGGGAAATCTCTCCTGGGTTTAATTTTTCTCCTTGTCATGAGTCTACACACCCCTCCCATTATCTTTATTATGGATCATAGTATTTCTTTATGATTATAATTACTGAGACATAATTTACTTGCAACAAAAGACAGTTGTATAAACGCTTAGTTCACTGAAGGATTTTGGTTTTGATTTTGACAAGCCAAACAGGGTCTCATATACTTTCCACTTTTTAATTTCATTTAGATTTTGGAGACAGGGTCTCGTGTAGTTGAGTTGAACCTCAGCTAGTCCTGTCTCCACTTCCTGCCGGCTGGAACACCGTGTGTGTGTGTGTGTGTGTGTGTGTGTGTGTGTGTGTGTGTGTGTGTGTGTGTGTGTGTGTGTTACCAGGGCCTGGTTTCTCTGTGCAGCTTTGGCTGTCCTGAAACTCTATCTGTAGACCAAGCTGTTCTTGAAGTCAGATCCACCTGCATGGTGTCACCACCATCTGGCCCCTGAAGATTGTTTTAAGAAGCATTATAGGCTGGTAAAATGCTTCAGCGGATAAAGGCACTTGCTGCCAAGACAACCTGAGTTCAATTCCCGAGACCCACAGGTGGAAGAAGAGAACCAATTCGTGAAAGTGTCCTCCGACCTCCACACTCACTAAATAAATGTAAGTTCAAAAAGTGTTTACTGGAATAAAAAACAAAACAGACAAACAAACAAAAACCCAAAAAAGTGTTTACTGGGAGTATTGAGATGCTTAATGGTCAAGAACATTTCTTTCTTTCTTTTTTTGGTTTTTTTTTTGGGGGGGGGGGGGTTGTTTGTTTTTTGAGACAGGGTTTCTCTGTGTAACCACCCTGGTTGTCCTGGAACTCACTTTGTGGACTAGGCTGGCCTCAAAAAACTCATAGAGATTGGCCAGCCTCTGCCTCCTGAGTGCTGGAATTAAAGGCATGTGTCACCATGTCCAGCTACGAGTCAAGAACATTTCTTACAGAGGACCTGGTTCACTTCCCTTTACCCACATGGCTGATCACAACTGTTAGTAACTCCAGTTCCAGGGGATCTGATGCCCTCTTCTGACCTTTCCAGGCATCAGGCACATACATGGTGCACAAATACAAACATTCATAGAAACAAAATTACACCACACACATTAAAAAAAAGGAGTAAAACTAAAATAATAATAATAATAATAATGATAAAATAATAATTTACTAAAATAAAATGAATTCTTTTTTTTTCTTTTCAAAACAAAAAATTGTAGGTTGGTGAGACAGGGTCTTGCTATGTAGTCCTGGCTCATCTCCAGCTCACAGCAATCCTCCTGTGTTGTTCCAAATGCTGAGTTACAATTGGGAGTCAGCATGTTTTTGATTTGTTTTGTTTTTTGTTTTAATGTGATGCTTTGATTGAACCCAGGACTTCCTGCATGCTAGGCAAGCACTATACCAACAGAACTACATTTTTAGCCGTGAACCTGTGACTCTCCTGTCTCAGACTCCCCAGAGTGCTCCAGTTGTGTTCGTTCATTTTGCTTTGAGTACATCAACTCGTAGCCACGTTCCCTAACCAAGGACCAACACACGGAAACCTCAATGCCCTTTCTGGGTGTCTCTCTTTTCTGGGTATCCCATTTACACTCACACTCTATACTCTCCTTTTGGCCTCAAACTTGGAATCCTCCTGTTTCAGGCTCCTAAATGCTGGGATTATAGCCCAGCTTTTTTTTTCCCCCCCCTCTGTAAGTTAGTCTCACTACAAAGCCCAGGCTGGTCTCAAATGCACGCGCCTTCTACATTTGCTTGGCACATGCCAGCATGCTTAGTTTCTAGGCAACAACTTTCTTCTGTCAGCATAAATTAACTAATTTCTAGCTGCCCTCCTGGACTGCCAACATCTTTCTTGTCTCCTGTGGCTTCATAGCTGAGGGTTCAAGAGACTCCTAAAAGGAAAGTGACAAGGGCCTTTACCTGGCTGACCTCTGGTTTGTTCACTGGGAGAAAATTCCTTTCTCTCTTATTAAGGAGTTGGTTCATAACCTTGATAGGCTTTTCAAAAATCTATTACCCACTCTTTAATTTTTTTTTCCCTTTTCCCATAGCTATTTCATCAGGACTCTAGGGCTAACCAGCTATACATAGTCCTCTTGCCATTTTTGGCTTTCCTTTTGATATTAAAGAGGGCCCTCCCGACACACGTTCACCTACTTTATGTCAGATTTCGCTTACCAAGTGTCTGAATCATTGTATCCATCTCCTGAATTTTTGTTGTTGCTCATCTCCTGAATGGGTGCCTTTAAATGCATGAACCCTTTCTTTCTTTTGCCCGGGTGTTGGGTTTTTTCCTATCTTTTTTTTTTTTGAGACAGGGCTTCTGTGTGTAACAGCCGTAGCTGTCCTGGAACTCACTCTGTAGACCAGGCAGGCCTCGAACTCACAGGGATCCCCTGCCTTTGCCCCTTGAGTGCTGGGTTTAAAGGAGTCCACCACCATGCCTGGCATGTACTCTTTCTTGACCTCAAGCACCTTGACCATCAGCTCTCAATGGGTATTTATTGAGCCTTGCTAATCTACTGACCTTCAGAATCTTCTGAAGATTGGCTGCCTGTCTAACCTTGAACTGACATTTTTTATTAGCCACAGAGTTGATAATTTACAGCAGGTCTTTGTTGCCTAGTGGCTGGAACATGTCTCATCCCGACTCTTGGAGCAATCTGTGGTTCAGATTTGGTTTCACCCTGCCTTACCAAACTCCTGCCAGTGCTTGCTCCCCCCAGCCTGGTATCCTCAGTGATCCAAACAGTCCTTTTTGACCCTGGGCATCGCTCATCATTTCTTCTGCTTGGGAAGCTTCCAGACCTTCAAACCCTCTGGATTTCATAAGAATTAGGAGAATGTATTTGGCAGGAGTTTTGTGGTTCTCCTCAAGAGGGTTCTTTGAACTCAGGAAGGATGAAAAATAGCCGATGAATATGTAGAGCTGGATTCCCTGAAGGACACAGATGCAAAACAGTAAGGCTCACGTGTAGCCCTCTCCGGTAACCCTTACCACACGGTATAATCACTTGCTTTCTTCCTCTTCAGGCTTAGCTCTTTTTTAAGAAAAAATATAATTAATTTAAAAAATTTTTATTCTCTCTGCATTGATGTTTTGCCTGCATGTGTGTCTGTGTGAGGGTGTTGATTCTTGCAGCTACAGATAGGTGTGAGCTGCCAGGTGAGGGCTGGGAATTGAACCCAGGTCTTCTGAAAGAGCAGTCGGTGCTCTTAACCACTGAGTCATCTCTCCAGCTACCTAGGCTCGGTTTTTTTTTTACAAAGTGGGATCTTTATTTTATTTTTATAAACTAACCATGAAACCATATCATGACATACATTCAGTAAGTGAGTTTAGTAATTTCAAGGGGGAAAGTTGGAACTATTAATGAGTGGCAGTAGTTTATTGTGGAAAGGGAATGCTGAGTTCTAGGTCTCACTAGCCATAACTCAATAGTTACCACAAGGCAATTTTAACTATTTCATTTCTTTCATTATTTGTAAAATGGAAATTATAAGATTTATGGCCATATTGAGTATGGTGACTCTTGCCTATAATCCCAGCAGTTGGGAGGCTGAGGCAGAAAGATTGCCATGAGTTCAAGGCCAGCCTCAACTATAGCAAAATTTTCTCTGTGGATTGTTATGAGAGTTTAATCCCCATGAAGTACCTGTCACATAGAAGTGTACGTGGAAGTTCCTGTCCCACAGCCACTCTCAAATAAACACACTGAGGCTTCTATTAATTACAAATGCTTGGCCAATAGCTCAGGCTTATTACTAGCTAGCTCTTAGCTTTAAGTTAACCTTTATTTTTTTTTTTTTTTTTTTTTTTTTTTTTTTTTTTTTGGTTTTCCGAGACAGGGTTTCTCTGTGTAGCTTTGCGCCTTTCCTGGAACTCACTTGGTAGCCCAGGCTGGCCTCGAACTCACAGAGATCCGCCTGGCTCTGCCTCCCAAGTGCTGGGATTAAAGGCGTGCGCCACCACCGCCCGGCAAGTTAACCTTTATTACCATGGCACATTCATCTCCTGCTCCCTCTGCTCCTGGCTGTTGACTCCTGACTCTGTCCTTCTTCCAGTATTCTCAATTTGGCTTTCCTGACTAACTTTATCCTGTTCAGCTATTAGCCAGTCAGCTTGTGTATTAAATCAATCATAATGACAAATCTTCGTAGTGTACAAAAGGATTATTCCACAGCATAAAACATATGGATTTGTATACATGTATACAAGGGTAAATAATAAACATCAGAAGCCAGGCAATGGTGGCACATGCCTTTAATCCCATTTGGAAGGCAACAGCAGGAGGATTTCTGAGTTCGAGGCCAGCTTGGTCTACAGAGTCCAGGACAGCCAGCTTGGTCTACAGAGTCCAGGACAGCCCGGGTTACACAGAGAAACCTTATCTTGAAAAACAAAAGGCATCACACACATCCAGATGATAAAGTTTTACAAATGAATGTATTCATTTGACCAGTACTGGTGGGCGGGACAGAAAATGTACACTGTATTATTTAATAAAAACATGTTGAAGTATGCCTTGTGGCTAATTTTTGTTCATGGTCCATGATTACTTAAAAGAGGGCACAGCATCAGGTATAGTGACACATACCTGTAATTTTAGCAGTAGGAAGGCTGAGGCAGAAGGATAATGGGCTCAAGGCTAGCCTGGGCTACCTGCAGAATTCCTATTTCAAGAGGTGTGGTAGTGATAGTCAATCTTGATTATC
This sequence comes from Peromyscus maniculatus bairdii, assembly GCF_049852395.1. Taxonomy (NCBI): domain Eukaryota; kingdom Metazoa; phylum Chordata; class Mammalia; order Rodentia; family Cricetidae; genus Peromyscus; species Peromyscus maniculatus. The sequence continues at coordinate 80,500,485 of NC_134862.1, forward strand.
AACTTGAGTTGACTTAGAATCCTACAGGAGACACACATCAGGGAACATCTGTGAGACTTAGTTGAGAGGCTTAATTGAGGCCCCTAAATGTGGACCCCTGGGCTGGGGTCCAGGACCGAACAAAAAGGAGAAGGCAAGCTGAGGACCAGCATTCATCTTTCTCTGCTTTTTGACTGTGGAGGCAATGTGAGCAACTGCCTTACACACCTGTTATCACAGCTGGAGCTGTTCTCTCTACCATGCTTTCCGCCAACCACAGACCGACTCAGACTGCAAGCCAAAATAACCCTTTCTTTCCTTCAGTTGCTCTTCTTGGGCGTTTATCACAGCAACATGAAAAGTAATGCACTTGTGAGCACCGTGTAAGTAAATAAACAGACAAGTTCCATACTTCATGTAATAGATGATATATACGTCTGTGGATCAAAGGTCGAAAACATGGAAACTACCAACAACAGTTTATTATCTTAAAGAGGTAAAGACATCCCTATAACTATCACTCAACACTAAAAGCCATAGAAGAAGCTGATGATGCCAGGTGTGGTGGGTCACACCTTTAATCCCAGCACCCAGTAAGCAGAGGCAGGAGAATGAGTCGGAGGCCAGCCTGGTAGTCTGTGTAGCGAAATTCATTCAAAACCAAAATGCGGTGCAGTGGTAGCACTTGGGTGAAGAAGGAGATGGATCTCTGAGATTGAGGCCAGCATGGTTTACAGAGTGAATTCCAGGACAACCAGGTTGACACAAAGAAACCCTGTCTCAAAAACAAGAACAATAACCACCAAGCTGCCAAGAAATCAACCAATCAAAAAACCAAAAAACAAAATCAAAAATCTGTTGAAGTAAAATCTAAACAACCGCCGGGCGGTGGTGGCGCATGCCTTTAATCCCAGCACTCGGGAGGCAGAGCCAGGTGGATCATTGTGAGTTCGAGGCCAGCCTGGACTACTGAGTGAGTTCTAGGAAAGGCGCAAAGCTACACAGAGAAACCCTGTCTCGAAAAAACAAAACAAAACAAAACAAAAAACAAAACAAAACAACAAAACAATCTAAACAACCAAACAAAGCCTTCTGCATGATAGATACATGGCTGCATTGGTAAACATGTGCATAAACACACAAATGGGAACAGCAAATGGGAAATTTTCAACTGAGAGCATACATGGGAGGGCTAATTCATTTAATATGTGAAGAACACTTACAAATGTGTAAGAAAAAGACACTTATCCTGCTATGGTTTGTATCAGGTTTGGGTGTCGCCTAACAGGCATGTGTTGGACTTGGTCACCAGGGTAGGTGACTGAAAGTTTCTACAGGCCTCTAGAGCAGGGGGTAGTGGTGCAGCCCTTTAATCTTAGTACTTGAGATCCAGAGGCAGGAGAATCTGTGAGTTCGAGGACAGACTTCTCTACTGGGTAAGCTCAAGGCCAGCAAGGGCTAAATAGTGAAACTGTCTATTTATTTTTGTTTTGTTTTTTGAGCCAAGGATTCTCTATGTAGCTCTGGCTCTTCTGGAACTTGCTCTGTAGACCAGGCTGGTCTCAGACTCAGAGATCCACCTGTCTTTGCCTCATAAGTGCTGCCCACCCATGAGGATCTGAGTTCAAGTTCCCAGAGCTCCTGTTAAAAGGCTAGCATTCGTTGTGTGTGTGTGGGGTGTGGTGGGTGGAGAAGGGGATCCCAGGGCTGGCTGGCTACTAGTCTAGCTGTAAGTTCAATGAGAGACTCTATTCAAGGGAATGCAGTAGAGAGTGACAGAACAGGACACCTGGCATCCTCTGACTCTGCATGTTACCGGGCGTGCATACCGGCACATGACATACAAGCATACACATCACACATGGTGGGGGAAGGGAAGGGAGGGAGAAGGAGGGGCCGACAGGAGATCCTTGGGTTACTGGAAACCCTCAAAGGAGATTAAGGAATTTGTGTGACTGCTTAGTGGACTGCATTTTGGAGGCTGTCACAGGAGAAGCCCAGCTGTACCCAATCTCTGCATCCTGGCTTGAGAGATGACTGCTTTTGAATACATTCCTGCCATTGCCAACTGCCACCATTCAAGGTAACTCAGAAAGGACCCTCACAGGAGTTGAGCTGGTGGGCTAGAGAGATGCCTCAGTGACTGTTCTTCCAGAGGTCCTGAGGTCAGTTCCCAGCAACCACGTGGTGGCTCACAACCATCTCTAGTGGGGTCTGAAGCCTCTTCTGGCATAAAGGCATGCATGCAGATAGAGCACTCATACATAAAAGAAGTAAATCTTAAAAAAAAAAAAAATTAAAAGACTTGAGCTGATGCCCCTGGAGGAGCCTCAAAAATTCCAGGTTTAACATGCCTCTGTGGCCTGTGTCAAGGATTTTGCAACAGTGATAAAAGCTGACGAGATGTCTTAGTTAGGGTTTCTACTGCTGTGATACAACACCATGACCAGAAGCACCTTGGGGAGGGAAGGGTTTGTAGTCCACACCAGAGAAGGCAGGGTGAGAATTCAAGCAGAAAGCTGGAGGCAGGAACTGATGATCAGCTTGCCTTCTTCTATCACCCAGGATCATCAGTCCAGGGGTGGCACCACCTACTGTGAGCCAGTCTGGTGGGGGCATTTTCTCAATTGAGATCCTCATTTCCCAAATGACTCCATTTTGTGTCAAGTTGACATAAAACTAGCCAGCACACTAGTATATATTTTAATTTAAAAAAAAATTGAAGCAAGGTGTGATAGTTTATTTCTTGTATTGGGAGGCTGAAGAATAAGGATTGCCAAGAGTTCAAGGCTAAGCTAGACCACATAATGAGAGGCTGGGACAAGCCTGGACAATATAGCAAATCCCTATTTCATCCTGTTCCCAAATAAAATAAAATAAAAATAAAAGACGGGGTTTGCCAGGGGTGGTGGCTCATGCCATTAATCCCAGCACTTGAGAGACAGAGGCAGGCGGATCTCTGTAGGTTCCAGGCCAGCCTGGTCTACAGAGCTAATGCCAAAACAGCCAGGGCTGTCACAAAGAAACCCTGACTCAAAACAAACAAACAAACAAACAAAAACAAAAACAATGACAAAACACCAATATGGCTAAAAATTCAGTGGGTCCTCTGAAAGAGCAGTACTCACTCTTAACCACTAAGCCACCATTCCAGCTTTTAATATTTATGTATTTATATATTTGGTTTTTTGAGACAGGGCTTCTCTGTGTAGCTCTGGCTGTCTGGAGCTAGCTCTGTAGACCAGGCTGGCCTCGAACACAGAGATCCGCCTGCCTCTGCCTCCTGAGTGCTGGGATCAAAGGTGTGCACTACCATTACCAGGTTTTTATTTATTTATTTTCCAAGACTGGGTTTCTCTGTGTGAGTACTCTAAGTGTACTACCACTGCCCAGCTTATTTTTATTTTTTCTTTAAAGGAAAGCCTACCAGGGGAAAAGAATATTAAACATTTTGTGTAATGTCAGAGCACAGTGGCTGGAAATTAAAAAAAAAATATCTTCACATATTCACTAGGTATAGTTGTTCACACTATAATCTTGGTATTTGGAGAGGCTGAGACATCATGGATTCAAGGACACTTTGGGCTGTATAGTGAGTTTCAGACCAGCCTGGGCTAAAGTGAAACCATCCCAAACAAGTCCAAAACTGTGTATAAGTCTCTCACCTTAGGACTTGAAATTTGTTTGAGAGTGAATAACAAGTTTGCGCTTAGTAGGTACCAGATATTTGTTTCAATTTAGTGGTACAAAGTTTCATTATTGGTTAGGTACTTTCCTGCTTACTCTGTTATGGCTTGTTGCCAACCTTGAAGTCAGAGTTGTTTTTGGGCAGAATTGCTGTTTTTATTTATTTGTACTTCCTTATCTCACCCAGCAGAAGCTTGGTAAACATGTTGTTGTTGTTACTGCCTTTTTGAGACAATGTCTCTCTTTGTAGCTCTGGATGTCCTGCAACTCACTATGTAGGGCAGGCTGGCTTCTAACTCAACAGAGATCCACCTGCCTCTGTCTTCCCAGAGCCAGGAAAAAAGGCGTGTGTCACCACGCTCACTGTAGAGGGCACTCTTAACTGCTAAGCCATCTCTCTAGCCTGTTTTTTGTTTTTGAAATGGGCTATTGTCAGATTGCTACCTTGTCAAGGACAGCCGTAAGTAAACTCCTAATTCTCCTGCCTCTGTCTTTAAAGGGCGAGATTACAGGCAGAAAGAGACACTATGGTTTTGGTTTTATTTTCTTCCCTCTGTCGCTTCCTCCTTCTGTTCTTCTCCTCTTCTTCTAATTTTGAGACAGGGTCTCATGAAGCCCAGGCTGGCCTACGACTCACTAGGTAACTAAGACTGACCTTGAACCTCCGATATTGCTGTATTCACCTCTTGGGTGCTGGAATTACTGCCGTGTGCTACGGATAAGGATAGCCTTTTCTACAGGAAGATCTACAGTTTGAGGCCATCCTCAGCTACATAGCCAGCCCTGGTCTAAGAAAACAAGTCAATCCAAATGTAAGGTCCAGCAAAAGAGTTAATGACAGATCATATCCGTATAAAAGTCACCCAGGGAACTGTAGGTTAGCTTTTATAATTTGGATGTTTTCTATGTCTGTGTATTAGGTTTCTTTTTGAGATAATGTAACCAGGAGGGCGGAGTAACCCAGTTTGGGGTACTCAATGTTATCTCTCCCTACATCTTCCCATGTTAATATGTGTCTTTTTTTACTTACCAAGGTGCGGGGCGGCTTTCTGCAGCATTAAGCAATTTAAAAGTAATGGGGAAAAAAATCAACCAAGGAGATTCCTCCATCTTAGAGGCTTGTGACCTTCCCCACCTACACCTTAGAGATAACAATCAAGAGCCAGGCCACTCAGAAAGGCCATAGCTGCGAACCTTGCTGCCAATCGGGATGCCCTTACCTGTCCAGGAGGAGGCTTTGGCTTCCTTAAGTGACTGTCTCCTGGGCCAACCAGAGGTCTCTAGGAAAGAAAGGCACCAATCGGATTCGAGAGGGAGGAAAGTTCGGGGCTGCACCTGCGTGCGGTGAGTCCCTCGTCGGAGCTCCCTCTGTCTTCGCCAATCGGAACGCGGGACAGCCGGGCGCCGCCCACCGGGCGTGGAGAGAAAGGCGGGCAGGGCACAACCTGGCGGCTGGAGTCCAGTCCCAGCGCGGTGGATCGCGAAGCTGTTCCCAGCCGAGTGGCTCGCCCGTCGCGTCGGGATTGTAACTGGAATGGGCACCGAGGGGAAAGCAGGGAGGAAACTGTTGTTTCTCTTCACGTCTATGATCCTTGGTGAGTTCCCGGAGTTTTGGGGAGGAGTAGGTGGGTCCGGTTAGAGGTTGGACGAAGGCGCACCCCACTTGCCCACCGGAAGGGAGGAGTCCAGAAACCTGCCAGCCTGCCTGCCTCGCCCTAGGAGTCCACTTTTCCGCCCGGGTCTGGTCACTCTCCCCTCCCCCACCTGGAGACTGGCTGGCTACCCTCCCCCAGGCGGGTGATCTGTGACCCCACCTCCTACACCGTGGCCTGGAGCTTTAAAAATAACTGGGAGGGTCCCCGGTTCTGGGTCTCCCCTTCAGGCCCGAGGACCCTTCCCACACTAAACTACCAAGCTACCCGTTCCCCTTCATGTGCACCTGGGAAGGGCCGCCCTGCACCCCCGACATCTCGGACGACTCAGAGGAACCTTGAGCCTCCCAGCCGGACTCCCTTGGCTCAAGTGCCCTAGGAGGAAATGTAATGGAGGTGGGGGTAGGGAATGTTTCCTTTCCTGGCTTTTGCGGAAGGGGTCTCTCGCTCTTGTTCAATTGTGGACCTTTAGGGAATTAATGCCGGGGTTCAGCGTCAGAAGGAGAAACGAAATCTCTAAAAATTTCTCAGGTCATAGCATTCAGAATTCTTTTCTTGACTAACTAGCGAGGAGTCCCTAATTAAGGTTGTTGACTGAGTGACGATTCCCTGGGGGAGACTGGGTCTATTGGTTGGCTGGATCTCCTCGGAGCCAGACCTCTGCCCTCCCCCTTGTCGGGAATGGAAGTTTTTTGTTTCCTTGTAGACTGACTCCCTTTCCTGAGAAACAAACCAGGCTCGCGTGCTGGGGCATGACTGTCTCGAGGTGTGTTTGTATGAGGCCGAGTGTGAGGTTGGCTGGTTTGTGCCTTGGTCAGTGTGTGTCAGGACCTGTATATTTATCCGTCTGATTTCCCTGCCACCACACAAACCCAGGGACTTGGGTGTGCCATGTCTGATTCTTAAGTGCTGCATGCACTATTGGGTAGTTTCGTTGGAATGTGTTCTCGATGAATCTGTTTCCCTTCCAAGTTCTTGTTTTAGAGAGGGTAAAGGAATGAAACCTAACAGTGGGTATTGGTGTCCTCTAAAGGTTCGTTTTGATGGACTTTTGGAGAGCAGAAATAGATTCCTTATCCTAGGTGGCTAGATCAGCCTTTGTCTGTCTCTGTCACAGGACTGTAAACCCTTGGCGTGGGACTGGACAATAGGTGACCCTACTTCTTGCCACTGTGCAGATAAGGAAATGAGTCTTGAGAGAGGAAATGACTTTTCCAGTTTACAAGGGGAGTAGAAGCTGGGGATGGACCTGGGTCCTCTGTCCCCCGTTCCTGGAGTCCCAGCATTTCAGGCCCAAGGCCCAAGAACTTATCTGAGCTACTGCTTCAGAATTTGCTGTTTTATTTAAAACAAAACAAAACAAAACAAAACAAAACAAAAGAACCTTCCACTGGCTCCGTCTTTTCTCGCTTCACCTTCGAATGCTACTCATCCATCCATTTCTGCTTCTCATCTTCCTTTCTTTGCCCAGCCATCACTTCATTTTTGTTCGTATCTTAGAAATGTTAGCCACACCCATATTCCTGTTTTGTGTGCTATTTCTTCTGGATCAGTGACAGCAATTGACAGCTTGTAAACTGCCTGGAGCTGCTTTCCCGCTAACTCCTTCCCTTCTTCCTTTTCTTTTCTCCTAATTTTCTGGATTGGGTCTATGGCATGCTGCCGCTGAAGGATTCTAACAACAGCATTTTGAGCAAGCAGCCACCGTTCATAGGAAGCCTGAGGAAAAGCTGTTGACTTGCTTGGCAGGGCAGTGGATCCTAGGGAATAACGTCGGGGTTGCGGAGGAGGGGTTGGGGGCGTGGACTGTGGACCATAGGGGGTGGTGGGGTGGTAGACTGGAGTGGGTGGTGGTGGTGGTGGAGGTACAGACCGTGCAACTTTTAAATCAAGGCAGACCTGGAGGGGGGGGAGTGATTTGATTAGTGCAAATGAGTAAGGAAATGGTAGCCTGGCCACCTCACCAAGCATCCTGGCTTTGCTTTCTTCTCTGGTGACCTTAAGCTAGTCGTTCAGTCTCTTCAGCTATAAAACAGGAGTAATAATACTGGTCCAGCGCTTGCCATGAGGATCAATGGAGATAATAGCTACATCACATAGACATGAAGGGATTATTGCTGCCCAGCTCTTACCCCTTTGGATTTTGTGAGGGTGCAAGAATGCTGTCCTTACCAGAGTAGGTCAGAGGAAGCAGGGAAATTCCCAGTGGTGGGGCTTTATTTTATTATTAATTTTTAAAGTAGGGGCTCTTTGGGGTGGGGCCTCTGGTCTGAAGCATAAGCAGATTGCCACTGTGTCTTGTTCTTCCTGAGTCACTCCTCATCATGGCTCTGCTATCAGGGAGGGAGAAGAAAGGGCAAGATAGTTAAGTATGAGCCCCTGAGTGGCAGACAGCTCCAGCCTGAGGTCCTCAGTGGGCAGGGATACACGGACATGTTAGGAGAGCCGAGGTTGGGGAGTGTGAAATTGGTGTCCCAGAATGCTACATTCCATTCCCTAGAGAACCTGAACTTGGAAAAAGTTCAGCTGCGCGCCGTGGCCAGTGGATGGGCCAAATTTTACTGTATCCAGAAGGAGGAAAGCAAGGCAAGCTTGGAATGCTGACTTTTTCGTGCCTCCTCTTAACCGGCTGTGAAGTTCCCTTCCTTCTAAGAGGGGTGGACTCCTGCTGTGGCTTTTTGATCAGGGCTCCCATGTTTCCTGACGGTGTTTCTAAAGAAGTCTCTTTTGAGTATTCCCAATGAGCTGTTCAGCGGGCAGACTTTCCCTCAAAACTGTGGACTGGTGAGTCATGCCTACTGCTTCCTCCCAGGGAAATAATTGTTCTCTTGAAACCAGAAGCTAGTGAGTGGCCATAGCTAGGAGGAAATGGGTGGTGGCAGGGCTCCAGCAGGTGAGGCTTGGCTCTGGAATGTTTCACCTGCGAGACTTCTTTCTCTTCTGCTTCTTTGTGTCCCAGGCTTGTCCAGGGCCTCCAGCCTAGTTCTCCTTTGGGCAGAGCTGCTGTGATTCTAGAAATTGTTTATTCATAGTGCATTGGTTGACAGGATTTGGGATTCAAAGTACATCAGAGAGGGGGGATTAGTTCACTCCCATTCTACTCTTTTTTTTTTTTTTTTTTTTTTTTTTTTTTTTTTTTTTTGGTTTTTCGAGACAGGGTTTCTCTAGTTTTGGTGCCTGTCCTGGATCTCACTCTGTAGACCAGGCTGGCCTCGAACTCACAGAGATCCTCTTGCCTCTGCCTCCCGAGTGCTGGGATTAAAGGCATGTGCTACCACTGCCCCGCGTCCCATTCTACTCTTGCTGAAACTATCCCTGGGAGAGTTTATATATATCTTTCTAGTATTTTGTTATTCAGACACATGTGTACAAATGTGTATTTGCTTTCTCACCCTTTTCTTACACAAAAGAGCCTTATGGTATGCATTAGATTACATCTTGTTTATTTTACTTAAGATAGCCTGGAGAGTTTTCTTTTCTTTGTTTCTTTGTTTTGTTGTTTTGAGACAGGGTCTCACTGTATAACCTTAGCTGGCCTGAAATTTGCTATGTAGATCAGGCTAGTCTTGAACTCACAGAGCTCCAACTGTTTTTTTTTTTTCTTCCATGCTGGTATTATAGGGCTATAGCATGGCTGCTTGGATCTGCCCAACTTCCACACACAACTGGAATTTAAGGGGGAGGTCACTGACATGCCCCCTCTCCTAAACCCCCAAAGATGGATTGAAATGCTACACATTTTATGTAGTACATTAGAAAGTACTGGGGCTTGGATTTCACATCTGTTGGCTTTGAGACTAGAAAATCGCAGAATTCATACCTGTTGCCTCTTCGCAGGCTCGGCTAGGTATCCAGAGCAAATGTTCAGTGAGAAAGAAGTCTCTCAGAATTGGGAGGAGGCTGTGGGGTGCAGTGTGAGCACGTGCACATTGGGATTTCCCAGGCATTGAAACCCTGGAGTTCGTCAGCCTGGGGCTCCCTGATAAGCAGAGTTTCTGTCCAGAGTCCACTGTGTGTCACTTGTTTTCCAGGGTAGGGGCGGGAGTAGAGGAAGCAGCTGGCTGGCAGGAAGTTGGATGCCAGGTCTCTGGGGTGAGTTCTGCCCTGACAGGAGTCACTGTCCTTTGCCATGGGGGAGGGGGCCGAACAGGTAAAACTGGAAAGTCCACAAAGAGAGGGCAGGAGGGAGCCATGGAGTGAAAGCCCCCCCTCCTGCCACTGCTTTCTCCCATCTTCAGAGGTTTGAGCCTGCTCTGTAGTAGGACTCACACAGCCTTCCTATTTGCCCAGACATTCTGGATCGGATCACTCCAGCCTCCAGCAAGCTTTTCTTCATTATGTCAGGAGCGTCTTCTGAAGTTCACATGCCCAGATGTGAAGTACTGTATTCTTAGAGGAAAGCAGAGACCGGCTGGCTGGCTTCCCTTCTTTTCCTTCCTTCCTTCCTTTTTAAAAATCAAAACTAGTGGCACAAAAGCATCGTGAGGAATATTCTAGGAGTTAACAGGATGTGCATAAGGCGAAAACAAAGGGCTTCCTGTTAAAGCAGTAGAAGGAAGGAGCTGGTCTGCTGTGGGCTGGACCCCCACGTTCAAAACATAGGTTGTTGGGGGGCTCTGCTCAGCGCCTGGAGTCGCCAGAGTCTCTGTCAACTTTTCCTAACAGAGCTTCAGGGAGGTTCAGGGAACATCCACAGCTAGGGATTGAAGCCGACTGGTTTCTTTGTTTCCAAGGGCTACCAGCGTGATCCCCAACTGGAATATTCGGGAGGGCCATCAACCAAGCACAGAATGTTTTGGGAGCAAATTTGACCTTGCCATTGTGTCCAGTGCATTCTGATTGCGCGCGCGCACACACACACACACAGGGTCCCCTTTCATTCCTACTGATCTTCTTTCTGCTCAACAAATTTCCTTCCCACCTACACATCTTTCCTTCTATTTTTTTAATGGCTAATTTTTTTTCAAATTTCATTTTTGTGTGCGTGTGTATGTGGAGGTCACGGAAGACCTTGTGTGAATCGGAGTCCTACCATGGGATTGAACTCAGGACCTCAAAGCATGGTGCCAGGCATCTTTGGCCCTCTGCTTTTTTGTTTTTGTTTTGTGATCCACTGAGTTTAACCAAGGCCTTGGGTGTGGTGCTATAACCTGCTGGCCCTTGAGTAACTCAGCTGTGGCTACACCACTGTAGACAGTGTCTCCTTCCCAGTAGCTGTCAATTGCCAGTAGCTACTGGGTGAGGGGGAGGGGCCCAGAAGCCCCTCTTCCAGCCCTGACAGAATCTCAGTGGGCCCCGTCTTGTGCAGGTAATTGTAGCTGCTCAGGTTATGGGTGAAGCAGCTGTGCCATGCCCAGAAGACAGCCTTTCATAACTCTCCTCCACATCCTCCAGCTGTTACAGTCTTTAAGAAACAATTAGTAAAATTGTAAAATTTGTAAAATTTAGTGTGTGTGTGTGTGTGTGTGTGTGTGTGTGAAGGTCAGAGACCAACTGGAGGGAGTTGCTTTTCACTTTTTTTTTTTTTTTCCCGAGACAGGGTTTCCCTGTGTAGCTTTGCGCCTTTCCTGGATCTCGCTCTGTAGACCAGGCTGGCCTCGAACTCACAGAGATCCGCCTGGCTCTGCCTCTCGAGTGCTGGCATTAAAGGTGTGTGCCACCACCGCCCAGCACACTTTCACTTTCTATCCTGTGGGATTTGGGGCTTGAATTCAGGTTGTTAGGCTCAGCAAAAAGTGCCACCTCACTGGCCTGACAGCTCTTACATTCTTTCCACTCCCCCTTTTGTGATGTTCTCAGAGCCTTGGAAGGGGTAATGCAGATATCCCATATAGAGATGATCATTCAATAACCAGTTATTTTCAGCATCTTGATTGTAAGTCATTAACCACCATCTGCAAAAAAGAAGCTTCTTTGACTAACATAAACATAAATATTTAGAAGGCAGTTGCATGGTCTGTGACCTATGACCTCCCGAACCCATGCTTTTGACCAAGTCCATGGTACTGGGCCTAATTCCTTCTTGTGGAGTGGGCCTCTCTCTCATCTACTCCGTGTGCAGTTAGTTTTCCTCTAACAGTCCCGCCACTATTGCACAGTGGCCAGTTTGCTTGGCAGGTTGGTATTATAGCACATAAGATCCACAGCTGAGTAACGCCACTGACTACTTTGCTTGTCAGTTGCCTACATAGCACTTGCTAGCACCGTGAAAAGTCAGCCAGCAGGGAGGAAGCTTCTAGCTCAGCTCCAGCTTGATTTCTCTGTATCCTGCAACTGAAGTATGCTGTATCTTTAACAATTGTATCTTATCTTCTCTTTCTGGTGGGCGTTGCAGACTACTTTCTGTAAAGGTGTGTTACACTTGTTTATGCTGCATTTGTTTAGTTATGTTTGACCTTGTCTGCCCAAGGCACCTGATAGGTCTAAAAAAAAGTTGAATGGCCAGTAGTTAGGCAGTAGAGGAATAGGCAGGGCTGGTAGGAGGAGAGAGGAGGAAAGAATGAGGGAGAAAAAAAAAAGGGAGACATCTGGGGCCAGCTAGACAGACATGGAGTAAGACATACAGAATGAAAGGTAAAAAGCCCCAAAGCAAAACGTAGATGAAGAGAAACAAGTTAATATAAGCTAGCAAGAAACGAGGATAAGATAAGGCTGAGCATTCATAACTAATAATAAGTCTCTGTGTCATGATTTGGGAGTTGGTAGATGGCCCAAAAGAAAGCCTGTTACAAGTAGGCAGCTAAGAGCAATGGGAATACCTTCTGTTTTTTGGGGCCTCTGGGGTTGCCTGATCAACAGTTCTTAAGAAAGTCTCCTACACCTGGTACTGATGGGTTTTGTTTTGTTTTGTTTTGTTTTTTGAAACAGTTTCTCTGTGTAACAATCTTGGCTGTTTGGAACTTGCTTTGTAGACCAGGTTTGCCTTGAACTCAGAGAGATCCACCAGCTTCTGCCTCTTGAGTTCCGGGATTAAAGGCATGCACCACCACTGCCCAATGAGATTTCTATTTAATAACCCATGGCTTATTGAGATGGTCACTATCCATCTTTGCAGAGTACTTCTGATAATTTTTTTAATTAATTTATTTTATTTATGTATAGATGTATGTATGTATGAACATATGTGTTTGGGGCTGCAAGGCGGCCAGAGGACACAGCATCAGACCCCCTGGAGCTGGAGATGCAGTCAGTTGTGAGCCACCTGGGTGCTGGGAACTGAACTTGGGTCTTCTGCAGGAACAGTAAGGTTCTCCTCACAAGTTCTCCTCACAAGCCGTCTCTCCAGCCCCTAAGCTTGCAGGGGTGGAGGTGGGGGAGAAGAGAAAGAAAAATAAATAAAATAAAAACCCTACTAAAGTGATTGAGAGGTACAATTGGTTATGGTGGTGCTGTTTGTAATCACAGCACTAGGGAGCCTGAGGCAGGAGGATGGTGAGTTGGAGTCCTGTCTGGACTATAGAGTGACTCATTTTCAAAACAGAAACAACACAGAGTAATACCTGTAGTTGTATTTTTCTTTGGATCACCAGCTCATAAGTAATGACATGGAGACAGTATTAATTATGAAAGCTTGGCCTTGGCTTAGGTTTGTCCCACTAGCTCTTATAACTTAAATTAACCCAAATTTTATTAATATATGTTCTGCTACATGGTGTTGCCTCTTTCCCATCTTGAATCTCCTGTTTCTTTCCCATTCCTGGCTGGTGACTCTGCCTTTCTTCTTCCCAGAGTTCTCTCTGCCCAGAAGTCTCACCTATACTTCCTGCCTAGCTATTGGCTGTCCAGCTTTTTATTACACCGATCACAGCAATACATCTTCACACAGTGTACAATTATTCCACAACATTTCTCCCTTTTTGTCTAAATAAAAAGGAAAGGTTTAAACTCTTAACACAGTAGAACTATATATAATAAGGACAATTACCAGGTAAGAATTATAGTCTATGGGCTGGAAAGATGTCTCAGAGGTTAAGAGCACCGACTGCCCTTCTAGAGGTCCTGAGTTCAATTCCCAGCACCCACATGGTCGCTCACAACCATCTGTAATGAGATCTGGTGCCCTCTTCTGTATACATAATAAATAAATAAATCTTTAAAAAAAAAGAATTGCAGTCCATTTTCATTTGGAAAATTTGGAGAAAGTACTATGTTATTTATCCTATCTTAGTGGGTCCAAAGTTTTATACCTAAACCGCTTTCTATCATAGCTGTATTATCAACCTAAAAATATCTTTTTGGATCCAAAAACATTTTCTCAGATAAACAACTTAAGCTTTTGTCTCTCAACCTTAGGCACTTGACATCTCTTTTGTGAGTTTCTTTCTTTCTTTCTTTCTTTCTTTCTTTCTTTCTTTCTTTCTTTCTTCCTTCCTTCCTTCCTTCCTTCCTTCCTTCCTTCCTTCCTTCCTCCCTCCCTCCCTCCCTCCCTCCCTCCCTCTCTCTCTCTCTTTTATTTTATTTTACAATACCATTCAGTTCTACATATCAGCCACAGATTCCCTTGTTCTCCCCCTCCCTCCCCCCCCTCCCCTTCCCCCCAGCCCATCCCCCATTTCCACCTCCTCCAGGGCAAAGCCTCCCCTGAGGACTGAGATCGACCTGATAGACTCAGTCCAGGCAGGTCCAGTCCCCTCCTCCCAGATTGAGCCAAGCGTCCCTGCATAAGTCCCAGGTTTCAAACAGCCAACTCATGCAACGAGCCCAGGACCTTGTCCCACTTCCTAGATGCCTCCCAAACAGATCAAGCCAATCGACTGTCTCACCTATTCAGAGGGCCTGATCCAGTTGGGGGCCCCTCAGCCTTTGGTTCATAGTTCATGTGTTTCCATTTGTTTGGCTATTTGTCCCTGTGCTTTATCCAACCTTGGTCTCAACAATTCTCGCTCATATAAACCCTCCTCTTTCTTGCTAATTAGACTCCCGGAGCTCCACCTGGGGCCTAGTGGTGGATCTCTGCATCCAGATTCCTCAGTCCTTGGATGGGGTTTCTGGCACAACTATTAGGGTGTTTGGCCATCCCATCACCAGAGTAGGTCAGTCCCGGCTGTCTCTCGACCATTGCCAGCAGTCTTTTGTGGGGGTATCTTTGTGGATTTCTGTGGGCCTCTAGCACTTTGTTTCTTCCATTTCTCATGTGGTCTTCATTTACCATGGTCTCCTATTCCTTGTTCTCCCTCCCTCTTTGTTCTTGATCCAGCTAGGATCTCCCGCTCCCCCAAGCTCTCTTTCCCTCGCCCCTCACCCTTCATTATTCCCACTCATGTCCAGGTTGTTCATGTAGATCTCTTCTTTCTTTCTTTCTTTCTTTCTTTCTTTCTTTCTTTCTTTCTTTCTTTCTTTCTTTCTTTCTTTTCTCTTTCTCTCTCTCTCTCTCTCTCTCTCTCTCTCTCTTCTTTTCTTTTCTTTTCTCTTTCTTTTCTTTTTCTTGTTTCTTTTCCGAATTTGGTAACAAGAAAACTAACTATAACTGTCTCCTGTTCAACCTCTTCACAGAACTGAGGATAGCTATTACCTGAGTAAACAGAAAGTGTAGAACAAACAACTTCCAAAACTATAAAAAACAACAGAGACAGCTGGCCGTCTGGACAGTCAGCCAGGGTTCTCTGCAGTGTTTGGGCATTCATCTTTGACCTGTCAGCCTAGATATCTGACAGGCTTTTCTGTGAAGCAGGAATTTTGAAGGACTGTCCAGCCTTGGCAAGTTTTGTCAGTCAGCCTCTTTTGTGTCTTGCTTGCCCAATTTGGACAGCATTCTGTCAGCAGTTGAGGTAAGGGCAGTTTCTTGCCCAGGTGGCTAGCTCTGCCACATTGAAAGCGAATTCCATATGGAGGTTCTTCAATGCACACTGAAGTAAGTTGGTATTGTCAGGAGCAGACATGTCTCACTGTCATGAAGTCTTATGTTATTAAAACATCTTAATTACCATATTCTGTAGGTCTCTGAAGTATTTAAAGAACATCTGTTTAAAATGTGTCTCTGACCTTGAATACACACTTAACGTGACTACAAATTTGATTGTTAAAAATGACTAACTGCTAGCCTGCATTTCTTAATTATCCTAAACAGTTTGTAATAATAGCTTTCAAGGACTAGAACTTTACATTTTAACATCAGCTACATAGGTACATTACCTTAGACAAGAGTAGAAACATATATACAGTATGACAAAAGTAACCTTAAAATATGTATCAGTATACAAGAATCCATACCAGGGAAAGTATTTGAGATTAATAGTTGTTTTTTAGTTTAAAAGTAGATTAAATAATCTCTGCTTTTAGTCTGTCATTTTTATATCCCCCCTTTGCTTTCTAGAAAGAAATCCTTGAATCTAACATTTTTGTTTGTTTGTTTGTTTATTTTGGTAACCATGACCAGTAACAAGTTGTAACGAATACCTCCTCACCCCCAAACAATGATAAACATCCATCAAATGACCAGAAATCACCCACCCCACCCCTGGGGGATGTGGGCATGTGTTCTCTAGACTGCTTCCTGCTGTCTGGGGGTGATGGCATCTTTAGGGCACCCTGAGAAAATTGGGATAATGGTCAGGTCCTGGGAGAGCTAGCTGTATTATTTTTTGTTTAGTCTCTGCAATGGGAAAGTGTAGAGCTTATCTGAAGTCTTGGTTGGAGTAGGCTGGACCATCTCAGCTAACTCAGAAGTGGTTCTGGATTCAGAATTTTGAGGAAAATGTAACAGAGGCATTCTGAAAGGCTGGATCACCTGGGCTATTTGTCTTTATTGGCATCTGGTCCCTTTTTTCGGAAATCATATAAGCTTTTAAAGTTAACATATCCATATTAACACAAGTATGGGATGTACAGTATACACAAGTCAGCTAAAGATTTTTTGTTTTATGTTTGAGTAGGTAAAAGGCATCTGTCAACTTCATAAATCTGTTTGGACTGAAGATCCAAACTGTAATGTAACAAGTCATGAGGACCCTGTAACCAACAAGATTTATCATGTCTCATCCAGTCTCAGAGTTCCCATGTTGAGGGATCAGCATGTACATCACCTGTCATGTAGTCTTTCTTGGCATTTCCCCTCATGTGTTTAGCCAAGATCCTAAGGTCTCCCTCAGTCAAATCTGATCTTTATTAATTTTGAAGGAATCGATAGCTTTTCATTTCCTATGGAAACAAAAGCACAACTTTTCCCCCAACTAAAAACATTTTCCGACTTCCATTCTGAAGCCAAGACATCTCTAAAGGCTGGTTTAATTCACCAGTCCCTTTCATAATCTACTGTCTCTCAGCAGCTGTCATTCACTGTTCATTAGGATTCAAAAAATTCAAAATTAACAAAGCACCATATAAGGTCCAAACTCCCTGTGTTATATAATAATTCCCATTTCTTACATGGCTCATTTTTTAATATTACTTTACTTTCTCTTGAATGACTTTAAACTTTTTAAAAAATTTATTTATTATGTATACTGTGTTCTGCTTGTATGTCTGTCTGCATGCCAGAAGAGGGCACCATATCTTATTACAGATAGTTGGGAGCCACTGCGTAGTTGCTGGGAATTGAACTCAGGACCTCTGGAAGAACAGCCAGTGCTCCTAACCTCTGAGCCATCTGTCCAGCTCTAAACTATTTTTTTAATGACCGTCTATATGTATTTTTCTTTTTCAGCACCTAAGCACCTTTTAAAGCATATGGTGCCTTTTTCTAGGTTTTTTATTTTTTATTTTTATTTTTTGTGAGTGAGTGTGTGTGTGTGTGTGTGTGTGTGTGTGTGTGTGTGTGTGTTTGTGTCTGGATCTGGCTTTTTGTGAGTCTGTAGCTGTTTGCTTACAGTGTTCTGTGACCTTGGAGACACAGAGTGGTGCTGGAGGCTGGCTGTGCCCCGCTCAGTTCTCTGGAGCCTAGCTGCATTTACCTGCCTGCCCTAGCTCTGGTATCTCTTGTGTCTGCCTGAAGCAGGAGTTTGTGCCCAATGTTGGTTGTTCAAATGCTCAGCTGCACAGTAGGGCCTCTTAAAAGAGCCCTACCTCTGCTGGACGGTGGTGGCGAACACCTGAGTTTGAGGCCAGCCTGGTCTACAGAGCGAGTTCCAGGACAGGTTCCAAAGCTACACAGAGAAACCCTGTCTCGAAAAACAAAACAAAACAAGTCGTGCCTCTGTACACTGAGCCTGCCCGAGAGATCACTTTGTCAGGCCCACTTTGGATGCCACATGCAGTCGGACTTTTCCTTGGGCTGCCTGCTCACACAAGACGACATGGAGACAGACTTATTATGAATTACGAAAGCTCGGCCTTAGCTTAGGCTTGCCCCACTAGCTCTTATAAGTTAAGTCAACCCATTTATATTGATAATCTACATGTTGCTACATGGCGTTACCTCTCTTCCATCTTGTACTTCCTGTTTCCTCCCCGTGTCTAGCTGGCAACTCTGCCATTCTTCTTCCCAGAGTTCTCTCTCTGCCCAGAAGTACTGCCTACACCTCTTGCCTAGGTATTGGCCGTTCGGCTTTTTATTACACCAGTCAACAATACATCTTCACACATTGTACAAATATCCCACAACATATACCTGCTCCAGGTCAAAAAATGGGAAAGTATAGGATTATAGACAAACATAATCATGTGCACTCTTAATCGATAGCTAAACACTTATTTCTACGAATTAATGTGATGCAAACATATATATTAAAACCTAAAGCCAGGCATGGTAGCACACACCTTTAATCTCAGCACTCAGGAGGCAGAGGCAGCTGGATCTCTGTGAGTTCAAGGGCAGCCTGGTCTACAAAGTGAGTTCCAGGACAGCCAGGACTGTTACACAGAGAAACCCTGTCTCGAAAAACTAAAATAAATAAATCAGTTAATAATAACAATAATAAAAAAAGAAACATTAAAAACCGGGATGGTAGCTCAGTGATAGAATGCTTCTCTTAGGTTCAGTCCCCAGTACAGCCTAAGATAAACACAAAACAAAACAAGAAAAAAGTCCCCAAAAGCATCGGAGATGCTTAAGACCCTTACTTTTTTATGAGGCAGCTGTTTGAGGTCTCAGTTTCCTCATCTATAAAATGGGACGAGGGTCTGGGGAGGTGGCTCTGTTGGTAAAATACTTGCTATGCAAGTGTGAGGACCTGTGTTTGATCCCCAGAAGAACCCTTTTAAAAGTGGGGCACAGCCAGGCCTGGCAGTGGGCACCTTTAGTTCCAGCCCTCAGGAGGCAGAGACAGGAGGATCCTGGGAGCTTGCTGTCGAGACAGTCTAGTCCGTCATTGAGCGCCAGGTTCCAGGAGAGAACTGTCTGAAAAACCAGGATGGAAAGTGAAAGAGGAAGACACTGGCAGTGATCTCTTGTTTACACATGTGTGCATGGTCAGGCCTCTCTCTGTCTCTGTCTCTGTCTCTGTCTGTCTGTCTCTCTCTCTCTCTCTCTCTCACACACACACACACACACACACACACACACACATACACACACACACAAATAAATAAATAAATAAAATGGTATAATAACGATAGTACTTGTCTCATAGGGTGTTTTGAGATTTTGTTGTTGTTGTTGTTGTTGTTGTTGGGGGCTGTTGAGACAGGGTTTCACTGTAGCCCTGGCTGTCCTGGAACTTGCTCTATAGACCAGGCTGGCCCCAAACTCAGAGGTCCACCTGCCTCTGTCTTCCTAGTGCTGGGATTAAGGCATGTACTGCCATTCCTGGCTTGGTTTTTGAGAATTTAATAAGAAAATAGCACTAGCTTTAATGCGAAGATTCTGTGTATCATTCTTGGCTATTTTTTAGTAGTCACAGGGACTCTGTCCAGACCGAAGGGAACGTAGACTCTACCCTAGTCCTAAAATATGCATGTGGGAGAGAGAAAGACTAGATAAGTGTGACCATTTTGGAAAAGCCATTTCCCACAGTTTTCTAATTATTACCCAGATGCACTGTGATTTTCAGTAGTTACACAGTAGGCCCCATTCTTGTCTTTACTTCTGCATTTTAGGTCACCTGATGGTCAATCTGGGTTTGAAAATATTAAAAGGAAACTTCCAGAAATAAACAGTACATGAATCTAGGGTGGATTTTGTTGCGGTGGCTTTCGAAATAGTGTGGTCAGGATGGCCTTCAGCTCTGGCTGAGGCTGGTCTTCAGTCCTCCTGCGTCCACCTCCCAAGTGCTGGGATTACAAGCATGTGCTACCATGCCTAGCTATTAAAAACTTTTATCACAGTGCATTGCCATTATCTTATACTATGGGTTATTGTTATTAATCTTTTGTTGTTTCTTATTTATGAATTAAGCTTTATCCCATGTAAGAAAAACTTATCAAAAGTTTGGGGTTTGGTATGCTATCTTTGCTTTCATGTGTTGGCAGAACACGTTGGAATTCATCCCCTGAGGATAAGGAGTGGGGGTGGGGAGGACACACCAGCCTAGGTACAACCACCAGTTCTCTTGAAAAAAGTCTCTTAGGCCCAGCAGGGTGGCACATGCCTATAAGACCAGTACTCTAGAAACAGAAGCAGGATTGCCAAAGTTTGAGACCAGCGTGATACACTTACCGATTTCAGACAAGCCAGGGGCTACGTACGGAGACCCTGTCTCCAAAAACCCAGTGCTTTGGGGGCTGGGGGGGGGGTTAAAAGAAATCATATTGCTTATGAAAATATATGGAGATTGGCTTAGTTGTTAATATTTTATGATTATTTTAATCATTTCCTGTTCTTGTTTTCGCTTCCACATCCTCCTGTGCGTTTCCTGCCTTCCCTCGTATCTCGGGACATCTTTGTTCTTGTGACCTTTTCCTCCCTCTTAGACTTCCCAGCAGCTCACATTTCTTCCTCATCTTTTACCTCAGTTCACCTTTCACGTTTGTTTGAAACATTCCTCACTCTCCGATATGGCTTACCACTGTTCACTGATAGCGGATACTTCCTCGGGTCTTTTTCTCCACCTCCCTTCTCCTGTTTTTTCTCTCCTCTTCTCTTTTTTGGTAGTGCTAGACATGGAACCCAGAACCTCGTGCAGCTAGGCAAGGGCTCTACCTGTATTCCCAGTACCACGCCCTCAAGTTTCTGCCTGTGTGTTTGCCTCTCCTGTTTATTTGGCTGTGTTTCTTTTTGTAGCTTATCTGATCCTCCTCTCCCTTCTCCCTCCTTCCCTGGTGTTTCGAGACAGGGTTTCCCTCTGTAGTCCAGATACCTGTTTATTACAGAAATGCACAACATGTGGCGGGAGAGATAATGGAGACTGCCAAGTAGAGTCATTTTTGTTGTTGTTGTTTTTCGAGACAGGGTTTCTCTGTGTAGTTTTTGGTGCCCGTCCTAGATCTCACTCTGTAGACCAGGCTGGCCTTGAACTCACAGGGATCCGCCTGGCTTTGCCTCCTAAGTGTAAAGGCATGTGTCACCACCGCCGGCCTGGAGTCATTCTTAAGAGATTTTAAAATATATACGCTTGGGCTATTTTTTTTTTAATTTATTTTTAAATTATTTATATAGATTGAAGCATGCTTTTAATCGTAGCACTCAGAGGCCACAGGAAGGCTGAGCTCTGAATTTGAGGCAAGCATGGTCTACATGGCAAGTTCAAGTCAGGCATAGTGAGACTCAAAAAGGGTGGCATCATTTTATATATGAATTTAATATTTTGGAGACATTTCCGTGCCAGTTCGGATTGATTTAAATTGACTTTAGGGACTGTTGACTTTGGCACTGTGTTTTTTTTCTTGAGGGTAGGCATTTATGTAGCCCAGTCTTGCTTGTAACTATGTAGCTGAAGACTGGTGACCTTGAATGCCTGCTCCTCCTACCTCTACTCCCAAGGGCTGGGATTACAGGCTTGTGCCATCTTGCCTGGCATGTTTTTTTTTTTTTTTTTAAACATCGGCCACTTCATGTGTTGATGTGTTGTTTTCATTGGCAGGTGGAGGGGAAACACATTTTAAGGGTTATCTTTCTTTCCAAAACACCAGTCATGGAGTTTCAGGCCAGCTGTGGTTATATGTGAGATTTTTATCTCAAAAACAAAGGGCCAGCAAGATGGCTTAATAGGTAGAGATGCTTTCAACTATGCCTGTCAATTTAAGTTTGGTTTCTGGGATCACATGGTGGAAGGAGAGCAGAGTCCCACGAGATGTCTTCTGCACTCCACGTGAGCACATTGGCATATTTGTGCGCGCGCACGCGCGCACACACACACACACACACACACACACACACACACACACACACACACACGCACGCATGGGGGGTGGGGATATGATATTACAGCAGTTGATTGATTCATGTGTCGTGTCCCCCCGCCCCAGGGTTTCTCTGTGTAGTTTTGGTGTCTGTCCTGGTGTCCTGGATCTCGCTCTGTAGCCCAGGCTGGCCTCAGACTCACAGAGATCCGCCTGGCTCTGCCTCCCGAGTGCTGCCGCCCAGCCCATTGATTCCGTTTTATGTACTAGAACCAGATTATGTGAGTTACAATTTTAGCATTGCCACCCACTAGTTTTGTGACCTTGAACAAATTAATTTCCGTGCCCCGCTTACTCATTACAGATGAGAGCTATAATCGTATCTGTCTCACAGCATTAGTCTAAGATTCAGTGAATTAAATCACTAAAGGGCTTGCAGTAACTGGCACATAGTTGAATATTCAAAAAATGTTACTGGTCGCAGTTATTTTAGTCAGTGGCTTTCTTGATTGTGCGCAGTGTTTACAGTTCAGGTGTGATGAATTAACTGTGTAGGACAAGCTGATTCTTCCTTTGTGCAGATATGTCCTCGTGTCTTCTTTTATCTATGTGGTGAGCAGACGTGGGTGCACATAGAAACCAGGGGACCAATTGTGTTAGTTTGCCGGGGCCACTGTAACAGACACCACAGGTTGGATAGCTTGTCAAAATGATCTCACAATTCTGGATACGGGAAGTCTAAGATGGATTACTGGCTGGCAGGTGGCTCTCCTTCTTGCTGTCTGTTCACATGCCACGAATCCCAGGTGTGGCTCTCTGTGCCTTTATCTATTATAAGGAGACTAGCTGGGTTGGATTGAAACATCCAGTAGTAACCTCATTTTAACATCATTGCCTCTTTAATGGTCCTGTCTCCAAATACATCCTGAGATGTTGGGAGTTAGGACGTAAGTATGAGAATTTGGGGAAAACAACACAGTCCCTAACAACATAAACCTTTTTGGAGCTGACCTCAAAAGCAATGGACTGGCCAACAGTTTTCCTTTTCTGCTGAACTGAGTTTACGTAAGCATTTTTGTTGTTGGTGGTGATGCTGCTACTCTGTGGTGTGGGGAATGGATTCACCTCTTCCTCCTATTTTTTCCACCCAAATAGAACCCACTTTTTAAGTAGTGAAGACGTGCTTCAGGATTAGGGAAGCAAAAGTTCTCATTTGTGCTTTGTTTTTTTGTCTTTGAGTCTGGGCCCCTGGACGTGCAGGGTGGCTTCACATTTACCAAGTAACTAAGGTTGGCCTTGAACTCCTTATCCTTTCGCTACTACGACATCCCAAGTCCTGGGATTACAGATGTGTGCCTAGCTTCCACTTGATTTGGAACCACAAATGAATGAGGGTGATCACGTGTTTTCCTGGCTTTACGTGAAAGGCCAAATGGCAGCGTCTGACTCTGTTCTGAATCCTTGGAGAGTTTCCCAGCCCGGTCCTAACTCTCACCCTTCCCTTTTCTATTTCCAGTGGCTTGAGACAGCCGGTCACAGGGGTTTCTCCCACCTCTTGCTGCTTTACACTTGACATTAGAAGTTTTTTTCTGGCTCTTGGTCTACTCTTGGCTCTGTCTTTACCCTGGAGGTCTGCAGGTACCAGTGTATACAGCCTAGTTGTAGAAGGCAGCCTTTTGCCACTTGTGTGTGCAACACCTGCAGACTCACTGTATCCTGGGTGCAGAACCAGTCCCATTTACAAAACAGTACATTATGGGTAGAGAACTTAAACATTGTTTCAAGACAGTTAAATTTAAAAATCACCTTGTAGCCTGGAGTGGTGATCTCAAGCATTCACTCCTATTTCCAGCACTTGTTCAAAGGCAGGGGCAGGAGGATTTCCGTAAGTTTAAAGCCAGCCTGAGATAGATGGCCAATTCAAGGAAATCCTATCTCAAAAAACCAGAACATCAAAATAAAGCAACCCCCCCCTTTTTTTTCTTAGTCCAGGCATTTATTCTTCCAAATCTCCAT
This sequence comes from Peromyscus maniculatus bairdii, assembly GCF_049852395.1. NCBI lineage: Eukaryota > Metazoa > Chordata > Mammalia > Rodentia > Cricetidae > Peromyscus > Peromyscus maniculatus. The sequence goes on from NC_134862.1 coordinate 80,523,971, forward strand.
TTTCCCATGCCCTGGGAGTCCTGGTATATACACACTTACAAGCAGTAATCCCTTGGCAGTGCAAAGCCAGGCTTCCAGGGTCAAATGGAGGGGTGATAAGAATCACATAGAGGGGCAGTAATTGTTAATTATCATTTGCAACCCAAAAGGGAAGTGACATGAGGAAATGAATTAACTAAAGGCTATCGGGTAATATCTAAGAAGAGGGATCTTATGTGCTCAACTATAACCTTAAACATGATTGGTAGAAAATGTTAAGAATCTGTAAGTTGCTAGATTATTGGGAGAAAATAAAATTATCTTTTTTCCTGTGGTTCCTATCTGTCCAAACTATCTGCCGTTTTTCTGCAGGGTGGGGGAAAGTGTGCTCAGTCTCTAGGCAACCGGTGAACAGCTAGATGCCTCTGGTGAGAGTTAAAGGGAAATCTGGAACTAGAGGTAAGGTTTGGGAAAGGAGGAAGTAAAGCTTAATTGGCACATCCGCTAGGCCTTCTCAAATGGGGAGTTTGGATGCTTAAATCTGTTCTTAGAGAGTACAGAGGTATCTCTGATAAGGTACTTTCCTCCGTCTGGGGATGGACCTGGCCGGATGCTGCCAATGACGATAATTACAGGGAGGCTTGAACTGGGGTTCTGGCTGTGCATAGCTGTCAGTGCACAAGGTTATCTAAATATTTCTTTAGTAGAGGTGAAATGGTGCCCAATAAATGATGAAAAAGCTACAATACCACACAAACTCATAGCAGGAAACGGCTGTAATCAAAAGCCAGATATCACCAAGGCTCCTTGAGCCTCAGCCTGACCTCTGGAAGGCCCTTGGCTTTTTTTTTTTTTTAAATGGGTTGTGGTCTGATTGTTCTTTATTTTATATCTAGAATCCACCTATGAGTAAGTACATACCATAACTGTCTTTCTGGGTTTGGGTTACCTCACTCAGGATGATTTTTTCTAGTTCCATCCATTTGCCTGCAAATTTCATGCTTTCATTGTTTTTCTCTGCTGAGTAGTACTCCATTGTGTATATGTACCACATTTTTTTCATCCATTCTTCCGTTGATGGGCATCTAGGTTGTTTCCAGGTTCTAGCTATTACAAATAGTGCTGCCATGAACATAGCTGAGCATGTATCTTTATGGTATGAATCAGCATTCCTTGGGAATATGCCCAAGAGTGGGATGGCTGGGTCTTGAGGTAGTTCGATTCCTAATTTTCTGAGAAACCCCTTTGTTTTTTAAAATATAGAACTAAGGCGGTTGGAGAGGTGGCTTGGGGATTAGAAGCACTTGTTCTTACAGAAGACTGGGGTTCAGGTCTCAGTACCTTCTTGATCTTTCATTACCATCCGTAACACCAGTTGTTGGGGATCTAGCGCCCTCTTCTGACCTGTGTAAGTTTTAGGACTTGAGAGGGTTTGGCAGTTAAGAGTGGAATTTGGTTCCTACTACCAGCATTGGGAGGTTCACAACCATCTGTAACTCCAGCTCCAGGGGATCTGCTGCCCTCTTCTGGCCTCTTTGGACACACACACACACACACACACACACACACACACACACACAGAAATAAAAATCTTACGGACAAAAAACAAAACTAGGTTTGAGGAGCTGGGAGTGTAGATCAGTTGGTAGAACGCTCGCTTAACATTCATGAAGCCTTGGATTTGGTCTCCAGGGACGCATAAAACCATCATGCAGGAGGGGAAGGCAGGAGGAACAGAAATTGGCCAGCCTGGGCTACATTGAGACCCTGTCCCAAACAAAACAAAAAACAATAAGTAAATAATTTTAGTCCCCACCCCAACTAGAACTTAAAAAAAAAAAAAAAGGATTGTGTTAGTATTAAAATATTACAGGGAGGGCTGGAGAAATGACTCAGTGGTTAAAAACACTGGCTGCGGGTCTGGAGAGATGGTTCAGCGGTTAAAAGCACTGGCTATTCTTCCAGAGGACCCAGGTTCAATTCCCAGGGCCTGCATGGCAGCTCACAACTGTCTGTAACTCCAGTTCCAGAGGATCTGACACCTTCATATCAATGTACATTAAAAAAAAAAACCACAAAACACTGGCTGCTCATCCAGAGGACCCGAGTTCAATTCCCAGCAACCACATGGTGGTTCACAACCATCTATCATGGGATCTGATATCCTCTTCTGGCATAAAGATGTACATGCAGATAGAGCATTCGCATACACAAAGTAAATAAATAAATATTTAAAAAATATTACAGAGATTGGATTTTGAAACAAGTTTGTTTTTCCTTCGTGTGGCCATACTGCCATCTGGCCTGCCCATTTAAAAACTGAACTTTGAAGATAAACCTCAACAAGCGGGTATTGAAGTGAATGGCCTGCCATGACCTAATTTGTTTGTGTTCTGTGCCACTCCGCAAATACCTGATACATGGTATCAGGCACTATGCTGGCGGTTGAGTAGTAGTACTTAGAGTGAGAAATGAGACATGGTCTCTGCTGTCTGGGCATTTACTGGAAAGACATGGGAGTGTTTAGATATAACAGCACGTAATTCAGGAAACACTTCAATGGTGTTTTTGCGGGGGCTAGTGAAAGCCCAGGAAAGAGGCTCCGAGAGAACTAGGGGGTGGTGGGTCATTTCCCGGAAAAAAAAAAGTGAAGGGCTGGGTGCCAACCAGGCAAAGAGGGGAAAGGGCGGTGCACATGGCAGCAGCAGCAGCTTGAGCAAAGGCAGGGATTGGCCAACAGCTGGGAAGTGGTTTGTGTTGCCAGATGGCCGGTTGCGACAGGAGAGTGAGTGAAAGATGGGAAGCGGATTGCAGCTCGGATAGTGCTGGAATTTTCCTAGCTTGCTGAAATTTGCATTCTGCCACCTAGGCAGCACGGAGTCATCAAAAACGGGTGGCTGGAGAGTGTAGAGAGGGAGTTAGCGCTGCCTTGCAATTGGGCTGGATCGCTTTGAAACTCTCTTACCACTCACTGTGATTTGGTCTGGACAGTTTGCTTGCTTCTCCAGAATCTTGATTACTCATTTGTTTTCTTTGGGTTTTTCTTTTTCTTTTTTTTTTTTCCCCTTTTGGAGACAAGGTCTCTCCTCTGCAGCCCTAGCTGACCTGAGACTCACTATGTAGACCAGGCTGGCCTTGAACTCACAGAGATCCTCCTGCCTCTGCCTGTCTTGAAGGTTGATTAGTTTTTTATTTGGTGAGACTTCTTAACTGTTCCAGGTCTCACTTTCTCAACATTGAAAATGGTGGTTGGAATACTGTCACCATCTGTTGTGAAATAGTACTTTAACTATGTAAAGATGTGTTACATTTGTTTATGCTGTGGAATATTACTTTAACTATGCAAAGGTGTGTTGCATTTGTTTATGCTGCATTTGTTTAATTGTGTAAAGATGTGTTGCTGTTTCACCTTGCCTGCCTAAGGCATCTGATTGGTCTAATAAAAAGCTGAATGGTCAATAGCTAGGCAGAGGAGGGATAGGTGGGGCTAATTCTAGAGAATCTGACTCCCTCTTTCTGGCCTGTATGGGCACAGCACACACATGGTGCACAGACATCCATGCAGACAAAACACTCATCCACATAAAAAGAAATAAGATCGCCAAAAAATAGATTTTGTTTGTTTGTTTTGAGAAGGGGTTTCTCTGTGTAGCCCTGGCTGTTCTGGAACTTGCTCTGTAAACCAGGCTGGCTTTGAACTCAGAGATCCACCTGCCTTTGTGTCCCAAGTACTGGGACAAAAGGTGTGTACCACACTAGGCCTGGCTTTAAATATGGATTTTTTTTTTTTTAAGTAAAACTTCAGAATGGAATTTCCTTGTTTTGATTTATCACGTGCATTAGTAAGAGTATGTAGGAGGATCAGAGGTTATGTTAAAAAAGAAAAAGAGAGGGGCGGGGGGAGTTATGATGAGGCCAGGGAGAAAATAGAGGCGAGATTGGGCAGGCAAATGATTCATCCTGTTGTAGATGGGTGTTCACGAGGGACAGTCCCGATTCTGCTGTTCTATCCATGAAAGTGATAGAGAAGGGGATGCCTTCCCAAAGCAGTTACAGTGACTAGGGAGATGATTTGGTGGGCTGGGGTGTAAGCCTTCCTCATGCAGTACTTACTGCTTAATTAAATGTCCTGTTGAAGACGTGTCAATGCCAGAAGGAGGTGTGAACAGGAAAGCTTGTGGGTGGATGGTATGATAAGATGGTGTTTATTTGGGTCCTCTGGGTCACACACTGTCACTTTGGAGTTTGTTATTGTTTGTTTTGAGACGGTTTCACTGTGTAGCTCTGATTGGCTGAGAACTCACAAAGATCCACCTGCCTCTGCCTCCCAGGACTGGGATTAAGGAGGTGTGCCACCATGCTGGGCGAAGCACTTTATTTGTGTTGTCCTCTTTAACCCTCTCATCTTGACGTAGAAACAGTTGTTGTCCCCATTTTACAGACTGCCAGAATCTTCTAAATGGCTACAGTGGCCTGCCTGGGTCACAAAGTCAAGTAGGAAACGGAGCTGGGATTTGCACATAGGTGGTCTAGTTCCAGAGGCATGCGAAGGAATGAGAAGGGGAACATGGGCCGCATTGGTTGTGGTGTCTTTGGTGGATGAATAGGAAGAGCATGGTGCTGAGGCTGGGTTTGAATCATGCGGGACATAGGCAGGCACAGTAGACATTAATTAATTAATCAGTTTTTTTAATTAATTTATTATGTATGCAGAAGAGGGTGCCAGATCTCATTACAGATGGTTGTGAACCACCATGTGGTTGCTGGGACTTGAACTCAGGACCTCTGGAAGAGCGGTCAGTGCTCTTAACCTCTGAGCCATCTCTCCAGCCCATGTGAAACTTCCAGGTTTTGGTTTTTTGAGATAGGGTTTCTCTGTGTAGCTTTGCACCTTTCCTGGAACTTACTTGGTAGCCCAGGCTGGCCTTGAACTCACAGAGATCCGCCTGGCTCTGCCTCCCGAGTGCTGGGATTAAAGGCATGCGCCACCACTGCCCAGCGCAGTTTTTATTTTTAAATTAAAAATATTTCGTTTCTTTTGTGTGTGTGTGTGTGTGTGTGTGTGTGTGTGTGTGTGTGTGTGTGTACGTAAGTCATGGTGCATTGGAATTGGTCCTCTGCTTTTACCATGTGGGACCTGGGGATTGAACTGAGTCGTCAGGCTTGGTAACAAGTGAGTTGACTCCCTTGAGCCATCTCAGCTCTCCACAGTAGACTTTTGAGTCTCGGTGCAGGTGGGTCATAGCCAACAGGCATTTGCAGTGGAGGGAGTTGGGTAGACACCGAGATGCAGGTTCCTGTATTTCACGGGTGAGAACACGAAGCAGGTTGTGTCCGTCATGATTAAGAGGGGAGTGTGCCGGAAGCCCGGGGTTTTTGTGTATATATGTGATAGAACCCCTGAGTGTCTTTTTGATCTCACAGTTTCAAAGGACTCACAACACAGGGTTAGGGGCTGGGGAGATGGCCCAGCAGGTAAGCCTGACCTGAGTTCAATGGCCAGAACCCATGTAAAAACCAGATTCGGCCAGCTAGCCTGGAAACAGCGCGGTGGTGGCAGAGAAGAGAGATGTTGTCTGCAAGGTGGAAGGAGAGAAATGATTTCCAAAAAATTGTTTACTGACCTCCATGTTCCTGCCCCGGCATGTACACACACACTCCTAATTAATCAATTAGTTTATTAATTAAAAACTATTCAACATAAAAAATGGTGAAGAATAACTAACATTTGTACATTGTAGTGTGTGTGTGTGCGTGTGTGTGTGCGTGCGTGTGTGCGTGCGTGTGTGTGTGTGTGTGTGTGTGTGTGTGTGTGAATTTCAGAGCCTGCTTTTCAGTAGTTTAATTAGATGTTTGCTCATAATTTGGGTGGTGTCATAGGTTGGGTTCTTGCGAAGCTGATTCCGAGATATCAGTTATCATACAAGACACTTTATTAGGGTTTGTTTTTGGGATTCACACCTGTGGAAAGGAGGGGACGGATACAGGATTGGGCAGGAGGAGGGGCTGAGGTGTACTGACGTGTCCGCCTAGTACACAGGGAGCGTAGGAGAGTTGGGAAGTAGAGTGGGGGCTTTACATCCCCCCCCCCCCCCCGGGTCATCGTCAAATGATGGTTTCTGCCGCTCCTAACCCCGGTGGAGAGGTGGTCCTGGGACAAGGCAGTCCTGGGGCAAGGCGGTGCTCTGTAGCTGTGAGCCTGTGGGCAGCCGCTGGGGCAGTAAGCTCTTCATTCCTCTTGATATCTGGTTCAAGCATCACAGAAGGCAAATTGCAGAACTTCAGAGCCTTTGTAGAACAAGGTTCCCAGCATTCAAGCAAGGATGACTTGTGAGCTACCAGACTCTGGCCTGGAACTCACCATGTAGGCCTGGAACTCACCATGTAGGCCTGGAACTCACCATGTAGACCAGGCTGGCCTGGAACTCACCATGTAGACCAGGCTGGCCTGGAACTCACCATGTAGACCAGGCTTGCATTGGTTTTCTTGCCTTTGCCTCCCAAATGATAGGATTACAGCTACATTAGAATTTTTAAAGTTTATCATTTGTGTGTGTGCACGTGTGGAGGTCAGAGGACAACTTTCTGGAGTTGGTTCTCTCCCTCCACCTTGATGTAGGCTCTAGGGACCAAACTCTGGTGGTTATACTTACATCATCTAATGGGAAGAGCCTTAACCACTGAGCTTTTAATCATATCCCCAGGAAGATATTCCAGTTTAATGAGGGCTAGTTGATTTAATTTCCAGATCTGTTGTTACACTTGAGTATGAATTCAGTATTAAAACTATAATGAGCTGGGCGGTGGTGACACACGCCTTTACACTTAGGAGGCAGAGGCAGGCGTATCCCTGTGAGTTCAAGGCCAGCCTGGTCTACACAGTGAGTTCCAGGACAGCCAAAGCTGTTACACAGAGAAAGCCTGTCTTAAAAACAAAAAAACAAAATGAAACAAAACAAACAAACAAAAACAACCAACCAACAACTCTATAATGGAAAATATGCAAAGTGATAGTATTAGAAATCACTTATAGATCAGTGAGTAGCACTTTTTAAGAGTAGCATCTGAGGGACTGGAGAGATGGCCTGGAGGCTTGAGCACTTGCTGGTCTTGCAGAGGACCCGTGTTCAATTTCCAGCACCTACTTGGCAGCTCACAACTGTTTGCAACTCTACTTCTAGGAGATCTGGTACCTTCTTCTGACCCCCTGGCATAGTACATATAGATGCATGCAGGCAAAGCATTCATATATCTGAGATGTCATTTATTAGGGAGTGCTCTTGGGATCTACACTGAAAAGGAGGAGAAGGGTACAACATCTGGCAGATGGAGAGTTGCCTACTGTACAGGGAGATTTGAAACAGGAATGGTCCTTCAGAGGTTCCCCAGATCCGGAGTTGAGAAGATGCATCACACACCTATAATCCCAGTGCTAGGGAAGTAAGGACAGGATGATCAAGGAGTTCGAGGCTGCTCTGGTGTACAGTGGGATTCTTTCTGAAAAACAAAACAACAAAACTCAACAAAAAATAGTGTCTGAACTAATTGTGTCTGATTGAAATCAGTGCATGTAAAGATACTCTGAAGGCCTGGCTGGGGGTGTGGCTCCGTAGTAAAGCGTATGCCTGTGATGTACAAGGCCTTGCCTTTGATCCCCAGCCCTGCAGAAACAAACAAGGTACTCTTTAAACAGTGATGTCAGAGAGTGTGGAGAGAAACAGGCCTTTGGAGACCATCTTGTTCAAACTCTTACATTTCAGATAGGGAATGAGACCTCAGAGGCCAAGATATCTGAGAGGCCAAGCTCTGTGGGTAGGTAAATAAAGGAAAGCGTATTGGAATGCAGTAGACATGCTTGCACTGTACATTGTGCATTTATCTAAGGCCTCTGACTTAGAGCTGTAAATAAACACATTCTTTGTAAATTTGAACTTTGAAAACACAAAGGAGGGTGTGTGTGTGTGTGTGCCTGTCTATGTGTGTGTGTGTCCCACAGAGTCCTCTGTCACTCGTTTGGGGACTTTACTGTGAGCGCTGATGATTCCCCCACTCCCATGTTATTTCATTAGCCTCCTGGCTCCTCATGTCTCCGCCCCGAGCCCACACTGACTTTTCTTTCTCCATTTGGCAAGTATGTGATTCTAATGCGGGGATCTGAGCTCCCTTCTGGTCCCCCCTTGCCGCGACTCAGCCAGCGATGCGATTTTTGTGCACCTGTCTTTACTTGTAATCTCAGTTTCTCGTGTGAAATTTGGGTGATAACTCTTGTCCGGCTGATACGTCACGCTTGTTTCAAGGATCAAACATTGTAACATCTCCGAGAACACTTTTAAAAACAGCTCATGTTCTGCACATGTCAAGTCGTGGTTTTATCCTCATTACCCATCCTGGCTGCCTTGCCTCCAGCTTGCTGGCTAGCTGGCTTCCTTCCAGGATTGATTGGACAAGTGGCTGCAGTGTTTTGTGGAGCTTCCTCTGAACCATGAAATGTCATTTCTGTCAGCTCCCTTTTGGACCAGTAGGAATGTAATTCGAGTACTGGGAGCCATAGAGGAAGCCGCCACTAAAAATAAAAGAAGTTGTATTTCCATTTTAGAAGTAGTACTGGCCTGCCTGCCGTTGTAACAACACGTTTAACGTCTTCAGGATACCGGCCAGCTTGACCCTCCCTCACCTTGAGCTCTCAGCCTCATCTCCTAGCTTTGTCCTTCCTACCCTGTGGCAACTCCGCCCCCTGATGGGGTCCCTCTCTTCTCTTCTCAGGCTCTCTGGTACAAGGCAAGGGTTCAGTGTACACCTCTCAACCCGACGTCCAAGTTGCTGAGGATAACTGTGAGTGGGGCGGAGCTGTGGAGGGCAGCAGGGTGGGGGTTGGGAGGACATGGCTTGTGGTCGGGGGCTCCCCCTTTCTCTCTCTCATGTCTGCCCTCTCTGCAGCCGTCAAGTTGTCCTGCACCTACTCGGGCTTCTCCTCTCCCCGAGTGGAGTGGAAGTTCGTCCAAGGGGACACTACCACGCTTGTTTGCTATAACAGCCAGATCACAGGTAAATTAATTGTCCCAGTGGCTAAGATTGGGGAGCCGTTGGCGCTGCCCGGCCTGGATTCCAGAGGTGGGGGGGGGTGCGTCTGGAGCTCGAGGCTCTGAGTACTTCCCTTTGGCGGAGGATAAAGGATGCACCTTGGGTACCACCTTTGCCTTCCCTTTGCTGTCTGGTTTACCGGGTCTCTTCTGCTTCCATCCCCTGGTAGCTTCCTATGCAGACCGCGTTACCTTCTCATCCAATGGCATCACGTTCAGTTCGGTGACCCGGAAAGACACAGGAGAGTATACTTGTATGGTCTCTGAGGACGGCGGCCAGAACTATGGGGAGGTCAGCGTCCGCCTCACTGTGCTTGGTAGGTGCCATATAACCTCATGTCGGCTTAAAACCAGTTGCTTCCCTAAACCCGGTAGCAAACTGCTAAGCTTTAGTCCTCGTTTGCAGATGGTGAAGATATAGAGGTGGTGAGTACGTCTGTGTTCCCCTCCTCCCCGTGGGAACCAAGGGCATGCTGGTGGCACCTCCAGCTGATTGGTTGAGAGTGTCATCCTAATTTGTTACCTACACTCATCGTAACCCTCCTGCCCTTGTGTTCAGCGCCTTTTTCTTTCCTCCCTCCCCAGTGCCTCCATCCAAGCCGACGGTCAATATCCCCTCCTCTCTCACCATTGGGAACAGGGCAGTGCTGACCTGCTCGGAACAAGATGGTTCCCCGCCTTCTGAGTATTCCTGGTTCAGGGATGGGATAGACATGCTTACAGATGCCAAGAAAACCCGAGCCTTCATTAATTCTTCCTACACCGTTGATCCAAAGACAGGGGACCTGGTATGAAAGGGGGGAGGTGAACGGCAAGGGGGGCCGTCGTGGAACCCCCGAGAGTGGGAAGGAGGAAACATCGGGGCTAACAGGGTCCGAGGACTAACAACAGGTTAGGTGCTTGACTTATTCAAGCGAGAAGCCCGTTCATCCTCTTCCCTCTAGGTCTTTGATCCAGTGACAGCCTTCGATAGTGGTGAATACTACTGCCAAGCTCAGAATGGGTTTGGGACGGCCATGAGGTCAGAGGCTGTACACGTGGATGCTGGTGAGTGAGAGTGGCTGCGGCCTGGGAGTGGAGCTGGGTTGTGATCAGAGGCTGATTTTCATGTGGTTATCGACAGTATTGTCAGCACCACAGCTGTGTATCAAGGCGCCTGGCGTCTCATTTGTGTCTTACAGTGGAACTGAATGTGGGGGGCATCGTGGCTGCTGTCCTGGTAACATTGATTCTCCTTGGAGTCTTGATTTTTGGCATCTGGTTTGCTTATAGCAGAGGATACTTTGAAAGTAAGTATTTGCCACCACCACTTCTTCCCCCAGAAGCTTGTTTGTTTGTGATGGCCCAGGCTGGCCTGAAACTTTGCCCTCCCACTCATAGTGATCCTCCTGCCTCAGCCTTCTAAGTGCTGAGCACAGTAGCAAGTGCTACTGTACCCAGCTAGAAGGTCTTTGTCCTTGCATGGTTTGTGGGTGCCATCTGAATATGGACCCTGATAACCCTGCTCCATGTGATGGTACCATTTTCCAGTTATCCAAGAGCATGGATAACATGATCTAGCTCATATCAAAAACCACATGCTACTTCCCCCTAATTCCCGTGCCATACTGCATTCTATTCTGATAGTAATCATGGTCTTGGTCTCTCTTTTTTCTTTTTCAGGAACAAAGAAAGGGTGAGCAATGGCGCTGTCCCAGGGTTCTCTCGTGAAAGCATGGATGTGTGTGGTTTGGAGCTGAGCCATGGGAGTGGGGAAGGGGGAGTAATGTGGAAGCAGTGGTTTTGGAGAGTATGACACCTGGACTTCTGTTCCTGTCTCCTGCCAATACCTTGCACTCAGTTTTTCTGCAAAGTTTTACATTCTGACCCCGGATATTGGCAAGGATCCATTAATTGCTGGGGCCTGAGTGTCTCCCCATTTCTGGTTTTCCCTCAGGACTGCACCAGGTAAAAAGGTGATTTACAGCCAGCCGAGTGCTCGAAGTGAGGTGAGTGTGCCTGCCCAGAGGAGGAGAGGCTTTCCCCATCAAGTAGAAGTTTCTAGACTGTGTGTTGATGAGCAAAATGAGACTGGAATCGACTGGATTTTTTTTTTTTTTTTTTTTTTTTTCCTCTAGGGGGAATTCAAACAGACCTCATCATTCCTGGTGTGACCTGCTGCAGCTCATCTGTTCTCTTGCCTTACTCAGGTGCTACAGGTTCCAGCCCCCCTGCTGGCTGTAGCTGCACAGGATGCCTTCAATGTCTTCTAGGTCCCACAGGACCCCTTGCTTTTATTTTAGCTAGGATATGATTTCAATAACATCAGCTATTTCTCCCTCCCCTTTCCTGCCCTCCACCACTGGGTGGCCTGAGACTAGTTACAAAGTTTCATTTCCCATTTTTACGGATCGGACAAGAGTCCTAGACTAGACAGCCAAGATGACTGGACTGACAGGAACCTGAAACCAGTACTTGGCTGTAATGGCCTTTGAATAAGGACTTAAAGCCTAATTCACTAGCTTTCTCCTTTCCTGATGAGGATGGGTGCCAGCTGCTCTAGAGTAGGGACTGGAGAGAGGAGGGGCTGAAATGTTTGGTGGTGACCTCAGCTCTTTGGTCTCTGGAGCCTTCTATCCCCACAAAATGTGCCACTGGGATTCTCCTGGATACAAACAAACTGACACCATGTCTGTATGAGGAGGGAGAGCTTAGTAATCTCCCAAGAGACTTGGAATAAGAAAGATTTAAACTACTGATCTAAAGAAAAGGCTGGGACTAGTAGCTGTGTCAGTCACTCTTCCCTTGGCTGGAACAACTGCACAGACCCTTGTAAAATGTGTGTGGGCTGTGGAGATGGCATACTTTATAGTCTTGGCTCTTTGGTGGGCTGGGCTGTGTGTGTGTGTGTGTGTGTGTGTGTGTGTGTGTGTGTGTGTGTGAGAGAGAGAGAGAGAGAGAGAGAGAGAGAGAGAGAGAGAGAGAGAGAGGGAGAGAGAGAGGGAGAGAGAGATATGTACTGAATGGTTCTTATACGGAAGGGCATCCTAGCTTTTTGGCAAGGTTGTGTTTCTGTTTGTTTATATTAGACAGATGTTGCTGGAAATAAAAATTTGGTTTGTCAAACTTGTTTTTGTTGGAAGTAGGGGAATGAGATCTTTAAGGGACTCGGGGCTCCTTTGTATAAACAGGAAAATACCTGAAAGTTCTGCTTCCCAGCAACCTGTGGCTGGCCCCAGGACTATTTTCTTAGCTCAAGGCAACACTTCAGGACATCAGAACGGAGTCCCATGGCCGCCTACTGCTGGGGTGAAGCTGGGGCTGTGCTGGGAGGAAGTGGGTGGGTTCTGCTTGGCCATTTGGTCAAGTGGAGGAAGAAAGTGCCCATCCACTGTCCTGTCCGGTGTGCATAATGGACACCCCTAAGGCTTCTAAGGGGGAGTTCTCTGATTATTTGAAGAACCACTGTAATGTTTGAGACAGCAGGAATTAGCAAGAAAGGTCTGGTGGTCATTGCTTTCTTCCCTTTGAGCCTTTGAAAACTTAAGCACTCACTTAAGGGTCTTTTACCAATAAAGAGTTTTCCAGAGGAAATAAGATCCAATTGAACAATAAAAGAAAGATTTGAAATAGTTCAGTTAAACATAAGACGTTTTCAAGTATGTTTCAGTTTGTTGTCATGGTTGGGGGATAGGATGGGGGGAGGGTAAGGGTAGATTCATTGCCCCTTCACCCTGTGAGATAGATAACTTCCCCGGGGGCTTTTGATGAGTATGAATCAAGTTGAACAGTTTTGGAGTTCACCTCTCCAGGTTACAGCATCCCTTGGAAATTCCATCTCTACTTTCATTTTACAATGTCAAAACTAATCTTTGTAATAAATGTTTACTTTTCACATTGATTTTGTTTAAATCCTGAAGTTCAGCACTAAGAGAATTGGGACTCCTGGACTGGAGATAAAGCCAAGTTAGTAAGTGCTTGTCTAGCATGCCTGAAGCCCTGGGCTGGATCCCCAACACTGCATAAAATCAGGTGGGGTTGTGCACACTTGTGATCCTAGCCTTTGAGAGGCAGAAGTTCAAGGTCATCCTCAGCTAAACAGCAAGTTTGAGGCCAGACTGGGCTACTTGAGACCTTTTTTCAAAACAAAGAAAAAAACCTAAAAATGAAAGACAGATGCAATTAAGAAAAATAATAATAATTGTGACTCCCAAAAGTGACTTGAATATCTAAAATTTTCCTGGTAGTCTTGTTATTTGAAGTTAGGGGTATATGTTGTCTCTTGGAAACATTAGTTTTTAATTTTTAATTATGTATATATATATGTGTGGGTATATGCAGGTGCCAAGGAGGCCAAATGAGGGCATTGGATTCCCCTTGACCTTGAGTTAGAGGCAGCATGAGTGCTGGGAACTAGACTGAGGTCCTGTAGGAGCAGCAAGTGCCCTTAGCTACTGAGCTATCTCTAATAGCTACATTTTAAAAAGATACATTTTAATTTAGCCTTTTTTCAGTCTTGTGCTTGAATGGGAATGATCTAGAAATTGCTGCTATATTAAAGATTTGAGAATGGGAGATGGGCCAATCCCATGGATATTGTTTCCATGAGATAGGTACTTAACTCTGATCTGGTACAAAACAATAGAATGTTAAGGATACATTTCTCTCTCTCCCCGCCCCCCACCCTCCCCACCTTTATTGGTCAAGGAATGCTTTGCCATGCACAAGATTGTGTTCTGGTTGTCCCAGTCACTTTAAGGGATTGGACATTATCTAAGGGTAGTTCAGGAGTAGAGTCCTTGCGTACGTAGTCCTTGTGTGAGGCTGGATTTCAGCTTCTACAGAGAGAAAGGAAGGATGAATGTGTCTCATAACCATGCTGCACTTTAGACACCTCAAACTTTGACCAACATGGCTGTGTCTGTTTTTGACAGGATCTGTAGATTAAGTCCCATGGTTGAAAAAGTGGAAGAAAACGGAGTCTGTTGTGAATGGGGTGACAGTTTAACAAAATGATTAAAAGAGGAGAAAGCACAATTTTTTTAGAGGGTAGATTATTGAATCTACTTTATACATTTATGTATTATGTATACAGTGTTCTGCCTGCATGCCAGAAGAGGGAACTGGATCTCATTACACGCACACATACACATACACGATCTCCCTGTATAGCCCTGACAAGGCCTGGAACTTTTCCTGTAAACTAATCTGGCCTTGAACTTGGAGCATTCCTTCACCTCTTAACTCCCGAGTGCTGGGACTAAAGGCATCCACCACCGTGCCTAGTAGAACCTTTTTTCAAACATGAATTACAAGGTGTTATTACTAACCCCATTTAACAGGCACAGAAAAGCCAAGGAACTTGCCCAAGTTCACACTCCTTTGTATCTCCAACCCTGAGGGGAAACGTGAATAGCTAGAAGAAGGCTTTTTGGTAAAGATCAGAAACACCCATTGTTACTTCCCCTAGGAATTAATGTAAATGATCCTGTAAGTCAGGAGACTAGGAGAGACTTTAAGAAAATAAAGGGCTGGGCATATAGCCCAGCTGGAAGAGCACTTGTCTGACAAGCTCAAGATCCCAGGTTCAATCCCTAGTACCTTAAGAACAAAGAGCAGCCAGTTGTGGCCCATCCCTGTACAGAGGCAGGAGGATTAGGAATTCAAGGTCGTTTTCAGCTGCAGTGATTTTTGAGATCAGCCTAGGCTACACGAGACCATGTCTAAAATAACAATAATAAAAGTAAAGCCTGCCTAAGAAATAAAGGTTGATATAATTCTCTACTCACCTTATGAGTGTGTAATAAACACGGTATCTTTTGTATTCTGTGTCTCTTGTGAATTCATTCACTGGAAAACGGAAGCCAGAGCAAAATCCTGTATCAAGGTATCTATCTTCTGCTTTTGTGTGATGTACATGCAGTGCGTGCATGCATGTATGAGTGCATGCATGTGGAGGCCAGAGATCAGCGTCTTCCTCAATAGCTCTCCACCTCTCACTGAACCTAGAGCTCACCAATTTGACTAGACTGGCTGGCCAATGAACCCTAGGAAGCCACCTACCTCTGCCCCCATGCACTGGAGTTAGAGATGTGTGCCACAGAGCCTAGCTTTTATGTGGGTGCTGGAGGGTCAGAACTCAGGTCCTCACGATTATGTGACAGGCACTTTACTAAGAGCCAGCTCACCAGCCCTCTTTGTCTTTTTTTTAAACAGACTTACTCTAGCCCAGGATGGCCTCAAACTCCCTCTGATCTTCCTCCATCAGCCTTCCAAGTGCTGAGGTTACAAGTATGAGCCATCATGTCCGGTTTATTTCCGTTTTGTTTCATGTCTGCCTTGGTCACTGTTCTATTGCTGTGAACAAGGAACACCTATGAAAGAAAGCATTTAATTGGAGGCTTGCTTACAATTTCAGAGACTTAGTCCATTATCATCATGGCAGGGAGCATGGCAGCATGCAGGCACTGGAGCAGTAGCTAAGAGTTTACATCCTCATCTTCCTAATGTGTAGGTAGAGAGTCTGGGTCTGATAGGGGCTTTTGAAACCTCAAAGCCCACCCCCAGTGACACACTTCCTCTAACAAAGCCACACCTCCTGATCCTTTTCAAATAGTGCCACTCCCTGATGACTAAGCATTCAAATTATTGTGTGTGGTGCTATTCATACACACTGTATGTATGTATGTATGTATGTATGTATGTATGTATGTATGTATATTATGCATACAGTATTCTGCATGCATCCCTGCAGGCCAGAAGAGGGCACCAGATTTCATTACAGATGGTTATAAACCATGTGGTGCTGGGAATCGAACACAGGACCTCTGGAAGAACAGCCAGTGCTCTTAACCTCTGAGCCAGCTCTCCAGCCCTTGTGTGGGGGCTATTCTTAGTCAATCTACCACAGTGTCGTTACTTTACATGGAAACTGTGTGTGTGTGTGTGTGTGTGTGTAACCTCTCCTATGTTAAGTGTGTGTGTGTGTGAAATCTCTCCTATATTAAGTACCTGCTCTGTCACTGGGTCATACTCGTAGACTTATAAAGCCAATTACATTGAGCACTGCATTGGTGACCTTGCTGAGTTTCTACCCATTTTAATCCTTTTTATTTTTGAGTATAGGGTGTCTTGTAGACAGTGGTTTCTCTTTAAGTGGCTATCAGAAACTTGTTTAGGATGTGTTGACAGATTTTTCTTTGGACTGCCAGCTCACAAAAAAACCACAGAAACATTATTAATTATGAAAGCTCAGCCTATAGGTTAGGCTTATCCCACTAGCTCTTATAACTTAGACGAACCTATCTATATTAATCTATATTTTGCTTCATGGCTTATTACCTCTCATCTTGTACCCCTTGTTTCCTCTCTACGTCCTCTGGTGTCTCTCTGAGGCCTAGATTAATATCCTCTTCCTCTCTCTCTGCATGAAGGTCCTGCTTAACCTCTTCCTGCCTAGCTATTACCCATTCAGTTCTTTATTAAGCCAATAAGAAGGCACCTTGGCAAAGACACATTTTCACAGTGTACAAAAAGATATTCCACAACAAAGATGGCTGCCAGAGAGCCTCTGACCTCAAGATGCTGCTATCTGGGGCTGGAGAGATGCCTCTAAGGTTAAGAGCACTGGCTATTCTTCCAGAGGTCCTGAGTTCAATTCCCACCAACCATATGGTGGTTCACAACCATCTGTAATGAGATCTGGTGCCCTCTTCTGGCGTGCAGTTATGCATGCAGGCAGAACCCTGAATAAAACTTTTTTAAAAAAAATGCTGCTATCTGCACGATAAATGATGAACCCTCCTAGCGCTGATAACTGACAGTTGCCCTGACAACAACAGGAAGAAGTATAAAAGCAAAGCAAAGAGGGGGAGCTACACCTACTACCCGAAGACATACAATTATGACTCCCCTTTATTAGCCCATACTCCCCCCTTTTTATTTTTTTTATTTTTTTTATTTTTTTATTTATTTATTTATTTTTGGTTTTTCGAGACAGGGTTTCTCTGTGTAGCTTTGCGCCTTTCCTGGAACTCACTTGGTAGCCCAGGCTGGCCTCGAACTCACAGAGATCCGCCTGGCTCTGCCTCCCGAGTGCTGGGATTAAAGGCGTGCGCCACCACCGCCCGGCTTTTTTTTTTTTTTTTCCCCTTTTTATTTTTGAAGGGGCAGATTAAGATGGTCTCTCATGTATCCCAAGCTGGCTTTTAATTCACCATAGCTGAAGATCTTGAATTTTTATTTTTGGTTTTTCAAGACAGGGTTTCTCTGTGTAGTTTTGGTGCCTTTCCTGGAACTCGCTCTCTAGCCCAGGCTGGCCTCAAACTCACAGAAATCCACCTGGCTCTGCCTCCCAAGTGCTGGGATTAAAGGCACGTATCACCATTGCCTGGAAAAATAAATCATTTTTAAAAATCTAACATTACCAAATCTTCCTAGTCCCTAAAGTTGAGAGCTTGACTTTTGAGTTTATCCCTTACTTCTGTTCTTGGCCAATAAAAGTCTCCTTTGGCATTCAGTCAATTGGCATTCAGTCTTATTGACTCCATGACTCTCAAGAGGAAAAAAGGACTTCAGTTTTAGGGCAAATATTGGTAACATTTTTTTTTCTCAGCCCTTTTGGATACATTTTTGTTTTTATGAAATAAAGTGTTGTTATTCTAGATTTGAAAATATATGATCAATTAAGGTTTTAAGATTTAATTATTATCATTTTGTCCTTTGCCATATTCAATAAATGTGAGAAAAAAGTGACGGAAGGGAGAAGAATCTGGCCAGTGGTGTCAGCAGGTGCTGAGAACTCCAGCCCTCAGCAGAAGAATGGAGTCAAATCCCAGGTGGTCAGTAGGCTGTCCTCTCATATTATGCTGTTTTTACTGCATATACCAATTATATATTCTAATGGGTTCTTGACACTTTTGTATGTGTATAGAGTGTGTAGTGATCAGCAGCCCTGCTCTGTCTGGTCTCACTCCCATAGGTCTGTTTCCTCTTCCCAAATAGTCCCTCTTCTATTTTCCTTTCTCTCTCTCTCTCTCTCTCTCTCTCTCTCTCTCTCTCTCTCTCTCTCTCTCCTCTCTCAGTGTGGTGTGTGTGTGTGTGTGTGTGTGTGTGTGTGTGTGTGTGTGTGTGTGTGTGAGAGAGAGAGAGAGAGAGAGAGAGAGAGAGAGAGAGAGAGAGAGAGAGAGGCTTTAATCAGGGCAACTTTCAATGTCTCCTGATGTTTTTTATAGGCTCCATGGGCAGAAGTATAAAGAGCAGGTGAGGCTGAAATGGAGTTGGTAAAAGGATAAACCCAACAGCTTCTATACTAAAGGCCAGTTCAGTTACTTTTCTCTGCCAAGAACTTAGACACACACATACTCACTGTGTCTTTTTTTTTTAATTTTCCCTTGTTAAAAAAGAATCTTGCTGCCTTTAATTCCAGCACTCAGGAGGTAGAGGCATGCAGATATCTGAATTAGAAGCCAACCTGGTCTACAGAGTGAGTTCCAGGACAGCCAGGGCTACACAGAGAAACCCTGCTTTGAAAAACAAAACAACAACAACAAAAAAGAGACGTGCTGTCTTGCCATGTAGTCCAGCTGGGATTACTGGTGTGGACCACCGCACCTGACAAGAGCTTCTCTTGTTGGATGAGCCCCATGACATGGAAATAAAGACCCTAGGCACTTTGGGCTAAGATCCAGTATAGAAACGAGGACCATCAAGGAGGCAAGAGACACTGGTTCACCTGGCCTTAATCCACAGCCTGGTAGTCAGCAAGTATGTCTTTCCTTCCTTGCCAACAATGTGTGGAATGTACTTGGTTCCTTATCTCCAGAGGAAAAAACCCAAGTGCAGGATGTTTCCATGGTATTTGCAAGGGTCTGTATCTTACAGAGGAAAATCAAATTAAACCATGAATAGGGATTTTGCTTGTTTGTTCGTTCGTTTGTTTATTTATTTATTTATTTACTTACTTACTTATTTATTAATTATGCCTCACTGTGTACTTCTGACTGCCCTGGAACTCCCTCTGTAAACCAGGCTGACTTTGAACTCACAGAGATCTGCCTGTTCTGCCTCCTGAGTGCTGGCATTAAAGGTGTGCTTCATAAGTAGAATTTTTTTTGTTTTTGAGCCAGTATCTCTCACTTGCCTGGGACTGCTGGGATAGTAGACATGCACCGCCACACCCAGCTAACAATTAAAAATACCATCCTTATGACTAAGATAAACTTCCAGACCTCAGACCACTCCAATAACCTATAAAAGTACTGTTCGTTTCTGTCCACAGCCTGAATCTTTTGCAATCAGTCCCATCCCCTCTTTCCCTTGATTCCTCCCTTCCAATTAGAGCTTTGTGTGAACGCTGATACTGTTTCAGTTTTTATTTCTATAGTCGTTGGGATAAAGTTTCCGTATGTCTGATATTCTTGTTTGCTTGTTCGGATAGGGTCTGGTGTATGCCAGGCTAGTTTCCAACTCTCTATGTAACCAAGGCTGGCTTCTACCTGCTGTTCCTCCTTACTCCACCTTCTGAGTGCTGGGATTACAGGAATGTGCCACCACACTGGATTGACGAAGTGCCAGGGACCCAAGCGAGGGCTTCGGGCATGCTAGGCAAGTACTGAGTCACATCTCCACCCTTGATATCACTTTCATGCCAATGATGCTTGTTGTTTTGAATGCCTAGTTATTTGCAATTTCTTCAAATTTGGGGTGCGGTGCACACTACAACACGAGGGGAAAGCTAAGTTTTAATGCGGGGATCATTTATTTATCTTTTGTTTAGGGCAGAAGGGGTAAGAAATGGAGCCCTTAAGTGAAAGTCTAGGGCAAAGGCCCAGAGCTCATTCCGGCAATGAATATGCTGCCGCCAGGTGGCGCCAGACCGTCCTGGCATGGCACTTTCAAACTGATGTTAGTTACCTGCAGGATTTGCTGGGGATAAGTTTGCATGAAGAATTAAAAATAGCCTGGCCTATCTGATTGGCAGGGACTCAGAAGCTCGACAGTAGACTCAATTGGCACGGTTATGAGAAACAAGCACTTGCACAGAGTTTTGGAAGGAACACAAAAATGTATAACTCTGGTAGAGAGCAGTTTGGCAATATCTTAGCAAATCTACATATGCATTGAGCCTGTGACCTGGCACCCCATGCCGTTTACCCTGAGGATATATCTCTAACAATATGAGTATACGTATTCACAAAAGTATTTGATTGCAGCATAATTGCACATGCTAGAAACTATTTTAAAACATTGAAAACACAGAATATTGGTTTAATAAAGCACAACGAATGAAATAAAACAACTGTAAAAAGTGACAGGGAAAAATCTCTACAAACAGATTAAAATGTTTCCTCTCCCTCCTGGCCCTCCCCACCTCTTTTCTTTTATCTTACTTTTTTCTTGAGACAGTGTTTCACTCAGTCGCCCAGGCCTGGGGGCTGGCTGCACCAAGCTGTTCCTTCAAGACTCCTCAGAGATAGACTCCTAGGACATCCTGTCCTGAGGGAGGCAGCCTCAGGACCCAGCTGACCACAAGCATGGTGACTCATTCCCACGTCAACCATCAGAGGCTTCAAGACCTGCTGGAAACACGAGACCCTTCCCCTCGGCTCCTTCCGTCATTGACCCACAGACTTGCTCTCCCACGCACCGCTGTTGGCTGCCACTCCAAGAACCTTTCAGGAGATTTCCAATGGGAACACTGGCAATTTTTTCTGTTGGCACCTCTCAGCAAGGCACCCCAAAACTTGCCCGAGGACTTAGACCAATCTCCTTTGGTTGGCATCTGCTGCCACCGAAGGTTGCAGAGTTCTTACTTTCCAATTCAAATTGCTTTTCTCTAGTGGCAAATAAAGTTACCCTTGTTATTTATTCCTCAATGGTCTGCCCGCTCCATCGGTTGTGAGCAAGATGAGAACCTGACCAGAGACAGGAGACAGGCTCCACTCACGGAGAGCACCAGCAGCCCTTGAGAGGCTGGTTCGGGAGCATTATTGGTCCTGATGAACCATGGAGTCTTGACTGGATTCCATCACTTGATATGGATTCTATTTCATAGGATTAAGAGAAAACGACTTATACATACAAAATGGAAAAATGGATTCATTTGCAAGTTGCTGCTAAGCTATTAGCATACTTGAAAGTCATTTAAGATGGAACCTTCCTCATAATCAACAGTTTACAAAGCCAGTAACTGAAACTCTAAGAATCTGGTTACTGCTCATAAGAATGGGATCTGAGTTCTAGCTATAGCCCCGGGCAGAGACAGGACATTCTAAACTGTTCAAAAAAAATTTATAAGATTACTTCTAGCTGGAAGTTTTCTGATAAAAGAGTCATAGCATTGTCCCCTCCCTTCACAGTCAACCCAAGACTGGGTGTGGTGGTCTATGCCTGTAAGCTAGAGCTAGGGAGGCTAAGGCAGGAGGATCAGTTCAGTCTCATCCTCTACACAAGTTTGGGGCCAGCCTAAGCCATATGATACCCTTTTTAGGAAAAGTGCCTATGTGTTAATGACTTTTTCTGCTTGGGGAACTGGTATGGCCTGAGGCCTTGGTCCTACTGAGATGCTCCAAAGCTTTGCTAAGAATACCTGGGTAGGGATGGACAGCTCAGCAGTTAAGAACACTGGATGCTCTTCCAGAGGGCCTGGCTCACAACCGTCTTTAACTCTAGTCTCCAGGTATCTGATGCTCTCTTATTGGGCACTGCAAGCCCATGGTGCACAGAGTTATATGCAGGGGGAAATTATATCTATCTCTATCTCTATATATCAAGGGGAAAATTAAAAGATTTGCATCGCCAGGTATGGCACACACCTGTAATCCCAGTGCTCAGAAGGCAGAGGCAGGCAGATAACTGAGTTTGAGGCCAGGTTGGTCTGTATAGTGAATTTCTGGACAGCAAGAGCTACGTAGTGAGACCTTATCTCAAAAACAAAATGAGACAAAACAAAATACCCTTAGCAGTTGGTAGCCTAACTATCTTTGATTGGGAAAACTAAACAAAACATTTCTCACACCCATAGCAGTTACAATTTCTTAGAGGGGTAGATTAAAAGTCAGATAATGCTCACATAGAGACTGAGTTGGGCTACCTGCCCCACCTCATCCCAGAGTGAAAGTGAGAGATAGGTCATAATGCTGTTTTGGGGGTGGGATTCTGTTGCACACTCCTGGTTCCAGGAGTCAGGAGTTTTGGGAGGGCAGTTTTTGCTCTCAGCATGAGACCGTTTATTGTAGGGATCTCAAGAAGTAGCTTTAGATCCTAGGTTTTAAGGGGCCCCATTTCAAGAAGATCAGAGTTCAAGGCCAGCCCTAGCTTTTTATACAAATCCTACTTACAGAAAATCCCAAATCAGCCAGGCAGTAGTGGCCCACGCCTTTAATCCCAGCACTTGGGAGGCAGAGGTAGGTGGATCTTGGTGAGTTCAAGGCCCAACTGGTCTACAGAGTAAGTTCCAGGACAGCCAGGGATACACAAAGAAACAAAGAAACCCTGTCTTGAATAACCAAAAATGGGCTGGAGAGATGACTCAGAGGTTAAGAGCACTGCTTGCTCCCAAAGGTCCTGAGTTCAATTCCCAGCAACTACATGGTGGCTCACAACCATCTGTAATGAGATCTGGCGCCCTCTTCTGGCCTGAAGGGATATGTACAGACAGCACATTGTATACATAATAAATAAATAAATAAATCTTTAAAGAAAAAACAAAAGAAGGAGCACTGACTCTACTCCTCCAGAAGACCTGGGTTCAATCCCCAGCACCCACACGGCAGCTCGCAACTGTCTATAACTCCAGTTCTAGGGGATCCAACACCCTCACACAGACATACATGCAGGCAAAACCAATGCACATAAAATAAAAAAATAAATAAAATCATTAAAAAAAAACCCATTTCTATAGTAGCACATGAGGTGGAGGCAGGAGGATCAGGGGTTCAAGGCCAACCTTGGCAACACAAGAGCCTGAATAATAATAAATAAATAAATAATAATAATAATAATAATAATAATAATGCCATACAAAAAAGTTGGATCAGAGAGCAGTGGTTAAGAGCACTTGTTGCTCTTGCGAAGGACCCGGATTCACCTACAGGATAGCTTGTGTCTCAGAGTCATGGTGCTGAAATAAGTGGAATGACTGAGTGGTAGCTAGCGAGGTCTGTGGTTGTAGCGATGAAGCTCTTGACACTGGGATGGAGGATCATCACGATAGCAGCAGACACTGGGGGTCAGTGGGCACCTGCTGGGATTTCTAAGTTCTTCTGTTCTGAAATAAGGAACTGGGCAGAGACAGGGATAACAGCAGCAGAGGCAGTTTATTAGGAAAGTGCTTGAGATGTGTGGGTGACTTCTGTCACCCAGGGTTGACTCAGCTGATAAGGCGGTCATGGCCGGTGTCCCTTTCCTCCATCACTTCTTGTTTTGTTCCTCTTTTTTTTTTTTTTTTTTTAAAGATTTATTTATTGTGTATACAGCATGTATGACTGCAGGCCAGAAGAGGGCACCAGATCTCGTTATAGATGGTAGTGAGCCACCATGTGGTTGCTGGGAATTGAACTCAGGACCTCTGGAAGAACAGTCAGTGCACTTAATCTCTGAGCCATCTCTCCAGCCCTGTTTTGTTCCTCTTGAAGCTCATGGACGACCTTCTCCACAGAGGTGGAAGAGAATCCGACTAGCTGTACTCACTTGCTAGAACCTCCACGCAAGCTCTCAACAAGAAAGCCCTTCCAGAGGAGACGGTGAGCCTGTAAAGGCACCGCACCGGGACTCTGTGGTCTTGTGAAGCAGGAGCTTTCTGGGTCATCTGCATATGGCGGGCTTTTCTGGCACATGCTCAGTCTGCATGGGAGGGTGGGTTGGGCTAAGGTTTCAGTTTTCCCTTGCACTGGTTTCATTCATATGCTAATTTCTGGCCTTGGAGTAAAAACCTTTCAGACCTCTATCCCTACCCCACACCCCTGCCTCAAAAAGACCCCAACCTGAGGTTCTAACCAGCGCTCCTTTCTGCCTCCCCCCTACCCCAATGCACACGGTCTTAGAAGGTGCTAAGGTACACAGGAGATAGGTGACTGGGAGTTGGGGCTTTTGTGTGGTCTCTTACGCTAGGACTTTTTTTGTTTGTTTGGGTTGTTTTGTTTTGTTTTTTGTTTTTCGAGACAGGCTTTCTCCGTGTAGTTTTGGTGCCTGTCCTGGATCTTGCTCTGTAGACCAGGCTGGCCTCGAACTCACGGAGATCCACCTGGCTTTGCCTCCTGAGTGCTGGGATTAAAGGCGTGCGCCACCGCCGCCCGGCAGGAATACGACTTTTTAATGGTGTGGCTGCTCTCCAGTCACGCATGCTCCTATGTGTAGCCCTAAGAGACTCATTGGTTCACCAAACTGGACTTGGATGGAGTCCTTTCTTGGGTCTGCCAATTTCTCTGTCTGCGGTGAATAGTCTTTCTTTAGTATCTCTTCAGTAACAGTCATAAGATGGGATTGGTCAGGGTTAAACTATGACTCTTGTTAAAAGGAATTGGTCCTGTGACTAGGGCATCTGGGTTTGTGAACTGATCCTATCTAGGTAAAAAAATGAACACCCAAATTTTATTTTATCTTATTTGTTTTGAGACAGTACCTTACACTGTAGGCCAGGCTGGCCTGGAACTCATGTTGTAGCTTAGACTGGCCTCAAAGTCAGGGCAATCCAGCCTTAAC
This sequence comes from Peromyscus maniculatus bairdii, assembly GCF_049852395.1. Lineage (NCBI taxonomy): Eukaryota > Metazoa > Chordata > Mammalia > Rodentia > Cricetidae > Peromyscus > Peromyscus maniculatus. The sequence goes on from NC_134862.1 coordinate 80,548,711, forward strand.
CTCTTAACCTTGAGAACAGGGGTCGTAGGCATGAGGCACCATGTCTGGTTTATCTATCAGGTTTAGGAGATACCCATGTTGGAGTTAGGTGCCTCGCTGGCTGAGAGCTACTGTAAGAGCAATTCTCTTTGAACTTGAATGTTTGTGTTTGAGACAGTGTTTGGATTCTGGAGAAGACAGCTTATAGTGTTAGATTTTAACCAGAAAAAGAAGTAGAGAAAGAAAGTTGGTGTGTGTGTGTGTGTGTGTGTGTGTGTGTGTGTGTGTGTGTGTGTATCTGTTGGAGATCAAAAGTCCTGGAAAACCAGATGTGCTGAGCCATATCCCCATTTCTCAACTAATTGCCCCGGGACGTATGAGGACGCTCCAGGACCTATCTTTATTAGCAGCCTTTGACTGGAATAAACAGTCAATTTTCCTGGCACCACTGAAGCTTTGCAGGGAGGCATTTTAAGACATTGTCTAGGGCCAGCCCAGGGACATGCCTTAACTTGCTAGAAGCAATGCAAGAGTCTGGTCAATACGTCTTTTGTGTGTGCATGTGTCTGGGAAGGTTAATCTCTGGTGGTGTTCCTCAGGAACTGTTCATGTTTTTTTTTTTTTGAGATAGGGTCTCTCCCTGGGACCTGGTGCACTGATTAGATTAGGCTGGATGGCCAGTGAAGCCCCAGGGATTCACGTATCTTCTCTTCCTCAGAGCTGGGGGGATAAGCACACATAATCATGTCCAGCTTTTTACCTGAATGCTGGGGACTGGTCTCGGGTCCCCAAACACTTCACATATTGAGCTCTCTCCCCAAGGAGTCTTTATCCCCTGGCATTTCTCGGCAGTGAAGCAGTTTTACTTCAATGGCTTAGAACAAATGAGTGACTTGTATCACAACAGCTGAAGAAATGAACAGTTTTTAGATGCCCTGGGAAGAATTTTCTTTCCTTTCCTTTTCTTCCTCCCTCCCTTTCTTTTGTGTGTGTTGTTTGGAGGAAGGGTCTCACACAGCCCAGGCTCATCTCAAATTCACAATATATCTATCGGAGGATGATCCTGAACTTCTGATCCCCCTTGTCTCCACCCCTCAAGTGGGACTGTAGGCCTACTTCAAACCACTTGTAGTTTGGGGTGGTGTTGGGGGTCAAATCCCGGGGCTTTGCACACTCGACATATAGGTTAGTACTCTATCAGCTGAGCTCAATCTCCAGCCCCTGTGGGAAGCATCCATACAAGTTGCTGGCCACCCAGATCCCGGGAAACAGGGCGGGGAGGAGGCTCAGTGTGAAACAGGACGCTTAAGAAATACTTCAGGCAATACCACCAGTTGTGGTGGGAAGATGTAGCCTAGCGCTGATGTCAGGAGCCTGAGGAGTTTAACCGCTTAGGGACCTGACTCAGGTCAGGGCGGATCCCTGGCTACACTGCAGACAAGAGTTCCGAGGCAGGTCAGAGTGAAATGGAGTCATGGAGTTTATTAAGCAGAGATAAGAGCTGGTACACACTTCAGATTGAAGCGTGGGTGTTTAAAGAGAGTCACACAGGAAAAGGACACACACACCCAAGTGGGGGTGTGGGTTTCCAAGAGAAAGTCTTCACAATGGCTTTCGGAGTTATGTTGCTCAAAGGGTGCAATTTACATGGTTTAAAGATGAAGCAAACTTTATCACGTGAGGAGCTGGGAAGCTGGCTCAGCGGTTAAGAGTACTTGTTCTTTTTTTAAATTTTGTCTTCTTTTTCTTTTTCTTTTTTTGTTTGTTTCTTTTCGAGACTGTGTAACCCTCGTTGGCTGTCCTGGAACTCACTTTATAGACCAGGCTGGCCTTGAACTCACAGAGATCCACCTGCCTCTGCCTCCTGAGTGCTGGGATTAAAGGCGTGCGCCGCCGCCGCCGCCGCCGCCGCCGCCGCCGCCGCCGCCGCCGCCGCCGCCACTACCACCACCACCAGCTTGAATTTTTTACAGTGTGGAGAATCACCTGTGTATATGTGTGTATGGTGGGGGTGGGGGAGACAGGATGATTTAGGGGTAAAACCACAAAGCTGCGACTGAGCATTTTCCAGCTTCAAGACTGGTCTTTTGAAGGCTGTAAGACAGCTCTCTTTCTCTCCTTCTCCAAACAATGTCTTACATAGCCTAGACTGGGCTCAAACTTGCTATATAGGAGAGTCTTGAACTCCTGATCTTCCTGCCTGGCTCTTTTTAAGTGCCAGAAGGACAGATGTGTAACACTTTCTGGCTGTTGTCCTATGATATGGGATTCCTCTTCACTGGGTGTCTACAGCCTTGTTTGTCCTAGGGAATCTCCAGCTCTCCCTCAAAGGATGTAACCAACAATGACCAAGCCACTTTTAAAGGGGTTACTGGCTATTAACCATGCTATTTCTATCAAAAGATGTCACTCATGAGTATTTGTACGTCTCAACAGGGGTCACAGACAGGTGGGCAATTACTTGCTGTCGGCCTCAGAAAGGATACCGCCAGTCCTGGTTCATGCCGCTGTAGGAGACGAAGCTGACAGATGTCTGTTCTCTCCCAGTTGGCACCTGGGAAGCAATTGGCTATTGACTTTTTAGTCTCTTCCTGCCCAGCACCCTCTATCAAAAGGATGTAGACCTTGAGCTGAAACACAGACTCTTCTCTACAACAGTTTTTGACCCCTAGTCTCCCTGGGGGACACAGGGGCAGATGCTACAGCAGCATGCTGTCCCAGAGGAAGCATCCAGATGTGACTTCTCTGAAAGTGAATTCGAGAGTCGCCCTGGCCTTACTTCTCACAGTGCTTCCTGAGGCCTCCCCTAATTGGACTCCACTGTGGCCCGTTGGACCTGTGGGGAATTGCCTTGGATGATTAATGAACACCAAAACTTTAGGGTCCAGCCAGGCCCTGCATGGATTTGAATACAGCACAGGGGATACCTCTTGAGGGGTGTGTTTTTGTTTTTTTCATGTGCAGATTCTAATGCATATCTCATGTGTGTGAAGAAATGCTTTAAGTCTCGGTTTCACCTGTCAGCTTGGGTAGAACGGGAAGAAGGGAGACCAAGGCTGAGCTGGAAGAGCCACGCAGGGGGTGCAGTGGGGTACTGTGTGAGCGTACGTGTGCTTGCTTGTGTGCATGTGTGTGTGCGTGTGAGTACGTGTGCAAGGGCGGAGCTGTTATTCTTTCAGTCACTCAGCGCACCCAGTCTTTGCCAGCCCCACCAGCATCTCTGACGGCTTCATTCCACTACCTGACAGTAGATCCCCGCCAGACCGGTTCTCAGGTACAGAACTAGAGAGAGGCCTGAACCGGAAAGACACTTCTCACAGGGAAGTTTACTCAATCCAGGCAAGGCAGGGCCGTGTGTGTGCGCGTGTGCGTGTGAGTGCTGTGTGTGTTGCCAGGTGTGGTGGGGCTTGGGAGGGTGGAGGCAGCCCTGGTGGCTAGGTGGGGTGCTGGCTAATTGTCTGTGGATGAGGGAAGAAAAACAGAGAGAGGGGATTATGAAAAGCATGACCTAGGGCCTGCGAGATGGCTCAGGAGGTCCCGACCGCCGAGTTTCATCCTCAGAACCTACACTCAGGCGGAAGGAGAGCTAACTCCACCAAGCGGTCCTGTGATGCGGACACGCATGCGCACACACGCGTACCTGCCGAAACAGTTTTTTAAAATGATGTTAAGATTAGGGAACGTACTCCAGGAAGCTGCTGTAAAGAGGAATTTCTTTTCTTGATCTCTTGTGCTTCCCCCTCCCTTCTTCTTTTTTTGATACACGGTCTTTTGTGCCGCTCTGGCCGGCCTGGACTCGCTGTGTAGGACAGGTTAGCTTTGAACTCACAGAGATCTCAGCCTCTAGAGTGTTGGGCTTGTTTTTGTTTGGAGGAAGGATTTCAAGTGGGTCAGGCCTTGAACTTTCTTTTGAAAATTATATATTATTGGGTGCGTGTGCGCGCGCGCTAGTGTTCAAACACCCAGGAACAACTGCAGATATCAGAGGACAACTTTGCGGAGTGAGTTCTCTCCTACCTTGACGTGGGCTCTGGGGATTGAACAAGGTAATCAAGCTTTCTGAGCTTTACCGAGCCACTTAACCAGCCTCTAAACATCTGCTATTTAAACTACTTAGTTGGGGGCTGTAGAGGTGGCTCAGTGGTTAAGAGCGCTCGCTCTTCTTGCAGTGGACCCAAGCTGAGTTTTCAACGCCCACATGGTGGCTCCATCTATCACTGCCTTTCCCGGGGATCTGATGCCCTCTGCTGGGCTCTGCAGGCACCTCAAGCTCGCAATCTGTATACATACGTGCAGGCAAAACACTCACATACATAAAATAATAATAAATAGCCGGGCGGTGGTGGCACACGCCTTTAATCCCAGCACTCGGGAGGCAGAGCCAGGCGCATCTCTGTGAGTTCGAGGCCAGCCTGGGCTACCAAGCGAGCTCCAGGAAAAGGCGCAAAGCTACACAGAGAAACCCTGTCTCGAAAAACCAAAAAAAAAAAAAAAAAAAAAAAAAAAAAAAAAAAAAAAAAAAAAAAAAAATAAATACAAATTTTAAATATTTAATTGATTTTTAATTACCTGCATATATGTGTCTATGTATTCACACTGCTCTTTATAACTGAACGGTTGTTTTAAAATTATTTATGTTGCGCGATGATGGCATTCACCTTTAATCCCAGCTCTTGGGAGGCAGAGGCAGGTGGATCTTGGTGAGTTCGAGGCCAGCCTGGTCTACAAAGTTAGTTACAGGATAGCCAGAGCTACATGGAGAAACAAAACAGAACAAATAAATAATTTGTTTATTTTTTTATGTGTGAAACAGGGTTTCATATGCCTCAAGCTGGCCTCAAACTCAATATTAGCTGGCCTTGAACTCCTGAATCTCCTGGCTTCACTTCCTGAGTACTTGGATTATAGAAATGGGCCATGGTATCTAGATTTTTTGTTGTTGTTGTTTTTCCTGCCCTTTAAATTCTTACTATGTTGGGTTGATCTGAAGGAGTTGAAGCCTATGTGGTAGTTCAGCTTTTGAAATCACCCTACTCTAGGTGTACCAGAGTCCTTGCTTATCTTTAGTAAATGCAGAAAGAAAGCAAACAGACAATTACAAGTAACATTTAAGTCGAGGATCCATTTTTTTCCTGAGTTAATGTTCAGCAAAACAACACTACTAATCCCACCCATGCCAACTCAAACAAAAAAACAGACAATAATACATCTTCATGTAGAAAGTGGTAAGCTTTTGGGGACTCTGGGTGAATGGGCTGGTAGTCACAACCTTTCTGGGACCCATTAGAGCAGCATGTTTTAATGGCCATAAAATTGTTCACACCCTGAAATCCAGTGATGGCTCTCATGGGAATAAGCCCTTAGGAAACAATTAAACAAAGCAGAGGAGCGTATACATCCATATACAGGTGAAAGAAAGTTATTGTAGTGCGATTCGTAAATGTAACAAGCTGGAGGGAGACCAAGTTCTCCACAATAAGCAGATTGTTAAACAGAGAGCACGTAGACCGATGGACTTTTATCCAGTTATTGAATAATAATTATGGAGAACATGTAGAAACATGAAATATATTTATGATTTTGGGGTAGGCACTTATTAAATAAGAGCAGAATGAAAGCCTAGTAGAGTGATGCCTGCTGATAACCCCAACATGCAGAAGGTGTGACAGAAAGATGAATTGGAGGCTAGACTGGGTTCTGGGGCTAGTTTGGACTATAGAGATAAACACACACACACACACACACACACACACACACACACTTTTTTTTTTTAAAGTTCTTTTCTGGTTGTTGAAGCTTGAGCACCCGTGAGCAGCCAACTCTCTGTTGACATGTGTTCAAGGTTGTGTGCGAAATCCTGCACTGGGATCGGCATAGGTCTCTACAGTTTCTGGAAATATTGGCGCTCCGCAGCAGCATGAAGCATTAGAAGAACACAAGCTTTTTGCAGACTTAGGCTTAAATGCACTCTCTACCCCGAGTCCTTTGTGTGCATTCAGCAGCTGTGTAAGGAGGTCAAGGCTGTGGACACCCCCACGTGGACACTGAAGGAGCTCAGGGAGAAGAAGTTGATGTAGAAGCTGTCCCGGGGCTGGAGACGTGCCTCAGTGGTTAAAAGCACTGCCTACTCTTCCAAAGGACAAGAGTTTGATTCCCAGCACCCACATGGCAGCTCACAACTGCCTGTAACTCCAGTTCCAGGGGATCTGACGTCCTCTTCTGGCCTCCATGGTGCATGTATATGCATTTAGGCAAAACACCCTCACACATAAATAAATCTAAAAAAATAAAAAGAGTTATAGGACAGAAAAAAGTTCCAGGAAGTTGAGGTCAATTATGATGTTCCATATAGAAGGAAAAAAATGGAAGAAAATAAAATAAAAACTGATACCTGCCTCTGCCTCTGAGTGCTGGGACTAAGGGCGTGTGCAGCCACCACCACCTGGTTGAAGATACTACTTAGCATAGAGTCTTCTGCCCATGCCCCACAGATCTCCTTTCCTTTCCTATATAAAAATCCCTTTCCTATACTTGGGTTTCCTGAGATTGTCTTTTTGGGAGAATGCTAGCTTCATCTTCTCTGCATGTCACTCCTTGAATAAACCTGATTTACCTGCTAGCTCTTGCCTCCTGAGCATTGGCTTTCCAGATGAGCAGATTCCTGTGCTTTGGGTAACAGTAATATTGGAGTCTATGCATGTCTATACATTGTTATGTCTCCATGTCAACACCACAGATGCCCTGACAGTCAACATGATGCTTCCGGTCCTGGAGCAGACCAGCAGGGCAGCGTGAGGTTCATTATGCTACTCAGAACTGCATGGGATTTGAAACATAATTCCTTTTAAGTTTCTAGAAGTTTTTCATTTCATATTTTTGGATTGCAGCTTAACACAGGTAACCAAAGCCTTAGAAGACAACAACAACAACAACAACAAGAAAACAAAACAAAAACAAAAACAGATGGAGAGGGAACTGTAGTTTATGTTTGATGTATACCTAGCAAACTGCCAGAAAAATGAGTTAGTTTCACACAGGAGGCTTTGAGTTCAGGTTTTTTAAAATACCGTCCTTGGGAGAAACAGAGGAGTTGATGGCGAGAGAACCAGGTGAGTTACAGTCAAGTTTGTTTTGCATATTTAAGTCAGTAGTTCTCTGGTGATGAGAGTCTGAAGTTTGGTCCCCCCTGCCCTTCCTGGTGCAGAGGGGAGACACTTGTAAATGGAAATTTCCTTCTTGATGTGACTTCCTTTCCTAAGTGGGTAGCTTCTATCCTGTTTTCAGAGCAATTTCCAAGGCTGGGAGTGTGGCTCAGTGGTGGAAACATGCACTTAGCAGGTGCACAGTTCTGGGCTATCCAGCGCTAATTGGATCTATAACTAAGTGTTTGCTCCTCTACTCATCCCGGGAGGGACAGAAAAGCTCTAATTGGTTTTTGTTAGGAACTCATGAATGGTGGCAGTCATCATTCTACAGGACAGAACGACAGCTCCTGTTGGACGGGGAAAACTGGGTTTTGTGAGAGAGGGACAAGGAAATAGAACAACATAGGCTTGGGGAGATTTGCTTGGTAACAGGAGGTTACAGGTTTTTTTTTTTCCCCTGTAAGGATTAAAGCAGAAGGTACTTCCTCACTGTGGTGACTCAGGAGACCAGAATCTCTTGTTTGTAAGAAAAACGGCCGCGTTTGAGCTCCATCTGCTTCCTTAACTTTTCAGTCTGATGAAACAGATTTATCTTTTTGGTTTTGTCTGACCTCTTTTGGGCCCCACCAGGGACTCAACCCAAAGCCATGGCTTCTCATCATTTCAGTTTACTATATCTTTTAAAAGGTATTTATGCATTTATTTTATGTGTATATGTGTGTGTATACCTGGGTGTATGGATGTGCACCACATGTGTGGAGGAGCCCTTGGAGGTCAGACGAGGGCATTGGATCCCCCTGGAACTGGATTTACAGGTGGTTGTGAGCCACTCTGTGGGTACTGGGATTGGAACTTCAATTTTTCATTTGTTTTTGAGACAGGGCTCACTATGTAGCTTCGGTTGTCCTGGCTCACTATATAAACCAGGGTGGCCTTGAACTAGAGATCTGCCTGTCTGCCAGAGTGCTGGGATTGAAGGTGAGGGGTAGCACACCCTGCTACACCCACTTCTTGATGAGAGGAGTGCTTGCATGCATAGAAGGAGGGGAGAGATTGTGGGTGACATCCTTGGATTCTACTCCCACATTAGGTGAAACCACTGCAAGAGGAGTGGGGTCAAAGGTGAGGTGGCACTTGATATTTGACTAGTTTTGAATAATAGATTTCGAGCAAAATGGACGTATTTTGTTTCCAGACGGAAGCGATGAGAGGTCTGCACTATCTTGCGGGTCTGTAAGGCCTGTGTAGGTCTATCTCTTTTGCAGTTCCGAAGACCTCAGAGTGAAATTACCAAGCTGCTCCCTGGGAGACGGTTGCCCTGCAGAATCCATCAGGCAGACCTGCAGTGGCTTTGCATTAGCAGGCATTAAGGCGCTGTTGTATTAAGTCATTGGGGTTTTGAGTTTGTCTGGGCAGCACTATTTAACGAGTCCATCCCTATTACAACAGGTGGCTCTGGCGCCACGCCCACCCCCAGCCCGGGCTCTGACGCTGCTCTGACTTCTGGCTTCCTCTTTCTTTGACTTTATCCATCTGTGCCCAGCTTCCGTCTTCTCTGGGCAAACTTCGCCTGATCTGGTGTCGATGTACAGTACAGCTTTCCCCTCAAAGTATTTCTTGAGCCAAACACAAAGCACCATGGTCTAGGAATGTGGATTCAGGTTGCCCTGAATAACATGTTCTAACATGGAAGTAGTTTCATAAAGCTTTTATGGTTCATGAAATTTTTATAGTCGAGAAACAAAAGAAAGCCATGAATTAAGACACTTTTCAAACACGTTGGTGGGAAGCCCAGGCAGCAAGAGACTCAGTTACAGCTATTAGTTGATATCTGGTTCTTAGTTTTTAGGTTCGTGGAAGCTACTGGTTTGCTAAATTCATTTATTCTAAAGCTTTCTTCTTCTTCTTTTTTTTTTCTGTCTCTGATAGCTGAAAGATGGTAGGTTACATTCAAATGTGGGCAATGAGGGTCTATTAACAGGGCCAAAGATAGTTTGGCTCTGGATCTGCAACATTCCAACCCTCCATAAACAGGAAGTTCTAGTAAGCCAATCAACCTTGGAGAATCTTAACTTAGGTATGATTTCTTTGTGGAAATTTCAACTTATAACAGTCTTGCCCCAGAACCTTAGAGCCTGGTACACCTACTGCGTTGATTTTGGATTCCACTAGGACCGGGCATAGAGAATACAAAAAAAATTTTAAGCTGGGCGGTGGTGGCACACGCCTTTAATTCCAGCACTCGGGAGGCAGAGGTAGGTGGATCTCTGTGAGTTCAAGGCCAGCCTGGGTCTCAGAGTGAGTTACAGAAAGAGGCACAAAGCTACACAGAGAAACCCTGTCTCGAAAAATGAAAAAAAAAAAAATTGTTTAAAGCCGGGCAATGGTGGCACACGCCTGTAATTCCAGCACTCGGGAGGCAGAGGCAGGTGGATCTCTGTGAGTTCGAGGCCAGCCTGGTCTACAGAGCTAGTCCAGGACAGGCTCCAAATCTACAGAGAAACCCTGTCTCAAAACCCTCCCCCACCAAAAAAAAATTTTTTTTAACCAGGTAATTTAAGGTTCTTGTGGCTAAGTAGGCAAAATGAAGCTGTCTCAAAGTTTTCATTTTATTATTATTATTATTATTATGTTATTTTTTTCAAGACAGAGTCTCACTATGTATGAGTTCAAGCTGGCCTTGAACTCACAAAGATCCACCAGCCTCTGCCTCCTAAATGCTGAGATTAAAGGCATGCGCCACCATGTCTGACCCTGTCTTAGGGTTTTAATGTGAAGAGTGATTTGGAAAGAAATGAAGAGTGATTTGAAAATTAACTTGCCAATGAGAGCAGGGTATATGGTAAATACATAACAAAGTGTGGGGTGAATTTGAAGAGAGAGGGATCAGTCAGGGAGATAGATGATCACATAACTCTTTATGCCAAAGATGGCAGTGATTGGATTTGTGTAATCTTAAACTAAACTTCCACCGCGTCATCAATTATTAATCCACATAATCCGGTAAGACAAACATTGCTCTTTATCTTCACGGCTTGAAAATCAAGTCCTAGGCTGGCAATTGTAATTACTAAGAGGCAAAGCAGGCACGCTGATTGTGTTCTTCTGTGCGTTCACACACTCTTATTTGTGTTCATTCATACTGCCTTTTCTTAAGTCCTGCTAGACGGGTGCTTTCAAACCTTTGCATCATGGAGCTCGCATAAAAGGCTCATCTTTTCCTGCTATTTCTGGGAGTGGTGCTCCTTGGTGCAGCCAATAAAATACCACCGTCTGGGGTGAGTGTGATGCCTGAAGGGTTTTGCCAAGAATGGACACAGAGGGTACATAAAAGGATCCTTTCACATCATACTCAAATATTGTTTTTTCCCCCTTCTGGTGTTGAATTGAGGGACTTGTGCATACTATGCTGGTATTCTATTGCTGAGCTGGATCCTAGCCTCTCAAGTGAGATTTTACCTGCTGTAAACATTAAATGGTTCTGGGAACATTTTTGGGTTATGTATCATTATGAAAGCTTACAGCCATCAGCGTCCCCTGGTGTGAGCTGCCGGAGACAGAGCCTGGAACTCTTGCCGGCACCTGAGGGGTTTCTTGTTGTTTCAGGACCGCCACTCAGGAAATCAGAGAAGAATTTCAGGATGAGTCAATACGATGCCAAATTTAGTTTATTATTTACAAAATATTTGTTTTATTTTAATTTGTGCATGTCTGTTTACGTGAATGTGTATGTGGATGCTCCTAGAGACCAGAAGCTCCCTTGGAGCCGGAGTAACAGGGAACTGTGAGGTGCCTGAAGTAGGCATTGGGAGCTGAGCTCCAGGTCTCTGCGAGAGCAGCAAGTGCTCTTAACCTCGGAGCAACTTCAAAGAATTCGGCGGTAAGGATAGTTTGTGCGATGTTTCAGAGTGTACAAAGTGTTACTCAAATTGTCCTGTTTGAACCTCAGCATAGGCCTGTGGGTCGCATTACTATCCCCACTTTACAATGCAGGATACAGAGCTTCCCCAAGGACAGGAAAAGGCTTGCTTTCCTAACCGTGTCTCAATTACTGTCTGTTACTCAGTCGGTGTCTTGCTTCTTGGCCTTATTCTGAGTCCACGCTTGCATTCCTGCTCAGGCGTTCCTAATGGCTCTTCCTTTGCTTATTACCCCAGGGGTGGGTGCTTACCTTCAGCGCTTTAGTCCTTAATAAGGGCCAGGCACTAACCAGCTCCACTGAGCTCTCTGGACAGAACAGATTTTAAGGATCTTTGGCTAAGAAAACTCTCTTTCAACTTAGCGTAAAAATGGAAAACGAATCTATCTGATGCACTAAGATTTTCTTCAGGAAGACTGACAAGCATTCCTGGGATGACTAAGGACTCCTGCTGTCCAGTTCCTGGGTTCCCTGGTGTATCCTTGTAGGTGAGCCTGGCATTTTCCTTTGGTCCAATCACTCTTGTCCACTTGCCCTTAGAGAATAGTGTTTCCTGGGAGGTAGAGTAACCATTCAGAGTTCATACCCTTAACCAGAAGCAGAGGTGAATATTTGTCTTCCGAAGCCAACCAGGCAGTAAGGGAAATGTACAGAACCGGGAGGTGAATGGACTCTCATGGCAATTTTTGTTTTGGAGCAAAGAAATGGGCTTTGTTTCCTGAATTTTCAGGGCATATTTAATAATTTAGAACAATTAGGATTCCCCAGTTTTTGTCACAGATAACATAGCAACCAATCAAGGTGGCATTGATATGAATAATAAGCATAGTTAATAATAAATGTGCTTAATGGAGACATGCATGAAGTAACTTTTTTTTATTGCTTATCATGCAGTCCTTATTTCTTTAGGCTTTAGAAGCGTTTTATATGACAGAACAACCGCATAATTTTGACTCTCGTTAAAGTTTTTATTGCTGGAGAACAATCTAGAAACAGATGACAGTACTGTGGTAGTTTACAGTCACGAGAAGGCATTGATCATACAAATTCATCAGACCAGCTGGGGATCCCCCAAAATAAGGCACTGTGGTACATGTTGTCCTGTGATGTTCTTGTCAACTCTCAACTCGTCACACGCTGGAGTCAGCCTGGGAAGAGAAACGCCAACGGAGAAAATTCTACAAGGTTGGCTTTAGACAAGCCAGTTTCTTGATTACTGACCGATGTGGGAGGGCTCTGGTCCTACCCTCGTGCCGGTGGCCACGGGAAACCAAGCAGACCATGAGCATTTCTGGCTTTTGGGGTCCCTGCCGTAGACCTACTGGCCACTTAATGTTATCGTTTCTTATTCCTGGGGTATTTTAGCTTCGAGGAAACTGAGGTATCTCAATGGGACAGTCTCCTTTCTGTAGGGAAACTTGAGTGGCCGGGTAGGTTCCAGTGGATGTCAACTTTTCTGGTGTGTGTGCGTGCGTGCTGGGGATTGTATCCTGGGTTCCTCCCACAGCTCGGAGGGAAAACTGTCCTTTCTGTTAAAGTGTGAGCGGCTCCTGCACTTCTTATATTTATTTTTATTTATATGAACGTTTTGCCTGCACGTCTGTGCTGCCGACGGGAGCCAGAAGGTGGAGCCAGATCCCCAGAACCGGAGTTGGAGTTCTGGGGTGGCCACTGAGACTCCCGGGAACAAGCGCTCCTTACCTGCTGGGGCGCTTGCATTTCAAATTTACCTTCCTATTGAAGAACTGTGCTTGGTAGAGACCCAGCTCACAGCTTTTGAAGAAGCTAACACTTGAAAAGCTGAGACTAAAACGACCCCAATAGTGATCTCATGATGGAGAACACATAGCATCCTAGTCAACTATAAGTGACACTCTACTTTTTGAACAGTGTTGTTAGCCTCGCCAGAGCAAGGCCTCAAAAAATTTGGTTTAAGACTCAGAATTGTTCCTCTCCACGGAAATCTTTAGTAAAAGGCGAAAGATTTATACGATCTGAAGAGAAACCAGAGTATGTCTGGGTGTGCCAGGTGTTCAGTGTTCGGCTGACTGTCCCTCCTAGTTCACAAATGGTAACTACTCTCCCTTAAAGACGGCGCCGGCTTCATTCGTCTAAAATAAATTCTTGAAATTTCTATCAATTAAGAAACTAGAATGAATAAAAAAAAATGAAAAAAAGCAATTGCTCTTTTAAATGATGTAACCTACTTGTGTGCAGTGCATTGTGGGTATGCAAATGTCCCCGTGTGGCCGCGTGGCGGCCCTCGGTTTCCGGACGTGCCTTGAATTTGTCCCCGTTGCCGCTAGGTCCTGGGCCACCACCAGGGGTCAGAGCGAAAGCCAGATTTACAAGCGTCCAGACTGGTCCAGTTTCAAACTGGGACTTTGGCTTCGTGTGTGCGCTTTTAATTCCAGCCCTGGTCGGGAGAGGCAGAGGCAGGGGGAATCATTGCATTTGAGGCCTATCTGGTCTGCATAGCGAGTGCCAGGCTTACACAGGGAAAAAATAAAATAAAATAAAATCGAAGTGTGACGTTTATGGGCAGAGCCCACAGTAGAGGGAATGGGTTCCGTTCTCAGCTCCATCACATAAATACAAAACAAAAAGGTTGAACACAGCACCTTGTCTTTAAAGCCTGGGGACACAGCTCAGTGGCAGAGGCCGGCCTGCCTGCCTGGCATGCAGCAAGGAGGGGGGTTTAAAAAAAAAACGCCCAGTGAAAATATGAGCCTGGCATGAGCAGCACATGACCGAACTCTGAGCATTGGGATGGCTTGAGACAGAAGGACTGTGAGTTTTAGTGGGGTAAGACTTATCTAAAATAAAACCAAGTATTGTTTTTAAGGGTTATTTAATAACACGGAAAAGTGTCCCACAGTTTTGTGAAGGTAAATAGGCAAACCAGGAACTCCGAGCTTATTTATTTCCAGTGCTCAGGGTTGAACGTTAGGCATGACACCCCATCACCAAGTGACTCCTCACCTTTCCTTGTTATGATCGGGAAATAGTAGGAGGTTGTTTGTTTATGAGACTAATCCGGAAATCACTAAGTCCAAGAGGGTATGGAACTCAGGGTGACCCTTCTGCCTTGGCCTCTTTTCAGTGCTGGGATTACAGGTGTGAGCCACTATTCTAGCTTTTTAGTCTTGTGACTGAGGATGACCTTGAACTCCTGATAGTTTGCCTTCTCTTCTTCAGTGCGGGTCATAGAGTCATGTGCCGCTGTGCTCAGCATCACTGATTCTTAAAAACAAACAAACAAACAAACAAACAAACAAACTTTTTCTGCAGTAAATATTCAGGGAAGAAGAGGAAATAAACACCAAGAGATTTTTTTACATAATACAAATTAATATGCACATGTAAATGTGGTATCAATTACTGAATTGATCCTAGATAAGAATGCATTTATACTAACAATAATGGCATATACCTGTAATTGCAGCACTCTGGGATGCTGGGGCAGAAGGATTTCTGTGAGTTCACTGTTATTCTGAGTTACACAGTAAGGTTGAGGGCAGACTGAGTTAGATAGTGAAACCCTGTCTCAAAAAACAAAAACAGAGCTGGAGAGGTGGTTTCAGCAGCTAAGGGCACAGACTGCCCCTGCAGAGGACCACAGTTAGGTTCTCAGCACTGACATCAGGTAGCTCACAGCTGCCTGGAACTCCTTTACCTGGGTTCACTGTTGTTGATTTTTTGCCGTATGTGTTTTAACCCCTTCTCCATTCACGGACATGCACACTTTTAAAAATCACTTGAAGGGAAGTTAATCATGGCCCTTTCACCTTAAATAACTATGTGTCTTCTAATAATAGGACCATTCACACATACTACTGTAGAACAGCTTTGCATCATAAACTTTAACGTAAATGGTACTTTCCTAGGGTGTCTCACCAGCCTGGGGATCATGCAGGGTTGGCACTGATTGACATCCCTCTGGCTTTCATCCTCTCCCATTGTAAGGAGACTTCTGGTCCCCTTTGAAGTCCACGATCCCCAAGGGATACCTAGTGTTGCTAACAAACAGGGACTCTCGGTTCTTCTCATGTGCCATCTGGGATGATTAATCTTTATTGCCAGCTTGAGAGGATTTAAAGTCATCCAGGAGACACTGTTATCACTTGCCTCACAACATACATTTCAGCCACAGTGAATGACTGGCCCGCATTTCTCAGCGGTCTGGGTTATGCTCTTAGAATCTTTATGTCATCTTGGGTGTTTTCTTCCTTTTCTGGAGTGTTCTATCGCATTTTCTCCCTGACTCGTAGGCAGTTACTTATTGGCCAATCAGTGTCCACTTCGTCCAGCAGGTTGCCAGCCTCTGTACCTATGGTGGGCCTGTCCCCACGCATCCTCAGCTGGTTTCCTTTCTAGAATGTGGTCTAGAATGTGTCACACACACTGTCTCTGTATGCCCAGGGTCTAGGTAGTTCATAGAGTAAGGATTTAAAGTTAGTTGACTTGTGGGATCAGACAGTCCTTCTTATAGTTGTTGACTTTTTTTTTTTTTTTCAGTCAAGGTCTCACTCTGTAGTCCAAGCCGACCTTGGACTCAGCCATCCTCCTGCCTCAGCAAGTGCAGTGGTTACAGGCACGAGCCACCACATCCTGCTTTGTTCAGTTTCTCCGTATCTCAGACGAGCCTCCCATCTGCACCTCAGGTTGATGGAAAGGAGGGGTTCAAGCCAAGTAGCAGGACAGCCAGCCACCTCTTCAGCCCTAGGGTTAACTTCTTTTGTCCAGAGCATCCATTTTTCCCCCTATCCAAATGTATACTTGTGAACAATATTGTGTTATCTGAGTATAATCTGTCTGGATTTTTATGGTGGGCTTCAAAGGAGCTACCTTTCTCTCTTTCTTTTTTTTTCCCCTTTTATTTTATTTTACAATACCATTCAGTTCTACATATCAGCCACAGGTTCCCCTGTTCTTCCCCCTCCCACCCCCTCCCCTTACCCCAAGCCTACCCCCCATTCCCACCTCCTCCAGGGCAAAGCCTCCCCCGAGGACTGCGATCAACCTGGTAGACTCAGTCCAGGCAGGTCCAGTCCCTTCCTCCCAGACTGAGCCAAGCGTCCCTGCATAAGCTCCAGGTTTCAAACAGCCAACTCATGCAATGAGCACAGGACTCGGTCCCACTGCCTAGTTGCCTCCCAAACAGATCAAGCCAATCAACTGTCTCACCTATTCAGAGGGCCTGATCCAGCTGGGGGCCCCTCAGCCTTTGGTTCATAGTTCATGTGTTTCCATTCGTTTGGCTATTTTTTTTCAATAATTGAGTAAAACTGAAATTTATTATAAGCCACAGTCGTCCTAGGGACCTCCATGCTATATATATAGCCTCCATGGTTCTATGGGTTGTGGTCTGTTCTATGGATTGTTCTTTATTTTATATCTAGAATCCACTTATGAGTGAGTACATACCATGACTGTCTTTCTGGGTTTGGGTTACCTCACTCAGGAAGATTTTTTCTAGTTCCATCCATTTGCCTGCAAATTTCATGCTTTCATTGTTTTTCTCTGCTGAGTAGTACTCCATTGTGTATATGTACCACATTTTTTTCATCCATTCTTCCGTTGACGGGCATCTAGGTTGTTTCCAGATTCTGGCTATTACAAATAGTGCTGCTATAAACATAGCTGAGCATGTATCTTTATGGTATGAATCAGCATTCCTTGGGTATATGCCCAAGAGTGGGATGGCTGGGTCTTGAGGTAGTTCGATTTCTAATTTTCTGAGAAACCACCATACTGATTTCCACAGTGGTTGTACAAGTTTACATTCCCACCAACAGTGGAGGAGTGTTCCCTTTGCTCCACATCCTCTCCAACATTGACTGTCATTGGTGGTTTTGATCGTAGCCATTCTGACAGGTGTAAGGTGGTATCTCAGAGTCGTTTTGATTTGCATTTCTCTGATGATTAAGGATGTTGAGCACTTCTTTAAATGTCTTTCAGCCATTTGTGATTCTTGTTTTGTGAATTCTCTGTTTAGCTCTTTAGCCCATTTTTTAATTGGACTGTTCAGTATTTTGATGTCTAGTTTCTTGAGTATTTTATATACTGTGGAGATCAATCCTCTGTTCTCTCTTTCTTTTTTAAAAAATTTATTTATTATTTTATGTGCATTGATGGTTTGCCTGCATGTATGTCTGTGTGAGGATGTCAGGTCTCCTGGAACTGGAGTTACAGACAGTTGTGAGCCGCCATGTGAGTGCTGGGACTTGAACCCAGGTTCGCTGGAAGAACAGTCAGTACTCCTAACTTGTGGGAGCCCACAATTGACTCAGTTTTCCAGTTTGAATCTAAAGTCTATTCTGAGTCTATAGAGTTCAGGCTTGCTTGCTTCAAGGCCGTGAGAAAGTCTTGATTAGCCCGCAGAGCCTCCTTGAAGGGCTGTGAGAAAGTCCTGATTAGCCCATGGGAAGGAACACACTATCTAGCTAGATGCAGTCTGCTGATGCCAGCCAGAGGTACATTGAGATAGAAAATGAAACTGCCTGCTCCTTGACGCAAGGCAGGATAGATAGTGGTTGAATGTCTGTGCTGTGCATTGTTCTACCTCTGTCCTTCAAAACTGTATATAAGCTGGCTGTGAAATAAACTTGGGGCTGTTCGGCATTGACCGGCAGACCTCTCGACTCTTTTCTGTCTTCTTCATTGTCTCTTCAATCCACACGCCTCTACCCAGCTACCCAGCTGACTGTCAGCAGGCTCCGACACTAACTGCTGAGCCATCTCTCCAATCCCCAGGTGCCTTTCTCTCTTAGCAGCTTTGTTTACGTTATAAATTTGGGAAATGAGTCATTGTGGACTATTCTGGAAGATTTTTGTGTTTATTTCCATCATCTCCATGTTCCTGTTGTTTCTGTCTTTTAATTACTCCTTATGTCACTGGAACAATATGAGGGAGAAGATCTTTTGGTACCACCAACAGGTGGCCTGGGACAAGCTACAGACTATGTGCATTGTGTATAAGATGAGGGCAATAGGTACCCTGTCCATCACCAGGACTCCTGAATAGATGGGCTCAATGTAGAAAGGCTATGTCATGTTACAACACTACTAATTTTTGTTTTGCTTTGAAACAAAGTCTCATTATGTAGCCCTGGCTGGGCTCAAAGCCACAGAAATCCTCCGATCTCTGACTCCTGAGTGCTGGGATTAAAAGCCTGTGGCACTATTGCCCCCCCCCCCCCATCTATTTTGAGACAGGGTATTGCTATGTGGTACCAGCTCGGTGGTCAAGACCACTGGCTGCTGTTCCAGAGGACCTGGATTCAACTCTCAGCACTCACATGATGGTTCACAACTGTCTGTAACTCCTGTTCCAGGGGTTCTGATGCCTTCTTTTGGCTTCCTTGAGCATCAGGCACACAACACACACATAGTAGACATACATATGTAGGCTGAAGTTTCTGTCCCACAGCCACTCCCAAATAAACACTTAGAAAGTTAATATTATTTATAAATGCTCAGCTGATAGCTCAGGCTTGTTACTAGCTAGCTTTTACATATAAATTAACCCAAATTTCTTTTTTTAAAATACTTTTTGTTGTTGTTTTTTTGAGACAGGGTTTCTCTCTGTAGTTTTGCACCTTTCCTGGAACTCACTTGGTAGCCCAGGCTGGCCTCGAACTCATAGAGATTCACCTGGCTCTGCCTTCCGAGTGCTGGGATTAAAGGCGTGTACCACCATCACCGCCCGGCTTACTTTTTTTTTTTTTTTTTTTTTTAGATTTATTTATTATGTATACACTGTTCTGTCTGCAGGCCAGAAGAGGGCACCAGATCTCATTACAGATGGTACTCTTAACCACTGAGCCATCTCTCCAGCTCCTTAACCCATATTTCTAATCTACCCTCTGCCACATGACTCATGGCTTATTACCTCATTTTCTACACATCCTGCTTCCTCTGCAACTGGCTGGCATCTCCTGACTCCACCTTTCTTCCAGCATTCTTTCTGCCCTGAAAATCCTGGCTGTCGGCCAGTCAGCTTTTTTATTAAACCAATTTGAGTGACAAATCTTTACAGTGTACAAAAGGATTATTCCACAGCATACATACAAATATGTAGGTAAAATATTTATATGTATCACAAAACAACAACTAATTTCATGGTTAAGTCCGGTAACTTTCCCTTAAATTCTATCAGTTCTTTTAATGCTGTTTTACTTTACTTTTGTTGTGTGTGTATAGTGTGTGTGTATGCATGATTGTGTGTGCACAGGTGGTCTGCACATTGTTTGTGTGTGTGTGTGTGTGTGTGTGTGTGTGTGTGTGTGTGTGTGTCTGGAGGTCCTTCCTCTATTGTTCTCCACATTATGTTTTGAGATGGAGTCACTAACTGAACCTGGCCCTTACCGATTGGCTAGAGTGACTGTCCAGCATGCTTTGGGAATTCGCCTGTCTCGATCTCCTCCCTCCTCCACTGCTAGGGTTACAGATGCTCAACCATGTTGGGCTGGAGATCTCAACTGAGGTCCTTAGGCTGTGTAGCAGACACTTTATCCACCAAGCCATCCTCCATTTGTGATTCCTTCAAAACACAAGGCATTTGTGCACTAAAAGCCCAAATCTAAAACTTCACTTTTTAAACATCAATTTTCGGTTATCTGAAACATAGTCCATTTTTCCTTTACTGCTTCTAATACATCAAACATGAAATATGTGACTGAGAACGCTGTTGCCTTGATGCCCTACGGAGTTGTGACTGTGGCTTGTTATGTCTCTTATTTTTGTCACATTACTTTTTTTCTGCTAACACTCTAGAGCAAATAGTCCATTGAGGCTTTTTTCTTATTAATTAATTAATTAATCAATCATATATGTAGTATTCTGCCTGCATGTGTCCCTGCAGGCCAGAAGAGGGCACCAGATCTTTTTTTTTGGGGGGGGGGTTAAAATTTTTTTTTCTTTTTTTTTTTTTTTTTGGTTTTTCGAGACAGGGTTTCTCTGTGTAGCTTTGCACCTTCCCTGGAACTCGCTTTGTAGACCAGGCTGGCCTCGAACTCACAGAGATCCGCCTGCCTCTGCCTCCTGGGTGCTGGGATTAAAGGCATGCGCCACCACCGCCCGGCTGAGGGCACCAGATCTCATTACAGGTGATTGTGAGCCACCATGTGGTTGCTGGGAATTGAACTCAGGACCTCTGGAAGAGCAGTCGGTGCTCTTAACCACTGAGCCATCTCTCCAGCCCTTTCCCTTTATTCCTATAATTTCTTTAATTGATTGTTTGGGAATCTCACGCTGTGCATGCCAGTCTGCTCCTCCTCTTCATGACGTTCCTCCCCCAAAAAGAAAGAGTGGAAAAAGAAAAAAATAGAGAAAACAAAACAAACAAGTCCATTTTGTGCTGTTCATATACTCTTTGGAGCATGGTCAAAATCCTAGTGGCCAGCTCTCCAAGGAAAGGTGTACTTTCTTCATCTGCACCTCACATCAGAAGCTGTCTACTGTGGAGAGCCATGTGGGGGCTCTTGAGGGGTGAGACCAGCTCTCCTGTACCCAGGCCCACACAGGGCCAGCTCTCCTGTGCCCAAACCACCACCTGGCAAGGAGACGGAATTATGTCTCACAGTTCTGGAGGCTGAGACGTCCAAGATAAAAACACGGGCAGATTTGGATTCTGGTGAGTCTTCCTTATCCACAGCTCTTGTCTCACTGTTGTCTCATCTGGTGGAGAGTGTGAGGTCTTTTAAAAGTGCAGGGGCCCCATTCAAGAGGGCCCTCCCATTATGATCTCTCCTTAGAAAGTTACTACCTCAAGGTACTCTCACATTGGTGTTAGGTTTCAGCATATGGGTTTTGAGTTGGACAGAAACAGTCAGAACATATCAGACTTGGACATTGGACATGAATGTGTGCCAGGGAAGATATGACCAAATGCCTATTCATCCCAGGTAGGGCATTGATGACCGACCAAAGATGATTCCATTCAAGTCCAGTTCATCCAAATCAGTGAGTAAATGAGTTTATTGGCGTCTTTTTGCAGGATTATGGGTGAGGAATTACTTACAGAAGTAGAGATAACTCAAAAAGGTACCTGTACCTCACCAAAGCTGCCCCCCACCGATGACTGAGAACTCATAAACTGGCCTCCCAGGGGATTCCTGCATGACTAGAAAACAATTTAGCTCACCAGAAAGTCTCTTTTCTCAGAAAAAAAACTTTTTTTTTTTTTTTTTTTTTTTTTTTTTTTTTTTTTTTTTTGAGACAGGGTCTCTCTGCATCACCCTGGCTATCCTGGAACTCACTATGGAGATCAGGCTGGCCTCAAACTCAGAAATCTGTCTCTGCCTCCTGAGTTCTGGAATTAAAGCCATGTGCCACCACTGCCCAGCTGCTAGAAATTCTTTACAACTTTTATAAGCTTGGAGAAAGACTTTTAGAATGTGTAATTTTCAGGACCTTTCTGAGCCTTGTAAATTGTGCTTACTTTCTTGGCCTTCTATGTTTCTTTTACTTCCAAAGTCTTAAGAGCTGCCCTCATCGCTCTAGGAAGAAATGTTTCAGTTTAGAGAAAATAGCTCTGGCTTGTGAGTAGATAAATAAATATACATAAAGAAATATATACAATATATATTTGTATATATGAGAAAAATATACAATTTAAGACACAGGGGCTACATAAATGGCTCAGTGGTTAAGAATAGTACTGCTCTTGCAGAGGATCTAAGTTTGGTTCCCAGCACCCATGTTGGACAGCTCACAACTGCTTGCTGCTCCAGATCAGGGGCTTCAATGTCCTCTTCTGGATTCTATGGACACTTGCGCATACTTGTACACACTTCCATACCCACACACATGGGTCTACTTTAAAAAAAATTGGAGGCTGGGTGGTGGTGGCGCACACCTTTAATCCCAGCACTCGGGAGGCAGAGGCAGGTGGATCTCTGTGAGTTTGAGGCCAGCCTGGTCTACAGAGAGAGATCTAGGAAAGGTGCAAAGCTACACAGAGAAACCCTGTCTTGAAACAACAACAACAACAACAACAACAACAAAATAAAAACCGAAAACAAACAAACAAAAATTTGGAGAGACATAAGATGAAGATTGTTATTGTGGGTTGAATTATGGTCTCTAAGAAGCTATGCTGTAGTCCTTATCTCAAGTATGCAATGGGTTTAGAGGTGTAATTCTTTAAAATAAGGTTATTCTAGATTAGGGTGGGTTTTGATTCCAATATAATTTATATCATTTTAAGAAAAACAGAAGAGACACAGAGACCCACAGAGAGAGACTGGCACATGGCTGGTCCAGGCACTGAATCTCACCAGGTTGGCTATCAGACTCCCCAGACTGCTGTTCTTCTTGCTGCTGCTGCTGCACCAGCTCTCCAACTTTGTAAGTTAGCTCTTTTAGTGTAACTGTGACACAAACGGTTGTGGACTGTCCCTTTACACTGTGTGAAGATATATCGCTGTGATTAGTTTAATAAAGAGCTGAACAGCCAATAGCGAGGCAGGATTTTGGGAGCAGAGAGAATGCTGGGAAGAAGGTGGTGGTGGAGCTGCAGAGAGATGCCAGGAGATGCAAAGCAAATAGGATGGACAATATGGAGATGAGGTAAAAAAGCCACCAGGCAGAAAGTAAATTGATAGAAATGAGTTAATTTAAGTTATAAGAGCTAGTTAGAAACAAGCCTAAGCTATTGACTGAGCTTTCATTAATTAATAATGAGTCTCCATGTCATTATTGAGGAGCTGGAGGTCTCAAAGAAAAAGTCTGATTACACCAAACACTCCCAAGAACAATTAAGAGAGGAAGAATTGTTTGGTTCATGGTTCCAGAAGGTTTAGTCCACAGTTTCTTGGCTTTGCATGCGTGGGCAGAGCTTCATGTGCAGGATTACTCAGCTGAGTTTCCCACTCATGAGGTGCAGGGAGCAGAGAATGAGCCGACCTTGGGACGAAGTGTAACCTTCAATGGCATGCCTTCAGCACCTACTTTCTTTAACTAGACCCCACTTCCCAAAATTTCCAGAACCACCCCAGATAATTTCACCACCTAGGGACCACGCATTCAATACATGAAGCTGTACTGGACATTTCATATTCAAACTGTAACATTTGCCTCTCTATATCAAGAGTCAGGATTCTGGGCTACAACATCCAATTGGTAAACTTAGGCCACCTGCATATACTATGGGCTGGTGGAGGGGTATGAGGAAGAATCTGGCTTCTCCAGCTCCAGCGGACCTAATGCTCTCTTCTGGCCTCCCTGGGCATTTGAATGTTTGAGTTGCACATGCACACATACACAATAATAAAAGTAAGTCTTAAAAAAAGAGAATCTAAAATCTGCCAATCAATGATCAGAATGAACGTGGGAGGAATATTTTTTGATGGATGTAAAGTCAACATGGAAACCAGTTGTATCTAGTACCAGACCCTGGATTTGAGCTCTAGTCTTCAGGCTTTCAGGAAGTTCTTTTTTTTTTTTCCATTATAGCAACTCTCTGTTGATGTCAGAATTATCAGCCACTAAATCTAATGACTTAACCAGTGAACTGTACCATTGCTTTATGTACTACGCAGGATGAACTGCAAACTGTGATATGCTACTGAATGAACATTAATCATCATTAGAGACAGTCAAGTGATAACTCTTAGTCTTACAGGAAGTATACATATTATTTGAACACTGGTCTTAGAACCAGATGTAGTTCAATTCTCTTGTGTAAGTCTATAAAGCTGTGGAACAAAGAAAATATTAGCTTAACAAGTACAGTTTCATAAACGTTTCCTAGGAACTGCTGAAGGAGCCATGTAAATAATGCAATGGCCTGGCTATTGCACTAAGATAACCCTGTGCACGAGGATGGAGCAACACTTGGAAGGAAGGGCTCCATTCCTCTGGGAGGAAGGGCAAGTCGCAGTGATATTCAGAGAATGGTGGAATGGTGGAAATGGAGTAGGTAGTAGAGCACCAGAGGATGTGTGCATTGGCCAGTGATTGGACATGCCATCTGGGGACCAGTGCCACTTGAGCGTGAGTTAGTGAAACTGTTCAGCAATTGTATTCACTTCTGAGGCGATACTTCCCTTCCAGAGTTGCTGCCTGTCTGTCTTAGGGCCCCACTGAGCTCAGTGTCCTTCTCTGCTAGGAGAAACATGTTATTTTTAATCATTTGTCTCCCCTGCATTGGGAAGAAGGTGAGGGGCAGGCATTGTCCACCAGCACTCAGAACTCTGCGGTGTCTCCAGCTGGGGTCACCAGGTATAGAGGCAGGGGTGTTCTTCAGCAGCCAGAGGGCATCAGGGATCAAGCCCCACGTGGCACCAGTGAAGCACCTCTGAGCAGGGGCTCCTGTGTGGTGGCAGAGCTCAGGGGAAAGCCATAGGTAGGTGCTGATGGGAGGTGGATGTGGAGGCCCACAAAGGTTTCCTAGTGAGATCTGAGCTTGCTTCTCCCCAGCAGGGTTGCATTGGCCCTGTGCTTGGTTACTAAGTGATTGGAAGGGTCTACACTTGGCTGAGCTAGGGGGAGGTCTTTTGCTCCACCTCTTGTCATTCCTATAAGTGGCCCTTTAGAAGAGACAGAAAGGGCTGGTGGATAATGATCCAGGCCCTCCTGAGGCTATCATGTTTCTTTCCTCTCTGTCCTTCTTTCTTTTTTTTTTATTTTTTTTATTTTTTTTTTTTTTATTTTTTTTGGTTTTTCGAGACAGGGTTTCTCTTGTGTAGCTTTGCGCCTTTCCTGGAACTCACTTGGTAGTCCAGGCTGGCCTTGAACTCACAGAGATCCTCCTGCCTCTGCCTCCCGAGTGCTGGGATTAAAGGCGTGCGCCACCACCGCCCGGCTCTGTCCTTCTTTCTAATATCTCTTATCCCTTTCTCTTCAAGAGTACCCTGTAGCTAGAGTTTTCCTGCCTTGCCCACAGTCAGGACAAATCTCTGTCACCTACCAGTCCCACAGCCACTCAGACCCAACCAAGTAAACACAGAGACTTATATTGCTTACAAACTGTATGGCCATGGCAGGCTTCTTACTAACTGTTCTTATAGCTTAAATTAATCCATTTCTATAATCTATACCCTGCCACACAGCTTGTGGCTTACCAGCATCTTCACATGCTGCTTGTCCTGGCGGTGGCTGGCAGTGACTCCTTCTGCCTTCCTGTTCTTTTATTTCTCCTCTCTGTTAGTCCTGCCTATACTTCCTGACTGGCCACTGGCCAATCAGTGTTTTATTTATTGACCAATCAGAGCAACACATTTGCCATACAGAACATCCCACAGCACTCTCCGCCTTTTCTTTTTTCAAAAAGGAAGGTTTTAACCTTAACAAAGTAAAATTACATATAATTTGAGAATTTGGACGTAGTTTCTCTTACTACTTCCTGCTGGAGCGGGGGGGGGGGGGTGCTGTATCTTATGGGGACACAAAGAAAATGTTAGGATTATGGAGTAGTCCATGAGGCTGTATTGTCTGAGCCAGTTGCCTTCAAACCATTCTGGATGTTGGATCATCTGAGCCATGGTGTCATCGGAGACCTTTCAGGGGGTCTTGGCTGGTCACACCTGATGTATCTTAATCTGGAACAAATCCATAGCCTCTGGCTTTCTGTGGGAACAAAAGCAGAGTCTCCTTTCAAAAGCAACATATCCTTACATCCAAATTTTGAAGTCAAGGTATCTTTAAAATATACATATTGGTTTAACTCAACATCTTTTACGATCAAATGTTTTTCTGCGGTTAAAAATCCCAAAGACAACACAATCCAGATTCTCTGTGTAATATTCATCTTTACGTGGCTTATTTTTTATATTAATTTTATTGTCTCTTTAAAGACTTTATTTTTTAAAACTATGTATTTGTTTATATAACTGTATATATCATCTTTTTTTTCTCTTTCAAGCCTGCGTATATTTTACACACATTGTAAACTATTACATCTGAATCTGTCTTATTGTGAATCCATTGCTTTAAACTGCAGCATTTGTAAGACTGAAATGGCACTATGGCTGCTGGCTCCGCCCACCTCAGCTTCCCAACATGGCAGTGGTCTGTTTACTGCCAGCTCTGGGAGCTATCGTGGGTCTATGCTTTTATCCAAGCAGCGTGTAGCCCAGAAACCTCTTTTTTTGTTTTGTACTAGCAAAGGCTAAATCCACCACGCAGGTTAATGTGCCACTTGCAGAGGCCTCATTCCCTCCATACTGCAGGTTGAGCCCGCACGCCAGGAACCCACAAGTAGCTCAAACCGGCAGCTGCCGCTCATTTGAGAGAGACAATTAGGAAGCTGTTTTTAGCTCTGTTTTAGAATCTTTTCTCAGGTTTTAGGTGGAAACTCTTGACAACTCGTTGGGTGCCATTTGTAGCTAGAGTTTTCCTGCCTTGCCCACAGTCAGGACAAATCTTTGTCACCTACCAGTCCCACAGCCGCTCAGACCCAACCAAGTAAACACAGAGACTTATATTGCTTACAAACTGTATGGCCATGGCAGACTTCTTGCTAACTGTTCTTATAGCTTAAATCAATCCATTTCCATAAATCTATACCTTGTCACGTGGCTTGTGGCTTACCGGCATCTTCACATTCTGCTTGTCAGGGTGGCGGCTGGCCGTGACTCCTTCTGCCTTCCTGTTCTTTCTTTCTCCTCTCTGTTAGTCCCGCCTATACTTCCTGCCTAGCCACTGGCCAATCAGTGTTTTATTTATTGACCAATCAGAGCAACACATTTGCCATACAGAACATCCCACAGCAGTACCCTGTTGTAGAATGTGGGAGCTGGTCTCCCAGCTGGGCTCCCACAGGTGGGGGAGCCCTGCAGTAGGAATGGTCATTCTGTAGGATGAGTGGTTGGACAGGCACTGCTTATGCAGGGCTCTTTGGCATCCAGGCCCCGAGTTTTCCCCGAGGCTGACTGCAGGTCACTTAGGTCTTCACCTGGGGGTTCTTGCTCCAGGGGCTGCTGCAAGATCACTAGAGTTCTAGGTTTTGTAGATAGACAGTTAAGATCAGACTGTTTATTGTCTCATGGCAAAGTGAGGATAAACACAATGTGAGAATAAAGATAATACCATCCTTTGATAGATAAATCTGAAAGGGTGAGGTATACAATCTAAATTCACACACTATCAAAAACGGACTCACAGGGGCCAGGGAGAGACAAGTGGATCTCTGTGAATTTCAGGACAGCTGGGTCTACATAGTGAGACCTTGTTTCAAATGAAAAAGCAAATGAACCAAACCAAACCAACAACAAAACGCCCAGACTACACTACAAACACACAACAAGAAAGGCAGTGTAGTATGGGAACAAGGAAATGATCACCACTGGCCTGGTATTTACTTTAGAGGGAGGGAAGGCTTTGTAATGTGGAAGGAATGTAGTCGATGCTTCTGAGGTGGAGATAAGGTTTTATTTCTTGACATGGCTATAATCCACAGATATTTGCTTGTCTATAATTTATTATTCTCCATATTTGTCTGTACCCACCCTCTCTATATGTGCATATATTTGTTGAACGATAAAGTGTGTATATTTTAAAAACAGTCAAACGTAACAAATCACCTGGGAATACAGATGCTGGGATGGATTGAGGTGGTGTGGGAGGGAGGGGCTTTCTTCGCAGGATTCATCCTCAGGACACACACATATTTCCAAATCTCCCTCAACCACCCAGCCCACTTTGGACTGAAGGGACCCCCGATGGTAAAGTGAAGTCCACGCAGGGCAGGCCTGCAAAAGCAAGCTTCATCTTTCTGTTTATACCCTTTTCTTTCCTTTTCTTCTCAGGGTTGGGATCCAATCCAAGGCTCTGCTTTTCTCATATTCTTGTCATCATGCTCTCACCTGCCCCAAGTTTCCAGCTTGTCACTCCACACAACAGAGGCTCCAGCTCTGTCCAGCTTAGTCTGTAGCATAAGCGGAAAGGTCACTGGAGCAGTTTCTATCTCCTGGCCTTGCCTCACCACCACTACCCAGTTAATCATTGCCAACAGTAGGTATAACACACTCACTGGTTCTGCAGACACACTACTAACATCTCTGACTCTATTCTGCTGAGTAAGGAAGTTGATCTGCATCACACGCGGGTTCCGAAGAGAGCAAGAGAAAGACTGGAGAGAGCAGCTGCCGTGCGGTCATACAGCACTGACCGCCAGCCATTGGCTGCTTTACTTTCAGATGTGACAGTGATTCAGCCCTAAAATCCCACCCTGACAGTAAAGGGAGGGAAAGCATGGGAGTGACCCAGCAGATGATAACACAGCAGAAGCTAGCCATGTCCTCTATGTGCTACTCAAACTGTGGTCTCATAGACAAAAGGAATGAGTCCTGTCTTAAATTACTAAGTCGTGGAGTGGTTTGTTACAATAGATAACTGATAACCTCTAAAATATGGACTTTGAATTTATTTTTTTAGCTGAAGGGTGACAGGAGCATTTTTAATGGGATTGTAGCAATAATTTTGTGTGTGAGTTTTTTTTTTTAATTTTATTTTTTTATGGCAAGGTCTCATGTACCCCAGGCTGGCTTTGAACTCACTCTGTGGACAAATACGACCTTGAAGTCCGGATCATCCTACCCCTATCTCCCAAATGCTGGGATAACAGGTGTGGACCATCATTCCTAGATAAGGCTTGTATTTTATAAGGATTCCTGTTGACACCAGCGTGGAGAGGAGTTTAGTGGACCAATACTAGAGACAGGAGAGGGCTAAGGAAGGCACAAAACAGAGGCCGGAGGCTTTGTCACAAAACTCATAGCATCTGGCCCGTGTCCAGGTGATTAGCTTAAGGCAAGTGGGACAGTTTCACTTCCTTGGCCAGAAATTAGTCAGAAATTGACACATGTTGAGGTGAGTTATGGTCCTCTCAATTTTATGTGGAAATCCCACCTCACCAGCTCAGAATGTGATGAGATATTGGGTTTTTAATAAGGCGAGTAAACAAAAACAAGGTAACTAAGGTGGGTCTTGATCCAGTACCCCTGGTATGTGTGTGCATAAATAAACTTTTCGTATATGTATATTACAATTATTATTTTTATTTATTCTCTCTCTATGTGTTTGAACACACAGGGGTGTATGTATGTATGTGAGTATTCATGTACCATGGCACACCCATGGAAGTCAGAGGACAACTCGTGTGGATCAGTTCTCTGCTTCTAACGTAAGGATCATGGGGTTGAACTTAGGTTGTCAAGCTTGGTGGCAAGTGTTTTTACATGCTGAGCTCTCTTACTGGATCTTGGCTGGTATGTTTTATAGAAGAGGAAATTTGAGCACAAGAGGAGACATCAAGGATACATGCACACAGAGAAGAGACCGTGAGAAAGCACAGTGAGAAGGTGGCTCTCTCCAAGCCAGGCAGGGAAGCCTTGGAGGGGGAGTCCTGCTGGCACATTGTCCTTGGATTCCAATTCTCCAGAACTGTAGGAAGATAATTCCAGAGTGTTTAGGCCACTGAGTCAGACAGTTCCCTGAGGAGCATCATTGCAATAGTGCAGTAGGCGCCCATTTTTAACCAATGGGGAAAGGCATGCTGGGTGGGGGCGGGTCTCTGGGTTAAGAGCCACAGGGAGAGATGAGACATTCTCCATTATACAAAACACATTCTGCAGTAATGCCTGGAACAGCAATCGCCAAACAGTTTGAAATCAGTCAGGGGATGAGTTAGGGTAGAGACTAAATGAGACTATGGACCCAAGGATGTAGACAGCTGCTGCATCGACCAAGTCAGCCTGAAGCCATCACTCTTTCTAGATTTATTATTTTATCAGGTGATATATTCACTTTCAAAAAAATCAGCCAGTTTGAGATAAAATTTCTATTAGCCACAGCTGAAAAAACCCAAATCTGGACAAAACAGGAGTCAAGGACAGTGAGGTTTGGGTGAGGTGGTATGAAGAACAGACACCAGAGGAAGTAGGAGGTAGTGTTATGGATATCACTCTAGATAAATAAAACACTGATGGCCAGTGACCAGACAGGAAGTATAGGTGGGACAAGGAGAGAGGAGAATTGGGGAAACAAGAGAGAGAGAGAGAGAGAGAGAGAGAGAGAGAGAGAGAGAGAGAGAGAGAGAGACTACAACCATCGCCAGGACCAGCAACATATAAAAACACCAGTAAACCACCAGCCATGTGGCAAGGTATAAATTTATAAAAATGGGTTAATTTAAGATATAAAAACGGTTAACAAGAAGCCTGCCATGGCCATACAGTTTATAAGTAATATAAGCATCTGAGTGATTATTTTATGCTTGGATTGTGGGACTGCAGGGCTTGATGAAACCTGGAGAGAAGCCCTCCAGCAACAGATGGCGCCCAATGGCTCATTTGGACACATCAATGGGACACAGAGACTAGATGCTGGTGGCTAGGAAGGTGGTCCTCCTAAGGTCTAAAAAGGCGGTCCTCTTAGGTCTAAAAAGTTGTAGGCTGTTCTATGATTTATGTACCAATAAGAATAAGATGTATAATGACACTAAATATGTCAAACATCACAAAACACATCTAGGAATCAATTTTTTTAAAAGATTTATTTATTTATTTACTTATTATATATACAGTGTTCTGTCTGCACACACCCCTGCAGGCCAGAAGAGGGCACAAGATCTCACTACAGATGGTTGTGAGCCACCATGCGGTTGCTGGGAATTGAACTCAGGACCTTTGGAAGAACAAGCAGTGCTCTTAACCTCTGAGCCATCTCTCCAGCCCCTGGAATCAATTTTTTTTTTTTTTGGTTTTTCGAGACAGGGTTTCTCCGTGTAGTTTTGGTAGTTGTCCTGGATCTCGCTCTGTAGCCCAGGCTGGCCTTGAACTCACAGAGATCCACCTGCCTCTGCCTTCCAAGTGCTGGAATTAAAGGTGTGTGCCACCACCACCCTGCCGGGATCAATTTTAAAAATACTAAAAGAAGTTTATATTTTCTTTGTGTGCATATGCAATTTTTTTTTAAGAGTCAAGGTCTTGTGTTTCCCAGACTGGCCTCAAACTCTGTGAAGTTGAGGATGATATTGAATTTCTTCTCCCACTCCCACTCTTTTCTTTTCTTTTCTTTTCTTTTCTTTTCTTTTCTTTTCTTTTTTCTTTTCTCTTCTCTTCTCTTCTCTTCTCTTCTCTTCTCTTCTTTTCTTTTCTTTTCTTCCCCCCTCTCTCTCTTTCTCTTTTTTGAGACAGCATTTCTTTGTGTAGCTCTGGTTCCCTGGAACTCTTTCTGTAGATCAGGCTGGCCTATAACCTATAACTTATAACCTATAACCAATAACCAATAACCTATAGCCATCACTTTACTAACTCAGAGATCCACCTCCCTCTGTCTCCCCAGTGCTGGGATTAAAGGTGTGTGCCATCACACTGGCCCTTTTTTATTGTAGTTTTAAAATTATTTTTTGAAATTTTCATACAGTATATTTTGATCATATTGTTTCCCCTCTCCCAAGCTTTCCCATATCCTCCCCAATTCCTTACCCACCTAACTTCATGTTCTTTCTATTTCTCACAAAAACACAACACAACACAAAACAAAATCTCCCCAAACAATAAAATAACAACAACAATACACCACCACCACCACCACCACCACCACCACCACCACCACCACCACCACCACCAAACACCACCACCAACAACAAACCAGAGCTGGTTATGATCTGAGACTCCTCCTTGAGGATTAACTTCCATGGAACCAGAAGGCACTATACAGACTTCCAAAGGAACCAACAGTTCTGCTCAGCTATGATGCCTGTGAACTACAACAATTACTAGCTTGGTTCAATAACCCTAAGGGTGTGAAAGTGGCACATATACTTTGGCAGTAACTAACAGCTGTCTAATTGACTTAGGACCTGCTCAACAAGAGGGAAATTATGCCTGGTACTGGAAACCTAACCAACATCCAGGGCTAGAGAGTTCATGGATCTTGGAGGAGAACCTATAACCACTGTTTTACTAAAGCAGTACAATCCCTAACTTCATTCTAAATATTTGTCCTTATATTCACAGATAGGTTCTCGTCCCTCATCAAAGACACTTTTCTTTGCAACAGACAGAGATCATTGCAGAAGACCACAACCAATCAAAATGCAGGGTTGTGGAATTCATTCCCAACTAATACACCAGCAACACAACTCAGGGTTCATTGTGGAAGAGGGGGTGGAAATACTGTAAGAGTCAAGGGAGGGGGCTGGAGAGATGGCCCAGTGGTTAAGAGCACTGGCTGCTCTTCCACAGGACCCTGGTTCAATTCTGAGCACCCACATGGAAGCTCACAACTCTTCCAGGGGATCTGATGCCTTTTTGATCCTGCAAGGCACTGCATGCACATACTGCACAGACATACACCCAGGCAAACACCCAGACACATAAAAAAAGAGTCAAAGGAACGGGGAGACTGCTGTGAGACTCTTCTAGAAATGCCAGGAGCTACACCCATGAGGTCTTACCAATATGATTGCCTAAACATAACCTGGACAAGGATGGCACCAAGAGACATGCTAATGTAGAAGAGAAGGGAGAAAGCTCATGAGGCCTCAACCCTAGACAAAGGACTACAGGCAACTAAGGACAGCTGAGAGCTGGAGAAATAGTCTTCCCTAGGGAAGAGAACACCAATTCGCTATGTAATACCAAATGATGAGCCCTGAAAACATGTAAATACAAGCAACATTATGCAGACTGAGCCAGCTGTATTAGGAATACATGCAAACATACACATACATGTATGTAACAGTAACTAAAGAAAAAGAGACCATAAATTTGAAAGAGAGAGGTAGTGGGGTGGGGTGCACAGGATCAAAAAGATGAAAATCACCAAACTGTAGCAAAAACAGGCACACACAAAAGCCATGGAGTCGGTTTTGTGCAGGTGGCCTACTCTGGAGTGTGGTTGATATCAGAGTCATTCCATCCAGAGGGAACTGGTATCAACCTCTTGTAACACGTATTGACCACAAATAGCTTCTTGGTTGGCAGTGAAATTTTGTGCCCACTTCCATTTGTCTATGTTGGGATTTTTCCCCCCTCAAGACAGGGTTTCTCTGTGTAGCTCTGGCTGTCCTTGAACTCCCTTTGTAGAGCTGGCTGGCCTCCAACTCACAGAGATCTGAGATCTTCCTGCCCCTGCCTCCCGAATGCTGGCCTTGAAGGCGTGTGCCATCACTGCCTGGGGTATACTGGGATTTTGTATGTCTTGAATTTATGCGCGTCTTGTGTGTGCTGTCACAGTTCTGTGACTTAATATGTGCTTCAGTCCTGTTGGATGACACTGGTTGACACTGTCGACCTTGAACTTTTTACCCTCTCACCTCCATGTACCAAACCTTGGCGCTACAGATTTGTGCCACCGCACCTGGTTTATGCAGTGCTGGAGATGGAACCCAGGGCTTTGAACGCAAGGCAAGCACTCTACCAAGAAAACCATATGCCCCTGTTTTATTTTATCCTCTCAGTATACCTGAGTGACTTGTGTAAACCAGTCTTTTACACCTAAAAAACAGAAAATATCTGCCTAGACCAATGGTTTTCAACCTGTGGGTGGTGACTCCTGGGGGTGGGGAGTTGAATGACCCTTTCAGAGGGGTCACCTAAGACCATCAGAAATATCAGATATTTACATTATGATTCATAACAGTAGCAAAATCACAGTTATGAAGTAGCAATGAAAATAATTTTATGGGTGGAGGTCACCACAGCATGAGGAATTGTGTTAAAGGATCACAGCATTAGAAAGGTTGAGAACCACTGCCTTAGACACAAAACTTAATTTTTTTCCTAAGGACTGAAATGCTAGCTGTGTAATAAAATAAAGTCAGGTATTATGGGGAGAAGTCGAATAATTCCATTATAGCCCAAGGGGGGAGATTTGAAAACTGAAGAATAACAGGGGGAAAGGGATGTACATTTGAAGTATCATCAGAGATGGTGTCTATAGATATAATCCCCAATGCAGTTTACGGTAAAATTTTACTAGTTTGTGGTATGAAAAAATTAAGGACAAAAGAGTTAGTGTTATATGCCACTAGGTTTATTCAAGCAAATGTTTGTATTTAT
Organism: Peromyscus maniculatus bairdii; assembly: GCF_049852395.1. NCBI lineage: Eukaryota > Metazoa > Chordata > Mammalia > Rodentia > Cricetidae > Peromyscus > Peromyscus maniculatus. The sequence continues at coordinate 80,582,769 of NC_134862.1, forward strand.
TCTGAAATTATTCTTTCACAATGTTGTTTATGTTTTCTTTTTTTTTTTTTTTCTAGCCAGGATTGATGGCACATACCTAAAATTCCAGCACTTGGTAATGGCAGGATGATCTGGAGTCCAAGGTCCTTTTCAGCTATATGTGAGTTTGAGCCAGGGTGGGTTACATGAGACCTTGTTTCAAAAATGGAGACCACTGGGGGCTGGAGAGATGGCTCAGAGGTTAAGAGCACTGACTGCTCTTCCAAAGGTCCTGAGTTCAATTCCCAGCAACCACATGGTGGCTCACAGCCATCTGTAAGGAGATCTGGTGCCCTCTTCTGGCCTGCAGTCATACATGCTGTATACATAATAAATAAATCTTAAAAAAAAAAAAATGGAGACCACTGGAAAAAATTTCCCTTTCCTATGTGCTGTGGGATGTCTTTCTGTATGCTGTGAATATGCATTACTCTGATTGGTTGATAAATAAAGCTCTTTGGCCAATGGTGAGGAAGAATAGGTTAGGCGGTACATTCCAACCGGAGAGACAGGAAGAGGAAAGGAGGGGCGGAAGAGATGCTGGGAGCTGCCGCCAGGAGAAGCAAGATGTAAAAGTACCGGCAAGCCACGAAGCCACATGGCAGCTTATAGATAAATAGAAATGGATTAAGCTATAAGAGCTAGCTAGCGAGAAGCTTGAGCCATAGGCCATCCATGTAGATAATTATCCAGTAGATAATATAAGCCTCTGCGTGTTTACTTGGGACTAAGCAGCTTCAGGATGAGGGAGTGGGAGAGATTTGTCCCAACCACAGGCCAAGCGGGACTCAGGAAATCTTCCGGCTACACCTGTGAATGATGATTATGGTAGATGTTAGAATTTCTTTTTAAAGAAAAATACTAATTTACAGGAAACGCACAAATTGTATACCAAACCCAACATCACTTTTTGGAATCTGAGAATGATACTAGTAAACCACGCTTAATATTTGTTCTTTGGAGCCTGCTAATCTCAGAATTACCCTACAATAAACAGATGCTCTCTCTACGCTGGGCAGCCTGCCAGAAGGTAAGCTTATGGCCCACTGGGCTTTCCCCATAAAAGGACCGGAGCCTCAACCTCACGCAAGCAGGAGCCTCAGCAGAGAAAGCTCTGTCTCATTACTCAGCGACTCTCAGCTCCCGTCAGGTACAGAAGGGAGGTGGTTGCTGTTTGTGGAACAGATGGGAAAGGATTTTGGCTCAGGTCACTGTTACAGCCAAAATGGTCTGAGCTATATAAAGCGAAAGGGGCCTTTGAGTAGTTGAAGGTAGGAGCTGAGACTGGGATAAGGGGAAAATATGGTCAGGATGGAGTGACCTTTGTCTTGCTTCTCTCTAGGTGACCATGACCCAACTCAGCTTCCTGCTATTTATCATCCTGGCCACCAGAGGGTGCACGGCACGTGAGTCTTGCTACAGGACCCCAGATTTCTCAGGCCACCTGTAGCTTTAGAGGCAGTCAGCACTAGACTGGGTTGCTTCCAGGACCTGGGTCTCTGAGGGCCAGAGGTCATGCTTTTTTTTTTTTTTTTTTTTTTTTTAACTGTTGTTTGTTTTTCGAAACATGTTTTCTCTTTGTAGCCCTGGCTGTCCTGGAACTCAATCTGTAGACCAGGCTGACCTCAAACTCAGAGATCTGCCTGGCTCTGTCTCTACCTCCTGAGTGATGGGTTTAGAGACATGTTTCACACGGCTCAGCTGATCATGTCTTTAAAAAAAAACTTTGTGAAATTAAATATAATTGTATTATTTTCATAACCCTTTTTTCCTTCCAACATTTCCCAATTGTCCCCCACCCCTACTCTCTAACAAATTAAAGGCCTATTTTTCTTTAATTGTGGATTTCTCTCTCTTCCTCCCACCTCTGTCTCTCTGTCTCCCTCTCCCTCCCTCTCTCTCTCTCTCTCTCTCTCTCTCTCTCTCTCTCTCTCTCACACACACACACACACACACACACACACATATATATATATATACCTGGACATACAAACAAAACCTAGTCCATCCCCCAAAGAGATGATGCCTTTGAGATGTAGGCTGGGTGCTGATTGTCTCTTGAAGGAAATGGTCTGTGGCAGAGAGATTGCTGAGACAAGTCCTGTTCCAGATTCTTTACTTGTGTGTAGCTTACTTGTGAGGAACTTCTGCAAGAATTGTGTCCTGTCCTTAGTCACTCCCTATGCTTAGGACCTTTGCTTTAGGGTTTCAATACCAAGTGAATGGTCTTGTTTGTGTCCAGAGAATGTTGTCTTCAGTTCTGCTTTCTACAAGAACTCACCGTTGTTTTAAAATGTTTATTTCATCTTCACTGTTGTTTTAAGGAAAAAGGCATGCAGCCAAAAGTTTTCCTGTGTCCTGCCTGATCATGCAGCCACTCAGACCCAAGTAAACACACAGAGGCTTGTATTAATTATGAACTGGATGGCCTATGGTTCAAGCTTCTTGCTAGCTAGCTCTTATATCTTAAATTAACCCATTGCTATTAATCTATGTTTTGCCATGTGTTCTGTGGCTTTACTAATCTGCTGGCATGTTGTTCCTTGAGTGGCAGGCTGGCGTCTCTCTCTTGTCCTCTCTTCTTCCTGTCTATCTGCTTATATTTTCTGCCTGCCTCTAAGCTGCCTTGCCATAGGCCGATATAGATTTATTTATCAACCAATCAGAGCAACACATATTCACAGCATACAGAAAGATATCCCACAGGAAAGGAAAGTCCCTAAATGCCATCTTAATTGATCTACACATGGTAGTCTTTGTCAGCTCAATATTAGGCTCTAGGGAACTGAGGTTCAGATGCAGTAAATACAATCCAAAATTATTTGACTTGTAAACATAGAGCTAGTTACACCTGAGTAGTTCTGACTCCAGAGTTCTTGTTTGTTTCTACCTTTTTAGGTTCTCAGAGGACATTGCAGAGTTGAGGCTAGTTTGCAAGACTTTTTATTCCAGGGTCTCTTGGTCAAGCCTCTGCACTGTCAACCTTAATACCCATGCTTCAGGCACATTAGGCTCCCTGCATTTTTCTACTACAGAGCTGGACTTCACTTTATTCTCCTTTTTCAGGACTTTGGACAAAAAGTTCTTCAAGCCTTCAAATCTCTTGTCTTTCTTCCTAGTTACAAATCTTGTTGGTTTTCATAGTGAGGCTTTGAGAAATCATGGAATGAGTTTAGGATGAATGACAAGGGGAGTCTGGGTGTCACATAAGAATGAAATTCTGCATCTTCTCTCATTAAAGAGAACCTGGATACCAACAGATGGGCCAATCCTGGATCTTCCTCTCTGTTCAGAAGCTGCAAGGAAATCAAGCAGGAGATAACTAGTGCACAAGGTGAGTGATGAAGCATTTAAAGAACACAATGTAATCTTAACACTTGGGAGCCCAAAGCAGAGGATTGAAAGCTCCAAGGCAGCCTGGGGAGACCCTGTCTCAAAAATAAAACAAATAATCCAGTTAGGAAATCAGGTTTTTGTCCTTTGGAACACCTTTTCTTTTTGATATAGAAAATGTGATAGAATGTACATAATGGATAAAAATTGCCACTTAGCCAATTTGAAGGGTTTTCAGAGTCAAGAATGACTTTCACAATGGTATGGATGACCACTATCCATCTCCAGAAAGTTTTCACTCCTTAAATAGAAATTATGCAGCCACAGAGTAATAAATTCCTATGTTCCCTATGAATTGCTGTTCTGTTTACTACTTCTATGAATATGTCAATTCTTGTTACCTCATATGGGTAATCTGCCTTATTTTATTAGCATACTTCAAGGCTCATATGTGTTGAGGAATACTTAATTTATTTTAAGAGTATTTATATTATTATTATTATTATTATTATTATTATTATTATTATTATTTAGATGTACATGTCTCTGTGTGGGCATATATATATATATATATATATATATATATATATATATATATATGCAGGTATGCAGGTACCGTCAGAGTCCAGCAGAGGCCATCTAGTCCTTTGGAGCTGGAGTGACAGGCACTTGTACACTGACAAGTGTGAGTGCTGGGAACCTAACTCAAGTTCTCTGCTAGAGCAGTGCTTGGTCTCAACCACAGAGCCATTTCTCCAGCCCACTTCATTCTTTTTGATCTCTTGGATATATAGGAATGTACACAATATATAGTCTGTATATTAGACAACACAGTATATTGCTTATTCCTTTTTCTGAAGAGAAATACTTGGATTGTTTCTTCCTTTCGGGTTTTGGGTCCAGAGCTGCAATGAACATGAATGTACATAGCTGAGGTCCTGTTCCTAGTTATTTGGGTATTTGCTGAGTGGAGTTGCAAAGTCCTTTGATAATATTTATGTTTTACTTTAGAAATAAATCACTGTCAGTTTGGATAATTCTGTGTTCAGCCTCAGTCACAGAAGCATGGCTTTCTGAACTCATGCAGATTCCCAGGGACATCTGTAATAGGACACTCAGGATATGAGGCATTAGCCATGGTTATACTTCCTGGAGTCATTCTGCCTATGGAGCAGAGATGGACAACGAGCCTGCACACAGGACTGTGGACTGGTTCTCTCCACAGATGGCCTCTATTTCCTCCGCACGAAGAATGGTGTCATCTACCAGACCTTCTGTGACATGACCACTGCAGGTGGTGGCTGGACCCTGGTGGCCAGTGTGCATGAGAACAACATGGGCGGGAAGTGCACAGTGGGCGATCGCTGGTCCAGTCAGCAAGGCAACAGAATCGACTACCCAGAGGGGGATGGCAACTGGGCCAACTACAACACCTTCGGGTCTGCAGAGGGGGCCACGAGTGATGACTACAAGGTTGGTACACTCTGTGGCCACTTGGGAAAGGGTGAGGATGTGAGTGCAGCTCAAGCATGCCTGGGAGAGGGTTGGAAGGTTGCCCTTCAACATAGGGCTGAGGAAGTAAAAAAACACTTATTTTGAATCTTAACATCCTACCAAGTAGACTTTTAGGTTAAGTAGGTGGTTGGACCATTGTCTTTGTAAATTAGAGTATCTGAGCATTGCTGGTCATGTGTCCACCTGGAGCCCAGAGATATCAGCTCTGCTGACAACTGTGAATGTAGGTCTTTGCTTGGTGAAATCTCCTGGCCTGGTCAGATTCAGTGTTGGTTTCTTTTCCAGAACCCTGGCTACTTCGACATCCAGGCTGAGAACCTGGGTATCTGGCATGTGCCCAACAAGAGCCCCCTGCACAATTGGAGGGACAGTTCTCTGCTGAGGTACCGCACCTTCACTGGCTTCCTGCAGCACCTGGGCCATAATCTGTTTGGCCTTTACCAGGTACTGGAGACTGCTGGCTGAGGCTGCTTTTCAGGGGTTTAGAAAGAGGCAGGTGTTTGAGGCTGGGTGGGCTGTATTCCATTTTCCCTTATTCTAAAGTGTAATGAGCCAAGGAGGGCAAAGGTAGGGATGTGTGGGAAAGAGAGAAATAGGGAGGGGGAGCAAAGAGAAGAGAAAAGGGGGAAGGTCTAGAGTGTCCGAGAGACACAGACCAAGGAAAGGATTCTTTCTTATCTGACTGGTTTGGAACAATCCCAGTCACTGGACACTTGCTGTGCTTCTCCATGCAGGACAGTGTTCCTGTGAGTGCCAATGCTGCCATCCTTACCCAGGGGCTTCTTTTGTTCCTTGTAGAAGTTCCCGGTGAAATATGGAGCTGGGAAGTGTTGGACTGACAATGGCCCAGCAATACCTGTGGTCTATGACTTTGGTGACGCTCAGAAGACAGCCGCTTATTACTCCCCACTTGGCCAGAGTGAGTCTCTGATGCTTCTCTGAACCCTCTGCAGGACATGTGATAAATTAAGTTATGATAACTCTCATTTACCATCCATGACAGCCTGTTTCTCTTCTATAAATGTGTTTGTTTCACTTCATTCAATTGCTTGCCTTTGATCTCTCAACTCTTACTAACCCATTTTACAGCTTAGGAGATTGGATCACTGAAGGTCCAGGAGTTTGCCCGACAGCACAGGACATCAGCAGGAGAGTGTGCATTTGCCCCGGGGAAACTTGGCAATGGAATCAATTCTAGCAACATTGATATCATCCAATGATTTCTTAGGAACAGACCAGGTTCACATGCAAGGGGCAGAACAATAGAACAAAACCGGGTAGAACAACAACAAAAAATAGAGTTTTATTTCTATGTGAGGGGTGACTATCTTGTTATTTAATATAAATCCAAGGTGGCTACAGCTGGGTGGTGGTGGCACACGCCTTTAATTCCAGCACTCAGGAGGCAGAGGTAGGTGAATCTCTGTGAGTTCAAGGCCAGCCTGGTCTACAGAGCGAAATCCAGTACAGGTTCCAAAGCTACACAGAGAAACCCTGTCTCAAAAAACAAACAAACAAACAAACAAAAAAAATCCAAGGTGGCACATTATAGCTGGAAGGTTTCTCTGGTCCTGCCAGGCCTGCGTTCCCGAAGCTGCTTATAAAATAATCACTCAGAGGCTTATATTAATTATAACTGCTCAACTATTAGCTCAGGCTTATTACTGACTAGCTATTATACTTAGCTTAATCCATAATTCTTATCTGTGTTTAGCCATGTGGCTTGGCACCTTTTCTCAGTTCTGCCTGGTCATCTTGCTTCCTCTGTGTCTGGCTGATGACCTCTGACTCCACCTTTCCTCTTCACAGAATTCTCCTAGTCTGCTTGCCCTGCCTATACTTCCTGCATGACTACTGGCCAATCAGCATTTTATTAAACCAGTGTACAAGAGCATTATCCCACAGCAGCACAAACCCTTCATAGAGGTTGAGCCTGTGCCATGTTAAAACTCTTGTTCTTTATTCTTGGCATATAAAAGTTTAAAATGAAAAGGAACAAGGAAAGTGTGATAGGACCAGAGTCAATATACTTGCTACCTACTGTGATGGTCCACTGGAGGTTGTCAGTGTGATCTTCCCGGGTTACTAAATTTCTTCATACAAGCCTTCCGCAGACTAGGGTCTTTTTGAAGACTCACTCTTGGACTCTGAGATTTGGAAAAGTCTCCTGTTATCTACCTTTGTGGTTGGGATGTTTCAGGCATTGGTCATGATAGTGTTAGACTCCACCCAGTTTTTCTAATGTCTTGAATTAGAATCTGTTCCTGGCACTGACAATCTCTGCATTGACCTCACGACAAGGATTTCTAGAATCTTTCTTGAATGCTGTTTTCTACTTTTTCTTTGCAGAGGAATTCACTGCAGGATTTGTTCAGTTCAGAGTGTTTAATAACGAGAGAGCAGCCAGTGCTTTGTGTGCTGGCATGAAGGTCACTGGATGTAATTCTGAAGCTGTGAGTCTTTAAAAAAATATTTTTAAATTGTGTATATACCTGTGTGATTGTGTGCAGGTATGTGCATGTGAGTACAGGTAACCTTGGAAGCTAGAAGAGGGTATTAGATTTCCTGGAAATGGAGTTACATATGGTTTTGACATGCCTGACATGGGTGCTTGGGAACTGAACTTGGATTCTGCACAAGCAGCAAGTGCTCTGAACTGCTGAGCCATTTCTCTAACTCCAAACTCATGAGTCTGATTAGGGACCAAGGGGGCCTGTGGTTAGACTGAGTTTTTCAGTGTGTGTTGAGCATATGAGATTCTCATGGTAGTGTGAGCATGTGTGTGAGAGTGTGACCTTTCCTTATAACTGGCATGGTCTCAGGGTTCAGAACTTCTGTCTAGATACAAATATCCTGTCTGGTTGAAGACCAAAGTCAATGTTACAACTTCTGATGCACTGTTGCTGTTTGCTTAGCTTTTAGGATAAAACACTAAATTACTTGGAGTCAGGGTGACATTTATATTCAGGAAGTCTGTGGAAGCCTTTGGAGGCTGAGACTGTCAGAGAGTCCCTAGGTATTGTCATTCTCCACCCAGGGTTTAGCTTTCAGAGTAAAATGATCCTTTCCAGGGTTTGTACAGATGCTTATTGTGAGGAAGGATTACTAGAAGAGTTGTGGACATCTGGTAGACCTCACCCAGGCTCTCCACCTCCCTATCACAGGCACTTTCTCTGGTTAGAAGATGTCGTGTAGACTGACTGCAGCAAGATCAGGTGCACTCAGTTCCACTGCAGTTCCCTTAAGCCTGAGATCATTAGATTCTTCTGTTTATTTATTTATTTATTTATTTATTTATTTATTTATTTATTTATTTATTTATTTATTTATAAGGAGGCCCCCTGATTGTGATGGAGAGTGATGGAGATAATGAAAGGGAAGGTCTCCTTGTGAAAATCTGGTTCCTATTCACCTTTCAGTCATGTCTGAAGAATATGAAACGCGGTGTGCACAGGTGCTAGCGTGTGATTCGCTTACTGTTTAGCGTAGCTCGTTTGAGCACCTACACTGTAATGGTACAGGAGACATGCCATGCCATGTACCTTGCTAGCACTTAGTAGGTTAGACATTCACACAAGTGTGTAATTGCTATCTGATATGTTTAAAGTACAATAGAAATATAAACTAAGGCGCTTGGTTATGGCTTAGTGGTAAAACTTTTGCCTAACATGCAGAAGGCCCTGGGTTATGGTTCCTAGTGCCATAAAACAAAAGAAAGCAAAGCACAAAACAAACAAACAAACAAATGATAGCTAGGGGCTACACTGAGCAATGGGAATGGCAGAGTACTGACTGCAGGAAAGGGATTTTGTTTTTGAGACAGGTCTCATATATCTTAGGTTGATTCTAAACTCACTATGCAGTGAAGATGACCTTGAACTTCTGATCCTCTTGTCGTTAGCTCCCCAGTGCTAGCATGACAGGCCTGTGACAGCACACCCAGTTTATAGGAGAGGTAGTTTTGAGTTGAGTCTTGGAAGATGTACAGAAGCTTATGGTGTAGACCAATTGAGGGTGAGTGAACAGCGTATTCCAGTTTTCCAGTGTTTCAGGTAACTTGTGGTATTGAGGAAGAGCAAGCTGTGTTTTAGTTTTGTTGTATAGATGGATATAGGGTAGAGGCAAGAGCTGATTTAGGAAGTGTTAACAGGAACTAGATCAAGAAGAAACCTTTACATTACTCTAGTGAGCTTGTACTGCATGTAAATGATGGGAGCCATCGACACATTTTAAAGAGGAAGACTAACTTCATCATCTTTGTGTTAAGATGGCACTGATAGCACAAAGTCAGATTTGAGTTCGGGAAAGACTAAGCACAAAGCAAGGTGGTTTCCAGGGTCCAAATGAAAGCATGAGGTAGAGCAGTACCTGTGTATGCGGCCAATGAACACTGATGATTTAAAATTTGAGACCAGACAAATACATAGAATGGGAAGAGATGTCTAGGATAACTTTATGGTTTTCACTTGGGTGAGTGAATACCATTTAAAAAATCTTATTAAAATTAAGTTTACTTAACTAATAACATAAAATTATACATTAATAGGATGCTCTGTGATGGGTCAATACACAAATAGATCATGCAATGTTTACATCAGGTTAAGCCTGTCTGTCTCTCAAACATGCGTTTCCTTGTGGTGGAAACATTCCAATTGATTTCCTCTAGCTTTTGAAGTCTGCAACATACTATCATTGCCTATAATCATATTTCTCTGTAATAGCACACTAATAATTCTTGGTGTGACAGAACATATTCTGTTACTTGGGAGGTTACGACATGGAAACAGCAAGTTCAAAGTCAATGGATATCATTTATTAAGTCACAATGTCTGAATGAAGACCAGGTTTGGAATCAAGGAGGAATTTACACTCATATGCTGCTACATGCTTTGGCCAGTGATGGAATGATAGATGGCAGTGGTTTCATGTGGTGGTACTGCCTAGAAACATCATAGTGCTTTTAGATTGTTTGAGGATAACCTGTGATTTTTACACTGTGGTCAGAACAGCCAATGAATTTATTACAATAAATGCCCATTGTTAAGTGGCACATGGCTGTAGCTAACCTTGTTTTTCATGTGGAGCTTGAAATGTCCAAATAGTGATTCGAGTGGCAGATGGATTTAAGATCATTAGCTAAAGAAACATCTGGACTGCAGATTGACAGTTTGAGCTATCAGTGAATAGTCGGTTAACCGAAGGCAGAGGGTGACACAAGCTACAAGAACTGGAGCATGTGTCCTCTGGGAAGTGGTGCTTAAGGAATTCATGAAGGAAAAGTCTAGCCTGGGAACCTGAGAACAAAGATTCAGAAAAGTTAAAGGAAAGTCGGGAAGAGACAGTGATGCCACTAAAGCCAATGGACGGATGTTTTATGGATCAAACAGAATGATACCGCCAATGGAGAGTCTGAAGAGGGACTAAGAGTTCACTGAATTTGGCTTTTAAGGTGTGTCTGGGTTCATCAGCTGTAATAGTCAGCCTTCTGCCTCTCTGATTCATACACAAGAGAAAGAGGTTAAAAGGGGAAAGTCTTGTTTAGTTTCATTCTTTCTGAGATTTTAGCCAGTGGTCAGTTGGCTCCATTGTTGTTAGATCTATGGTGAGACAGAAACATTCTACCCGAAGGGCATATCAGAGCAGTGTGGCTTAGTGAATGGTGGCCAGGAAGCTGAGAAACAGCATGAAAGGCCAAGGCAAGTCACCTTCAAAATCATGCTTCTTTGTGGGTGAAAAGATCGTGTAGTGGGTAAAGAACTTGGGGTGCAAGTCTGGTGATCAGCTGCACACAGTAGTGGGGGTGTCCATAATTCCAGTGTTCCCCAGAGAAGGATGGGAGACAGGCAGGGAGCCCTCCCAAATATCTTAGGTCAGCTAAGATGGCTAAAACAGTGGCGAAGAGAACCTGATTCAAACAAGGTGGAAAGTCAAGGACCAACAACACCTGGAGATTATCCTCTAACTTCTGCTTCCACAGAGGTACATTTGTGTCATGAAAGCACATGCTCCTTTCTTGCCTGACACATTACACTTCCTTTCCCAGTGATCTGTTTCCTCTAACAAGATACCTAACCCCCATTCATAGCTTTACCATCTCCCAATAGTCAATTCAAAATTGTGAACCCATCAATGATTAGCCAATTGATGAAGGCAGGGTCCTTATATTCAAGCCTTCCCCAAAGTCCTGCCTCTGGATGTTACTTACACTGGGGACCAGGTTTTCAGTGCATAACACCTTTGGGGAGGACACTTCATATCTGGACCATATCACCAACTGACCTCTCATTGCTATTTCCTCTCTCTCTTCTTTTCCAGAGCTGCATTGGTGGAGGAGGATTCTTCCCAGAAGGTAACCCTCGGCAGTGTGGAGACTTCTCTGCATTTGATTGGAATGGATATGGAACTCACATTGGGTACAGCAGTAGCCGGGAGATAACTGAAGCAGCTGTGCTTCTGTTCTATCGTTGAGAATTTTGTGATGTGGGACCCAGACTTCTTCTCCAGTCTGTGGACTCCCATGCACGAGAAAAAACTTTCCCAGTTACTAGAATGCTAATGACACAGGAAAGGAGAATAAATCATGTTCATTACAGGCTTGGTGTCTTGATGAATCCTTTTTTGTGCAGGCATGAGAGATTTCAAAAGAATTTCTGCTGCCCTGGTTGGTTGTTCTTCAGATATCAGGACTGTGAATCCTGATTTAGCAATAGTCTTTTTTAAAAAATTGATTCCCTTCAGGCTGGAGAGATGGCTTAGTGGTTAAGAGCACTGGCTGGTCTTCCAAAGGTCCTGAGTTCAGTTCCCAGCACCCATCTGTAATTAGGTCTGGTGCCCTTTTCTGGCCTGCAGACAATCATGCAGGCAGAACACCACATACATAATAAATAAATAAATCTAAAAAAAAAGAAAAAAAAATAATTCTTCTCTCATATATTACATCCTGACAGCAGCCTTTCCTCCCTCCTTTCCTCTCAATCCCTCCCTTACCCCCTTCTCCCCTAGATTCACTTCTCCGTTTCCTTTCAGAAAAGGGCAGGCTTCCCTTGGCTATAGACCAAACATGGCATGTCAAGTTACAATAAGACTAGGCATATCCCCTCATATTAAGGCTGGATGAGGCAACCCAGTAGGAGTAAAAGGGTCCCCTGAGCAGGCCAAAGAGTTAGTGACAACCTCCACTCCCACTTTAGTAGTTCTACAAGGAGAGGATAACATATGCAGAGGACCTAGGTCAGACCCATATAGGATCCTTAATTAGTTCAATCTCTGTGAGCACCTATGAGTCCTGGTTAGTTGATTCTGTGGGCCATGTTCTTGTGGTGTTTTTGACCACTCTAGCTCGTACCTCCTCATCTAGCACAGGATTCCCCAAGCTACACCTAATGTTCAGCTGTGGGTCTCTGCATCTGCTCTCATCAGTTGCTGGATGGAGCCTCTCTGATGATGATTATGCTAGGCTCTAGTCTACAAGTATACCAGAATATCATTAGGAATCATTTCATTGACTCCCTCCCAGTCACCTTTGGTCCTATCCTAGGTCTCTGGGCTATCTAGACTCTGGTTCCTTGTCCTCCATACATTGTCAGGCATGGGCTTCCTCTCATGGCCTGGGTCACAAGTTGGACCAGCCATTGGTTGGCCACTCCCACAACTTCTGTACCACCTTTACCCCAGCACATCTTGTAGCCAGGACAAATTGTAGTTCAAAGGTTTTGTAGCTAGGTTGGTGTCCCAATCCTTCCACTGGAAGACTTGCCTGGTTACAGAAGATGGAGAGTTCAGGATCCTTATTCCCTATTACTAGGCATTTTCACTAGGGCCACTGTCTTAGGGTTTCAATTGCTGCGAAGAGACACTGTGCCCTGTTGTTTTTCTTGGGCACAGAGGCTGTGCATTAATCTGCTGCTATTTTAGCCAGCAAATGTGGTTCTGTAGTCATTGGCCTACTTCTGTGGCAGTGGCCCAGCCTTTCAGGCCACTGCCTGCTGGGAATTCTGTTTTCACAGGCACTAGGTATATTACTGCTGCCAAATACAGCTTTTAATTAATTCTTTATCATTCTATTTATTAATAATACCCTGAAGTCAAAAGCTGGGTTGGAAACTTGCCAGCTCAGAGAGGATGAGTAGCAACTTGATTACCTTCTCTCTTTGCTGGCATCTCTGAAGGAGCGAATCCTTCCATTCTGCCAAAACAAAAGAACCCACCCTACACTAAGTTCCTCCTTATTACTTCCTGTGCATCTCTCTATCATCCTCCAGACACTCTGTCACTCTCTATGATTACTTTCTGTCAGCTAGTTGCTAACTGGGCCTCCTGACCTAAGGTTGATTTTGTTTAATTATGCAAACTCAGGGTTCACAGTGTGATTGAACATCCCACAGCAATGACAATGGCAACTCTTATAAAGGAAAAGATATAATTGGGTAGCTGCTTACATTTTCAGAGGTTGAGTCCATTATCATCATGGTGGAGAGCATGGCAGTGTGCAGGTGGACATGGTACTGGAGAAGTAGCTGAGAGTCCTACATCTTGCAGGCAACAGGAAGTGGATTGACTATCACACTAAATGAAGCTTTGGAAAGAGACTTCAAAGCCTGCCCCCACAGTGACACCCTTCTTCCTCAAAACCACTCCCAATAGTGCCATTTCCTTTGAGGGCCATTTTCTTTCAAACCACCAAGGTCACCATTGTAGATTCCAGGGAGTTTCCACTGCACCAGGATTCTACCTTGCCTGAAATGGCTCCAATTCCAGGCATCTCTCCCAGTACTCTCCCTCCACCCTCCAATCTGGTTCCTCCTGTTCCCACCCCTAGTGCACTTTTTTTTTTTTTTTAAGTTTTTCGAGACAGGGTTTCTCTGCGTAGCTTTGCACCTTTCCTGGAACTCAGTAGCTTTGTGCCTTTTCTGGAACTCACTCTGTAGACCAGGCTGGCCTCGAACTCACAAAGATCCGCCTGCCTCTGCCTCCGAGTGCTGGGATTAAAGGCGTGCACCACCACCGCCCGGCTCCTAGTGCACTCTTGAAATCAATTCTTTGTGTTTTCTTGAGATATGATTTCTCTGTGTAATAGCCCCAGCTGTCTTGGAAATCTCTTTATTGACCAGGTTCAAACTTACAGAAATTTATATACCTCTGCCTCCTGAGTGCTGGGATTAAAGGTGTGGGTCCCTACACCTGGCTACACAAAATCTATTCTATTTCCCTTTTTTAGAGAGATCCGTGTGTCTTTTTGAGCACTCCTTGTTCCTTAGCCTCTCTTGGTCTGTGGATCGTAGTCTGATTATCCTTTACTTTACAGCTAATATTCATCTATAAGTGAGTGTATACCATGTTTTTCTTACTGGGTCTGGATTACCTCACTCAGGATAATTTTTTTCTAGTTCCATCCATTTGCCTGCAAGTTTCATGATTTAAAAAAACAACAGCTGACTAATACTCCATTGTATAAATGTATATGATCTTTATTCTTTGGTTGAGTGATATCCATGATGTTCCCAATTTCTGGCTATTTTGAATAGAGCTGCTATGAACATAGTTGAGCAAGTATCCTTGTGGTAGGATGGAGTGTCCTTTAGGTACATACCTGAGAGTGTCATAGCTGGGTCTTGGGGGTGGGTGGATTCCATATAGTCTCAGAAGCCACCATAATTGATTTCCAAAGTGGTTATACAAGTTTGCACTTCCACCAGTAATTGAAGAGTGTTCCTCTTGCTCTGCATCCTTGTCAGCATGAGCTGTCACTTGTGTTTTTTATCTTAGCCATTCTGATAGGTGTAAGATGGAATCTCAGTGTCATCTTGATTTGCATTTCTCTGATAGCTAAGGATGTTAAACCTTTCTTAAAATGTTTCTCAGCCATTTGATATTCCTCTGTTAAGAATTCTGTTTAGATCTCTACCCCATTTTAAAATTGTACTATTTAGATTATTAATGTGTAGTTTCTTGAGTTCCCAAGTGTTTCTTGAGTTCTTTATATATTTTTGATATTAGCTCTCTGTCAGATGTAGAGATGGTGAAAATCTTTTCTGATTCTGTAGGCTGCCATTTTTGTTCTATTGACCATCCATTGCCTTACAGAAGCTTTTCAGTTTCATGAAATCCATTTATTAATTGTTGATCTTAATGCCTCTGCTACTGATGTTCTGTTCAGGAAGTTGTCTCTTGTGCCAATGTGTTCAAGGCTGTTTCCTACTTTCTCTTCTATTAGGTTAAGTGTATCTGGTTTTATGTTGAGGTCTTTGATCCACTTGGACTTGAGTTTTATGCAGGGTGATAACTGTGGATCTATTTGCATTCTTTTACATACTGACATTCAGTTAGACCATTTGCTGAAGATGCTTTCTTTTTTCCATTGTATACTTCTGACTTCTTTATAAAAAGTCTGGTGTCCTTAGGTGTGTGGATTAATGTTTGGGTCTTTGATATGATTCCATCGATCAACACATATGTTTTTATGGCAATAACATGGTTTTTATTACTATGGCTCTGTAGTAAAGTTTGAAATCAGAGACATTGATATCTCTGGAAGTTCTTTTATTGTATAGGACTGTTTTAGCTATCCTGCATTTTGTTTTTCCATAAGCAGCTGAGTATTGTCCTTTCAAGGTCTTTAAAGAATTGTGTTGGAATTTTGATGGGGACTGTGCTGATTCTTAGAGTTCTTTGGTAAGATGGCCCCTGTTTCTTGAGTACTGGTATTAAAGGCGTGTACTGGCTCTAAGCTTTAAAACTTCACTGGGTTGGATCTTGCCCTGATGTTACCATTCCCTTTATTCCATTTCTTAATCTTTCTATCTCCTTGAACACAGGATTTAGCACCATTCCACTTCCTGGTTCTCATCTTCTCCTCAAATTGTACATTTTTGTATTTTTCCTTGCTCAGCCTGTTCCTTCCTTCCTTCCTTCCTTCCTTCCTTCCTTCCTTCCTTCCTTCCTTCCTTCCTCCCTCCCTTCCTTCCTTTCTTTCTTTTTTTCTTTCTTTTTTATTGAAAATCTATATAAGAGACACCAGTAAAAAATCACACAACAGAGGCAATACTAGGCTGTTTTGAGACTTCCTCTGTCAACAGATTTAAAATTCAAATCTCTTTACCTTAGCATTAGGTTCTTTGGAGAAGGGCAAAAAGCAGTCACATTCTTCACCAAAATATCACAAGGACAATCTCTAGGCCACATATAATATTCTTTTCCTCTAAAACTTCTTGAGCCAGGCACTCACAGTTCAAATACCTCTTAGCACCACTGTCTCCATGCTCCTACTAATATGGCCCATTAATCAGTGCTTAAAATATTCCACTGCTTTCCTAACCCAAACTTCCAAAGTCTGAATAATTCTCCAAACCAAAACTTGGTATGGCCTATCACAGCAAAACCCCAGACCCTGGTACCAACTTCTGTCTTGGTTAGGGTTTCTATTGCTTTGAATAGGCACCATGAAGGAAAACATTTAATGGGATGGCTTACATTTTTCAGAGGTTTGGTCCATTGTCATCATGGTGTAACAAGGAGGCATGCAGGCAGACATGGTGCTGGAGAAGGAGCTGAGTGTCCTACATCAGCTGGGTCACTGGGCTTGACTTGAGCATATATGAGACCTCTAAGCCCCCATCCACAGTGACACACTTCCTCCAACAAAGCTACACCTACTCCAACAAAGCCACACCTCCTGATAGTATCACTTCCTATAAGCTTATGGGGACCAATTACATTCAAACTATCACGGTGCTGATTTCTGAGTTTGTCTTTGTTGGAAGGGTGCTTTTTTCCCCTAGGTTTATGTTTCTTCTTTGGTATTCTGGTCTTTGTGGTCTGTATTTCTGGCAGCTTGTGTGAATTCTAGCCCAGCAGGGAGTCTTTGTCAGAGTTGGGGGCTGGGCTTCTGGCAGCTAGTGTGGCCTTTGGTACAGCAGGGAGTCTCCCTGTTCTTCTGACTGGTGTGGCCTTCACCTGTGCAGTGGTGTGTCAGCAGCTTCAGTCTTTTGGATCTCAGTTGTGTAAAAGAATTATGTATGCATGTGTCTCTGTGTGGTAATGTGCAGGTGCCTGCTGAGTCCAGAAGAGATCACTGGATTCCTTACAACTGGAATTTTAGTAAGTTTTGTGTAGCTGGAAAAATTTCCTGTGTCCTGCCTGGACTGTGGTGGGGACAAATCTCTCACCCACAGTCCTTAGCCTTTTATAAAGTAGTTCCACAGAGGCTTAATATAATTTATAACTGCTTGGCCATTAGCTCAGGCTTATTACTGACTAGCTCTTACACTTAAATGAACCAATAATTCCTATTTATGTTTAGCCACATGGCTTAGTACCTTTTCTCAGTTCTGCCTTATCATCTTGCTTTCTCGGTGTCTGGCTGGTGGCTCCTGACTCTGTTCTTCTACTTCTCAGCATCCCTTTAGTCTGCTTGCACTGCCTATACTTCCTGCCTGGTTACTGGCTAATCAGTGTTTTATTAAACCAGTATACAAAAGCATTATCTCACAGCATTTCCCCTTTTCTGTCAAGACAAAAAGGAAAGTTTTAACTTCAACATAGTAAAATTACATATAATAGAACAGTTATCAAGCAAGAATTACAGTTACAATAACTAGTCTATTTGTGTTTGGCAAAATTAAAGAAAATGTTCTATCATTTACCTTATATTTGCGAGTGTCTAAAGTTTCACATCTAATTTATCTTTTATCGTAACCAAGGAAAATTATGATTATAACTATCTAGTCTTCAACTACATCAAAGACCCAGAAGGATATAATATTACCTAGGTAAACAGGAAGAGCATTGTAAGCAACTTCCAAGAATCTAGAGTGACAGAGACAGCTGACTACCCAGACAGTCATTCAAAGTTAGTTTGCAATGTTGGGTTATCCATCTTCAGCCTACAGGCCTAGAGTCTCTCAGTCACTTTTCTCTGTGTCCTATAGAATGTCTGTTTCCTCTGTGAAGCAGGAACCTGAAGGACCATTTTGTCTTGCAAAGTTCAGTGGTCACCTTCCTATGGGTCCTGCTTGTCCAGTTTATATAACATATTTTCAGCAGTTTCTTGCCCAAATGGCTATTTTTGCCAAGAAGAAGATAAACTCCATATAGAGTGTCTTCAATGCCTATCTTTCTCTTTGAAGTAAATGGGTGCTGCCAGGAGCAGACATACCTCAATGTCAAGAAAAGTCTAAGTTTTAAAGACATTTTAAATGCCATATTCTGTAGGTCTTTGAAGTATTTGAAGATTACCTACCTAATTGAGTTCTATCTATGTATATCCAGAAAACTTAACATGAATATAAGTTTGACTATCATAGACGACTAATTATTAACCAGTATGTCTTAATTATACATTATAATTTCAGTGAGCTGCACAAACATAATACCTTAAACAAGAGTAGAAGTATATATACAGTATATCAAAATTAACTTTAAATTTGTAATAAACTAAAATCTATAGCAATGTAAAACATTTTACACAAGTTGTTGCTCTTCAAAAGTAGATTCAATAATTTACCCTTTCATTCTATCATATCTATACTATACATTTCTATATCATATCCTCTTTTTTCCTTTTAGAAAGAGATTGCATTTATAATCAATCTCCTTTAAATAAAAATAAACATTTGTAAACTATAATTTTGGAATTTGGGTGTAGCTTCTCATACTATTTCCACTGGATGGTGGCACTGGCAAACTTGTGGGGATCCTGAGAAAATTAAGAATTATAGTCAAGTGTGACTGGAATAGTCTGTGAGACTGCATTGTCTGAGCCAGTTGCCTTGAAGCTATTCTGGATGCTGGATCATCTGGGCCATGGTGTCATTAGAGATCTTTCAGGGAGTCTTGGCTGATCAAATCTGATATATCTTAACCTGGAACAAATCCATAGCCTCTTGCTTCCTGTGGAAACAAAAGCAGAACCTCCTTTCCAAAGCTACATATCCTTACATCCAAATTTTGAAGTCAAGATAACACACACACACACACACACACACACACACATGTTTAACTTACCAGCTTTTACAATCAAATGTCTTTCTGCAGTTAAAAATCCCAAAGACAATATAGTCCAGACTCGGTGTGTGATTTACATCTTTATGTGGCTTATTTTTTATATTACTTTTGTTGTCTCTTTAAAGACTTTATTTTTTAAAACTATTTCTTTGTAAAACTGTCTATATTCATTTTCTTCTCTCTTCCAAGCCTAAATGCACTTTTTACACACATTGTAAACTGTTTAGAGGTTTATTCCATCTGAATCTGTCTTACTGTGAATCTATTGCTTTAAACTACAGTGGCTAGCCAGGTGGTGGTGGTGGTGGTGCACACCTTTAATCCCAGCACTTGGGAGTCAGAGGCAGGCAGATCTCTGTGAGTTAGAGACCAGCCTGGTCTACAAAGCAAGTTCCAGGAAAAGTGCAAAGCTACACAGAGAAACCCTGTAACGAGAAAACAAAACAAAACAAAACCAAAAACAAAACAAAACAAAAACCACCTAAAAACTGCAGTGCCTAGTACTGAAGTGGAAATGGCTGCTGCCTCCACCAATTTCAGTTTCCCAATGTGGCTGTGGTACATTAACCATCAGCTCTGGGAGCCATGTGCTCCCCAGAGTCTGGGAGGCAGGGTGTCTGTGCCTCTATCCATAGTGTGTAGCCCAGAAACCTTTTTATTCCCCCTGTACTAGCAAAAGCTAAATCCACCAATCAGTATACTTGGCAGCTTGTAGAAGCCTCTGTCTACTGTGGCAGGTATCTGCTGTGCTGCACTCAAGCCCATACACTATGAACTCATACTGTAGCTCAAGTACACACACCACAGCATCTCTGTACCTTGCTGTCTCTATATCTTGGCCCATATGAGACATGAAGTAGAAAGCTGTTTTTGGCTCCATTATTGTGTGTTTAGAAGCCCTTTTTAAACTTTTAGGCCTTATGGAAACTTGAGAGACCCACGTTGGTATGCCAAATGTAGTCAGAAGTTTTCCTGTGTCCCACCTGGCCTGCAGTTGGGACAAATCTCTCAACCACCATCCTCCAACCTTTTTGCAAAATAATCACACAGAGGCCTAATATTATTTATAACTGTTTGGCCATTAGCTCAGGCTTATTACTGACTATATCTTACACCTAAATTAACCCATACTTCTTTGTAGCTAGAATTTTCCTGCCTTGCCCACAGTCAGGACAAATCTCTGTCACCCGCCAGTCCCACAGCCGCTCAGACCCAACCAAGCAAACACAGAGACTTATATTGCTTACAAACTGTATGGCCATGGCAGGCCTCCTGTTAACTGTTCCTATATCTTAAAGTAACGCATTTCTACAAATCTATACCTTGCCACGTGGCTCGTGGCTCACCAGCATCTTCATATGCTGCTTGTCCTGGCGGGTGGCTGGCAGCTGGCTGGCAGCGTTTCCTTCTGCCTTCCTGCTCTTTTATCTCTCCTCTCTGTTAGTCCCGCCCATACCTCCTGCCTAGCCACGACCAATCAGGTTTTATTTATTGACCAATCAGAGCAACTTGACATACAGACCATCCCCCAGTACAGCCAAGTGCAGACCATCTCAGACACCTGCACTCAGGCCCATGGTCCTAATTATCCTCTATGCAAACCTGCTGGGTAACGCCACAAGGAACCCAAGAAGGGCTCCCACAGGACATACATTAACATCCCACAGCACTTCCTCTTTTCTTTTTTTAAAAAGGAAGGTTTTAACTTTTACACATCTCCAAAGCCAGCTTGGTATATTTGGGAATTTGGGCGTAGCTTCTCGTAACTACTTCCTGCTGGAGGGGGGCGCTGTATCTTATGGGGACACAAAGAATATTTAAGGATCATGGAGTAGTCCGTGAGGCTGTATCGTCTGAGCCAGTTGCCTTGAAACAATTCTGGATGTTGAATCATCTGGGCCATGGTGTCATCAGAGACCTTTCGGGTGGTCTTGGCTGGTCAAACCTGATATATCTTAATCTGGAACAAATCCATAGCCTCTGGCTTTCTGTAGAAACAAAAGCAGAGTCTCCTCTCCAAAGCAAAACATCCTTAGACATAAATTTCAAAATTGAAATACCTTTAAAATATACACATTGATTCAACTGAGCAGTCTTTACAATCAAATGTCTTTCTGCAGTTAAAAATCCCAAAGACAATATAATCCAGACTCTCTGTGTGATATCCATCTTTACATGGCTTATTTTTTATATTACTTTTACTTTCTCTTTAAAGACTTTATTTTTTTAAACTTTCTATTTCTTTATATAACTGTCTATGTTCCTTTTCCTCTCTCTTCCAAGCCTATGTACATTTTTACACACATTGTAAAGCATTTAAAGTCTTGTTCCATCTGAATCTGTCTTATTGTGAATCTATTGCTTTAAACTGCAGCATTTGTAAGACTGAAACAGCGCTGTGGCTGCTGGCTCCGCCCACCTCAGCTTCCCAACATGGCGGTGGTACGTTTACCGCCAGCTCTGGGAGCTATCATGAGTCTATGCTTTTATCCAAGCAGCGTGTAGCCCAGAAACCTTTTTTGTTTTGTAACTAGCAAAGGCTAAATCCACCACGCAGCTTAATGTGCCACTTGCAGAGGCCTCATTTCCGCCTTACTGCAGGTTAAGCGCACACGCCAGGAACGCACAAGTAGCTCAAACCGGCAGCTGCCGCTCATTTGAGAGACACAATTAGGAAGCTGTTTTTAGCTCCATTTTAGAATCTTTTCTCAGGTTTTAGGTAGAAACTCTTGCCAACACGTTGGGCGCCATTTGTAGCTAGAGTTTTCCTGCCTTGCCCACAGTCAGGACAAATCTCTGTCACCCGCCAGATTAGATATAGATGTAACCAACCGTCTTATCAAACAAGAAACACAGAAACAATGCAAAAGAGAAAGCCGAGAGGTCAGAGCTCAGAGCCAAAATCTCACCCTTCCGCCTGCGGTGTCCCAGCCTCCCCAATGAGGGATCTCTTTCCTCTCTGTTCGTCTATTTAAAGTATTTTGTTCTGCCTTCTCATTGGTTGTAAACCCAAACACGTGACTGCCTCGTCACTGTCTGAATGCACAGCCCCCTAGGTCTTAAAGGCATATGTCTCCAATGCTGGCTATATCCCTGAACACACAGATATCTATGGGATTAAAGGCGTGTGCCACCACCGCCACACTCTTGCTATGGCTCTAATAGCTCTGACCCCCGGGCAACTTTATTTATTAACATACAATCAAAATAATATTTCAGTACAATTAGATTACCACCACACTTCTTATTTATGTTTAGCCACATGGCTTAGTGCTTTTTCTCAGTTCTGCCTTCTCATTTTGCTTTCTGTGTGTCTGGCTGGCAACTCCTGACTCTGCTCTTCCTCTTCTCAGCATTCTTTTTTTTTTTTTTTTGACTTTTGTTTTTTTACTTTTATTGTATGCATGTGTGGATACATACATAAATGCCAAGGCACATGTGTGGTAAGAGGACAACCTGGGGAAAGTTGTTCTTTCCTTCCATCATATAAATCCCAGGGATCTAACTAAAGTCATCAGTTTTAGTAATAGAAGCCTTTACCCACCAAGCCATCTTGCTAGCCCATCTTCTGTGATCTTTGAGAGGAGTCCCTGTGAGTTGGCCTTCCTGATTCAGTCAGTGAGTGATGGTTTCTGGACCAGTTTGATGGCAGTATCTGCTTCCACTTCATGCATGATGCTCACCACCTCCACAGCTACAGTCTCTTTTTTTCATGACAATGATTGCAATCTGGTAGGTCATAGACCAAGTCTGGCACACAGGTGGCTTTTTGCTGGGCTGTGGCTTATCCTTTCCCTATGTGAATCAAAATAAAAGCGAGCATGCCTCACACAAAATCTATGCTTCTGTTTTTTTTTTTTTTTTTTTTTTGGTCTCATTGTTCTTTATTTTATATCTAGAATCCACCTATGAGTGAGTACATACCATAACTGTCTTTCTGGGTTTAGGTTACCTCACTCAGGATGATTTTTTCTAGTTCCATCCATTTGCCTGCAAATTTCATGCTTTCATTGTTTTTCTCTTCAGCATTCTTTTAGTCTGCTCACTCTGCCTATACTTCCTGCTTGGCTACTGGTCAATCAGTGTTTTATTAAACCAGTGTACAAAAGCATTATCTCATAGCAGTTGTGAGTTGCCTGAAGTAAGTGCTGGTAACTGCACTTCAGTCCTCTGGAAAAAGTAAATCCTTGTAACTACTGAGCCATCTCTCTATTCCCCTCCCCCCTCCTCCTCTTTTCCTCACCCCCTTCTTTTATTCTGAAAGAGTCTTATGTCTTCTAAGTTGACCTTAAACTGCTCTTGCACAATACATAGGTTTGGTTCACAACTGTCTATAACTTCAGTTCCAGGGGATTTGATATCCTCTTCTTGTCTCCTTGGGCACTGCACACACATGTTGTATGTATACATGCAAGCAAAACAATCATACATCTTGAAAAGAATGTTGGGGCAGGGAAGAATATTTGTCTTGTTTGAACGAGATTTTTTAAGTTCTGAATGAGAAATTGCTTGTGGTCTCTCTACTTTTCCCTTTCCCCCCATCTCCTTCTCTTTCCTTAATAACCTGGCTTTTGCTAGCTGTTCTTTCCTGACTTTTCTCTTAGCTCATTCTTCAAAGACGAGTGTACATCAACAGTCTTATTAAATAAGAAACACAGAGCCAAATTCAGAGTTAAAAGCCCAAGAGGTCAGAGCAGTAGCTAAGAGCTAAAAATCCTTTCTTACCCTTCACTGCCGCTGCTGTCCTTCCCCTCAGCAAGAGACCTACTTCCTGTGTGTCTGTCCTTTTATTGACTTTCTGTTCTGCCTTCTCATTGGTTGTAAACCCAACCACATGACCTCCTCTTCACTGCCTGTCTATACAGACCTCCAGGTCTTCTAAGGTTGGTATTGAGATTAAAGGCGTGTGTCTTCATGCTGGCTGTATCCTCGAACTCACAGAGATCCGCCTAGCTCTGCCTCCCAAGTGCTGAGATTAAAGGCGTGTTCCACCACTGCCCAGCTTCTGCTATTAGCTCTGATCCACAGGCAACTTTATTTATTAACATACAAATAAAATCACATTTCAGTACAAATAAAATATCACCATAGACGAGAGGCCAGCAAGATGGCTCATCTGGTCGGGGTGCTTGCCAGTGAACCCAATGATTTGATTTTGATTCCCATGATCCACATGCTAGAAGGAGAAAACTGAGCTGCCTGACTTCCATGGTATAATGGCTTGTGTGACACACACACACACATGCGTGCACACACACATACACAGGCACACACACATGCATAAATAAGTGTAAAAAATTAAATACTATATAGATATCCTTGTCTCCTCATTATTCTTACACACCTTTCTTCCAATTAGAGAAAGCAATAGGAAACCTGAATGAGGTTTATCTGTTGACCCAGTTCCCTTGTGCCAGACACTGTTGATTGGGAGTGTGCAGACCAGTTGCAGAACACTTCTGTCCTTCACATGTCCCCAGCACTTAGTCCAGGACCTAGTACAATAAGGACTGTGGAGCTGTGAAAAATCGGACAGATGAGGCCCATTCTAAAGATGCAGCCTTTTTAAGAACAAAAGTGACAAGATCTAGGAAAGTGTGACTCATGGAGTTAGGGAAGCACAGAGGGGAGCCTCTAATCCAGAGAAGGCTGCCAGGAGGACCTCACTGAGAAGGTGATTTGGCTTAACTCCTCACCTACCCTAGAGGGATGACTGGCATATGCCATTATTTTCATGGTGTCCTGCTTGCTCCTTGACTTTCCCTGACCCTTGATAAGTTTTTCATCTACCCAAGTCTCCGTTTCCTTATTTTTAATATACCAATAACAGTAAAGTTCCCACGTGTTTTTCAAAAAATAAATAAATAAATAAATGAAACAACATGTATAGCCCGAAGAAGTTACCTGTCTTAGAGTAACAACTTGCTGCATACTAGTGAGTCACTTTATATAGTATTCTTGAGTGTTTAATAAAATATATTTCTTTCCCCTAATATTATTTTCTAATTTATCCTCTAAGTATGTAAGAGGGCACTGGATCCCCAGGAACTAGAGTTATAGGTGGCTGTGAGCTGTCATTTATAAGTTGGAAATTGAACCAAGGTCCTCTCCAAGAGCAGCCTGTGCTCTTAACTGCTGAGCCATCTCTCCAGCCCCAAGAAAATATATTTTAATGTGATTTTTTTTGAGACATGTATGCCATGCTGGCCTCAAACTTCTGAACCTTCTGCCTCCACTTGCCGAGAGGTATGTACTGCCATGTCCAGTTTATGTGGTAACAGGGATAGGACCCAGGACTTTATGTGTGTTAATGGAGTTACATCCCTGGACCTTCAATTTAACTGTACTCATTAAAGGGAAATTTGGGGCATTTTTGCTAAAGAACAGCCTCGTTGTTGTAGTGTAACTCCAAGACTGTTGTAGAGAAAATTAGCTCATGTTTCCAGACTCACAGGGGCAATGGGTGAGAGTGTACAGTAGTTAGGCATGGCAGGGACAGACATAATGTAGACAAATTACCATTATTATAATCTTTTAATAAATTGAAAGTGTGAATTTATAAAAATAATTCTGTGGTTTGCACCCAAAACACATTAATTAAACAAACCTACTCTCTAGTTTGTCTTGTTCTAGAACCAAAGAGTTAAAGACATCCTTTTTGTAGATTATATTTTAATCTTTCTTTTTTCTCTCTGTGATTCTTTTGCTAGATTGAAATCTCCTCCTCCTCCTCCTCCTTATTATTCATAGGAACTTACAATGAAATCCAGGGCCTCATGGATACAGGTCAAACACTCTCCTACTGAATTGTATCTCAGACCTTTTTAAAAATTTCTTTTTAATAAAAAAATCACTTATTGTAATGAACTCACAAGTAAAAACATCACTCAACTAGGTGAATCTAGCCATTCAATTACTTGTCCAGTCTCTAACGTTATACTTCTCAGTGAACTTCAGGATGGTTAGGTGGCCTTTCTCGCGCTTTACTTAGGGTTTTTAACTTTCACTGTCAATTACATTTTAGGGATTTATCAAACACACACACACACACACACACACACACACACACACACACCCTAAAAGACTTGAAACCAGAAAAACAATTGACTTTATATCACTTTTCACAAATCATGTGTCATTTACCTGCATTTCATTTTTCTTGAAGACATCACCTGATAACTTAGGGTTTCTATTGCTGTGACCAAAGACCATGACCAAAAAACAAGGTGGGGAGGAAAGGATTTATCTGGCTTACACTTCCAAATTGCTGTTCATATTGAAGGAAGTCAGGACAGGAACTCAAACAGGGCAGGATCCTGGAGGCAGAAGCTGATGCAGAGGCCATGGAGGGGTGCTGCTTATTGGCTTGTTTCCCATGGCTTGCTCAGGGAACCCAGGACCACCATAACAGAGATGGCACTACCTACAATGTACTCCCCCAATTGTCACTAATTGAGAAAATGCCTTATATGTAAGCTGGATCTCAAGGAGGCATTTCCTCAGCTGAAGTTTTTTCCTTTCTTATGATTCTAGCTTGTGTCAATTTGACACACAAAACCAGCCAGTACACCTGAGATGAGCCTTTTTTGTTTTTTGTTTTTTTTTTTTTAAATAAATGTAATATACTCACCTTTTTACTAAATGTAATATATTCACACTAACAGCTACTCACATGTAGTTAGAAGTATTCCTGTGTCCCACCTGGCCCAGAGTTGGAACAAATCTCTCTCACCTGCAGACCCACATCCACTTATAAAATAATCACTTAGAGGTTTAATTTAATATTAATCACAAACTGTATGGCATATGTCAGGCTTCTTGCTAGCTAGTTCTTTCATCTTAAATTAACCCTTTTCTATTGATCTATGTATTACCACATGGCCATGGCATTACCAGTCTGCTGGCATGTTGCTTCTTGGTGGTGGCTCAGCATCTCCTCCACCTTTGCCCTTCTACTTTCCTCTCTTTCTCTTGGATTTCCTGCTTGGCTATAACCTGACTCACCATAGGCCGGAGCAGCTTCTTTATTAATCAGTCATAGCAACACATATTCACAGAGTACAGAAAGACATCCCACAGCACTTACACATATACTTACATGTTTTATACACTAGGCTCCACATATGGGGGAGATTGGATCACCATATTTAACAGTATACATTCTAAGGCAATCTATTTTCTTGAAAATTTTGTGACTTCAATTTTTTTTCTGATAAAAGAAATCTGGTACACATAAAAAGTCAAATACTACTCATGTTCAAAGAAAAAAATTTATTATACCTCTTTATTCATGTTGTGCCCTCAAGTGTGCATGAGTTTATGTATTTGTGTGCTGGTACCATGGCACATGGGAAGAGGTTAGAGGACACCTCTCAGAACTAGACTCTCTCTCAACCACCTGGATTATGGGAATTGAACTCAGGCCATCAGGGTTGTTGGTAAGGACCATTACCCTGGAATAAATTCTCTGGCCCCTTAAGTAAATTGTTAAAATACTATGTTTTGTTTTTGTTTACCCAGGGCATTTGTTACATTGGGAGTTTATGGACAGCACAGAATGCACTAGACCCATCTTAAAAAACCAAACTATCAAGGAACCCAAGTAAAATAAGGAAGTAGTGGAGTGGTGTGCCTCTTGTCTGCCCTGTATCTCTTGGGATGTTTGAGGGGCTACCTGAAAGAGTTTTGCTGTATCAGGATTTCCAGCCGTGATGTCCCAAGAGAATCAAACCGGGCAGCAGAAACTCTTTTGAAATCTCCCACCCCTGTACCAAAATGATTCACGAAGACACCAAGCCTGCAATGAGCACAATTTATTTTTTCCTGTGTCATTAGCATTCTAGTTATAAGGTAAGTTTTTCTCCATGAATGTGAGTCCACAGACTGGAGGAGAAGTATGGGTCCTACACCATAAAGTTCTTAACGGTAGAACAGGAGCACAGCTGCTTCAGTTATTTCCTTGCTACTGCTGGACTTCGTGTGAGTTCCATATCCATCCCAATCAAATGAAGAGAAGTCTCCACACTGGCGAGGGTTACCTTCTGGGAAGAATCCTCCTCCACCAATGCAGTTCTGGAAAAGAAGAGAGAGAGGAAGGAGCAATGAGAGGTCAGCTGGTGATATGGTTTGGATATGAAGTGTCCTCCCCAAAGGTGTTATGCACTGAAGACCTGGTCCCCAGAGTAGGTAACTTCCAGAGGCAGGACTTTGGGAAAAGCTTGACTATAAGGACCCTGCCTTCATCAGTTGGCTAATCATGGATGGGTTCACAATTGGAGAACTGACTATTGGAGCTGTGTAAATTGGGGTCTGGTTAGAGGAAATAGATCACTCAAAGTGTGAGTGGCATGTTTTGAAGGGTATCTTGTCCTGGTCTTTTCTAGTCTTTCTTGGCTCCTTACTGCTATGCAGTGAGGCTTATTGCTCTGATATATCTTTTTTGCATGATATTTATCATGCTCCACTATGGATTTAAAAGCAAAAGAGCCAAGTGACCATGGGTTAAAATATCAAATACAATGAAACTACAAAGCCCTTTGTCTTAGTCTGTGTTACTATTGCTGTTTTGAAACTTCATGACTGTTGTAACCAGATTCTGCCAAAGACCACCAAAAGACCAAATCTAGTGCAAAAAGCAAAGAGTCTTTGTATTATTACAAGTTAACTCAGGACTCTCAGCCTGTCTGATGGCAGCAGCAGAGCAGGAGAGACCCCGAGTAGCAATGGGGCATGTTTTCCAAGACAGGGTTTCTCTGTGTAGCTTTGTTAACTGTCCTGAATCTCAATTTGTAGACCAGGCTAGCCTCGAACTCACAGAGATCCACCTGGCTCTGCCTCCCTGGTGCTGGGTTTCGAGTTGTGTACCACCCACCGCCAAGCAGGGCTGGGTTTTTAAAGCAAGGAGGCTTGGGATCTACAGACTACATAGGAACTGACTCAGGATTGATTTATGTGAGTGGCAATCATGTTAGAAACTTTTAATTGGCTACGGGTTACAGTTATCCATTTTTGGGTAGGCCTGGACAAGTCCCAGGCTTTGTCTTTGAGCTGCTATGGAGGCTGGCTGGCCTAACACTGACTGACTGTGGGGGACTGACTCAGTGGCTCAGGCTCTGTCCTTGACTTAGGCGCATATCTCTAAGTTGATGAGGGGTCCCAAACAGTAAACAATTGACTGAAAATTGAGTGGTCAGAGTACATGCAGAAAGGGAGCTACTGCAAGAATTTTTTTTTCATGGCCCTCCCAGAAACTGCTTGCTCAAGTCTCAGGAAGCTGAAATTGAGGCCTGATGTCTGAGAGAAGACTGAGCAGCCTCTTATGGCTTCTGCTTGGTCCTGTCAATGACCAAAGCAACTTGGGGAGAAAAGGGTTTTACTTGGCTTATACTTTCACATTACTGTTCATCATTGAAGGAAGTCAGGACAGGAATTCAACAGGGTAGGAAACTAGAGGCAGGAACTGATGCTGAGGTCATGAAGAATGCAGCTTTCTTGCTTGCTCCTCATGGCTTGTTCAGACTGTTTTCTTACAGAACTCAGGAGCCACAGCCTGGGATGGCACCACGTACAATGGGCTGTGCCCTTCTTCATTAATCAGCAATTAAGAAAATGCTCAACAGGCTTGCCTGCAGCCTGATCTTACACAGGCATTTTCTCAATTGAGGTTTCCTCATCTCAGATGACCATAGCTTGTGTCAGGTTGTCATAAAACTAGCCAGCACATCCTTCTTTCCATATATTGTTTCTCTCAGGTATTTATCACAGAGGCAAAAAACTGACTAATACAGCTGATGAATCCAGTGATACCTCAATAGCCAAGTTCAGTGTACTCTTCATCCCTCATCAGACTCTCATTGGCAATATTCTATTTGATCCATAAATCCCCCTCCATTGGCTTTAGTGGCATCACTGTCTCTTCCTACCTTTCCTTCAAGTGCTCTGAGCCTTTGTTCTCAGGTTCCCTGTCTAGACTTTTCCTTCATGAATTCCTTAAGTTCTACTTCTTAGAGGGGACCCCTTTACAATTCTCTTATATGTTGTATTACATCTTTAGCTTTAGTTATGTATAATTCACTGATGGCTTAAAAATTCCTATCTCTAATCCAGATATTTCTTAAGTTCAAGACTTAATGATTAGGCTGCCATTTAGAATCACTACTCAGGGTCTTTACACTCCACATGACAACAAACAAACAAATAATCAAACAAAATAAAACAAAACAACAACACAGTTACTTACAGCCACATATAACTTAAAAATGGGGATTTACTTGGGGAAGTTCATTGATAAGTTTGCCATTGTGAAAATCATAGGCTATCCTTACACAAGCTAGAATGTCTATGATGTTAGTAAGCAATACAAATCCCCTGAGACTGTCATCATATTCAAAGTCCATTACTGATCAAAGCATGTACATTGGGGCTAGAGAGGTAACTCTGTGGTTAAGAGTACTTGCTGCTCTTGCAGCGGACCAGGTTTGGGTCCCAGAACCTATATGGGGCTCACAACTGTTGTAACTCTAGTTCCAGGGCATAGAATGCCCTCTTCTGGCTCAAAGGCACCAGGAACTCAAGCAATATACAAACATTTGTGCAAGCAAAATACTCATATATGTGAAATTAAATAAATACATCTGAAACAAGACAAAATAAAATCCCACTCAAACAAGCTAGTAGCATGGGGGCTGGAGAGATGGCCCCAAGGTTGAGACATCCTACTACTCTACCAGAGAATCAAAGTCCCAGCTTCCATATCAGATCCCAGCACCCAATCAAAAGACTTTAATGTCAATTCCCAGGGATCCAATGTCTCCTTTTTACCTCTGTGATCACTTGAATATACATGTGCACACATATAAACAAAATAAAAAATGTTTTAAAAATCCAGCATCATATAACTATGTACCTCTTCTTGATCCCAATCATTTTTAGCATCTAGAAATCTTGGCTTACTACTTGATATTCACCTACTCAATGAAAACCATGAAATTATTCAAAATGTTTGTTGTAGAATATTCCTTTACACTCTGTGAAGATGTGTCACTGTGATTGGTTTAATAAAAAGCTGAATGGCCAATAGCTAGACAGAAGTTATAGGCAAGACTTGTGAACAGAGAGAGATCAGGGAAGAGGAAAGGCAGAGTTAGCTGGGCGGTGGTGGCACATGCCTTTAATTCCAGTACTCGGGAGACAGAGCCAGGTAGATCTCTATGAGTTCGAGGCCAGCCTGGGCTACAAAGTGAGTTCCAGGAAAGGCACAAAGCTACACAGAGAAACCCTGTCTCAAAAAATCAAGGAAAAAAAAAAGAAAAAGGAAAAGAAAAAGAAAAAGAAAGGCAGAGTTACCAGCCAAAGGCTGAAGAAGTAGGATGGGTTAGATGGAGATGAGGTAACAAGTATGTGGAAAAACATACATTAAAAAATATGAGTTAGTTTAATTTACAAGAGCTAGTTAGAAACAAGGCTAAGCTAAGGCTGGGCTTTCTTAATTAATAAGTCTCTGTGTCATTATTTGAGAGCTGGTTGGTGTGACTAAAAAAAGACTCATTACAAATGTCTTCTCTTCCCATTCTCTGTATTCAACTATTAATAAATTTAAAATCTTTGGAATTCATTAGTCTCCCCCTGCACCAAATTTCGATCACACTATATCAGGCTCTCATTTGTGCCATAGAAGACATTTTAATATTTATTTCCTTATGATTAGTCTTTTCTCCATTAGAATATGTCACCTCTAGACTATCAGTGTCCTCTTTGGGAAAAAAGAATGCTCACATTTATCTTATTGCCTGTTCAAACATTGCAGGGGGTTCTCATCGCTTATATAGTCCAAATATCATTGATGTGATGTAAAAGTTGTTTCCTGATTTAGTCCATGTTAAAATTTTCAAAAGGAGCACTTTCTGTATCTCACACCCATGTTGCATACCAAAATTGAAAACAGCTTTCTACTTAATCAATACCACAGACTCTTCCCATTTCATTATTTACAACATAGTCCTCCTTGACAGCAAAGCTGCCTCATCTTGGCCAGGTGAAAGACAAGCTAATGACTGAGGAATGAATGGACACTGAGATCTTCATGATCACCTGCCAGGAAGTGATTACCCTTTTTTCAGACTGTTACTTTAGGGAGGTCTGGATCCCAAGAGAACATGTTAATTTTATTCAAGACCAGTTCTTACTATGTAGCTCTGGTTGACCTGGAACTCACTGTGTACACCAGGGTGGCCTGAAACTCACAGAGATCTGCCTGTCTTTACCATCCAAGTGCTGGGATTAAAGATGTGCATCACCATGCTCGGCCAGAATATGTTAACTTGTTATAGCTTTCACTGTGGCAATAAAAGGACTTCATGCTCAGCCTGCTTTTGGCAAAAAATTAAGAAACAAAACAAACCATTATGAGTCTAATGATCTCAGGCTTAGGGGGGACATCAGGTTGCTGCAGTGGAGGTGAGGGCACCTGCCTTGTCAGTTAGTTGATATGCTAACATCCAACAAGAGAAATTCTTTGTGATAGGGAGGTGAATGTCCTGGGTGAGGTCTACCAGATATCCATGATTCTCCTAGTAACCCATTGACACAATGAAAATCTGTACAAGCCATGAAAAGGGATGGAAAGGATATGTTTCACTCTAAAAGCTAAATCCCAGGTGGAGAGTGTCAATACCTGGTGACTCTCTAACAATCTCAGCCCCCAAAGGCTTGCACAGGACTTCCCGAATACAAGTGTCACCCTAATTCCAGGTAACTGAGTGTTTAATTCTTAAATCTAAGCAAACAGCAACAGTATCAGAAGTTTGTAATGTTGACTATGGTTTTCAAAGAGACAGGATTTCTGTATCTAGATGGAAGTTCTGATCCCTGAGACCAAGCAAGGTACAGGGAAAGGTCACACTCTCATCCATGTACACACACTAACACGGGATTCTCCCATACTCAATATATACAGATACACACTGGCAACCTCAGTATTATTCATGGGCCTCTCTGGTCACTACACAGACTCACATGCTCAGTGTTACATCCAGTGACCCTTATTCCAGCACACAAGGCGTTGGCTGCTCTCTCATTATTAAACACTCTGAATTGGATGAATCCTGCGGTGAATTCATCTGAAAACAAGAGACAGAAAACAGCATTCAAGGAAAATGCTAGAAATAGTTGTCAGCCCAGAGTTTGGTTCAGGATATACAGTCTAAAATAACAGACACATTGGGGAAGCCACAGCTATTCCTATCCACAGATCCCAAGAGTCAGTCCTTGGACAAAGGTCCTCATCTGCCAGAGTTTGCATGGAGAAATTTATTATATAGGAAAGTCTCTACTGAATATCTCCAAGGCTTGTCACAGCAACAATCAAGTTCATTCATTTTGGTCCTGTTCATATTTATTTTGCTAATTTTTCTTTTAAAGCCTTCTATCTCAAGCATAAATAAGAAGAACTTTGAATTATACAGCATAGGCTCAGCATTCATAAAGAGTATGTGCCACTTCAATTTATATTAAATAATGTAATAGTCATCCCTTACAAGCAAAATAAAACTCCATTTTTTTTCTGTTGTTCAGCCCTGTGCACATGGACCTGGCTTGTTCCTAAGAAACTTCTGAGTGATAACAGGGTTGGAAAGAGTAGATTCCCAAACCATGAATCCCCAGTGCAAATGCTGACTCTCTTGTTTATGCTCTGTGATCTCAGGCAAGTTCCTGGACTTTCAGTGCTTCAGTTTTCTAAGCTGTAAAATGTGTTAGTAATAGTTTAGAGCCCAAAGGCAAGCAATTGAATAAAGTGAAAGAAAACACATTCATAGAAGAGAAGCAGGCTGTCATGGATGGTAAATGACAGTTATCATAACTGAATTTATCATATGTCCTGCACAGTGTTCATAGAAGCATCAGAGACTCACTCCGGCCAAAGGGGGAGTAATAAGAGGCTGTCTTCTGAGCATCACCAAAGTCATAGACCACAGGTATTGCTGGGCCATTGTCAGTCCAACACTTCCCAGCTCCATATTTCACCGGGAACTTCTACAAGGAACAAAAGAAGTCACTGGGTAAGGATGGCATCATTGGCACTCACAGGAACACTGTCCTGTATGGAGAAGCACAGCAAGTGTCCCGTGACTGAGATTGTTATTAGCCTCACCTTGCCTCCCCCCACCCCGCTCCACCCTGCCCGGCTCTGCCCCTCCTCTCTTCCACATACTGGTATCCCTTGCCTTCGTTGGCTTTTTACACTTTAGAATAAGGGAAATATGCAATACAACCTGCCTAGCCTTAAGCACCTGCCTCTCTCTCTACACCCTGGAAAAGCAGCCTCAGCCAGCAGTCTCCAGTACCTTGTACAGGCCAAACAGATTATGGCCCAGGTGATTCAGGAAGCCACTGGAGGTGCGGTACCTCAGCAGGGAGTTGTCCTTCCACATTTTCAGAGGGCTATTGTTGGGCACATGCCAGATACCCAGGTTCTCAGCCTGGATGTCGAAGTAGCCAGGGTTCTGAAAAGCAACCAACACTGAGCCTAATCAGACCAGATTTCAGTAAGTGAAAGACCCACATGCACAGTCCTCAGCACAGCTGGTATCTCAGGGCTTCACATGGACACCATCCATGCTCTGATACCCCCATTTCTAAGGATAACTATCCTACCACCATCACCACCAACAACTAACTGAAAAGCCTACTTTGGAGTATGTTGAGATTCAAGATAAGTATTTTTTATTGTTTAGCTCTGTGTTGAAGGGCAACCTTCCAACCCTCTCCCAGGCATGCTTGAGCTACACTCACATCCTCACCCTTTCCCAAGTGGCCACAGAGTGTACCAACCTTGTAGTCATCACTTGTGGCCCCCTCTGCAGACCCAAAGGTGTTGTAGTTGGCCCAGTTGCCATCCCCCTCTGGGTAGTCGATTCTGTTGCCTTGCTGACTGGACCAGCGATCACCCACTGTGCACTTCCCAAGCATGTTGTTCTCATGCACACTGGCCACCAGGGTCCAGCCACCACCTGCAGTGGTCATGTCACAGAAGGTCTGGTAGATGACACCATTCTCCGTGCGGAGGAAATAGAGGCCATCTGTAGAGAGAACCAGTCCACAGTCCTGTGTGCAGGCTCTTTATCCATCTCTGATCCAGAGGCAGAATGACTCCAGGAAGTACAACTATGCCTAATGCCTCATATTCTGAGTGTCCTATCACAGGTGTCCCTGGGAATCTGCCTGAGTGTAGAAAGTCATCCTTCTGTGATTGAGGCAGAACACAGAATTATCCAAACTGTCAGTGATTTATTTCTAAAGTTAAACATAGTATTATAAAGGACTTAGGAACTCTACTTGGTATGTATTCAAAGAACTGAGAATGGGGCTTCAGTTATCTACATTCTTGTTCATTCCAACTCTTGTCACAAAACCTGGATGGCAGAAACAATGCAAGTATTTCTCTACAGAAAAAGGAATAAGCGATAATCTGTGCTGTCTGTTATGCAAAATATATATTGTGTACATTACTTTATATCCAACAGGTGAATAAGAATGAAGTGAGCTGCAGAAATGGCTCTGTGGTTAGGACCAAGCACTGCTCTAGCAGAGGACTTGAGTTAGGTTCCCAGCACTCACACTTGTCAGTGTACAAGTGCCTCTCTCTCCAGCTCCAGAGGACTAGATGGTGTCTTCTGGACTCTGTATGTACATACATATATGTGTACACATTCTCACACACAGCCATGCATATGTACACAGTAATAATAATAAATCTTTTTAAAATAAATTAACTGTTCTACATCACATATGAGCCTTGAAGCATGTTAATGAAATAAGGCAGATTACTCATATGAGGTAACAAGAATTGACAGATTCTTAGAAGTAGGAAACAGAACAGCAGCTCACAGGGAATACAGGAATTTATTACTTTGTGGTACAGAATTTCTTTTTAAGAAATGAAAACTTTCTGGAGATGGATAGTATTGGTCCATACCATTGTGAAAGTTGTTCTTGACTGTGTAAACCCTTCAAATTGGTAAGTGGCAATTTTTATCCACTATGTAAATTGTATCCCATTTTCTATATCAAAAAGCAAAGCTGTTCCAGAGGCCAAAAGCATGATTTCTTAAGTGGGTTATTTGTTTTGTATTTTTGAGACAGGGTCTTCCCCGGCTGCCTTGGAGATTTCAATCCTCTGATTTGGGCTCCCAATGTTAGGATTACTGTGTGCTCTTTAAATGCTTCATCACTCACCTTGTGCTCCACTGATCTCCTGCTTGATTTCTTTGCAGCTTCTGAACAGAGAGGAAGACACAGGATTTGTCCATCTGTTGGTATCCAGTTTCTCTTTAATTAGAGAAGATGCAGAGTTTCACTCTTATGTGACACCCAGCTTCCCCTTGTTATTCATCCTAAACTCATCCCATGACTTCTCAAAGCCTCACTTGAGAATCAACAAGATTTGTAACTAGAAAGAAAGACAAGAGATTTGAAGGCTTGGAGAACTTTTTGTCCAAGTCCTGAAAAAGGAGAATAAAGTGAAGTCCAGCTCTGCAGTAGAAGAAATGCAGGGAGCCTAATGTGCCTGAAGCATGGGTAGTGAGGTTTACAATGCAGAGGCTTGACCAAGAGACCCTGGAAAAAAACGCCTTGCAAAGTAGCATCAACCCTGCAATGTTCTCTGAGGATCTAGAAGAGTAGAAACAAACATTAACTCTGGGGCAGAGCTACTCAGATGTATATATGTCCATGTTTACAAGTCATGTATTTTGGGATTGTACTTACTGAGGGAGACCAGCCCCCACATCCCCCCCCCAGGGTACTCTTGAGGAGGGAGAAGTGAGAAATATTTAGATAGAAATATAGGGGGAGAGAGACAGAAACACAGGGTAGCCTCAGGAGGGCCTGGATCAATACCCATTGTCCCCTTCTGTCTCTTCCAAGGGTTTTAAAAGGAATGCCAAGGGGTGGTCCAGAGGGTGCCTGGACTGGTCTACCCTGGTGACCGACCTAGTGAATATCCATAGCTGTCATCATGAAGTCTTTGCCTGATGGAGGCAAATTCAGAGATCCATGGCCAGGCACCAGGCTGAGATCTGGGAATCCAACTGATGAGAGAGAGGAGGGATTCTGCAGGCGAGGGATGTAGAGATCATCATGGGAGCACTGCAGAGATGACCGGCCACACTAGAGGAAGCACATGAACTGTGGACTAAGGGCTGTGGAGCCCCCATTGGACTGGGCTTGAACTGTTTGTGGGGTACCCTGGCAGGGGGATCGGGATCTGTCCCTGGTCTATGGGCAGGCTTTGGGAATCCAGTGCCTATGGTGTGACACCTTGCACAGCCTTGATGCAGTGGGAAGGGGCTTGGATTTGCCTAGGCTCAGTGTGCTGGGCTCGGCTGACTCCCCATGGGAGACCCTGATTTGGGGGATGTGGGGTGGCTTGGAAAGAGGGCGTGGAGGGTGGGAGGAGGAGAAGGTGGGAGCTGTGGATGGTATTTGGAGTGAGTAGAAAATTTCTTAATAAAGAAAAATGAAAAAAAAAAAGGAATGCTAAGGGGTGGAGCAAAAGACCTTACCCCAGCACAGTTAACTGTAGACCACCCCAAATATCTGGTAACCATGCATATTGTCAAGCCATCCCCTAATGAAGGCCTGCTGTGTAAAGCAGGCTCAGATCTCACTAGGAAACCTTTGTGGGCTCCCACACATTCCTCCTCTTAATTTTTTAAAAGGTCTGTCTTAGGTCATTCTCCCTGATTATTACTTCTATTAGGTTGGAAGCCATCCGGAGAGAGTTGCCTGTCTCTGGCTTTCAGCCTCTGGCAGGAGGGGTTACTGAGTTTAACTTAGCTCTCGCTCAGGTTCCTATTGAGCTTACAACCATCCTCAGTGATCTCCATAGTTGCCACACCTCCCAGTATACGAGTGGAGGATGATAAAGATGGAATATCCTTTTTTTTTTTAATGTATCTTAAGATGGCTTTTGTAACATGAATCTTAAAAGGCCTTATTAACAAAATCAAACCTGAAGCCAGGTATTTGGGTGAATGACTGAAGATCAGAGAAGCAGAACAAGCCACAGCTTCCTCACCTTGCCACTTCCTCAGCTGATCCTGTTTCCTCAGACTAGAAGCCTCTGAGTCCTCATCCAAATGGATCTTAGCTGAACTGCTGCTCAAGAGCCTAAAGGCTTAGACAGGTAGTTCCTGGTCCTCATGCCTTATATACCTTTCTGCTTCCTGCCATCTCTTCTGGGATTAAAGGCATGTGTCAAATTGCCTGGCTGTTTCCCATGTGGATTTGAACTCACAGAGATCCCAATGGATCTCTGCCTTCAGATTAAAGGTGTACCACCATTTTTTGGCCTCTGTATCTAGTGACTATTCTGTTCTCTGAACCTAGATAAATTTATTAGAGTGCATAATATATTGGGGAACACAATATCACCATAGTCTATAGCAGCCTTATCTGTGCCAAGCCTCCTTTTTATTAAAACAATAAACTCTGGATACAAACCACATCAAATAAATTAC
Source organism: Peromyscus maniculatus bairdii (assembly GCF_049852395.1). Classification (NCBI taxonomy): domain Eukaryota; kingdom Metazoa; phylum Chordata; class Mammalia; order Rodentia; family Cricetidae; genus Peromyscus; species Peromyscus maniculatus. Next base: position 80,621,153 of record NC_134862.1, read on the forward strand.
ACCAAACTTAAAGATTCCCTTAGAGTCAGCAAACTCTAGTTCATTAACATCAACACAATTCTCAAATAAACATGATATATTTATAACTGTCATGACCATTTACTGTAGGTATTTATACCTAGCTTGGCTATTGGCTAAGTGTAAATATATGTATTTACACTTCTTACAAAATTACATCACTATTCATATTTACATTTTATAAACTTACATGAAACATTTAGATTTACACTAACATTTACATTTTACATAAAATCACATATAACATATACTTATTTATACTTCTTATAAGCTTATATTCAAAAGGAAACTCTCTGTAGGATTACCATTAGCAAATATCTAGAAGAGGTTTATTAGCTATTTACCAAGCTTATAGAAGAAATTTCTTAACTAACATCTAGAAGAGATTTCCTAACATTTAGAAGAGATTTCTTAACTGAACTACTATCACTATACATATTTACTCTTTTGACAAGCTTACTTAATTATACTTCTTAGAAACTTACATTCAAGAGGAAACTCTATAGATCTATTTTACAAACATATTCATAAGGAAAATATGTTACAAACTTTATCACATATCTAGAAGAGATTTCTTGGAAGAACTATTTACCAAACTTATATTTAAGAGGAAACTCTATAGAACTATACAGACATCTGGAAAGAATCTCTTAACAGAACTAACTTACACAATCAAGCATCTAGAAGCGATTTCTTAACATTTGCAAGAGATTTCTTAGCTAAACTATTAACAAGACAAGAAGTACACAAATCATTTCTAAAGTTCAGAGTTTATAGTCAGCTTTGATATTATTCTGAAAGTTTTCCTGACAGTTGAAAACAAGAGCCTAATTCATGAATGGCTCTTCATCAACCCTGGGATTTAGTGAGTGCTGTCACTATGGAATTGTAACACTTGTTGCTAGGGGGCTGTAACACTCTTGGGACAATGCCACTCCCCCAAAGTCACCTTTTCTGCTGAGCTTTCTAGGCCATTCTGGAACTGGTAGAGCTGCTCTCAGTAACAGACAGTTTTTCTTCCTTTCTTTCTTTCTTTCCTTCCTTCCTTCCTTCCTTCCTTCCTTCCTTCCTTCCTTCCTTCCTTCCTTCTTTCTTTTTTTTTGAGACAGGGTTTCTCAGTGTACCTTTGCACCTTTCCTGGAACTCACTTTGGAGACTAGGCTGGCCTCGAACTCACAGAGATCCACCTGGCTCTGCCTCCTGAGTGTTGGGATTAAAGGCATGTGCCACCACCGCCCAGCAACAGACAGTTTCTAACTAGGGGCTGTCCCTTTACCCAAACTTATTACAGATCCCCTGAGTGCTTTACTCAGTTACAGCAGAAGCCTCACCTCAGGGTGAGGGTGAAATTACTATATTGAGCTGCCACAAAGCTCTTAGAAAAAACTCTCTGTGTCACTTTTAGGCACTACCTTTCTCTTAAAGGAGCCTCCATTGATTTGCTGTTGTCAGACAAAAGTGGTGTGGCTCCGAGCTTCATTTCTTTTCAGGTTTTACTAAATAGTGACAAAATCTTTGTCCTCAGCAGTCTGGGGGTCCCCTAAGTCTTCTATTTTCCCCAGACTGCAGGAAGGAACCTTAATATCAGGGACATTGGTTAAGCTGCTTTCACTCCAGTTCCTCTAGAGGAATGTCATTGGAACTGACCTTCCTCTGTTCCACACTCCTCACCAAATGCTCAGGCAGCCATTGAGCTTCATTTTCATCTTGTGAAAAAACACAAACATGTCCTCAACCCCATATTAAAACAGGGTGGAGACCCTTCCATAATCCTGTGCAAGGATCTTTCCATTTCACCTGAGCAAAAATCGCCAACATGTATCCACAGAAGATTGCTAGCAGACACCCATATTCCAAAAATTCAGAACAAAAAGAACATGATTCAATGTATTATGTCGAGATTGAGGGTAAATTTCCCTTTTCTTTATTTTTTCAAGTTGTATTTTAAGACTGCCATGAGCTCTTTCCACTATGCCTTGTCCTTGGGGATTATAAGGAATGCCTGTTTTTTGTTCAATTTGCCATTGGATACAAAATTGCTTTAATGCTTTACTACTATATCTAGAACTATTAACAGATTTAATAATTTTTGGTATTCCCATATAGGAAAAACACTTCAAGCAATGCATAATTACATGTTTTGTAGCTTCCCCAGGTGGTGTTCTGGCCATTAAAAATCCTGAATAAGTGTCTATGATCCCATGTACAAATTTTAATTTGCCAAATTCCACAATATGAGTGACATCCATTTGCCAGAAATGATTAGGAAGGAGATCTTGAGGGTTTATTCCTAAGTAAGGGACAGGGAAATATTTTGGATATACCCCACATTGTTTAACTATTTGTCAAGCAACTTCCCTGGTAAGATTGAATTGCTTCCTGAGACTCTTGATATTTTGATGACGAAAAGCATGTAACTGTTGAGCCAGTTCTACTTGGAATAAGGCAACCATCCTTGTTAATTTGTCAGGTGTTGTAATACCATCACCTAAAGGGCCAAGAATATTGGAATGAGCTCTAATATGACCCACAAAACATTGTAACTTTCTTTGGTGTCTTAAATTTGTTGGAACAGCATTTTAACTTGACTGTGGCTAGTCCCAATGCATGGAACAATTTTATAACTTAAAGAGCTATGTTTATCATATATAAATTAAATGAGCTGTTCACAAGAAACTGAAAAACCATGATCACTGACCATAATTTCACTGTCTGTGCAGAAGCTGGGGTTGCTTGTACTATGTAGCTTTTTCCATTTTAACATAATCAGCCCTTCCATTAGAAGAACCATCAGTAAAACCTAGCACAGCATCTTCTACAGGATCTTTCATAACAATCTTAGGAAATACAGATGAATACATTTGAGCAAATTGTAACAATTGGTCACCTGGAAACTGATTATCAGTGTGACCTAGAACCTGTGAAAAGGCAATTGCCCAAGAATCACTATTTTTGAAAAGCCAATCAGTTTGCTGTTTTGCAAAAGGAACACTAATTACACTTGTTTCTTTAACAAAACAACATCTAGATTCAATTCTGCTTTTCTTTACTAAACAAGCTACCAATTTGTAGTATGGATTTAATGCCTTGGCTGGTGAAACAGAAAGATGCAACCATAAAAGAGAGTTGTTTTGCCATAATACTGCTGTAGGAGTATGTTTAGTGGGTAAAATATATGCATGTTAAAGTAGGGTATAGTTAATGTAATGTACTTGCTGATTTTGAATAGCCTTCTCAACTTGCAAGAAAACTTTTTTTCAAATAACTGTCTGGGTGAATTAGGATCACTATCTCCTTTTAAAATACCACTGAAAGGTTTCAAATTACTGGTAAACAATTTTAAATAAGGTCATAACCATTGAATGCCCACCAATAACTTTTGAAAATCAGTTAAATTTTTTAACCCATCTTTTCATACTTACAAATTTTGAGGCTTTATTTTCTTAGGGTATAAGACATGTCCTAGATACTGGAAAGGTCTTTGTACTGTCTCTGGAGCAATAATTAACTCTGGGCAAGTAAGATAGCACTGAAGTTGTCCAAAGGTGTTAAGTAAAATTTCTTCATCTTTATGTGCAAGGAAAAAATCATCCATATAATGAATAACATAAACCTGCTGAAACTGATCTCTAACTTTTTTGAAAGCTTGAGCTACAAATTTCTGACACTGTGTTTGGCTATTGACCATTTTCTGGTGCAAAACCTGCCAATGGAACCTTTTTTTCTCGGTGGGGGGGGGTTGTTGTCTTTCTTTCTTTCTTTCTTTCTTTCTTTCTTTCTTTCTTTCTTTCTTTCTTTCTTTCTTTCTTTCTTTCTTTCTTTCTTTCTTTCTCTCTCTTTCTTTCTTTCTTTCTCTCTTTCTTTCTCTCTTAATGTGTCTTAATTTATTTATTGAACAAATACAAGTGCCAATGGGATCTTTTCACGGGTTCTTTAAAGTTAACTGAGGGAACACTAAATGCAAATCTTTGACAGTCTTGGAGAGCCAAAGAATGGTATAAAAACCATCCTTCAAATTCAAAATAATTTTATAAGCATTTTCTGGTATAGCATTAGGGATAGGCAATCCAGGTTATAAAACTCCTATTGTATGGTTGTATGTTCTCATTAATTTTCCTTAAATCCTGTAATAATCTCCTTTTCCCTGACTTATTTTGATCAGAAAAATAGGAGAATTTAAAGGAGAATTAAAAGGTTCAATATGACCACCATCCAACTGTTCCTGTACTAACTGCTGGATGGCTTGTATTTTTTCTTCTGTTAGGGGTCACTGATCTATCCACACAGGTGGTCGGATTTCCAAGTCACAGGATCTGCATGGAGTAAAGGCTGCTCAATGACCCTTCCTAAAAATATTCTGACCGCTCCCTATTAGCTTTACTTTAGGGGGTAAAGATGACCTTTCTATTAACTTTTGGTCAGGAACTTCTTGTTTAGAGATGGGTGCACTGGGACTATATAAATATACTCCCATAAGGCTCACAACATCTGGACTCCACGAATTTACAGGCAAGTGTGGGACAATGTATGGTCAAAATGTTCCTTCATGACCTGCTTAATCTCACTAGGAGAGTTCATTGCTGCTCTGCTCAGGACACTGAGTTTGACCAATCCCTTGCAAGTGTGTCATAATTTCCATTTTTGGCCACATAGAAGGCCATTGACTAGCAGATATAACAGATAAATCTGCACTTGTATCTAAAAGACCCAAGAAACTTTTCCCATTTATAATTAAAGTGAGTCCTGTACAGTGTGGAACTATGGCTTGTAGCCAATAGGCATCTGATGAACCAAATCAAGCTTCTCTTCTCTTATCTCTTTTGACTGGATTTTTTGTTTGTATCTGAAGAAGTAAAATTAACTGTGCAAGTCTCCGGCCAATCTTTGTTATTGAAATTCCTTTGGGTGAATGAGTCATCACCTTTATTTCTCTCACATAATCAGCATCAATTACTCCAGAAGCAACAAAGATTCCCTGCATGGTGGTACTACTTCTTCCCAGCAACAGCTCTACAGAGCCCTTTGGGAAAGGTCCATAAATGCCTGTAGGGAGGGCCTGCACCCCCATTTCAGGGGTCAAAACTGCATAGATGGAAGAGCTGAGATCCAGCAAACATTACCCAGGGCTGCTGTATAGAGATCATGGCTATATTTCTTTGATGGAAGATTGACAGCTGCGTTATCCCAAAGGTCTATTTTATTAGGGTCTGGGGCATGCCCTCCATCCATTTCCATGCAATGGATTCTCCTGGGTATTCATCCTTGATAGACATTTATTAGTCCAATGTCTCCCTCTCTTGTATCTCAGGAATAGCTCATGTTCTCTATTTGCCTTTAAGCTATTTCTCCTGTCAGGACACCTCTTAACATGGTGTCTCATCTTTCCAGAACCAAAACGACTTCCCTGGGTCTGGCAGCTTTCCCTTTTCTGGAATCAGGATGGCTTTGCTGGTACAAAAACCCTTGACTCTTTTTCCTTGTAATGCTGCAGCCATAACTATCCCTTGATTGTACGGTGGCTGTATATCTGAACAAAGTCAGATATAGTCAGAGATGTTTCCTTTCTTTCTAAAAGGGCACATTGCAGCCTGGCATGCTGCATTGGTATTCTCATAAGTGAGTTGTTTCACCAGCAAAAGTCCAGATTTTGAATCTCGAATTAACCTGCCTGCTGTTTGCATTGATCTGGAAACGAAATCCTGAAACAATTTTTCAGGTCCTTGCCTTATCTTAGACAAATCCTCATTCTGTCTTCCAGATGATGGAAGCTTATTCCAGGCTCTTTTTGTAGCTGCATTAACCCGAGCATACACTGCGACATCAAAATCTACCTGTGGACCTATCTCCTGATATGGGCCTTCTCCAGCAAGCATATCAAAAGTGATGGGAATCTGCTGGACCCAATTTATCTTTGCTGTGGCCTGACATTGTTCCACAAACTCGATTATTTTTTCCACAGCAGATAGTCTCCACCTGACAGGCATGTTCTAGCCATTTGTTTCCAATCCCCTGGCCGGGGTGGGGGTGGGGGGGTGGGGGTGGAGAAAGCGTCCAGAGTAAGACTCTCTAACAATGCTGTTGTAAAAGTAGCATCAGGACATATTGATTACAGGCTGTTTTTAATTCCTTAAGCTGTTTAAAAGGAATTGGAACATTCACTCGAATGATATTACCCTGGCCACCCTGCTGGGATGGCAGGGATCATTTGGAAGCCTTGAATTTCCTCTCATTTGCTAGTAGTCTCCTGAATGCTGGCTTGAAGAGGACACTTAGTGCTAACAGAGAGGGTTCGCATTGCTCCAGGAGATCTTTGTGCTAGGGCAAGTCCAGGCTGCTTTTCCATTCTGATAGATGCCCCGCCCCAGGTGAGTCTAATTCTGCTCCTACAGAGGGACGATGAGTACCTTTCTGAAAGGGATAGACCTGAAGGGCTTCCATTTTTTGAGTGAGAGAAATTACTAAATTTTTCAAGCCTTTCAATTTCTCCCTTGTCTCATCCCAAGATTTCTGTTCCTTCAACTCAACTTCATGGTCAAGAGTAAATGGACCTTGTTTGAATGGTGTTGTACAGGTGTTCTCAGGCCCTGCTGGTGGAGTGGAGGGTTTTGTCTCTTCTGAGTCTGCCTCAGGGAAGATTCCCTCCTGCTTCTCTGTGCTTAGATCTAAACTGTCCTGAATCAATGCCCACAGGCCAAAGGCATCTATAGGAATCATTTCTGGCCTGTATTCTCCATAATATTTTTGCATTTCAACCGCAATTCTCTGCATTTAAAGTCCCATAATCAGAAAACCAAGGATACAGTTCCTCTACAGAACTCCAGGAACCTCTGTACTTGTAGTTCCACCTTACCCCTCTGTTTTTTAATCTTTCTACTGAAGAGCAAAAATCAGTATCCCTCTTGAGAATCATCTCCCCCTTTCATGTAAAGGTATCTGCTGATCTATAAGTGAACCCAGAGCTGACCAGAGGTTGAATTTACATGATATATCCTGGACTCAGCAAAAGAGGATATGGGGAATAATGGACTCAACTGATCAGAGATTGAACTCATGTGAAAACAGGACTGGAACAATAAATCTGAATGTATATATTTTGGGCTCAGCAAAAACAGGATATAGGAAGTAAATAAATGTATGTCTCTGTAGATACCCTGCATCCTGTTATCCATTAGTACCTTCATGTGTATAGTTCAGCTAGTAACTTCAGAGAACTACCTCAGCCCAACCCTCTCGTCCAGTGATATGTAACCCACTGCATGTTAACTTTTCCTGTATAACCCCCTTGTAATAAGTTCTCAGTTTTTCCTCATTCACTCCCTGTAACGGATTAAGTCTCTGCCTGGGCTTGGCTTGAATGAAGAAATCTTTTGTTTTTGCATGGGAAGTTGGCTCCTTGGTGGTCTGGTTGGGGGTCTCGCGGCACAGGCAAAACACTACAAGTGACTCTTTGAAGATTTGCTTACTATTTTTTGTGCTTCATTTTAACTCTAATGAAATTCTACTCTTACTCAAAAATTTTTTGTGACACTGTATTCCTATATTCTATCGTCCTTAATTTTCATAGATAGACGTTAAGAGAGAGAGAAAGAAAAAACCTAGAGAGAGAGAGAAATATATGCTGCAGCCTCACTAGGGCATCTTCCAGCCCCTTTCACTCCCCCAAATAGATTATCTCCACCTTAATTTCCATAACCAGACATGCCCTAATTCTCCTTAGTGCCCTCTGACTCCCCTTTTGAAGGTCCCTTTTGAAGGGCACCATTTGAGGGAGACCAGCTCCCCCTTTTCTCCCCCATTTTTACTCTTGGGGAGGGAGAAGTGAGAAATATTTAGATAGAAATATAGAGGGAGAGAGACAGAGAGAAACCCAGGACAGCCTCTGGAGGACCTTGATCAAAACCCACCAGCCCCTTCTGTCTCTTCTAAAGGACTCCTTTAAAGCAATGCCAAAGGGTGGAGCAAATGACTTTCCTGCCAGCACAGCCAAATGAAGACCATCCCAAACACCTGGTAACAACACAGGTGGTCAAACCATCCCCTAATGCAGCCCTGCTGGGTAAAGCAAGCTCAGACCTCACTAGGAAACCTTTGTGGGCTCCCACAAATTACTGTGACTGAGCTTCAGTTCCCTAGTGCCTAATACCAAGCCTACAAAGATTTTCATGTGGAGATCAAGTAAGATGGCATTTAGAGACTTTTTCCTTAAAAATACTCAAAAAGTAGTGAAGAGGTACTACACATTTTAAAATGCTGTTGAGTTCTTGTAGAGAGCAGAATTGAAGACAACAGTCTCTGGGCACAAACCAGACCATTCCCTTGGCACTGAAACTCTAAGGCCAACGTCTTAAGTATAAGGAGTGATTAGGATAGGACACAGTTCTTGCAGAAGGTCCCCTAGAGCTACACACAAGTACAGTCTGGACCAGGACATACCTCAACAATCTCGTTGCCACTGGCCAATTCCTTTAAGAGCCAATCAGCACCCAGCCTACATCTCTTTGGGGGATGGCATAGGTTGTATTTACATGTCCAGGAATATATGTGTGTAAATGTATATATATATATGTATATATATATATACACATATACATACATATATGCATATACACATATATGTGTGTGTCTGTGTGTCTGTATTTACATATATATATTTGTTTAATTGTGGAGATATATATGATTGAACAAAAAGAGACCTTTATTTTTGTAGAGAGTGGTGAGGGGGGTTAATTTGAAAAGGCTACAAAGAGGAAAAGGAATGGGAAAAGAATAAAATTGTATTTAGTTTCAAGATTTTTAAAAAGGCATGATGGGCCAAGCTGTGGTAACTCACGTCTTTAATCCCAGCACTCAGGAGGCAGAGGCAGGCAGATCTCTGAGTCTGATGTCTGCCTGGTCTATAGACTGAGTTCCAGGACAGCCAGGGCTACAGATTAAATTCCTGTGTCAAGAAACAAAAACAAACAACCACAACAAAAGTGTGATCTCTGTTCCTCAGAAATCCACATCCTGGAAGCAACCGAGTCTAGTGCTGACTACCTTTAAAGCTAGAGGTGACCTGGTAGCGAGACTCACCAGCACTGCAACTTCTGGTGGCCAGGATGATAAACAGCAGGAAGCTGAGTTGGGTCATGGTCATCTACAGAAAAGAAGATGAAGGTCAGTCTCTATCCAGAACACTTTTTCCCCTTATCCCTGTCTCAGCTCCTATCTGGTCCTTCCTTTCCTTTAAACTCCTCACTTCTCAGGGCTTAAAACAGTCCTGAGCCATAGTCCACTTTCCTAATGTCATCCACAGCAACTACCTTCCCTTCCATACCTGTCCAGAAATGAAGAGTTGTCAGCTGAGTGGAGAGGATCCCCCTTCTCTCTGCAGAGTTTCTAGTGTAGTCCTGGTGAAGCTCTTATCTTTTTATAGGAAGAGCCTGGTGGGAATAGTCCAGACTTTGCTAGGCTCCCCCTCTCCTGGCAGGATGCCACAAGAGAGGCAGCTTTCATTTATTGCGGGGGAAAGTTATTTTTACGGTGTTGACTCATGGGATTCAAAGGCTCAAAAAGATAAATATTAAATGTCATATCCTAGCACTATCACCAGGTTTGGGAATTCATTGATCTGTGTATATTTAAAAAGGAAATAAATGAGGTGACTTGCAACCTTTGACATCCATTTGGACATTTTAGTTTGTGTCTTTCTTGCAAGGTAATACTTAAAATCCCCAAATATTCATAGTTATTTCCATTTCATAGGAGAGAAAAACTTTCTTTTGGGTGGGACACAATGTATAACAGAGTATATTTCTTGTAGCCCAGGTTCTCCTCAAACTCACTGTTCAGGTGAAGATGTCATTGAACTCCTGACTCTCTTCCTCCCACTTCCCAAGTGCTGGGATTATAGGCACACACCATCAAACTTGACTATCAAAAAGAAAAGTTTAACAGCAAAATAGTAAGTAAGTAATCATTTAAGAATAAATACATATCTTTAGTCTGCATAAATTGAATTCCATACAGCCTTCACTATTTTGTATTTGATTTTCTCAGAGTTATCACAAACTAGTTTTCACAATAGACTGCAATTTCGATTCAATCTCTTTAAATCCCCTCTGAAGATGCTCTGAACTTCCTCCATCCCCACCTTTTGTCTTTCTCCAGTTCTCAGACACCACTTAGGGCTATAATTGAATGAATTGTCTTTTCCTCAGCGATGAAGCATCCTCAGTACAAAGCTTTATTATAATACTAACAACATTGCAATCCTTTGGGAGTCAGCTTTTGGTTAAGCTTATATTTTATATCTTTTTATGTTCAGAGGACTGATATATACAACATAACTCAGGTAGGTTGATAGAATAGAACAAAACAGAGGTATGTAACTGATAGCTGGTAGAATGTTTGCCTCGGATACATGAGCTATGGGTTCAATCCCTGGCATCATGTAAACTAGGTTTGGTGGGGAATGTCTGAAATTCCTGCACTTGAGAAGTGGAAATAGGAGGATCAGAAGTTCAAGCTTATCCCTTACTACATAGCCAGGTTGGAGGACAGTGTCTTGTACATAAGTCTCAAAAAAAAAAAAAAAAAACCTGCTCACACACAAAGATAATCTACACATCTTTAAGTGGATAAGTTCAAGGCCATCTTTGTCTACATAGTGAGTTGGAAGCCACCATGTCTGTACTATTTATTTTGTTGGTTCCTAGATTGTTGCTGTACAGACCAGCCTTCAGTAGCTCAGGAATTGAAGGGGAGTCATGGAGTCTCCAGCTAATCACTCAATTGATCTTTCTTTCTTTTGTTTTTGTTTTAAATGATTTTTTAAATTTATTATGTGTACTGTGTTCTGCCTGCATATACCCCTTCAGGCCAGAAGAGGGCCCCAGATCTCATTACAGATGGTTGTGAGCCACCATGTGGTTGCTGGGAATTGAACTCAGGACCTCTGAGTCATCTCTCCAGCCCTCAATTGACCTTTCTATCTGAGGGAGTAAAATGTAATTCTGGGGTTGTTGAAAAAGGGAAACACACACACACACACACACACACACACACACACACACCCCTTCAGGGTCTTTCTTTCATCTTTCTATATTCTTTTTCATTTTTTTTTTTTTTTTTTTTTTTTTTTTGGTTTTTCGAGACAGGGTTTCTCTGTGTAGCTTTGCGCCTTTCCTGGAGCTCACTTGGTAGCCCAGGCTGGCCTCGAACTCACAGAGATCCACCTGGCTCTGCCTCCCGAGTGCTGGGATTAAAGGCGTGCGCCACCACCGCCCGGCTTCTTTTTCATTTTTTAAAATACCCTTTTTAATATTCCTCACACCAAATACATTATAAAGAGGATTTTCCTCATAACCAAAAGTTACGCAGTTACTATATAATCATCATAAAAGCATGTTTTTCTGGAACAAGTCAACCCAAATACATTTTTTTTAATTTAAAATTTTTTTTATTCATTTTACATACCAACCACAGATCACCCTCCTCTCCCTTTCATTCCTCCTCCTGCTCCCCCGCAGCCTCCCTTCCCTGACCTATCCTGCATCCCCTCCTCAAAAGGGTAAGGCCTCCCATGCGGAGTGATCAAAGCCTTGTACATTAAGTTGAGGCAGGACCAAACCCCTCTCCCCTGCATCAAGGCTGAGCAAGGAGTCCCACCATAGGTAATGGGGTCCAGAAAGCCAGCTCATGCACCAGGGATGGACCCTGATCCTACTGCCAGGGACCCCTCAAACAGACCAAGCTACACCACTGTCTCTCATATGCAGAGAGCCTAGTCCAGTCCTATGCAGGTTCCACACAGTTGTTGACCTAAAGTTCATGAGTTCAGATGAGCTTGGTCCAGTTGTCTCTGGAGATTTCCCCATCATGATCTTGACTCCCTCTTGCTAATATAATCCCTCTTCCCTTTCTTCAGCTGGACTCCCGGAGCTTGGCCTGGTGTTTGGTTGTGGGTCCCTGCATTTGCTTCTATTAGTTGCTGGATGAAGGCTCGAGGATGACAGTGTAGTCACCATTCTGATTACAGGGGAAGGACAATTCAGCCACCCTGTCTGCTATTGCTAGTAGTCCTAGCTGGGACCATCCTTGTGGATTCCTGGAAAATTCCCCTTGCACCCCTTACCCCATAATGTCTCCCTCTATCAAGATAGCTCTTTCATTGCTCTCCCACTCTGTTCCTCCCCTAGTTCGACCATCCCCCATTCCTTCCCCTCTATTTTGTCCCCATCCCCAGGTTACACATTGAGATCTTGTTGTTTCCTCTTTCCAAGGCATTCCATGCATCCCTCTTAGGGTCCTCCTCATTTCTTAGTTTCTCTGGAGCTGTGAGTAGGTCTGATTATCCTTTGCTTTACATCTGGTATCCACTATGAGTGAGTACATGTTTGTCTTTGTGAGTTTGGGTTACCTCACTCAGGATGATATTTTCTAGTTCCATCCATTTGCCTGCAAATTTCATGATGTCACCTTTTTTTCCCCAGCTAATAATACTCCATCATATATATGTACCACATTTTCTTTATCCATTCTTTGGTTGAGGGGCATCTAGGTTATTTCCAGGTTCTCACTTAATTCTGGCTTTTTTCTATTGTACAGTTTTGGCTTCTTTGTCAAAAATCAGGTGTTCATAGGTTTGTGGATTAATGTTATGGTCTTTTATTCAATTCCATTGTTCTACATGTCTGTTTTTATGCCAATACCAAGCTGTTTTTATTACTATAGCTGTATAGTAATAAAAATAAGTTGCTTTATTGTACAGCAGACATGTCTCAATGTCCAGAAAGTCAAAAAAATTTTTTCTTTTATTTTACAATACTATTCAGTTCTACATTACAATTCAGTTCTACATAACAGCCACAGATTCCCTTGTTCTCCCCCTTCCTGCCCCCCTCCACTTCCCCCCAGCCCACTTCCCATTCCCACCACCTCCAGATCAAGGCCACTCCCGAGGACTGAGATCGACCTGATAGACTCAGTCCAGGCAGGTACAGTCCCCTCCTCCCAGATTGAGCCAAGCGTCCCTTTATAAGTCCCAGGTTTCAAACAGCTATCTCATGCAGCGAGCCCAGGACCTGGTACCACTGCCTAAATGCCTCCCAAACAGATCAAGCCAATCAACTGTCTCACCTATTCAGAGGGCCTGATCCAGTTGGGGGCCCTTCAGCCTTTGGTTCATAGTTCATGTGTTTCCATTCGTTTGGCTATTTGTCCCTGTGCTTTATCCAACCTTGGTTTCAACAATTCTCGCTCATATAAACCCTCCTCTTTCTCGCTAATTGGACTCCCAGCACTCCACCCGGGGTCCTAGGTGTGGATGTCTGCATCCAGATTCCTCAGTCCTTGGATGGGGTTTCTGGCACAACTATTAGGGTGTTTGGCCATCCCATCACCAGAGTAGGTCAGTCCCGGCTGTCTCTCGGCCATAGCCAGCAGTCTTTTGTGGTGGTATCTTTGTGGATTTCTGTGGGCCTCTCTAGCACTTTGTTTCTTCCTTTTCTCATGTGGTCTTCATTTACCATGGTCTCCTATTTCTTGTTATCCCTCTCTGTTCTTGATCTAGCTGGGATCTCCCGCTCTCTTTCCCTCGACCCTCGCTGTTCATTGCTCCCACTCATGTCCAGGCTGTTCATGTAGATCTCATCCATTTCTCCGTCATTGGGTGATCCCCGTGTCTTTCTTGGGGTCCTGTTTTACAGGTAGCCTCACTGGTGATGTGAGTAGCAGTCCAGTCATCCTTGTTCCACATCTAGTATCCTCCTATGAGTGAGTACATACCATATTTGTCACAGAAAGTCAAAATTCTTAAAACATTTTAAATGCCATATTCTGTAGGTCTTTGAAGTGTTTGAAGATTAACTACCTAATTAAAATATATCATTGTATACCAGAAAACTTAACTAACATGACTGTAAGTTTGATTATCATAGAAGACTAATTATTAATCTGTATTTCTTAATTATACATTACAATTTTAATTGAGTTGCATAAACATAATACCTTAAACAAGAATAGAAATATACATACACTATAAGAAAATTAATTTTAAATTTTTATCAATAAGCCAAAATCCATAGCAATGTAAAACATTTTAGGCAAGTTGTTGCTCTTTAAAGTAGATTCAATAATCTACCCTTTTATCCAATCATACCTATGTCAGACATTTCTATATCACTTGTGGAAGGATTTTCTATTGATACATCTTTTTTGTTTGTTTGTTTTTGAGACAGGCTTTCTCTGCTTAGTTTTGACGCCTGTCCTGGATCTCGCTCTGTAGACCAGGCTGGACTTGAACTCACAGAGATCCACCTGGCTCTGCCTCCTGAGTGCTGGGATTAAAGGTGTGCACCACTAACGCCCAGCGCCATTGGTATCTCTTAACAGGCTAGGAATTATCATCAGTAGGCACTATGAAGGCAAAATTTTCTCTATCTTGTTTTTGCAAATGTATAGTAAAAAGGTAATCTTTTAACTCAATCACTATAATAGGTCTTTAGATAATAGAGAAGGCAAGAGAATTCCAGATTGTAAAGAGACCATTGGCTGAATCACCTATTAATAGCTCTTAGATATGTTAACATTCTCTATTTTGTAGATTTTTTTTTTAATAACACATACAGAAGAATTCCATGGACTGGTCGATTCTTCAATATGTTGAGCATGTTACTGCTCCTCTACCAACTGTTCTAGACCTGAAATTATTCTGATATCAAAGGCCATTGTTCCACCCAGACAGATTTGGCAGTTAACAATTTTAAAGGTAGGGCTGTTGGTACTTTTGAAAGATCAGCAGCTGTTGTGCCTGTTTATGTACAACCTGAATGGCCAGTGACTGTTTTTTGTAATACTTATTAATAATCTTCTTAGGAACATGTGTTAGTTAGTCTGCTGCTATTTCAGCCAGTAATTGTGACTCTGAAGTTACTGGCCTGCTTCTCTGGCAGTGACCTGGAGGGCCTTCTTTACTACAGGTACTGGCTCTGCCAATTCCACTAAAGGCAACTTTTACTAAATCTCTATCATTCTGTTTATAAATAAAATTTGAGAGTCAAAAGCTGAGAGGAAGCCTGCTAGCTCAGAGAGGTTGAGTAGCACCTAGCTAACTTTTCCCCCCAAAAGTCCATCATCTGTTCTATCCAAACAGAAAAAGCTGGACACTCAAAAGCCCTCCCTACTACTTCCTGTGCATCTCTTTATCTCTTCCAGATGCCCTCCAATGCTCTATGGTTACTTTGTGTCAATTAGTTGCTAACTCAGCCTCCTGACCCAATGCCAGTTTTATTTAAATAATGCAAATGCAAACTTGGAGTTCACAGTAGCATTGAATATTCCCCAACACCGCACTGCTGACAACAAGATTCCTTTTAAATCAAAAGCCTTAGCTAAGAATGATGGCCCATAACCATAATCCTGGCATTTGGAAGGTGGAGACACAAGGATAAAGTATTCAGGGTCATCTTTGTCTACATGGTGAGTTGAAAGCCAGCCTGAGCTACAGGAGAATGACCTTGTCTGAAAAATCAAATCAACACAACATACAGACACACAAAGAAACAGCCACAGACATATAGACACAGAGATGACACAGACACAGAGCCATAGACACAGATACAGACTGAGAAACACACACACACACACACACACACACACACACACACACACACACACACACACACACACAGAGCCACACACACACCACTGCCATCACCACCATGGTGACTCTTGTGATCCCATTGAAAATATTGTTGTCCCCCTGTATCAGCTGGGTTCAAAGCCCATGTCATAGCAATTGTGTCAGTTACCTCTCTCTGTGACTTAGTGATTTAAAACAGGACTCATTCCTTTTATCTACAAGGCTACAGTTTGATCAGCACGTAGAGGGCTTGACTAGCTTCTGCTATGTTTAACATTTGCTGGGCCATTCCCATGCTTTCCCTCCCTTCATAGTCAGGGTGGGATTTTAGGGCTGAATTGCTGACACATTTGAAAGCAAAGCAAGCCAATGGTTGGTGGTCAGTGTTTTGTATGACTGCATGGCAGCTGTCTTTCTTTGGCTCTCTTTGGAACTCTTGTGTCATTTAGATCAACTTCTTTATGTGACAGAATAGAACAATCAGAGATGTTAGTAGTGTGTCTGTGAGTGTGTTATACCTACTGTTGGCAATGATTAACTGGGTAGTGGTGGTGAGATCAAGGTCAGGGGATAGAAGATGCCCAAGCTGACCTTTCTTCTTGTGCTATAGACTAAACTGGGCAAAGTTTGAGACAAGCTGGAAGTTTTGATGAAGTGTAAACATGATGACATGAATATGAAAAAATTAGAGCCTTGGGTTTGGTCCCCAACCTTGAGAATAAGAGGTGTTTGTTTGTAGAACAATATGCTTACTTTAAGGTATGCTTCATCACATCTTACTTAAATCAAAAAAAATTTTTTGAGACAGAGTTTCTCTGTGTAGCCCTGTCTGTCCTGGAACTTGCTCTGTAGATCATGCTGGCCTTGAACTCAGAGATTCACCTGCTTCTGTCTCTGGAGTGCTGGGATTAAAGGTGTGTGCCACTATGCCTGGCTTTACTTAAACTAAAAAACTTATATTTATTTATTTCATATGTGTGTTTGTGTGTGTGTGTGTGTGTGTGTGTGTATGTTTTTGTGTGTGTCTGTCTGTCTGTCTGTCTGTCTGTCTGTGTCTGTGTGTGTGTGTTATGATGTACATGTATGGAAATCAGAGGATAACTTGAGAAGTCAGTGCTGGGGAACAATCCTTCTGTATGCTGTGTATATATATGTCACTATGATTGGTTTAATCACCAAGCTGACTGGCCAATAGTTGAACAGGTTAAAGTTAGGTGGGAAAGCCGAACAGAGAAGGATGGGATGAGGAAAGGCGGAGTCAGAGAAGTAACCAGCTAGACAAAGAACGTGCCAGACACACAAACGGGATAGAGGTAAAAACCATGAGCCACAGGGTAGCATGTAGATTTATAGAAATGGGTTAAGTTGTAAGAGCTAGTTAGTAACAAACCTGAGATATTGGCCAAGCATTTATAATTAATTTAAGCCTCTGTGTGTTTATTTGAGAGTGGCTGAGGGACAGGAAAACTGCATACAAGTCAGTTTTTCTCCTCCCACCATGTGGGTTCTGGGTATTAAACCAAGGTTTGGTGGTGAGTGTCTTTACCCAAAGAATTATCTTATTGGCTCTGTCCAATTTAATTTTTGAAACAGGGACTCTCCCAGAACTTCAAGCTTGCACATGAAGCTAGACTGGATGTCCAGCAAAGAACAGAAACCCACCTGTCTCTGCTTCCTCAGAGATGTGGGTCAGGTGCACGTTGCTGTACCCAATTTTTATGTGTGTGCTGGGGATCCAAATTTATGCTTGAGCAGTGTAATGGCTGATTTTGACTGTCATCTTTACTACATGTGGTATCAGCTAAAATTGAAAAAGCTTGGCATGCTTGTGATGGATTTTCTTGATTGGATGATTTGAGGTGAGAAGACGCACCCTAAGTCTAAACTAGACCTTTTCTGGTTTGCCACAAAAAGGATATGGAAGAAAGCAGCTTTTGCTTTTTGCTTGCTTGTCTTCACTCTTGCTTGTGAGTTTGTATATCCTGTTCCTGAGGCATTCCTTTGCTGGTATTATAACATGCTTCTTTGAGAGTCCCTCATAGACTGAAGACTGGCAGCTCTCTAGGCTTTCCCTGGGACTTCAGCACCAGACTGGGACTGATGAGACATCCAGTCTCATGCACTCAACAACCATGGAGTTCTTTGTTTTTCCTCTAGAGACTTGGAAGACATCCACTGTTGGACTACTAGGACCACAGCCTGTAAGCTACACTAATAAATCCCGCTTTAACACATGCAGACAAAACACACACACACACACACACACACACACACACACACACACACACACACACACAGTCTTTCAGTTCTTTTTTGTTAGAGAACCCTGACTTATATATCCAACAAGCCCTGTACCAAGTTAGTTAACTCCTCTGCCCATATGAATAGATGTTTTGTTTTGAAGGAATGTCAGATTGTACACACCACCCTTTCTACGTCTATCAAGATGATCAGATTATGTTTATCATCATTTTACCATAAGCTTATCTTTAATTCCACCTTTTTATGCCCAGACTTCAAACCCCCAATGATCCTGTATCAGCCTGTGCACCAAGAACCCCCCCAGTGAGGAGGCCCAGGTTGATCTATAGACCACCTTGGTCCTGGATGCCAAAGATCCTTTGCACAAGCAATTTCTGTCCAAGCGGATCGTGTCAATCTACTCTGCCTACACAATGATCACTCCTACTGCATCCTTACCCCCAAGGTTTCCCCACCTCCCAGCCCTGTCTCCACTCCTAATTCCTTGTTCAGAGTTACTTCTCTGGTGCTACACAGGACACCTGATTCCCAGGCCTCTGGAGGCAGAGGCTGGGTAATTCTATCACACACCAGCAACCACAGGAGGAGACATCATAGAATTCTAAGTGCTTGTGGGCAGCATCCCTCCTCACCTTATTGCCCATACAGAGGAGACAAGCAATGCCCCAAAAGGAAAAATGTGTTTGTTCATTCTTATAACAGAGGACAGTGAACTCAGTGGAGCTGTGTGTGTGTGTGTGTGTGTGTGTGTGTGTGTGTGTGTGTGTGTGTGTGTGTGTATGTACCTGTTTAGGATGAGAAGTACCACAAGTGAATAAAAATTTCGGAGTGTTTTAACTAACTTATCCTCAAGTGACAATGGTGTTTTGAGGTAACTCCTTCAGAGAACACACACTCTTAAAGCCAAAAGAAAGTCTTTCTTTACTGGCTGGCAGACTACACACCGAATCATGTATCTCTAATCATGTAGCTATAAGCCTTAGTGTTTTTGGCTTTTTTTCTGCACAAAAATCATAACCTGGTTGACACACACTTCAGTTAACAAAAACAGTTAGAAATAAGCAGAGCTAAAAAAGCAAAAAGGCAAGATTCACACATTTAGGGACTTTTCTAGTGAACTATATTGATTTAGGTCTTTATTCTCATTTTGGCCAGTGTAGAGGTCTGTGTGATGGTCTCTTATGTTAGGATGGTGCCTTGGCACATCTAACACGGCGTCAGTTGTTTTAATTCTGAGAGCCTGTTACAATCATCCCCAGACCCCATGTTCAACACATGATCAGTACACACTTCCTCTGGTGCCCCATTACTGGCTCCATCTCTCCTGCCCCAATGTCATCCCTCCATTCTCTGAGTATCACTGCTATTTTCACTTTCCCTCAGGGCAATGGAGCCCTTCCTCCTAGGTGTTGCTTCATCCTGAACACAGGGTTATCTTAGTGCAGTAGCAAGGCTGTTGCATGTTTACATGTCTCCTTCAGCAGTTCCTACGAAACTAATCAGACTGTACTTGTGAAGCCAATATTTTCTTTGTAAATTTACACAGTTCCATAATCTCCAACCAAAGAGAATAGGACTACATCTGGTCTAAGACCACTGTTCAACTATCATGTATACTCCCTGTAACACTAGAGTTAGGACTTTACTGTCTCTAATGATGGCTCATGTTCATTCAGTGACATGTTGTTTGTGATTCATCCTGCATAGTACAATTGTTTATCAATATGCCTTAGGTTCCATAAAAAATGCTCATTCTGACATGAGCAGAGGTTGCTATAATGTAAAAAAAAACTTGCTGCCAGCCTGAAGACTTAGCTGAAGTCTAAGCTCTGGTCCTAATTAGATATAACTGATTTCTATGTTACTTTTGTAGCCAATAAAACGTTCCTTCCATTAATTCTGATAATCGATCTGCAGCTATAGTTTAGATTTTCTGTCGAACCATTCTATCACCTGGATGAAATAGCTTACTTCTTCTAGTGTTTCATCTCTCTGAACCTCAATATTCACACCAAACATTTATAACAAACTCTACTTCACGGGGGTGCAGTGAGGAGTGTAAGGAAAAGACCAAAAAGAGAATGTGTGCAAACAAGTGGAAAGTATTACACCTTTCTCCCTTTGAAGTAATCTCTCCCATGCTTCCTAGTCTTGGAGGGAGGCAGAGACCCAGATGCTGGGAAACTAAAGGTATGATCCTTCCTCATACCCTATGGCAATCCATAATACAGGCAGATTGCCTGGATCTGGCCAATTGGATGCTGTAGTCTTGAGTTCTGACTCTTGAAGTAGAGAAACAAAACGTTATTCTTTGAATAAGAATATCTACTACAGGTCTGTGTGTTGAGTTCTTGGTCCCCAGCTGGTGCCACAGAGGCTAGAGGCATTGGATTCCCTGGAACTAGAGTTATAGCAGCAGTGAGTCACCTGACAAGAGTGCTGGGAATCAAACTTGAGTTCTCTGGAAGGGCAGTACAAGCTCTTAAACACTAAGTCATTTCTCCAGGGGACACCATGAAAATAATGGCATGTCCTTGTTATCTCTCTAGTATAGGCAAGGAGTTAAGCCAAATCACCTTCACAGTGAGGTCCTCCTGGCAGCTTTCTCTGGATTAGAGGCTCCCCTCTGTGCTTCCCTAGCTTCATGAGTCACACTTTCCTAGAACATTTGCACTGGAAAAGCCTGCAGCTTTAGCAGGTGACTCTTCTGTCTGCTTTTTCACAGCTCCACAGTCCTTATTGATCTAGTTCCTGGACTGCGTGCTGTGGAGCATGTGAAAGTTGAAAGTATTCTGCAACTGGTCTGCACACAACTGCGCCACACACAGGGGACTGTTGCTCTATCTTTGGCACAGTGGCTGTGACTTAATCTACTGCTATTTCAGCCAGCAACTGTGACTCTGAAGTTACTGACCTGCTTTACTGGCAATGGCCAGGCTGCTCGGGCTGCAGCCCAGTGGGATTCTTTTCCCACAGGCAAAGGCACTGTTGTTTCCATTAAAGGTAGCTTTAAGCAGCAACTAGCTAACCTCCTCTCCTTGCTGGAGTCTCCCTCAAAATCATGTCCTTCTGTTCCCCAAAAGAGAAAAGCAGTGCCACTGAAAATCCCTTGCTTCTACTCCTGGTGCCTCTCTATCTCTTCCAGATGCCCTCTGATGCTCTATTATTACTTTCTTTCAGTTAGTTGCTAACTCAGCCTCTTGACACAAGGTTTATTTTTTTTATTTAAATTTTTTTCTTTTTACATACTAACCCCTGTTCTCCTTCCATCCCCTTCTCCTGCTCCCCGCCACCTTCCCCCATCCCATCCCCATCCCCTCCTCATAGAGGGTAAGGCCTTCCTTGGTTAGTCAACACAGGCTGGAATTCCAAGGTTAATTTTATTTAATTAACCCAAATGCTAACTTGGGGTTCACAGTGTGATTGAATATCCCTTCCAGGATACTGCCAACAGATAAAACTCATTCAAGTTTCCCATTGCTTTCTCTAAGTGGGAGGGAGGCATGTGAGAATAATGAGGAACCAAGAAAATCCATATATTTCTTATGTTTATTTTTGCATGTGTGTTTGATCCTGTGTGTGTGTGTGTGTGTGTGTGTGTGTGTGTGTGTGTGTGTGTGACACACACAAGCCATTATGCCATGGAGATTAGAGGACAATTTTGCAACTCAGTTTTCTTCTACCATGTGGATCCTGGGAATCAAACTCAAGTCATTGGGCTCTCCGGCAAACACCCCTACTAGATGAGCTATGTTGCAGGCCCCACATCTTTAGGATGACAAATGGGGACAAGAGGTAAGAGAAATGTCAGGAAAGAACAGCTAGCAAAAGCCAGGTTATCAAGGAAAGAGAAGGAGATGGGGAAAGAGTTGAGAGACCACAAGCAATTTCTCATTTAGGACCCCCAAAACCTAGTTCAAACAAGATAAATACTCTTCCCTGCCCAAATATTCTTTAGATATGTAGACTGTGTTGCTTGCATGTATATATACAACATGTGTGTGCAGTGTCACTTAAGGCCAGAAAGAGGATTGGATACTCTTGAACTGGAGTTATAGACAGCTGTGAGCTGTGAGGGTGCTGGGAACCAAACCTATGTCTTCTGCAAGTGCAGTTTAAGGTCAATTTATGACACATGAGACTGTCAGAAAAAAATAAGGAAGGGAGTGAGGAAAAATATAATTAGTAGTAGTAGTAGGAGGAGGAGGAGGAGGAGGGAAGGGGAATAAAGAGATGGCTCAGCAGTTACAAGGACATTGCTTTTTTCAGAGGACCCAAGTGCAGTTACCAGCACTTACTTCAGGCAACTCACAACCTCATACAACTCCAGTTCCAGGGAATCCAGTCACCTCTTCTGGACTCAGGAGGTACCTGCACATAATGTGGTATGCATTACCACACACACACACACACACACACACACACACACACACACACACACACAATTATTTCATACATAAATCCTCATTTTAATAATTAAAAACAAAATAAGGAGATAGTGGGGTAAAGTACCTCCTCCTTGCCCTGCAAATCTCAGGATGTTTGGGAGGCTCTATTTAAAGAAATATTGCTGTAGGCCAATACAATCAGAAGAACAAGCAAGAGGCCCATCTGCCCTTGGAATCCTCCCACACCCTCAGTTCAGATCAGTTTGATTGTTATAGATGACTATCTAGTAACCTGTATTTCTTTATCATCCTAACCAGCTTTCAAGGACTAAATGCTTTACATTACATTTTAAAATGAGCTGCATAGGTACAACGCCTTAGACAAGAACAGTTTGTTATATGAAGTATAACAAACCAACCTCAAATTTGTATCAATATACAAAAATCTATACCAATGTGAAATATTTGAGACTAGTAGTTGTTTTTTTTTCAGTTTAAAAATAGATTCAATAATCTATAATTTTATCCTACCATTTCTATATCTCCACTTTTTCTTTTCAGAACAAGATCCCTGAATCTAATCATCTTTGTTCAGTGTTTTCCCTAACCATTACCAAGAACTACTTGGAACTAATCTCCCCTAAATGATGACAAATAGAATCTATAACCCACTGAATGACAAAAAATTACACATGCACCCTCTAGGGAATATGGGCATAGTGTTCTCTAGACTGCTTTCTGTTATCTGGGGGCAATGGCATATGTAGGGGACCCTTAGAAAGTTGGAATGGTGGTCAAGTCCTGGGAGAGCTAGCTGTTGTCTAGTCTCGATGTGATGGGAAAATGTACAACTTATGTAAAGTCTGGATGTTGTAGTCTGTGAGGCTGGACCATCTCAGCCAGCAACTTGATGCTGTTCTGGGTATGGAACTCTGAAGAAACTGAAACAGCAGCACTCTGAGAGGCTGGATCACCTGGGCCAACCATTTTCATTGGTGTCTGGTCCTCTTGTTCTGAAAACACACCAACTTTTAAAGGTAACATACATATCTGTATTAACACAGTATGGAATGTTTGGTATGCACAAGTGTATTAAAATTTTTTTTCTGTGTTTGAGCAAGTAAAAGGCATCTGTCAACTTTATAAGTCCACTTGGACTGAATAACTAAATTGTAATATAAATCTCTATGCATGCCATATGATAGGATGGCATGTAATAATAAATCATGAGAACCCTGTAGCCAACAAGATT
Source organism: Peromyscus maniculatus bairdii (assembly GCF_049852395.1). Taxonomy (NCBI): domain Eukaryota; kingdom Metazoa; phylum Chordata; class Mammalia; order Rodentia; family Cricetidae; genus Peromyscus; species Peromyscus maniculatus. The sequence goes on from NC_134862.1 coordinate 80,644,695, forward strand.
TATCATGCCTCATCTTGTCTCCAAGATGTTCTCATGCAGAGGGATCAGCTTACCTGTCACCTGTCCTGTAGTCTTTCTTGACTTCCTCCCTTATGTCTGTAGTCAAGATACTCAGGAGTTTCTCCTTTGTCAAATCTGATCTCTATTAACCTGGAAGGAATCTACAGCCTTTCATATCCTGTGGAAACAAAAGCATAACCTCTTCCCCAACATAATACTTTTTTTTTTTAGTTTTTTGAGGCAGGGTTTCTCTGTGTAGTTTTAATGCCTTTCCTGGAACTCACTCTGTAGCCCAGGCAGGCCTCGAACTCACAGAGATCTGCCTGCTTCTGCCTCCTGAGTGCTGGCATTAAAGGCATGCACCACCACTACAATACATTTTTCATATCCATTTAAAGTTAAGGCATTTCTAAAGTATATAGGTTGGTTTAATTTAGCAGTACCTTCCACTATCCAATGTCTCTCAGCAGTTGTTTTGGTTCGTTAATATTCAAAAATAATCAAAATTAACAAAGCACCATATAAGGTCCAAACTCCCTGTGTTATAATACTTCCCATGCTTACATGGTTTATTTATTTTTTTATTACTTTTTTTCTCTGTAAAGACTTTGTTATTTTTAAACTATTATTGTTTTCTATGACTGCCTATACATCCTTTTTCTGTCTGGATTTGCTTTACTAGGCAAGTGCATCATTCTCTGACCACATGAGTCAAACCTTAATTCCACTGGATAGTTTATCTCATGGTGTGTGGCATAACTCATCCCCAACAAGCTTGAAGGTCAGCCAGCCCAAACCAGTAAAAAAGATACTTTCTGAGAACCTGTAGCAGGAATCTTAAAAGTTCTTATTAATAAAATCAAACCTGAGGCCAGTTATTGGGGTCCATGCTGGTAGATCAGAGAGACAGAACAAGCCATAGCTATCTCACCTCACCGGATCCTCAGCTGGTTTTGTCTCCTCAGACTGGATGCCTCTGAGTCCTCATCTGGAATAGGTCTCAGCTGAATTACTGCTCAAAAGCCTGAATGCTTAACCAGCCAAAATCTTCTAGTTTCTGGTCCTCATGCCTTATATATCTTTTTGCTTTCTACCACCACTCCCTGGGATTAAAGGCTGGCTTTCTGGGATTAAAGGCATGTGTCACCATGCTTGGCTATTTCCAATGTGGCCTTGAACTCACAGAGATCCAGAGGGATTTCTATCTCTGGAATGCTAGGATTAAAGGTGTGAGTGCCACCATTTTCTAGCCTTTGTATCTAGTGGCTGTCTGTTCTCTGACCCCAGATAAATTTATTAGAGTACACAATATTTTGGGGAACACAATACCACCACATTTCCTCTCTTTTTGTCTAAAATTAAAAAAGCTTATAACTAATACAAGAAAAACTATCCAATAAGTATATACAATATATACAGCCAAAAATTACATTAATGATGTCTAGTCCATTAACATAAGACAGATTCAGATAAAAAACTCCATTATATATATTAACAATGTCCAGTCCAGTAACATCTGATAAACTCAGACCAAAAAATTTTCATTACTTATTTAAAACAAGTAGTTCCTTTTTAAAAGTAGATTCCATAATCTCCCTTTTAATCTTATCATATCCATAGTCTCTCTTTTTTCTTTTCATAATAGATTCAGTAGTCTACCTTTTGTCATTTTTATATCTTCCCCTTTTTCTTCAGTGTAGATTCAATGATCTACCTATTTATCCTATTATTTCTTTATCTTTTTTCTCAGAGTAGATTCAATGATCTATCTCATATCTATATTCTCTTTTTCTTTTTGCTTTCTAGGGGTGAAGATATCTTTAGGGAATCTTGAAAAGAAAATATTTAGGTTAATCATGAAGTCCTGTATCATTTGTCCAGTCTCTGCATAATAGGAAAGTTCAGGGCTTGTTTCAAGTCTTTGTTCAAGTAGTCTATTAGGCTGGATCATCTCAGCTAGCCATCTCAAAATTGTCCTGAGTAGTTTGTAGTCCAAAGTCGATCTTTCCGTGGTGTTAATCAGCTTAATGGCTTTACCATAGTCCTTGTGGAATCACCATTGTGGAGTCCTGTTGTCTTTTTGAAGATTTCAAAGTCATTGTTAGGCATGGTCATGGTTCCATGCAGACTTTTTTTTTTTTTTTTTTTTTTTTTTTTGCCTCCTCTGTGGTTTGGAGCAATCATAGTCTGATAAATGTCTGTCTCTCGGAACCATGAACATTCTTCCCTAGAACACAAAATCTTCACAGCAATTTTTCCCCACCATTTGTCTTGCCAAACTTTTCCAAACTGACCTTTGCCGATGCTTTCTTGTAACACGATGGTCCTGGCAATTCTTCTCTGAACCAGCAGTGGTAAACCCTTCGTCCCAGGTAGCAGATTCATTGCAGTCACCAACACGATGAGAAGGAGCTGGCAATGTGGAGCAGTAGCCACTGCTTCCATGGTCCCACCACTGTTTGTGGTTCAGTCTGGGCTAAATCTTCTCCCAAGCCTCCTAGGCCGGCCTCAAACTCGGGATCCTCCTGCCTCTGCCTCCTTCAGCAAATCCAACCGGCGTGCACCACCACAACCGGCTGAGTGTAGCTTGGGCCTGAGCTGGGGCTCACAAGGCCACAGGCAAACAGCTTTTTCATGAATTCGTAACACAAACGTTGGGCGCCAGATGTAGCAGGAATCTTAAAAGTTCTTATTAATAAAATCAAACCTGAGGCCAGTTATTGGGGTCCATGCTGGTAGATCAGAGAGACAGAACAAGCCATAGCTATCTCACCTCACCGGATCCTCAGCTGGTCTTGTCTCCTCAGACTGGATGCCTCTGAGTCCTCATCTGGAATAGGTCTCAGCTGAATTGCTACTCAAAAGCCTGAATGCTTAACCAGCCAAAATCTTCTAGTTTCTGGTCCTCATGCCTTATATATCTTTTTGCTTTCTACCACCACTCCCTGGGATTAAAGGCTGGCTTTCTGGGATTAAAGGCATGTGTCACCATGCTTGGCTATTTCCAATGTGGCCTTGAACTCACAGAGATCCAGAGGGATTTCTATCTCTGGAATGCTAGGATTAAAGGTGTGAGTGCCACCATTTTCTAGCCTTTGTATCTAGTGGCTGTCTGTTCTCTGACCCCAGATAAATTTATTAGAGTACACAATATTTTGGGGAACACCATACCACCACAAGAACCAACTTGAGTCTGCCTTAGGGCCTTAGCAACAGCAGCTGAGACATGATCTGGTGATGACCTGGACCAATGAGAGGCAGCCCTGTCACACCAGCAGATACATATTCATCAGACCTTCCTCCAGGTTGGGGAGGGGGTATATAACACTTGCCTCTTTCTAATAAACTGAACATGTTGATTTGACCTTCTCCTGGAGTCTGTGTCATTGACTCTGTGCCTACTTATCCCCCTCCCCCAAAGGGAGCAACAGCACAGGACCCTGCCACATCTGGTGCCGAAATCCGAGGCATTTGGTACTTGAACAGGGACTGTTTGTATCTGTTTCCTCAGGTGCTGTGCTGGTTGAGCAGACCCCTTAATTGCTGTATTTTGGTGAGTAGGTCCCTCTACATTGTGTGCTTTTGGTCCCTTTAGCAGGTAAATGCCGAGACCCCCACTTTCTTCATTTTTTGTCTTGTTTGTGTGTCTATCTGTACAGTAGGGTGGCACATAATTTTGTTCAGACTAGCCAAGCATTTCATATAAGGGCCGGACCTTCAGGAAACAGAACCACAGTCTTACTATTTTTAGGTGTGTGTGTGTGTGTGTGTGTGTGTGTGTGTGTGTGTGTGTGTGTTAATGCATGCATGTGCTTGTGGTTTTTGATGCCTGGAGAGATGACTCAGCAGTTAAGAGTGCTTGCTGCTCCTCCAGAGAACATGTGGGAACCACCTGATCATTGAATGAGAGTTCTGTTCTTGGCCAGAAAAAGGGAACTGGCCTCCGGAGTAACCCTCCAATTGTTTGTTTTGCCCATTTTGTTGGCTATAATCACTGGCCTAAAGTCCTCCTCTACAGAGGGGGTCATTAAGGCCCACAATAAGCACTGCCAGGAACAATGTAATACCAAGTTATCTATCACCTTCATTCCATCCATGACTGATATTTTCTCTGCCTCTGCTGACAAGGAGACAGATGAGAATAGGTGTAAAATGAAGGAAGGGGGCGGAAAAAGAGGAAATGATTGCATCAGCACCCAAGCCTGTCGCTAGAGTTTTCCTGCCTTGCCCACAGTCAGGACAAATCTCTGTCACCCGCCAGTCCCACAGCCACTCAGACCCAACCAAGTAAATACAGAGACTTATATTGCTTACAAACTGTATGGCCGTGGCAGGCTTCTTGCTAACTGTGCTTATAGCTTAAATTAGTCCATTTCCATAAATCTATACCTTGCCACGTGGCTGGTGGCCCACCGGCATCTTCACATGCTGCTGGTCATGGCGGCATCTGGCAGTCAGTCCTTCTGCCTTCCTGTCCTTTTATTTCTCCTCTCTGTTAGTCCCGCCTATCCTTCCTGCCTAGCCACAGCCGATCAGGTTTTATTTATTGATCAATCAGAACAACTTGACATACAGACCATCCCCCAGCACAGCCAAGTGCAGACCATCTCAGACACCTGCATTCAGGCCCATGGTCCTAATCATCCTCTATGCGGACCTGCTGGGTAACGCCACAAAGAACCCAAGAAGGGCTCCCACAGGACATACATTAACATCCCACAGCACAAGCCTACACTAACATTCCCGCTCTCTAACCCCTCCATGCCTCAAGTGGCTGCCCCTCCAATGCAGTATCCACGGAGTGATTTGCCTGGATGTCTTCCTGCAGAGACAGCTGCTTCACATACCTCCCTGCTTAATCCACCTAGGATGCTGCCTATGCCCACCATGGCATTTCCAGTTAATGTGGGTCCCAGTATAGCCAGCAAGTCATGGATACCTACCCCTCTTGCAGACCTGTCTTTCATCCATAAAACTTCTAATGAATTGGGTCCTGACTTGCCGTATTTTGAGCAAGTCCTACAGCAATGGGCAATGTGTTATAGACTTATTATGACTGGTATCATTTGATGAAGGCCATGTTAGAGATTGTGATCTTCCTTAACTGGTGAGCTGCCTAGGATGACCAGGCCAAGGCTCTGTAATAGAGAAGTACAACATTGCTGTTTCTCTTATGATGCTCACAGGCCAAGAATCATATGTTAACCCTCTCACATAAGCCCTAATTGGACAACATGCTTATTTACTTGCCTCTGGAGACACCATTGCCCTTGGTGCATTGGAGGGATCTCATCACCCTTCAATGCAACCCCCGGCTCCTGTATTAACCCAGGGGTGAGGGTATGCTTGCATTTTTACCCAGAATACCACCATGTTGATATGGATACCCTCCAGAGATGTGCATCTGGCAACAGACCAAGAGACATTGGCCAAAGAAGAAGTTTCAGAGGGGTTCACCAACAGAAGGCAGCCACAAAGGTGACTCTACAGGTTTTATTGACTCTCAGACACCTACATTAAAGTCCTCCTAGAGAGGTAATGCATGCATGGCTCACTGAGATACAGAAGGTGGTGCCTAATACCCACCACCGACACAGCTTTCCAGGATTGCTGCTATTCGAGGGCTGGTAGTCAATGATGGGTACAAGCTTGTTTGGCAAACCAACCTAAGGCAGGCACATCCTCATCCATTATGCTGAGCTCTCTTGAGGTGGGGTCAACAATATTAGGGCAATGCACCCTATCTCCCACTGAGCATGTTCTATAAAATAATAAAAAGGCACATGTGGGATGACTCATCTCTTACCGGCTTGAGAGCCAGTTGGCCCAAACCAGTAAAAAAGATACTTTCTGAGAACCAACCTAGGTCTGCCTAAGGGCCTTAGCAACAGTAGCTGAGAAATGACCTGGACCAATGAGAGGCAGCCATGTCTGTGGGAGCCCACAACTGACTCAGTTTCCCAGTTTGAATCTGAAGTCTATTCTGAGTCAATAGAGTTCAAGCTTGTTTGTTCCAAGGCTGTGAGAAAGTTCTGATTACCCCACAGAGTCCCCTTGAAGGGCTGTGAGAAAGCTCTGATTAGCCCACAGAGCCTCCATGAAGGGCTATGAGAAAGTCCTAATTAGCCCACAAGAAGGAACACACTATCTAGCTAGATGTAGGCTGCTGATGCCAGCCACAGGTACATTGAGATAGAAAATAAAACTCCCTGCTCCTTGACGCAAGGCAGGATAGATAGTGGCTGAATGCCTGTGCTGTGCATTGTTCTACCTCTGTCCTTCAAAACTGTATATAAGCTGGCTGTGAAATAAACTTGGGGCTGTCCTGCATTGACCTGCAGACCTCTCGACTCTTTTCTCTCTTCTTCATTGTCTGTTCAATGCGCACACCTCTACCCAGCTACCCAGCTGACTGTTGGCAGGCTGGACACATGTCATACCAGCAGATGCATATTCATCAGACCTTCTTCCAGGATGGGATGGAGGGTATATAAGGCTTGCTTCTTCCTGAATAAACTGAGCTTGTTGTTTTGACATTCTCCCAGAGTCTGTGTGGTTTGACTTTGTGCCTACTTGGCCCCCTCTCCCAAAGGGAACAACAGCACAGGACCCTGCCACATTAGTGTGCTGGTGGCTCAGGCCTGCAGGCCGCTACCAAGACACATATTTCTGTAATGCAGCCTGAATGAGAGACTGTGGGACTAGGGAGCCATGTTTGCCTCTGTTTTTGTGTGTTTGGAAACTCTTTTTTAAAGAAAGCTTTTGAAGTGTGATCCTATTTTGTCTGATTAATAAAAACTGAAGCCAACTATGAGGGTGAAAACTGAAAGCAGAGCAGCAGCCACTAGAGACTTCTTACTTCTATGAATCCTCTGAATGGGGCAAGATTCTGTCTCCACCTGTCTTATATTCCTGTCTCCACCTTCCTTGTGCTAAGATTAAAGGCATGGACCACCACCACTGCCAAGCTTTCTTTCTCTTTTAGACTGATTCAATCTTGTGTAGCTCAGTTGGCTTTGATCTCCTGATCTTTCTGTTTTCTCCTCCCAAGTACTGGGATTAAAGGTGTGTGCTACCAGTGCCTGGCCTCTATGGTTAACTAGTGGCTATCTCTGCCCTCTGATCTCCAGGCAAGCTTTATTTGTCAGAACACAAACAAAATATCATACACTTCCCCCTTTTGTGTAGATAAAATGCAAAGGTTTAAATTAACATAGAAAAGTATATACAGTAAGTACAATAACTATATACATGTATATACAGGCAATAATTACATTGACATTGTCTAGTCCATTAGCATGTGACAAATTCACAGAAAATACTCCGTTATCTATCCTATCTTGGTGAGTCCAAAGTGTTCTACCTAGTTCAGTTTCTACCCTAACTGGCATTACCAACCTAAAACTATCTTTCTATATCTTTCAACTGTATACACAGGGCCCAGAAGAAACCTTCACTGATTATTCTAAAGATTGGCTTTAGCTGTAAGTAGAATGATATCAAATTCAGAAGCTAGACAAATAATAATTGAATGTTTGGCCTTTGAAAATGCTAAATCACAATACAAAAGGGTAATTTTGCCTTTCAAGGCAAGACCATCACCCATAGAGGAATGGATCTGAGATAGTCAACATTTGAATCTCATAATCATGATGACATTTGGATCAGAGAGTTGATTTCCAGAGGCTTGAGGAAAAACCCAAAATGTCAGGTGTTTTAATTGTGGCAAATAAGGTCACCTAAGAAGGTATTGTAGACAGGGCATTCCTAGAAACAATATTTTTCCTAGGAATAATCAAAACAGAAAGCCCCTTCCTTCTGGAGTATGTAGAAGGTAATGGTCGACATTGTACCAATGAATACAGATCAAGAAGGGAAAGACAGAGTAACCCTTTGCCATCAGGAAATGCCTTGGAGGGTCTCTCACAGGCCTCCCTATCAAATTTGGTTCAGTCATTCCCTGTCACTGTGGGGGAAACTCTTCCCCAGAGCAATTAAAGGACCGAATTTCTATTGTAAAAAAGCATACTGCTTTGGATGATAGAACAGCTTTAGAAGATAAAACAACAATTTCTGGAGAAACCATAAGGTGAATATTTTGGCAGACTTCCTTAAATAATCAAAGAACAAAGCTAAAAATATGAGTAAATGACATTGTGATTGAAGGTCTTATAGACATGGAGGCAGATGTAACAATATTTGCACCTGAATCTTGGTATCTAAATTCAGGAGGTAAATGTTAAGATTTTAGGGATTGGATCGTTATCTCAGATAAAATAAAGAATGAGGTGGGTCAAATGAATAGGGACAGAAGGACACAGAGGAAAACTAAAGCCATATGTGGCTAATATGGCAATGAATTTATGGGGATGTGATTTGTTATAGCAATGGAATATCAAGTTTTAACATTCCTCCAGTCTTAGAAATAAACCACAAACTAACATGCATTTCTGGAAAAAATATTAAAAGGTATTATAAAGAACAGTCACTGGCCATTCAGATTGTATAAAAATTGGACACAATAACTGCTGGTTGACAAACCTGTCTGGTAGAACATGGCCTTTGACATGAAGAAAATTACAGGCCTTAGGACAGTTGGTAGAGAAGCAGTTAAATGCTCAATTGAACAATCCACCAGTCCTTGGAATTCTCCTGTATTTGTTTTTAAAAAGAAGTCTGGAAAATGGAGAATGGTAACAGATCTAAGAACAGTTAATAATGTGATTCAGCTAATGGGCTCTTGACAGTCTGGAATTTCCCTGCCTTCTGTATTACCTAAAGGATGATCTATTATAGTTACTGATTTAAAAGCCTGTTATCTTTACAAGAAAAAGATAGAGAAAAATTTGCCTTCACAGTGCCTACTTATAATAATTCTCATCCTGTTAAGAGATATCAGTGGAAGATTCTCCTACAAGGGATGTTAAACAGTTGCACACCCCCGGCCCTCCCCCCCCCCGCGCCAATATTTTGTACATCAGCTGTTGGAAATGATTCATATACAGTAAATCTATAATTTACCATTTTATGGTTGACATCTTAATAGCTAATTCAAATGTGGATATTTTAGAGAAAATGTTTGAAGAAGTAAAGAAAAATTTGACCTACTGGGCATCACAAATTGCTCCTGAAAAAAAATACAAAAAGGAGATTCTGTTAATTACTTAGGATATAAAATAGCTTTACAAAAATTCAATCCCAAAAGTTACAAATAAGGAGAGATTAATTTTGGACTCTAAATGACTTTCAAATTTGCTGGGAGACATTGCCCATCTATGGTCCACTATTGGCATAACAACTCAAGAAATGAGTAATGTGTTTCAAACTTTAAAAGCTGACAAAAACTTAAAGAGTCCCAGAAAAATTATCGACAGAAGCTGATAGAGAATTTGTGTTAGTGGAAAAGAAATTACAGAATGCACATGTGGATCATTTGGATTTGGAGTTTGATTGTATCCTGGTTATTTTCTCCTTTATGCATTTCCCTACAGGGATTTTAAGGCAGAGGGAAGATATTATCTTAGAAAATATATTTTTACTATACAAACAGGGTAAGAAAATTAAAGACATATGTAGAAAATGTTTCTGATTTGATTCTAAAAGGAAAATTAAGACTTTGTCAATTCACGAGGATAGCCCAATGATGGAAAATGGCTGAGATCTACATGAACAACCTGGACATGAGTGGGAGCAATGAAGGGCGAGGGTCGAGGGAAAGAGAGCGGGAGATCCCAGCTGGATCAAGAACAGAGAGGGAGAACAAGGAATAGGAGACCATGATAAATGAAGACCACATGAGAAAAGGAAGAAACAAAGTGCTAAAGAGGCCCACAGAAATCCACAAAGATATCCCCACAAAAGACTGCTGGCAATGGTCGAGAGACAGCCAGGACTGACCTACTCTGGTGATGGGATGGCCAAACACCCTAATAGTTGTGCCAGAAACCCCATCCAAGGACTGAGGAATCTGGATGCAGACATCCACGGCTAGGCCCTGGGTGGAGCTCTGGGAGTCCAATTAGCGAGAAAGGGGAGGGTTTATATGAGTGAGAATTGTTGAAACCAAGGTTGGATAAAGCACAGGGACAAATAGCCAAACAAATGGAAACACATGAACTATGAACCAAAGGCTGAGGGGCCCTCAACTGGATCAGGCCCTCTGAATAGTTGAGACAGTTGATTGGCTTGATCTCTTTGGGAGGCATCTAGGTGTGGTGGTATTATGTTAACCCAAAATATTGTGTACCTTAATAAACTTATCTGGGGTCAGAGAACAGAACAGCCACTAGTTAGGCAGTGATAGCACATGCCTTTAATCCTAGCATTCCAGAGGCAGAAATTCATCTGGGATTTCTGTGAGTTCAAGGCCACATTGGAAACAGCCAGGCATTGTGACTCACGCCTTTAATCCCAGGAAGCAAGCCTTTAATCCTAGGGAGTGATGGTAGAAAGCAGAAAGGTATATAAGGCGTGAGGACCAGAAATTAGAAGCATTTGGCTGGTTAAGCATGTGGGCCGGTTAAGCATTTGGCTGGTTAAGCTTCAGGCTTTCGAGCAGCAGTTCAGCTGAGAGCCATTGGGATGAGGACACAGAAGTTTCCAGTCTGAGGAAACAGGACCAGCTGAGGAATTGGCAATAGCTGTGGCTTGTTCTGTCTCTCTGACCTTCCAGTGTTCACCCCAATAACAGCCTCGGGTTTGATTTTATTAATAAGAACTTTTAAGATTCATGCTACATCTAGGCAGTGGTACCAGTTCCTGGGCTCATTGCATGAGTTAGCTGTTTGAAACCTGGGACTTATGCAGGGACGCTTGGCTCAGTCCAGGAGGAGGGGACTGGACCTACCTGGACTGAGTCTATCAGGTCGATCTCAGTCCTTGGGGGAGGCCTTGCTCTGGAGGAGGTGGGAATGGGGGGTGGGCTGTGGGGAAGGGGAGGGGGTGGGAAGGGGGAGAACAAGGGAATCTGTGGCTATTATGTAGAACTGAATAGTATTTGTAAAATAAAATAAAATAAAATAAAATAAAATAAAATAAAATAAAATAAAATAAAATAAAATAAAATAAAATAAAAAAAGACTTTGTCAATTGATAGGAATGGACCGAACAGAAATTGTAGTACCTTTGAGTAATGCAGAAATTTCCTCTTTATGGGCAGAAAATGAAAATTGGAAAAGTGCTTGAAACATTTTTTGGAGAGATTAACAACAAATATATCAAAAACAAGATAATTCAGTTTATAAAGAGAACTAACTAGATCCTTCCTCACATTGTAAGGGGAACACCAATTTGTGGAGCACTTATATTCAATACTGATGCAAATAAATCAGGAAAAGCAGGTTATAAATCAGGAAATTTAAGCAAAGTTATTCAAAGCCCTTATGATTCTGTCCAAAAGTCAGAATTACATGCTTATTGTTATGGTATTAATGTATTTTATAGAACCTCTTAATATAGTTACTGACTCTTAATATGCAGAAAGACTTGTTTTACACATTGAAAACACTGAACTTATTCCTGATGAATCAGAATTAACTTTGTTAGTTGTATGGATTACAGGAACTAGTCAGGAATAGGAATATATATATATTTCACATATCAGATCCCATGTGGGTCTCCCAGGCCCTCTAGCACAAAGTAATGATGAAATTGATCAGTTATTAATAGGAAATGTACTGTAGCCCTCAGAATTTCATAAAAACATCATGTCAATAGCAAAGGTTTGAAAAAGGATTTTTCCATCACTTGGCAACAAGTCAAAAAAATGTAAAAAAATATCCTACTTGTTCCTTGTATAACCAAACTCCAATACCTGCAGGAAATAACCCAAAGGGTACACAAATACATAAAATTTGGCAAATTGATGTGATTCATTTTGTAGAATTTTGGAAAGTTAAAATATGTACACTATACCATAGATACATACTCAGGATTTCAATGGGCAACTCCTTTGCATTCTGAAAAAGCTGATTCTGTAATTACACATCTATTAGAAGTCAAGGCCTTCATGGGAATATTCATACAAATAAAGACTGACAATGTTCCAGCATATGTCTCTAGTAAAATTAAACAGTTTTTTTTTGAGACAGGGCTTCTCTGTGTAGCTTTGCACCTTTTCTGGAACTTGCTCTGTAGCCCAGGCTGGCCTTAAACTCACAGAGATCCACCTGCCTCTGCCTCCCGAGTGCTGGGATTAAAGGCGTGCACCACCACCGCCTGGCTATGAAACAATTTTTTGCATCTCACAGCATAAATGATTTACAGGTTTACCACACAATCCTATAGGTCAAGCAGTGATAGGAAGATCTACTTGAGTTATGTTATGGAATATTATTTTATAGTGTGTTGCATTTTTCTACTGCTTTTGTTAACAATTCAAAGATGTGTTTAATTAAATAAAATTAGCCTGTGAGCAGGAGACTGAGTCAGCAAGTAGCTGGCAGGAAGTGATAGGGAAGAACCACGTGTAGTAGGTTTTTTTTTAAAGTGGGGGCTGAGAGAAGGATGCTGGGTTTTTTGGAAGATGCCACCAAAGGGAGAAGGTTAGCTATTTGCTGTTCAGCCTCTCTAACCGAGCAGAATTTCACCTAAACATTTGATCGTGGTTTCTGTAGATTTAGATAAAGTTTCTTTTAGTAGCTTTGAAAGAGTTGGTGCCCCAGGGAACAGAATCCCCTCAGGCTGTGGCCCTTGTGGCTCGTAGCAGTGGAGTGGCAATCTCTTATTTGGACAGCCATTTCTTAAGAGGCAGCCACTGTCGATAATAAAAAGCAGTTAACAACAGAACTTTAAAAGATATGCTTAATAAACAGAAAAGGGTAATAAAGACCCCTAGAGATAAATTGCCTAATGTTTTATTCACTTTAAATTTTCTAAATGTTAATGAGAAAGGAACAACAGCTACAGAGAGACATTGGATAATAGAAAAAAAAAAGCCTACTGAATTAAATCAGTATGTATACTTTAAAGATGTGTTGACCTCAGAATGGAAACCAGGATAGGTGTTACTTTGGGGAAGAGGTTTTGCTCTTGTTTCCATAGGAGAAGAAAAGCTATGGATAGCATCAAAGTTGGTAAAGATTAGATTTGAACAAGAGAGATCTCTTGATTAGAAGAGGTGGTAGTTTATCAACCAGCATGACCATTCAATCTAAACTAACTTATAAAGACTAACAAATACTTTTCATTTGATCAGATATAACTTGCCAAAAGGGACACTCCCCAAAGTTAGGGTTGGGGCAGGGTTTTGTTTTTATCTTTCCAGGAGAATGAAGGCATCCATCTAAGGAATCTGAAGACCATTGGACAAATGAAGCATCTGAAAAAAAGGTGAAACATCCAGAGAAAATGTCCCAAGAAAAAGAGTAAATTGGCGCCGGGCGTGGTGGTGCACACCTTTAATCCCAGCACTTGGGAGGCAGAGCCAGGCGGATCTCTGTGAGTTCGAGGCCAGCCTGGGCTACCAAGTGAGCTCCAGGAAAGGCGCAAAGCTACACAGAGAAACCCTGTCTCGAAGAAACCAAAAAAAAAAAAAAAAAAAAAGAGTAAATTGGCCTATTGATATATCATATTTCCAACAGGCTAAAATTTCCTAAATAATCCTAAATGTTTGCTTCTGCTATTCTCTACAGACACATAATGCAAATGATCCTTTTGTAGTCCCAGTTCAATTAAAAATTAAAGCTTGCATTGGATTTGGAGCATGGTTCTCTCCTTCTCTAAACCCAATCATGTTGTTAAAGAAAATTCAGAGTCTCTTTCATATCAGAAGAGTCACCTGGTATGGAACAGAAGAAAACCAAAATCAAGAGACTATTATTGTCATAAATCTCTTACCTTTCTACTTTATTTTGACTCTTCAAATTTTTTCTTCAGGAATCAAGTTATCTTTAAATTTAAACTTTCTGTTTTGATATTAATGATGTTTAAGTCTTTTTATAGTAAACATTAAACTTTCCTAACAGTAATCTCTGAAGTCTCCAAAAAGATGATGGGGCACCAAAATGATGATTCCACCTGGACTATGGTAGTGTCACTAAACTGACAAATACCATCTAAAGATTGGCTTTGGACAACAAACTGCTCAGGACAATTTCAAGGTGGCTGACTGAGATGATCCAGCTTTACAGACTACCCTAGCCAGGATTTTAACATGCTCTACACTTTCCCATTACACAGAAACTGGACAACAGATGATACAGTTAGCTCTCCCAGGACTTGACAATTATCCTAAAGGGTTCCCTAAAGATGCCCTAACCCCCAGATTGCAGAAAGAAAATTTAAGAACACAATGCCCACATTCCCAAGAGGTAGGGTAGATGTTTTTTGTTCAGTGGGTTATGAATATTTATCTTCATTTAGAGGGGTTGGTTACAAGTTGTTATTGGTAATGGCCAGGAAAAAAGCTGAATAAAGGAGATTAGATTCAGGGTTCTTGTTCAAAAAAGAAAAAGGGGGATATAGACAGAGTAAAAAGGTCGATCATTACATCTACTTTTACACCAAAAGAGCAACTACTAGTTTTAAATATTTTACACTGGCTTAGATTTTTGTATATTGATACAAATTTGGGTTTTTTTATACTATATATATGTTATAGAAGGGATAGGATAAAAAGGTAGATTATTGAATTTACTTTTAGACCAAAAAAGCCACTACTAGTTTTAAATATTTTGCATTGATATGGATTTTTTATATTGATACAAATTTTAGGTTATTTTTGTTAGAACATACTGTACATACATTTATACTTTTGTTCAAGGTACTGTTCTTATACAGCTCATCAAACAATGTAATATAAATTTTTAGTCTTTCAAAGTTATTATTACAAATTATTTAGGAAAATAAAGAAATGCAGAAATGTCAGTAGTGAGCCTCCAATTATAATCAAACTTGTAGTTATGTTAGGTATGTTTTCAAGGTCAAATAGAGATATATTTTAGATAGTTGGTCTTCAAACACTTCTGAGATCTACTGAACATGGTATTTAAGATGTTTTAATAACATAAGGTTCTTTTTTTTATGACAATGTGCCACATCTGCTCCTCCCAGCACCAATTACTTCAGAGAAGATAATGGGCATCAAAGAAACTCCATATGGAGTTTGTTTTCTTTGTTGCAAAAGTTAGTCACTGGGTAAGAAAGTGCCTTTGCCTTGACTGCTGACAGTATGCTGTCCAAATTGGACAAGCAGGACACAAAAGAAAGTGACTATTGAATCTTGCCAAGACAAGGCAAGACAGTTCTTCAAAAATCCTGCTTCACTGAAGAAATTGGTAGACATTCTGCAGGGCACCGAGGAAAGTGACTGACAAACTTTGCCAGTATAGGCAGACAGCCATTCAAATTTTCTGCTTCACTAAAAAGTCTGTCAGATATGCTAGGCCTGTAGGCTATAGTTAGATGCCACAATGTTACAGAGGAACTATGGGTGATTGTCCAGGTAGTCTGATATACCTGTCATTAGGTTATATTTCTCCCTTGTGGGGTCTTTGATGGAGTTGAAGACTAAATAGTTGTAATCACAGTTTTCCTTAGTTACAATAGAAAGTAAATTAGATGCAAAACTTTAGACTCACCAGATAAGATAGATAATTATTTTCTCTAATTTTACTAAATATAAATGGAATAGATAGTTTTACTGTAATTCTTACTTAATAACTATTTTTTTGTATACAATTTTACTGTATCAAATTAAAACCTTCCTTTTTTATTTTTTATTTTATTTTATAATACTATTCAGTTCTACATAATAGCCACAGATTCCCTTGTTCTCTCCCTTCCTGCCCTCCTTCCCTTCCCCCCAGCCCACCCCCCATTTCCACCTCCTCCAGATCAAGGTCTCCCCCGAGGACTGGGATCGACCTGATAGACTCAGTCCAGGCAGGTCCAGTCCCCTCCTCCTTCCTTTTTAATTAAAAGACAGGGAGAAATGCTGTGGAATAATCCTTTTGTACACTGTAAAAGTTTGTCACTCAGATTGGTTTAATGAAACACTGATTGGTCAGGAGCTAGGCAGGAAGTATATGCAGAGTGACCAAACTAAGAATGCTGGGAAGCGGAAGGGTGGAGTCAGGAGTCACCAGTAAGATGAGAATGTTGTACTGAGAAAAGGCACCATGCCATGTGGCTAAACATAGATAAGAATTATGGGTTAATTTAAGTGTAAGAGCTAGTTAGTAATAAGCCTGAGCTACTGGCCAAACATTTATGATTAATATAAGCCTCTGGGTGACTATTTGAAACAGCTACAGGACAGAATGTGACAGAGAAACTCTGTTTACAAGCTTTCTTGGGTCTGACATAGAAATATGTGACTCAACTCTGACATTATTATTTAAATGGATTTTTCTTAGGGGCCACAAGCTTACAAAATATGATGTAGAGACTTATTAATAATTATAAAAGCTTGGCCTTAGTTTAGTCTTCTTCCTGACTAGTTTTTATAACTTGAATTAACCTGTTTCTATTAATCTATATGTTATTGTCTAGCTCATGACTTTTACCTCTTCTCCTTCATGTCTGTCTTCCTCTGTGTCTGGCTGGCAACTCTGCCTATCTTCTTCCAAGAGCTCTCTCTATTCAGAAGTCTCTGCTATATCTCCTGCCTAGCTATTGGCCATTTAGCTTTTTATTAAACTAACCACAGTAACATAACTTCACACAGTGTAAAGGAATATTCCACAACATTTTCTTGCTATGGGGTTGCCTTGTCCATCCTTAATATGAGGGGATGTGTCTAGTCTTATTGTAACTTAATAAGCCATGTTTGGTTGATAGCCTTGGGAAGCTTGACCTTTTCTGAAGGGAAATGAAGAGTAGTGGATCTGGAGGAGAGGACTTTAGGAGAGAGACTGGGAGGAGAGGAGAGAGGGGAGGCTACTGTCAAGATGTAATATTTGAGAGAAGAATAAATAAAATAAAAGAATATTGCTGTATTAGGATTACCAGGACTGATATCCCAAGAGAATCAAATAGAGCAGCAGAAGCTCCTTAAAAAAAAAAAATCTCCCGGCGGGAGGGCGGAGCGGCCGCAGAGCCGAGTGGTATGTGGGCGCTGGGACGTCGAGCCGCCGTGGGTCTGCTGCCACGGACGGCGTCAGGGGCCTCGGCCTCGCTAGGGACCCGGCGCGGGAGGGAGCCTATCGGAGCGTGCGGCCACCCAGGCCTGCAGGTCACAACCAACGCGGCCTCCGCCGGTTGCCACTCGAGTCTGAGCCTCCACTACCTCGATCAGATTCTGAACGTCAAGAAGCAGAGTGTCTGTGTGGTACATCTGAGGAACTCAGGAACTTTGGACAACTCAAGCTCTCTAGACGAGACAGCTTATGAAAGACTTGCGGAGGAGACGCTGGACGCCCTGGCAGAGTTCTTTGAAGACTTGGCAGATAAGCCCCATACCCTGGAGGACTACGATGTCTCCTTTGGGGGCGGTGTGCTAACTGTTAAGCTGGGCGGGGATCTAGGGACCTACGTGATCAATAAGCAGACCCCAAACAAGCAGATCTGGCTATCGTCTCCCTCCAGTGGCCCCAAGCGCTATGACTGGACGGGGAAGAACTGGGTGTACTCCCACGACGGCATGTCCCTGCATGAGCTGCTGGCCAGGGAGCTGACGGAAGCCTTCAACACCAAACTGGACTTGTCTTCCTTGGCCTATTCTGGAAAAGGCACCTGAGCATCTGCCAGATTCAAAGACATTAAACGGACCCCAGCCTTCTTCTGTGGCTGAGTGTCTGGTTTCCATGCCTGCTTCCGAGGACAGTCACACTGTGTGTGACAGCTCTGTGAAAAAAAAGCGTGTTACCTCCCCCCTCCCCTCCAAAAAAACTCCCATCCCTGCACAAAAATGATTCACAAAGACTCCAAGCCTGCAATGAACATGATTTATTCTTCTTTCCTGTGTCATTAGCATTCTAGTTACTAGGTAAGTTCTTCTTCATCCATGTGAGTCCACAGACTAGAGAAGACATCTGGGTCCCACACCACAAAGTTCTCAATGATAGAACAGAAATATGGCTGCTTCAGTTATATCCCGGCTACTGCTGTATGCATTGTGAGTTCCATAACCATTCCAATCAAATGCAGAGAAGTCTCCACACTGCCGAGGGTTACCTTCTGGGAAGTATCCCCCTCCACCAATACAGTGCTGAAAAACAAGGGTGCACATAGCAATGAGAGATGTTATAGTTTGGGTATGAAGTTCCCTCTGAAAAGGTGCTTTGTACTGAAGACCTGATCCCCAGCATTAGTAATATTTAGAGACAGAGTTTTGGTGAAGGGATTAAATATGAGGTGTGAGTGGCATGTTTTGAAGGGTATTTTGCCCTGGCCTTTCCTGGTCTTTCCTGGCTTTGATCTTTCCTGCATTATATTTATCATGTCCCACTATGGATTTAAAAGCAATAGAGTCAAGCAACCACAGGTTAAAATCTTGGAAACCAATAAAATTAGCAAAGCCCTTTGTCTTAATCTGGGTTACTGTTGCTGTGATGAAACATTATGATCAAAGCAACTTGGGTAGAAAAGAGTTTTTTTTGGCTCATATTTTTTTTTTTATCACTGTTCATCATTGAAAAAGTTCAAGACAGGAAACTGGAGGCAGGAACTAATGCAGATGCCATGGAAAAGTGCTGCTTTCTGGCTTGCTCCTCATGGCTTATTCAGTCTGTTTTCTTACAGAACTGAGGATGACTAGTCCAGGGGTGGCATCACCCTCAATGGACTGGAACCTCCTTCATCAATCAGCAATTAAGGAGTGCTCTACATGCTACATACAGCCTGGTCTTATGGAGGCTTTTTCACAATTGAGCTTCCCTCCTCTAAGATGACTGTAGCTTGTGTCAAGTTGTCATAAAACTAGCAAGCATATCCTACTTTCCATATATTGTTTCTCTCAGGTATTTATCACAGAGGCAAAAAACTGACTAATATAGCTGATGAGTTCAGACTATCTGTTGGCAGTATCACTCTATTTGATCCATAAAATCCCTCTAGTGGCATCACTGTCTCTTTCTACCTTTCCTTTAACTTCTCTGAACCTTCATTCTCAGATTCCTTGGCAAGACTTTTCTTTCACAAATTTCTTAAGTGCTACTTCCCAGAGAGGACATATTTACAACTCTCTTATACTTTGTGTTACCCCTTTAGGTTTCATTATGAACAATTCACTGATGACTTAAAATCCCTACCTCCAATCCAGATATTTCTTAAATTTAAGACATAAAGATTGGACTGAAATTTAAAATTACTCCTCAATGTTTACACTTCACATGAAAACAAACAAACAAACTAACTAACAAACACAATAAAAACACAGTTACTTACAGTCACACATAACTTAAGAATGGGGATTTATTTGGGAAAGTTCATTGACAATTTTGTCATTATGAATAATTTAGGCTGTACTTACACAAGTTATAATGACTACAATGTTAGTAGGCAATATAGATCATCTGGGATCACCATTATATACCACATCCATCATTGATCAAAGGATGTAACATTGGGAATGGAGTGACAGTTCTGGTTTTTTTTTTTTGTTTTTGTTTTTGTTTTTGTTTTTGTTTTTGTTTTTTGAGACAGGGTTTCCTGTGTAGCTTTGAGCCTTTCCTGGAACTTGCTTTGGAGACCAGGCTGGCCTTGAACTCACAGAGATCTGCCTGCCTCTACCTCCCGATTGCTAGGATTAAAGGTGTGCACCACCACCGTGCGGCTTTTTAAAAATCCATTTAAGGACTCTTTTTATTTTGAGGCTGAGGATCGAATGCAGGGCCTTGCACTTGCTAGGCAATTGCTCTACCACTGAGCTAAATCCCCAACCCTGACAGCTCTGTTGTTAAGAGCACTTCCTGCTTTTGCAGAGGACCAGATTTGGGTCTCAGAATCCATATTGGGCTCACAACTGTTGTAACTCCAGTTACCAGGGCATAGAATGCCCTCTTCTTGTTCAAGAGCACCAAGAATTCAAGCAATACACATACATATGTGCAGGTAAAACACTCATATATTTAAAACAAATATATGTGAAATAAGACAAAATAAAATCTTACACAAACAAGCTAGTAGCATGGGGGCTGGGAAGAAGGCCCCAAGGTTAAGATATCTTACTACTCTATCAGAGAACCAAAGTTCAGATCCCAGCATCCATATCAGATCCCAGCACCCATTCAAAAGACTTTAATGCCAATTCCCAAAGATCCAATGTCTCCTTTTGACATCTGTGATCACTTGAATACACATGTGCACACACACAAATGAAGTCAAATAAATGTTTCAAATTCAGCATCATATGACTGTTTATCCCTCCTAAATCCCAAACATATTCAGCATCCAAAAATCTTGGCTTACTGTTTGATATTCACCTACTCAAGTGAAAAGTATAAAATTAATAAAAAATGTTTTCTCTTCCCTTTCTCTGTATTCAACTATTAAAAAATTTAAAGTCTTTGGAATTCATTATTGCCCATCCTACCCCCAAATTTCCATCATACTACATCACTCTCATTTGGACCATGGAAACCATTTCAATACTTATTTCCTTATGCTTAGTCTTTTCTCAGTTAGAATCTGTAAACTCTAGGCCACCAGTGTCATCTTTGAAAAAAAAAGAATGCTCACATCAATCTTACATGCACATTAAAACATTGCAGTGGTACTCATCACATATACAGTCCAACAACCATTGGTGTGATGTAAAAGGTGTTTCCAATCTAGTCCAAGTTAACATTTCCAAAATGAGCTCTTCCTATATTTCACATTCATTTTACATACCAAAATTGAAAAAAGCTTGTTACTCCCTCAACATTACTAAATGCTCTCCCCATTTCATCATTCACAACATAGTCCCAAGGTCCTCCTTGACATCAAAGCTGCCTCATCTTGACCAGGTGAAGGACAAGCTAATGACTTAGCAATAAATGGATACTGAGATCTTCAGAATCACCTGCCAGGAAGTGATGACCCTTTTTTTCAGACTTTAGGGAGTGCTGAATCCCAAAGGAACTTGTTATTGTCTTTTGAGACAGGGTCTTACTATGTAGCTCTGCTTGACCTGAAACTCACTATGTAGATCAGGGTGGCCTCAAACTTAGAGAGATCTGCCTGTCTCTACCACTTAAGTGTTGGGATTAAAGATGTGCACCACCATGCTTGGCCAGAACATGCTAACTTGTTATATACAGCCTTCACTGTGGCAATAAAAGGACTACATTCTCAACCTGCCTTTGGCCAAAATTATTAGAAAACAAAACAGAGCAAAGCAGTATAAGTCTAATGATCCTAGTCTCAGGGGGAAGTCAGGTTTCTGCAGGAGAAATTCCTTGAAATAGGAAGGAGAATGGCCTGCATGAGGTTTAACAGATGTCCATCACTCTCCTAGTAACCCTTCAACACAATGAAAATCTGTACAAGCCCTGGAAAGGGATGGGCAGGATCTGTTTCAGTCTAAAAGCTAAATCCTGGGTGGAGAGTGACTCTCTAACAATCTCAGTCCCCAAAGGCTTGCCCAGGATGTCCTGAATACGTGTCACCTTCATTCCAGGTAACTGAGTGTGTTATCCTAAAAGATAACCATAGAGCAACAGTACAATTAGAAGTTTGAAATGTTGACTATGGTCTTAAGACAGGATATCTTTATCTAGACAGAAGTTCTGATCCCTGTGACCAAGCAAGGTATAGGGAAAGATCTCACTTTCATACATGTACATACATTAACAAGGCATTCTCTCATACTGAAAATACACAGATACACATTGGCAACCTGAGTCTTATTCATGAGCTTCATTGGTTACTACACAGACTCACAAACTCAGTGTTACATCCAGTGACCTTCATCCCAGCACACAAGGCATTGGATGCTCCTTCATTATTAAACACTCTGAATTGGATGTATCCTGCAGTGAATTCATCTGAAAATAAGAGACAGAAAACAGCATTCAAGAAAAATGTTAGAAATAGCTGTCAACCCAGAGTTTTATCGTTGCAGGTTCAGGATATACAGTCTAAAATATCAGACCCATTGGGAAAGCCTTACCTACTCCTTTCCACAGACCTCAAGAGACAGTCCTCAAAAAAAGGTCCCTATCTACCAGAGCTCGAATAAAGAAATTTATTATACAGGAAGGCCTCTACTGAATATCTCCAAGGGCTTGTCACAGCAGTTAGCAAGTGCATTCATTCTGGTCCTGCTTGCATTTATTTTGCTAACTTTTCTCTAAAGCCTTGCATCCCAAGAATAAGTAAGAAGAGCTTTGAATTATGGAGGACAAGCATAGGATTTATAAAGAGTATGTGCCACATTTATATTTATATTAAACAACATGGCAGTCACTCCTCAATACAGAAATAAAACTCCATATTTTTCCTGTTGTTCAGCCCTATGAACATGGACCTGGTCTGTTCTAAGAAACCTCTAACTGATAATGGTGTTGCTAAGAGTAGATTCTGGATCCTTGTATCCCCAGTACAAATGCTGCCTCTCCTGCTTATGATCTGTGCTCTCAGACAAGTTCCTGGACCTTTAGTGCTCTACTTTCCTAATCTGTAAAATGGGCTAGTAATAGTTTAGAGCCCAAGGGCAATCAAGTGAATGAAGTGAAAGAAATCACAAGCAGTCATAGAAGAGAAACAGGTTGTAGTGCTTGGTAAATGACAGTTATCATAATTGAGTTTATCAAGTGTCCTGCAGAGGGTTCATAGAAGCATTAAAGACTCACTCTGGCCACTGGGGGAGTAATAAGAGGCTGTCTTCTGAGCATCACCATAGTCATAGATCACAGGGAAAGCTGGACCATTGTCAGTCCAACACTTCCCTGCTCCATATTTCACTGGGTACTTCTACAAGGAACAAAAGAAGTCACTGGGTAAGGATGGCAGCATTGGCATTCACAGGAACACTGCCCTGCGTGGAGAAGCACAGCATGTGTCCAGTAACTGAGATTGTTTCCAAACGAGTCAGAAAAGAGAGAATCCTTTCCTATGTCTGTGTCTCTCTGAAACCCTAGACACTTGCCCCTTTTTCTCCTCTTTTCTCTCCCCCTCTCTACTTCTCCCCTCTCCTCTATTTTCCACATACCCCTACATTTGCCTTCCTTGGCTCATTACACTTTAAAATAAGAGAAGCATACAATACAACCTGCTGAACCTCAAACATCTGCCTCTCTCTCCACACACATCAAAATCAGCCTCAAACAGCAGTCTTGATTACCTGGAACAGTCCAAATAGATTATTGTCCACATGCTGTAGAAAGCCACAGTAGGTACGGTACCTCAGCAGGGAGCTGTTCCTCCAATTTTGCAGGGGAGTCTTGTTGGGCACATGCCAGATACCCAGGTTCTCAGCCTGGATGTCGAAGTAGCCAGGGTTCTGGAAAGCAACCAACACTGAGCCTAGCCAGATCAGTAGATTTCACTTAGCAAAAGACCCACATGTAGAGGCCTCAGCACAGCTGGTTTCTCTGGTTTCCAGGTGGACAGATGGCAAGCCATGGTCAGTTACCCACAATTCCAAGGACAATGGTCCCACCATACACTTACCAAAAAGTCCACTTGGGTAGATGTTGAGATTCAAGATAATTTTTCACTTCTTCAGCTCTGTGTTGAAGGACAACCTTCCAACCCTCTCCCTGGCATGCCTGAACTACATTCACATCTTCACCCTTTCCCAAGTGGCCACAGAGTGTACCAACCTTGTAGTCATCACTTGTGGCCCCCTCTACAGACCCAAAGGTGTTGTAGTTGGCCCAGTTGCCATCCCCCTCTGGGTAGTCGATTCTGTTGCCTTGCTGACTGGACCAGCGATCGCCCACTGTGCACTTCCCAAGCATGTTGTTCTCATGCACACTGGCCACCAGGGTCCAGCCACCACCTGCAGTGGTCATGTCACAGAAGGTCTGGTAGATGACACCATTCTTTGTGTGGAGGAAATAGAGGCCATCTGTAGAGAGAACCAGTCCACAG
Source organism: Peromyscus maniculatus bairdii (assembly GCF_049852395.1). Classification (NCBI taxonomy): domain Eukaryota; kingdom Metazoa; phylum Chordata; class Mammalia; order Rodentia; family Cricetidae; genus Peromyscus; species Peromyscus maniculatus. The sequence continues at coordinate 80,668,653 of NC_134862.1, forward strand.
TCCTGTGTGCAGGCTCTTTATCCATCTCTGATCCAGAGGCAGAATGACTCCAGGAAGTACAACCATGGCTAATGCCTCATATCCTGAGTGTCCTATTACAGGTGTCCCTGGGGATATTTGGATCTTCCTGATTTCAGAAAGTCAATCTTCTTTGACTGAGGCTGAACACAGAATTACCCAAACTGACAGTGATGTTTCTCCTAAAGTTAAACATAGTATTATCAAAGGACTTAACAACTTCACTTGGTAAATAACCACAGAACTGGGAACAGGGCCTCAGCTATGTACATTCATGTTTGTTACAAGAGCTGGACACAAGACCTGAAAGGCAGAAACAGGTCAAGTACTTCTCTACAGTAAAATGAATAAGCAATATACTGTGCTGTCTAATATGCAGACTATATATTGTGTACATTCCTATACATCCAATAGATCAAAAAGAATGAAGTGGGCTGGAGAAATGGCTTCATGGTTAAGAGCAAGTACTGCTCTAGCAGAGGACTTGAGTTAAGGTCTCAGCACTCACATTTACCAGTGTACAAGTACCTGTCACTCCAGCTCCAGAGGACTAGATGTTCTCTTCTGAACTCTGCATGTACTTGTATGCCTGCACTTGCATATATATACCACCAAATACAGACATTCACATCTATGCAATAATAATAATAATAGTAATAATAATATTTTTAACTAAAGTAACTATTCTATAACACGTATGAGCCTTGGAGAATGCTAATGAAATAAGGCAGATTACTCATATGAGATATCAAGAATTGACAGATTAGAGAAGTAGGAAACAAAACAGCAGTTCACAGGGAACACAGGAATTTACTGCTTGGTTGCTACAGAATTGCTATTTAAGGAACGAAAACTTGTGGATATGGATAGTGATGATCAATATCATTGTGGAAATTGTTCTTCACTTTGAAAACTCTTAAAATTAGTTAAGTGGCAATTTTAATCCACTATGTACATTTTACTACACTTTCTATATCAAAACAGAAAAGCTGTTCCAGAGGACAAAATTCTGATTTCCTAACTGGGTTATTTGTTTCTACTTTTGAGATAGGATCTCCCCAGGCTGGTTTGGAAAATTCAGTCCTCTGCTTTGGGCCCCCAAGTGTTAGGATTACAGTGTGCTCTTTAAATGCCTTGTTGCTCACCTTGTGCCCCAGTCATCTTCTGCTTGATTTCCTTGCAGCTTCTGAACAGAGAGGCAGACACAGGATTGGCCCATCTGTTGGTATCCAGTTTCTCTTCAACTAGAGAAGATGCAGAGTTTCACTCTCATGTGACACCCAGCTTCCCCTTGTCATTCACCCTAAACTCATTCCGTGACTTCTGAAATCCTCACTCTGAGAATCAACAAGATTTGTAACTAGGAAGAAAGACAAGAGATTTGAAGGTGTGGAGAACTTTGTGTCCAAAGTCCTGAAAAAGGAGAATAAAGTGAAGTCCACCCCTGCAGTAGAAGAAATGCAGGGAGCCTAATGTGCCTGAAGCATGGGTTGTGAGGTCGACAGTGCAGAGGCTTGACCAAGGGACCCTGGAATAAGAAGCCTTGCAAACTAGCCTCAACTCTGCAATGTGCTCTGAGAACCTAGAAGGGTGGAAACAAATAAGATCTCCGGGGTCAGAGCTACTCAGGTGTAAGTAGCACCATGTTTACAATTCAAGTATTTTTGGGTTGTATTTACTGTAGCCTCAGTTCCTTATTGCCTAATGTCCAGCTTACAAAGACTATCATGTGGAGATCAAGTATATGGCATTTATGGACTTGCCTTTTTTCTTAAAACAGCAATGAAGAGTAATTGCACAATTTAAAATAACCCTGAGTTCTCATAGAGTGCAGAATTCAAGAAAACATTCTCTAGGCACAAACCAGACTACTCACTTTGTTTTGAAACCCTAAAGCAAAGGTCCTCAGCTTAAGGAATGACAAGGTTAGGACACAGTTCTTGTGGAAGTTCACCGAGAGCTACACACAAGTACAGAATCTGGACCAGGACATACCTCAACAATCTCATTGCCACTGGTCAGTTCCTTCAAGAGACATTTGGCACCCAGCCTTCATCTCACAGGCATCACCTTTATGGGGGATGGACTAGGTTGTATTTACATATCCAGGAAATATATATATGTGTGTGTATATATATATATATCCACAATTAATCAAAAAGAGGACTTGATTTTTTAGAATGTGGGAGTGGGGGATAATTGGGAAAGGTTAGAAGAAGGAAACAGAATGGGAAAATAATACAATACAATTGTATTACATTTCATTTTTTAAAAAAATTGCATGATCAGGCAAGATATAGTAACCCACGTCTTTATCCCAGCACCCAGGAAGCCGAGACAGGCAGATCTCTGGGTTTGAGGCCAGCCTAGTCTACACAGTGAGTTCTAGGACAGCCAGTGCTACACAGAAAAACTCTGTTTAAAAAAAAACCAAAAAAAAAAAAAACCATAAACAACAACAAAATCATGATCTCTAGCCCTCAGAGACCCAGGTGTTGGAAGCAACCCAGTCTAGTGCTGACTTTCTTTAAAGCTAGAGGTGATTTCAGGAATCTGGGTTCCTGCAGCAAGACTCACCAGCACTGCAACTTCTGGTGGCCAGGATGATAAACAGCAGGAAGCTGAGTTGGCTCATGGTCATCTAGAGAAAATCAAGATGAAGGTCAGTCTCTATCCAGAACACCTTTTCCCCTTATCCCTGTCTCAGCTCCTATCTGGTCCAATTAAAGGCTCCTTCCTTTCCGTCAAATTCACATCTCTGCGACTAAAGCAGACCTGAGCTGGAGTCCACTTTCCTTATTCCACTGACAGCAACTACCTTCCCCTCCATACCTGGCCAGAAACTCAGAGCTGCCAGCTGAGTGGAGAGGAGCGCCCCCCGCTCCCCCCCGCCCCCCCGCAGAGTATCTAGTGTGTTCAGTGAAGCTCTTATCCTTTTATGGGAAGAGCCTGGTGAGAATAGCCCTGGCTTTGCCAGGCTCCCCCTTTCCTGGCAGGATGCCACTGGAGGGGCAACTTTTATTTACTGCAGGAAAGTTCTTTGTACAGTGTTGACTTAAGGGATTCAAAGTATCTAAAAGTCAAATATTAAAGGTCATATCCTAGCACTATCTCCAGGTTTGAGAATTTCATCAACCTATTTTCCAAAAAGGAAATAGATGAGACTTGCAACATTTGGCATCTAATTGGATTTTTTTTGGTCTTTCTTGTAAGATAGAACTTAAAAACTGCAAATACTTATAGTTATCCTCATGTCATAGGAGAAGACAACTTTTTTTTTCAGGGGCTAGGGTACAATGTATTAGAGTACATTTCCGTCCAGCCTGGCCTCAAACTCACTGTTTAGGTGAAGATGATCTTGAACTGACTGTCTTCATCCCACTCCCCAAGTGCTGGAATTATAGGTACACACCATCAAACTTCACTATAGAAAAGAAAAGTTTCACGACTAATAGTAAATGATCATTTAAGAATAAATATAAACCTTTAGACTGCATAAATTGAATTCTATACAACCCTCACTATTTTGTCTTTGATTTTCTCATAGTGAAATTTTATAGTAGACTACATTTGGGATTAAATCACCAGAAATCCCCTCTGAAGATACTTTGAACTTCCTCTATTTCCACCGTTTGTCTTTCTCCAGTTCTTAGACACCACTTTAGGTTATAATGGAATGAGTTGCCTTTTCCTCAGCGATGAAACATCTTCAGTACAAACTTTATTACAATACTGATAATACTACAATGCTTTAGGAGTGAGCTTTTGGGTAAGTTTATATTTTATATCTTTTTATGTTCAAAGGACTGATTTACACCATGTAATTTGGATAGTTTTTAGAATAGAACAAAACAGAGGCATGTAGCTCAGCTGGTAGATTGTTTGCCTTGTATACATGAGCTATAGGCTCAATCCCTAGCATCAAGTAAACTAGGTATGGTGGGACATGCCTGAAATTCCTGTGCTTGGGAAGTGGAAGTAGGATCAGAAGTTTAAGCTTATCCCTAACTACATAGCTAGGTTGGAATACAATATCTTGTACATAAGATCCCTGTCTCAAAAAACAAAATAAAAAGTAAAACTGTTCACACAAAGATAATCTATACACTTTAAGTGAATATTCAAGGCCATGTTTGTCTACACAGTGAGTTGGAAGCCACTTTGGGCTACATAAGACCCTGTCTGTACTACTTTATTTTAATGATCCTAGATTGTTGCTGCAAGGACCAGCCTTCTGCAGCTCAGTAATTGAAGGAGCCATGGAGTTTCTGACTAATTACTCAATTGACTTTTCTATCTGAGGGAGTAAAACTTAATTCTCTGGGGTAGCCAGTGTGTCAAAACTTAAGTCTCTGGGACCATCAAAAAAGAGGAAGACACACACACACACACACACACACACACACACACACACACACACACACACTCCTTCAGGGCCTATCTATCATCTTTCTATCTTCTCTTTGTGTTTTTAACATCCTTTTTAATATTCCCCATAGTAAGTTCATTACAAAGAGGATTTTTTTCATACCCAAAAGTTACAAAGTTACTACATAATCATCATCAATGACTGATAGAAACAGATGCAGAGATCCACAGCCAGTCACTAGACAGAGCTCCAGGGGTCTAGGCAAAGAGAGAGAAGAGGGATTCTATGAGCAAGTGCATCAGGATCATGATGGGGAAACATTCAGGAATGACCAAACCAAATCAGAGGGAACTCATGAAATTTGGAAGAATGGCTGTGGAGCCTACATGGACTAGACTAGGCCCTTTGCATGGTGAGACAGTTGTGTACCTTGATCTGCTTGGGAGGCCCCGTGGTGGTAGGATCAGAATCCATCTCTGGTGCATGAGTGGGCTTTTTGGAGCCCACTACCTATGATGGGATGTTCCAGCCAGCGGGATGTTCAGAGGAGTCCCTAGAGGGGGAAATGGTGAATGAAAGGGACAAGAGACACAAAGAATTGACAGCAAGACAGTATTCTGATCAAGCTGCAAAATTATATTTTCCTCAGGCAGGTTTTATAGTAAGCAGACCAGGAAGCTTTCTTTGGGAAAACACCAGGGGACTGCTAAGCAACCCAACCAAGCAACCCAAGCACAAAACATTGTTGCTAATGGTCAGTGTAGCAGAAAGATAAGGAAATGCTAAATTATTTTCTAATAACTCAGGACTTGTCCAGGCCTGTCACAAGTTTCTGGTAAGTGGCTCAGTACTGGACAATAGAAACTTAACTTAGGCAGGCAATGTGGCATGGCTCTTACAATTGTCCCTGGCGATGGGACACCTCAGGCAGCCTTAATGCAGTGGGAAGGGCTTGGACTTGCCTCTACTGAATGTGCTTCCACATGGAAGCCTTGCCTTCTTGTGGGAGGGAGTAGGGGGTGGGTTGGAGGCGAGGCTGGGGGGGGTGGGAGGAGGCAAGAGGGGGATCTTTGATTGATTTGTAAAATGAATGAAAAGATTTCTTAATAAAAAGATAAAAATAACTGCTAAAAACATAAACAGTACAAACACACACAACACACACACACACACACACACACACACACACACACACACATATATATATATATATATATATATACATATATTGCCTCACTAAGCCACCCACCCCTGTTTCACCAGTGACCACAGGAGCCATAAGCCATACAGTACTGATTAGGAACAGGTAAGACCCTGATCTCTGGACTGGGCAGACCAGGTCTCTAGGCCCAAAGTCCCAAGTGTGTGTGAGAGTGTGACCTTTCCTTATAGCTGGCTTGGTCTCAGGGATCAGAACTTCTGTCTAGATAAAAATATCTAAGTATTGTCATTCTCTAGCCAGGGTTTAGCTTTCAGAGTGAAATGTGTCCTTTCCAGGGTTTGTACAGATACTTATTGTGAGGAAGGATTACTAGAAGAGTTTTGGATGTCTGGTAGACCTCACCCAGGCTCTTTGCCTCCCTATCACAGACACTTTCTCTGGTTAGAGGTCATCGTGCAGACTGATTGGGAGGGGAGGTGCACTCATTTCCACTGCAGCTACCTGATACTCCCTTAACCTGGAATCATTAGACCCTTCTGTTTATTTATTTATTTTTCTAGTTTATGGCAAAAGGCAGAATGAGGTGGGGATTGCCAAGAATAACAGATTCTCTTGGAAGCCAGACCTCCTCAAAGTAACAGTCTCAGAAAAGGGTCCTGAGCCCCTCACAGGTGGCCCCTTTTGATATTTCATTCCTTGGTCGTCAGAGTGTCCATTCCCCTGGTATGATGAGGAAGCTTTGCTGACAAGGGGGTCCCCTGATTGTGATGGAGAGTGATGGAGATAATGAAAGGGAAGGTCTCCTTGTGAAAATCTGGTTCCTATTCACCTTTCAGTCACATCTGAAGAATATGAAATTTAATGTGCACAAGTGCCAGTGTGTTATTGGCTTATTGTTTAGCACAGCTTGTCTTTTCATGATGTCCCAGATTTCTTGGCCATTTTGTGTTATGACTTTTTTGGCACTGGTATTTTCTTTGACTAATGAATCCATTTCCTCTGTTGTATCCTCTACACAGAGATCCTTTCTTCCGTCTCTTGTATTCTGTTGGTTATGCTTGCATCTATGTTTCCTGTTCGTTTACTCAGATTTTATATTTCCAGCACTCCCTCTGTTTGTGTCTTCTTCATTGTTTCTATTTTGCTTTTCATGTCTTGAACTGTTTCCCTCACCTGTTTCATTACTCTTTCATAGTTTTCTTTAAGGGATTTATTGCTTTCTTCCAATTTTTTATTTGTCTTTTCCTCTATTTCTTTATAGATTTCTTCCCATTTTTTGTTTGACTTTTTCTCAGTTTCTTTATTGATTTCCTCCACTTTTTTGTTCAACTTTTTCCTCAATTTCATTTTTTTCTTGAAAGGCCTCTAGCTTCTTCATGATGCTATTCTTTTTTTTTTAAATTAATATATATATATATATATATATATTATTTTACAATACCATTCAGTTCTACATATCAGCCATGGGTTCCCCTATTCTCCCCCCTCCAACCCCCTCCCCTTACCCCCAGCCCACCCTCCATTCCCACTTCCTCCAGGACAAGTCCTCCCCCGAGGACTGCGATTAACCTGGTAGACTCAGTCCAGGGAGGTCCAGTCCCTTCCTCCCAGACTGAGCCAAGTGTCCCTGCATAAGTTCCAGGTTTCAAACAGCCAACTCATGCAATGAGCACAGAACTTGGTCCCACTGCCTAGTTGCCTCCCAAACTGATCAAGCCAATCAACTGTCTCACCTATTCAGAGGGCCTGATCCAGCTGGGGGCCCCTCAGCCTTTGGTTCATAGTTCATGTGTTTCCATTCATTTGGCTATTTTTTTTCAATAATTGAGTAAAACTGAAATTTATTATGTGCCACAGTCATCCTAGGGACCTCCATGCTATATATATATATCCTCTATGGTTGTACGGGTTGTGGTCTGATTGTTCTTTATTTTATATCATGATGCTATTCTTAAGGTTGCTTTCTTCTGCTTCTTCTACCTTGTGATGTTCAGGTCTTGCTGTTGGAGGAGGGCTAGATTCTGGTGAAGCTGTATTTGTCTTTATGTTGTTGTATGTGCTTCTGCCTTGATGTCTGCCCATCTCTTTGTCTAATAGGTATAAGAGGTGCCTGTGTCTGAGCGAGTTGCTGTTGGTCCACTCTGTGTTTGTTGTGTCTGTGTCTCACTCAAGGGGCCCTTCTGGGTCTAATCTTAGCTCTTGGTCTAATTGGAGCAGGCAGCTTCTGTGTCTCAGTGAGCTGCTCTTGGGTCAACCCAAGCTAGTTGATTCTGTGACTCATGGATTCGTTCTTGGTCTTATCAGGGCTCTTGGTCCAGTCAGAGTTGACAGATTCTGTCAGGAAGCCTCTCTTGGTCCAATGAGAGGGGGCCGATTCTACTTCTCAGAAAGCCACTCTTGGTCTAATGAGGGCTGGCAGATTCCTTGTCTCCTGAGGTTACTCTTGGTCCAATGACAGCTCTTTGTCCAATGAGAGCTCTCTCTCTGGGCCTGATGAGAGCTGGGGGTTGGATTACAAGGCTCAGGTAGTGGCGGGGGTCTTGGGCAGATGGGTGTGGGGGCAGGGCGTGTAGATTGCAGAGTCCGTTTGGGGGGGTCTTGGGGAAGGGGATCCTTCCTGCAGGAGCCCTGCCTACTGGTCAGCAACTGGGGCTGAGTTGGGCGGGTGTTCCTTGGGAACAGCTGGGGCCCAGGGATCATTTAGCATAGCTTGTTTTAGCACCTACACTGTAATGGCCCAGGAGACATGCCATGCCATGTACCTTGCCAGCACTTAGTAGGTTAGACATTCACATAAATATGTAATTGTTATCTGGTATGTTTGAATTATAATAGAAATATAAAATAAGGAGCTTGTGTATGCTTAGTGGTAAAACATTTGCCTAACATGCAGAAGGCCATGGATTTTGGTTCCTAGTGCCATAAAACAAACAAACAAACGAACAAACAAAAAAGCAAAATACAAAACAAACAAACAAAAAACTAGGGGCTACATTGAGCACTGGGAATGACAGAGTACTGACTGCAGGAAAGGATTTTTGTTTTCAAGGCAGGTCTCATATATCTTAGGTTGTTTCTAAAGTCACTATGTAGTGAGGATGTCCTTGAACTTGCCATCCTCTTGCCTTTAGCTTCCCAGTGCTAGGATGAAGGTATGTGACACTGAAAGGGAGAAATTAGTAGCCATCTTGAGAGACGTTCCTTCCCCATTTCCCCCTCTCTCTAGAGGTATTTGCTGATCAGTGGTTTCTAAACTGACTAGAAGTTGAACCTGTGGGAAAGGTAAGGCATAAAAGCATGAAGTAGGGCAGTACCTGTGTATGCGGCCAATGAACACTGATGATTTAAAATTTAAGACCAGACAAATCCATAGAACGGGAAGAGATGTCTAAGATAACCTTATGGTTTTCACTTGGGTGAGTGAATATCATTTAAAAAAAATCTTATTAAAATTAAGTTTACTTAACTAATAACATAAAATTATACATTAATAGGATCCTCTGTGATGGGTCAATACATGAATAGATCATGCAATGTTTACATCAGGTTAAGCCTGTCAGTCTCTCAAATATGCATTTCCTTGTGGTGGAAACATTCCAATTGACTTTCTCTAGATTTCGAACTTAGCAACATACTATCATTGCCTATAATCATCTTTCTCTATAATAGCACACAAGTAATTCTTGGTGTGACAGAACATATTCTGCTACTTGGGAGGTTATGACATGGAAACAGCAAGTTCAAAGTCAATGGATATCATTTATTAAGTCACAATGTCTGAATGAAGACCAGGTTTGGAATCAAGGAAGAATTTACAGTCATATGCTGCTACATGCTTTGGCCAGTGATGGATTGCTTAGATGGCAGTGGTTTCATGTGGTGGTACTGCCTAGAAACATCATGGTGATCCTAGACTATTTGAGGACACCCTAGTTGATTACACTGTGGTCAGAACAACCAATGAGTTTATCACAATAAATCCCCATTGTTAAGTGGCACACGGCTATAACTAACCTTGTTTTTCATGTGGGACTTGAAATGCCTGAATAGTAATTTGAGTGGCAGGTAAATTTAAGATCTTTAGCTAAAGACACATTTGGACTCAAGATAGACAGTTTGAGCCATCAGTGAATAGTTGATTAACCGAAGGCAGAGGCATGACACAAGCTACAAGGAACTGAAACATGTGTCCCCTCTGGGATGTGGTGCTTAAGGAATTCATGAAGGAAAAGTCTAGCCTGGGAACCTGAGAACAAAGAACAAAGGTTCACAGAAGTTGTAGGAAAGTCGGGAAGAGACAGTGATGCCACTAAAGCCAATGGATGGATGTTTTATGGATCAAACAGAGTGATACCGCCAATGGAGAGTCTGATGAGTGATGAAGAGCCTACTGAACTTGGCTATTGAGAAACAGGTTAAAAGGTGGAAGTCTTGTTTAGTTTCATTATTTCAGAGATTTTAGCCAGTGGTCAGTTGGCTCCATTGTTGTTAGATCTACAGTGAGACAGAAACATTCTACCCGAAGGGCATATCAGAGCAGTGTGGCTTAGTGAATGGTGGCCAGGAAGCCATGAAACAGCATGAAAGGCCAAGGCAAGTCACCTTCAAAAGCATGCTTCATTGTGGGTAAGAAGATGACGTAGTAGGTAAAAGAACTTGAGATGCAAGTCTGGTGATCAGCTGCACACAGTAGTGGGGGTGTCTGTAATTCCAGTGTCCCCTAGAAGGGTGGGGGACAGGCAGTAGATCCTCCCAAATCTCTTAGGTCAGCTAACATGGCTAAAACAGTGGTGAAGAGAACCTGTCTCAAACAAGGTGGAAAGTCAAGGACCAACAATACCTGGAGATTATCCTCTAATTCTGCTTCGTACATTTGTGTCAAGAAGGCACAGGCTCCCTCTTGCCTGACACATTACACTTCCTTTTCCAGTGATCTCTTTCCTCTAACCAGATCCCCCACTCCCAATTATAGATTTGCTACCTTCCAATAGTCAGTTCAAAATATGAACCCACCAATGATTAGCCACTTGATGAAGGCAGGGCCCTTCCTTTTTTTCTTTCTTTCATTTTTCTTTATTAAGAAACTTTATACTCATTCAACATACTATCCATACATCCCTTCTCCTCCCTTCTGCCACCCACAGCTCTCTTTCCCAAGCAACCCCGCATGCCCACATTCCCAAAATTGAGTTCTCCCATGGGGAGTCAGCAGAGCCCAGCACACTGAGCCTAGGCAGGGCCAATCCCCTTCCCACTGCACCAAGGCTGTGTAAGGTGTCACACCACAAGCACTGGGTTCCAGCAGCCTGCCCATAGACCAGGGACAGATCCCGATCCCCCTGAAGGCAGGGTCCTTGTAGTCAAGCCTTCTTCAAAGTCCTGCCTCTGGATGTTACATACACTGGGGACCAGGTCTTCAGTGCATAACACCTTTGGGGAAGACACTTCATATCCAAACCATATCACCAGCTGACATCTCATTGCTATTTCCTCTCTTCCTTCTTTTCCAGCACTGCATTGGTGGAGGAGGATACTTCCCAAAAGTAACCCTCAGTAGTGTGAGACTTCTCTGCATTTGATTGGAATGGATATGGAACTCACATTGGGTACAACAGTAGCCGGGAGATAACTGAAGCAGCTGTGTTTCTGTTCTATCGTTGAGAATTTTGTGATGTGGGACCCAGACTTCTGCAGTCTGTGGTTTCACATGCATGGAAAAAAACTTACCTAGTTACTAGAATGCTAATGACACAGGAAAGGAGAATAAATTGTGTTCATTGCAGGCTTGGTGTCTCCCTGAATCCTTTTTGTGCAAGGATGGTAGATTTCAAGTGTTTCTGCTGCTCTGGTTGCTTATTCTTCAGATATCAGGACTGTGAATCCTGATATAGCAATATTCTTTTTCTAAAAATTGATTCTTCTCTCATATATTACATCCTGACAACAGCCTTCCCTCCCTCCTCTCCTCTCAGTCCCTCCTTTACCCCCACTCTCCCCTAGATCCACTCCTCCTCCATTTCCCTTCAAAAAAGAACAGGCTTCCCAGGGGTATAGATCAAACATGGCAAATCAAGTTACAATAAGACTAGGCATATCCCCTCATATTAAGGATGAATGAGGCAACCCAGTAGGAGGAAGAGGGCCCCCAGAGCAGGCCAAAGTGTTAGGGACAACCTCCACTCCAACTTTGGTAGTTCTATAAGGAGAGCATAACATATGCAGAGGACCTAGGTCAGACCCATATAGGATCCCTAATTAGTCCAATCTCTGTGAGCCCCTATGAGTCCTGGTTAGTTGATTCTGTAGGCCATGTACTTGTGGTGTCCTTGACCACTCTAGCTCGTACCTTCTCATCTAGCACAGGATTCCCCAAGCTTCACCTAATGTTTAGCTGTGGGTCTGTGCATCTGCTCTCATCAGTTGCTGGATAGAGCCTCTCTGATGATGATTATGCTAGGCTATATTAAGTATAGCAGAATATCATTAGGAATCATTTCATTGACTCCCTCCCAGTTACATTTGGTTCTATCCTAGGTCTCTGGGTTATCTAAACTCTGGTTCCTTATCCTCCATACATTGTCAGGCATGGGCTTCCTTTCATGGCCTGGGTCACAAGTTGGGCCAGCCATTGGTTGGCCACTCCCACAACTTCTGTACCACCTTTACCCCAGCACATCTTGTAGCCAGGACAAATTGTAGTTCAAAGGTTTTGTAGCTAGGTTGGTGTCCCAATCCTTCCACTGGAAGACTTGTCTGGTTACAGAAGATCCAGAGTTCAGGATCCTTATTATCTATTACTAGGCATTTTCACTTGGGCCACTGTCTTAGGGTTTTAATTGCTGTGAAGAGACACTGTGCCCTGTTGTTTTTCTTGGGCACAAAGGCTGTGCATTTATCTGCTGCTGTTTTAGCCAGCAAATGTGGTTCTGTAGTCATTGTCCTACTTCTGTGGCAGTGGCCCAGCCATTCAGGCCACTGCCTGGTGGGAGTTTTGTTTCCACAGGCACTGACTATATTACCCCTGCCAAATACAGCTTTAAATTAAATCTTTATCATTTTATTTATTAACAATACCCTGGAGTCAAAGGCTGGGTTGGAAACTTGCCAGCTCAGAGAGGATGAGTAGCAACTTGTTGACCTTCTCTCTTTGCTGGCATCTCTGAAAGAGCGAATCCTTCCATTCTGCCAAAACAAAAGAACTCACCCTCCACTAAGTTCCTCCCTATTACTTCCTGTGCATCTCTCTATCATCCTCCAGACACCCTGTCACTCTCTATGATTACTTTCTGTCAGCTAGTTGCTAACTGGGCCTCCTGACCCAAGGTTGATTTTGTTTTATTTTTGCAAACTCGGGGTTCACAAATTGAACATCCCACAGCAATGACAATGGCAACTCTTATAAAGGAAAAGATTTAATTGGGTAGCTGCTTACATTTTCAGAGGTTGAGTCCATTATCATCATGGTGGAGAGCATGGCAGTGTGCAGGTGGACATGGTACTGGAGAAGTAGCTGAGAGTCCTACATCTCGCAGGCAACAGGAAGAGGACTGACACACTAAATGAAGCTAAGAAAGAGACTTCAAAGCCTGCCCCCACAGTGACACCCTTCTCCCAACAAAGCCACTCCCAATAGTGCCACTTCCTTTGAGGACCATTTTCTTTCAAACCGCCAAGGTCACTATTGTAGATTCCAGGGAGTTTCCACTGCACCAGGATTCTACCTTGCCTGAAATGGCTCCAATTCCAGGCATCTCTCCCAGTACTTTCCCTCCACCCTCCAATCTGGTTCCTCCTGTTCCCACTCCTAGTGCACTCTTGAAATCAATTCTTTGTGGTTTCCTGAGACAGGATTTCCCTGTGTAATAGCCTCAGCTGTCTTGGAAATCTCTTTATTGACCAGACTCAAACTCACAGAAATCTACCTGTCTGCCTCCCAAGTGCTGGCATGAAAGGTATGGCCCCCCAAATCTGGCTACACAAAATCTATTCTTTCCCCTTTCCAGAGTGATCCATGTGTCCCTTTGAGCCCTCATTGTTCCGTAGCCTCTCTTGGTCTGTGAATTGTAGCCCGATTATCCTTTACTTTACGGCTAATATTCACCTAGAAGTGAGTGCATATCATGTTTGTCTTTCTGGGTCTGGGTTACCTCACTCAGGAAAAATTTTATCTAGTTCCATCCATTTGCCTGAAAATGTCATGATTTTTCTTTTACAGCTGACTAATACCCTATTGTATAAATGTACCACATTTTCTTTATATTTTGGTTGAGGGATATCCAGGACATTCCCAGTTTCAGGCTATTATGAATAGAGCTGCTATGAACATATTTGAGCAAATATCCTTGTGGTAGGATGGAGCATCCTTTGGGTACATGCCCAAGAGTTTTATAGCTGGGTCTTGGGGTGGGTGGATTCCAAATAGTCTCAGAAGCCACCATAATTGATTTCTAAAGTAGCTGCACAAGTTCGCACTCTCACCAGTAATGGAGGAGTGTTCCTCTTGCTCCATGTCCTTGCCAGCATGAGTTGTCACTTGTGTTTTTGCTCTTAGCCATTCTGATAGGTGTAAGATGGAATCTCAGCATCATCTTGATTTGCATTTCTCTGATAGCTATGGTTGTTAAAGATTTCCTAAAGTGTTTCTCAGCCATATGAGATTCCTCTGTTGAGAATTCTCTGCTTAGATTTGTACCCCGTTTTAAAATTGTATTATTTAGTTTACTAATGTGTAGTTTCTTGAGTTCTCAAGTGTTTCTTGAGTTCTTTATATATTTTTGATATTAGTCCTCTGTCAGATGTGGAGCTGATGAAAAACTTTTCTGATTCTGTAGGCTGCCATTTTGTTCTATTGACCGTCCTTTGCCTTATAGAAGCTTTTCAGTTTCATGAAGTCAAATATTAATTGTTGATCTTAATGCCTGTGCTACTGATGTTCTGTTCAGGATGTTGTCTTTTGTGCCAATATGTTCAAGGTTGTTCCCCACTTTCTCTTCTATTAGGTTCAGTATATCTGGTTTTATGTTGAGGTCTTTGATACACTTGGATTTGAATTTTGTGCAGGGTGATAGCTGTGGATCTATTTCCATTCTTTTACACACTGACATCCAGTTAGAGCAACATCATTTGTTGAAGATGCTTTCTTTTTCCCATTGTATATTTCTGGATTCTTTGTCAAAAATCAGGTGTCCTTAGTTATGTGGATTTATGTCTGAGTCTTTGATATGATTCCATTGATCAATACATCTGTTTTTATGACAATATCATGTGGTTTTTATTACTATGGCTCTGTAGTACAATTTGAAATCAGGGATGGTGACATCTCTGGAAGTTCTTTTATTGTACAGGACTGTTTTACCTATCCTGCATTTCTGTTTTTCCATATGAAGCTGAGTATTGTCCTTTCAATGTCTTTAAAAAATGTGTTTGAATTTTGATGGGGGTTTTGTTGCTTCTTAGAGTGCTTTGGTAAGATGGGCCCTGTTTCTGGAGTACTGATATTAAAAGCATGTACCACCACTCCCAGCTCTAAGCTTTTCAACTCAGCTGGGTTGGATCTTGCCCTGATGGTACCACTCTCTTTATTCCATATCTTATCTTTTTTGAACACAGGATTTAGCTCCATTCTACTTCCTGCTGCTCCTCTTCTCCTCAAATTGTACATTTTGTATTTTTCCTTTCTCAGCCTGCTAATTTTTTAAAAAAATTATAAATCTATATAAGAAATACCAGTAATAATCACACACAATAGGCAATACTAGGCTCTTTTGTGACTTCCTTTGCCAACAGATTTTATCCAAATCTCTTCAGTTTAGCTTTAGTTGATGGTTATGATAAATGGCACTGGTTACTGGCAAGAAAGTCACGGGCCACGGCCATGACTACCAGTGTTACAAAGAGCTTTATAAGAAAGAAGGCAAAGATAGAATGGAGGAGAGCCAGGCCTAGAGGTAAAGAAAGGTGGCAAGAGCAGAGCAGAGAGCAGCGAGCAGAGAGAGAGCAGAGAGAGAGCAGAGAGAGAGGTTGGTGGTCCACGTCTGGCCTTTTAAGGCAGGTACATAGTCCCCTGTGCCCACTGACGATGTAAGACACAAGACCCCAAGCTGCGCATGTGCCAGATCCTAACATTCTAGACTTTTTGCTTATTATAAAAAGTGAGTGAGTAGGAATAGGGGTGTCATTTCTCCTGGAAAGACTGCTTCCTGCTGGTTTGGTGACATTGGTTGGCTCTTGGGGGGGTAGCGAAGGGGGCCTTCCAAGGTAGACAGGCGTCCTGGGGTGGTGGGTTGTCCTGTTGTCCTGGAGCCGTCTGTCCCTCTTAGCTGGGCATTCTGGCTACTTTTGTATCTGACAGGATGCTGGTGAGACAGGAAAAGCCTGAAGTAGATCTAACCTGTCCAGATGGATTTAAGCTGGTTTCCGGAGCTTGGGAAAAATTTTGAACATGTTAAGAAGCAGCCATAAGAAAATTGGTGACCATTGTAGTGTTTAGTACTCTGCTTGTATTGGTTGGTGTTAATGAGAGAGACTGGAACATGTTTTTAAGCTTTATCAGAGACAGGTTATTTTAAGGCACCTGTTTCCTTTACTAGTTTAACATCCAAGAGACAGGTGATCAATTGTTGAGAGCATTCAACAGTGATAGACTCTTACATTAGAGTCTGTTTTCGCAGAGCCGGGACACTTTTGGGTCTGGGGGTGTAAATACCTTTTAGCTGTTACAGTTTCTTACTTGATGATCTCTGGACTCCAGTTCTGTGGTGATCCTGTAACCATTAGCTGAACAGTTGATTAGAAGAGGGAACTGGGAACAAAAAAAGCTTGTGGTACATGAGAAGTTATTTATTTATTTTTTTTTGGAATTAGGGACAAGGCAGAGATCAGGGCCCTGTCTATGTGCATGAGGAGGAAAAGCACTTCTGACAGGTCTGATGTGAGTTACATGGAGGGAGCAATGAAATGAAAGCTTCTATCTTAGTTGGAAAATCTTGTCCCATTAAGTAATCCTGAAAGTACAATTAAATCTGGTGAGGTGGGTAAGGTTGTCTTCCCTACCCTGACAACAGGGAAATGAGGAGAAATGAGACCCCAAAAGTCTCAGGACTGGGTTAATGGCTCTGGTGTCCTGAAGGAAAGAAATGGATCACTTCCATGCTGCATTCTGGGTTCCTGAGAACAAGCCTCTGGCTAAGCCTAAGTCTGCTGGAGATCTTTGTCTGTCTCCCTGCCTCTTGCTGCCTGGGGGCAGTTAGCTGACCAGTTGTCTTTCTAGGCATCACTTTGAACAAAGCTCAGTTGATGGACTGGCCTGGAAGGGCATGCACTAACCCGCATGGCCTCTTTTTTTTTTGTTCGCACTTAAAACAGGGACCCAATGGCATTTGGGAGCCAGCATGTGCCAGCACTTGGCAATTGGCTTTTTTCATCTCTCCTCTGGTACACCTTAAATGCCACAGATGAAACTTCAACCTGTGGGGTCAGGATTCTTGCTCTTCAGATGCTTAAGTTTTAGTCCTATGTTGGGGGAGGTCTAGGGGACAAGAGACAGATTTTACTCCATGTCTTGAATTTTTTATGTCTGCTGGCTTGAGGACAACTTTTGGAAGACCCACCAGGAGGCAGGCTATAAACTGATTGTAAACTTATTTACATGCATCCTAGGCTGCTTTCAGACTCACCTGTCTGTGCTTTTCATGGCAGCTTGAGAACGAGTGAGAGGAGTTAAGGTGAGTTAGGGTGAGAGGCAGCTGAATTGGCCAGTCCAACTTGGAGAGCCTGCCTAATACCGGAAAGTGGAAGTCAGACAGACAGAAGTGGTTGCATGTGGCAGGGGGCTGTAGGAGGAGGGAGAAGGGTTAGAGCTTTGGTAGAAAGCTTCGGGATAAGGTAACTCTTTTTATTTGCCCATTCACTGACAGAAGTTCCCATGAAGCCATTATGTGGCCAGATTTACTGGTATCCATTCCTATGTTCCATGGCTGCAGCCGAGAGAGAGAGAGAGAGAGAGAGAGAGAGAGAGAGAGAGAGAGAGAGGGAAATAAAAAATTAAAATAACAAATGGGATCCCAGGCTCCTATCTCAAGCGTCCTTGAGAATAGGCAGGCTGCATATTGGCATTAACAGCACAGGTTACCCCAACCATTGTCACGATAAGGATAAGGGCTGAGGTGTATGCACCAGAATCCCCTGTGGGCTGACAGCATCCCATATTTTGTCAAGATAGAATGTGTCATGGTATGCAGCTGAGGACCCCCCCAGGGTCCAGCATGAGTAACATAGCTCAGGCTGCAGAGCCGCAGGAAATGGCGGTTGACTCACCTGTGGTGGAGGAAGGCAGAGGGGTGGCGAGACACAGAGGCAGTCATGAGCACTGTCCCTCCATGTTACCACAGTGGCTGCTGTGGTGGCAGTTACAGGTCCTTGGTTAGATTTCCAACAATGTTCAGCCTCCGACACTGAGTGCACGGAATATCCTATCCGAGTCATGGCACCAAATGATGGTTATGATAAACGGTACTGGAGGTGGTGCTGGTTACCGGCGGAAAAGTCACAGGCCACAGCCATGGCTACCAGAGTTACAAAGAGCTTTATTAGAAAGAAGGAGGGAATAGGAGAGAGGAGAGCCAGGTCTGGAGAGAAAGAAAGATGGCGGGAGCAGAGCAGAGAGCAGGGAGGAGAGAGGGAACAGAGAGAGAGAGCGCAGAGAGAAAGGGTGGGGGTCTGCATTCAGCTTTTTAAGGTGGGTATGTAGACGCCCATGCACACTGATGACATAAGATGCAAGACTCCAGTCTACACATGTGCTGGAGTGAGGGCAGAATCTTAACATTAGGTTCCTTGGACAAGGGCAAAAAGCAGCCACATTCTTCACCAAAATATCACAAGGACAATCTCTAGGGCACATATTAGTATTCTTCTTCTCTAAAACCTCTTGAGCCAGCACTCACAGTTCAAATAACTCTTAGCACCACTGTTTCCATGATCCTAGTAATATGGCCCATTAATCAGTGCTTAAAATATTCCACTGCTTTCCTAACCCAAACTTCCAAAGTCCATATAATTCTGCAAATCAAAACTTGTTTTGGCCTATCACAGCAATAGCCCAGTCCCTGGTACCAACTATTCTTAGTTAGGGTTTCTATTGCTGTGAAGAGGCACCATGACCACAGCAACTCTTATAAAGGAAAACATGTGGTGGTGGTACATTTACTGCCAGCTCTGGGAGCCACACACTCCACAGACTCTGGGAGGCAGTGGGTCTCTGCCTCCACCCAGCAGTGTGTAGCCCAGAAACCTTTTATTTTTTGTACTAGCAAAAGCTAAATCCACCACTCAGCATACTGTGTGGCTTAGAGATGCCTCTGTGTACTGTGGCAGGAATCTACCATGCTGCACTCAAGCCCGTTTGCTGTGAACCCTCCATACTGTAGCTAAAGTCAGCATACCATGGCATCTCTGTACCTTGGTGTCTTTATATCTTGGCCTGTATGAGACATGAAGTAGAAAGCTGTTTTTGGCTCTGTTGTTGTGTGTTTAGAAGCCCTTTTTAAACTCTTTTAGGCCTTATGGAAATTTGAGAGCCACATGTTGGTACGCCAAATGTAGTCAGAAGTTTTCCTGTGTCCCACCTGGCCTGCAGTCGGGACAAATTTCTCACCCACAGTCTTGCAACCTTTTTATAAAATAATCACACAGAGGCTTAATATTATCTATAACTGCTTGGCCATTAGCTCAGGCTTATTAATGACTATCTCTTACACTTAAATTAACCCATAATTCTTATTTATGTTTAGCCATATGGCTTAGTACCTTTTCTCAGTTCTGCCTTATCATCTTGCTTCCTGTGTGTCTGGCTGGCAACTCCTGACTCTGCCCTTCCTCTTCTCAGCATTCCATATTCTGCTCACCTTGCCTATACTTCCTGCATGGCTACTGGCCAATCAGTATTTTATTAAACCAGTGTACAAAAGCATTATTTCACAGCAGTTGTGAGTTGCCTGAAGTAAGTGCTGGTAACTGCACTTGGGTCCTCTGAAAAAAGCAATGTCCTTGTAACTACTGAGCCATATCTCTATTCCCCTTTCCTCCTCCTCCTCCTCCTCCTCCTCCTCCTCCTCCTCCTCCTCCTCCTCCTTCTCTTCCTGCTCCTCCTTTTCCTCACTCCCTTCTTTTATTCTGACAGTCTTTTGTGTTCTAAACTGACTTTAAACTGCTCTTGCAGAAGACATAGTTTTGGTTCTCAGTACCCTCATAGCTCACAACTGTCTATAACTCCAGTTCCAGGGGATTTGATGCTCTCTTCTGGCCTCTTTGGGCACTGCACACACATGTTGTATGTATACATGCAAGCAAAACAGTCATCTGTTTAAAAAGAACATTGGGGCAGGGAAGAATACGTATTTTGTTTGAACTAGATTTCTTAGATCCTGAATGAGAAATTGCTCGTGGTCTCTCTACTCTTCCCCATTTTTTCTGTCTTCTTCTCTTTCCTCAATAACTTGTCTTTTGCTCATTGTTCTTTCCTGACTTTTCTCTTATCCCATTCTTCCTCCTAAAGACACAAGGCCAGTAAGATGGCTCATCTGGTAGGAGTGCTTGCCATGGGGACCAATGACTTGATTTTGATTCCCATGATCCACGTGGTAACAGGAGAAAACTGAGCTGCCTGACCTACATGGTATAATGGCTTGTGTCACACACACACACACACACACACACACACACACACACACACACACTCTCATAAATAACTATAAAAGTTAAGAACTATATAGATATCTTTGTCTCCTCATTATTCTCACACACCTTTCTTCCAATTAGAGAAAGCAATAGGAAACCTGAATGAGGTTTATCTGTTGGCAGTTCCCCGAGTGTGACCCAGTTCCCTCGTGCCAGACACCATTGATTGGGAGTGTGCAGACCATTTGCAGAACACTTTTGTCTTTTAAATGCTCCCCAACACTTAGTCCAGGACCTAGTTCAATAAGGACTATGGAGCTGTGAAAAAGCAGACAGATGAGGCACCTGCTAAAGCTTCAGGCTTTTCCAGTGCAAAAGTGACAAGTTCTAGGAAAGTGTGACTCATGGAGCTAGGGAAGCACGGGGTGGGGGTGGGGGCACTCTAATCCAGAGAAGCTGCCAGGAGGACCTCACTGAGAAGGTGATTTGGCTTAACTCCTCACCTACCCTAGAGGGATGACTGGCATATGCCATTATTTTCATGGTGTCCTGATTACTCCTTGACTTTCCCTGACCCTTGATAAGTTTTTCATCTACCAAGTCTCAGTTTCCTTATTTGTAAAATACTGATAACAGTAAAGTTCCCGTGTGTTTTTCACAAAAATTAAATGAAACAACATGTATACCCCTAAGAAGTTACCTGGCTTAGAGTAACAACTTGTTGCATGCTAGTGAGTCACTTTATATTGTATTCTTGAGTGTTTAATAAAATATATTTCCATTTTAATACAATTTTTTTAATCTTCTGACAATGTAAGAGGGCACTGGATCCCTTGGAACTAGAGTCACAGGTGACTGTTAGCTTCCATGTACAAGTTGGGAATTGAACCCAGGTGCTCTTAACTGCTGAGCCATCTCTCCAGCCTCAAGAAAATATATTTGAATGTGATTTTTTTTGAGACATGTATGCCATGCTGGCCTCAAACTTCTGAACCTTCTGCCTCTACCTGCCAGGAGGTATGTACCACTGTGTCCAGGTTATGCGTGCTAGGGTTATGCCCTAGGATTTCATGTGTACTAAAGTGTGGACCTTCAATTTAATTGTACTCATTTAAGGGAAATTTGGGGCATTTTTGCTAAAGAACAGCCTTGTTGTTGTAGTGTAACTCCAAGGCAGATGTAGAGAAAATTAGCTAATGTTTCCAGACACACAGGGGGCAATGGGTGAGAGGGTATAGCAGTCAGGCATGTCAGGGACAGACATAATGTAGACAAATTACCATTATAACTTTTTTTAAAATTTGCAAATATATATATACATATATTTCTGTGTTTTGTACCCAAAACACATTAAATGAACCTGTTCTCTAGCTTGTCTTGTTCTAGAGCCAAAGAGATAAAGATATTCTTTTGCTATATTACATTTTTCTTCTTTCTTTTTTCCCTCATAATTCTTTTGTTAGATTGAAATCTTATCCTCTTCCTCCCCCCTCCTCTTCCTCCCCCTCTTCTCCCTTTTCTTCTTTCCTCCTCCTCCTCTTCTTCCTCTGTAGGAACTTATAATGAAACCTATGGCCTCATGGATATTAGGTAAGCACTCTCCTGATGAACTGGATCCCAGACCTCCTTTTAAATTTATTTTTAATAAAAAATCATTTATTGTAATGAACTCACAAGTAAAAACATCAGTCAACCTGGTGAACCTAGCCATTCAATTGCTTGCCCTGTTCCTAACTCTATACTTGTCAGTGAAGTTCAGGATGATTAGGTGGCCTTTCAGGAGCTTTGCTGAGGGTTTTAAACTTTCACTGTCAATTACATTTTAGGGACTTATCCAACACACACACACACACACACACACACACACACACACACACACACACACACACACACTGATAGAGACATAAGTCATGTGTCATTTACCTGCATTTCATCCTTCCTCATCACCTGATGTCTTACTTAGGGTTTCTATTGCTTTGACCAAACACCATGACCAAAAAGCAAGTTGGGGAGGAAAGGGTTTATTTGGCTTACACTTCCATATCGATGTTCATACTGAAGGAAGTCAGGTCAGGAACTCAAACAGGGCAGGGCAGGAATTGATGCAGAGGCCCTGGAAGGGTACTGCTTTCTGGTTTGCTTCCCATGGCTTGCTCAGCCCTATCACAATGGGCTTGGCCCTCCCCCATTGATCACTAATTGAGAAAATGTCTTACAGCTGGGTCTCATGGAGACATTTCCTCAACTGAGGTTCCTTCCTCTCTGATGACTCTAGCTTTTGTCAAGTTGACACACAAAACCAGCCAGTACACCTGAGATGATAGTTTTTTGGTTTTTTTTTTTTTTGGTTTTTTGAGACAGGGTTTCTCTGTGTAGCTTTGCGCCTTTCCTGGAACTCACTTGGTAGCCCAGGCTGGCCTCAAACTCACAGAGATCTGCTTGCCTCTGCCTCCCGAGTGCTGGGATTAAAGGCGTGCACCACCACTGCCCAGCAGTTTTTTGGTCTTTTTAATAAACGTAACACACCCTGTTGTGAGCTGTGTGACCTACCTTCAGACTAGTATATGAATGCTTGTCCAACAGGTCCCCAGTTGAGGTAAAAGCCCATGAAGACAGTCTTATTTGGCAAGGACCAGTGTACTTCGGGACAGCACAGAACACTGCTGAGAACACACAGCCTGTATGTTCTCTTCTCTGTAGTAATATTGATGATTCTCTTGGTGGTTTTAGTGTCATTTTGTCAATCATGCATGGGACAGATGTGGTCATTCCTGGAAACCCCGTTTTTTTTTTTCTTGAATATTTTCCTCTAGAATTCTTTGGGAGCTGATGCTTCTCAGATTTCTTGTCTGGGGATGCCAGCTACCAACTCAGACCCCAGGAGATGTTCTAATTCATTGCTGACAGGATCAGAGACAGATCACCCCTATTTCTGCAAATATGTTTTGAATTGGATTGTTGTCCTTGAAAATATGTACCTATGTCAATCATCTTTTAGTTTTGTAAAGACAGGATGTGCCTGGCTCAATATTTTCCAAACCAGCAAAATGATAAGTGTTGCTTTTGGTTTAAAGATATTTTGATGTAGAAGTATGAAAAAAAAACCTATTTGACATATTTGTTTTTGCTGTAGGTTAACATTGGAGGATGGGAAAATCTTGTTTGGAAAAACATACTTGTTTTGATGTATAAATAAAGGTGGCTGGAGCTATTTGGAGTTGGCTACTTGTGTGAAACTTATCTGGAGGTCAGACAGTTCATTTTTCGTGCTGACACCCCTTCCCAGCCTGAGCCCAGGCTGCAGCAGGACCGTGGCTATAACCACACTAACAGCACTTACTTATATACTTACATTCATTATAGGCTAGGATCCACATATGGGGGAGGTGAGATGGCCATATTTTACAGTATATATTCTAAGCCAATCTATTTTCTTGCAAAGTTGTTATTTCATTTTTCTTTGTGATAAAAACAATCTGCTACATATATTGCTGCAGGCTGCAAAAAATATGTGAAGTAGGAATTCAGCTGGTTATGCCAAAGCTATACCTGGAAGAATTAAGGACTCTTCCAGAGGATGAGGCCAAGGCTCAAGGAGTGTTGGTGATATTGGCTTTTGATTAAGAGCTGATTCCTGCTATGAATTTCTTGTGTGCTATTGTAGCTTTTCCATCATTCATTGGGCACAATTTTCCCTATACAATTAAAGTATTTGTATGACTTTCTCCAACTGTGCTAACAACAGACACAGTCAAAATTCCTAATTTCAGGCCTTTCTGTAATTATGTTATTAGCAGCATCCAGCCAGGACCATCTTTAGATGATGAAAGAGTCTGATACCTCCCAGATTCTCTGGGAATAGACTTAAGCATCCAGATGGTCTGTTTGCAAAGGCCTGGTGGATGTGCTAATTAAGCTTAACCTTCCCCTTTCCAAAGTCTTATCTCTAGTTTTAGATCTACCTTTAACAATGAACTCAGAACTAAAGGGTTTCTTTCTACTTACAGGTACATCAAGCTGTGACTCAGGCTGCCCAGCCACCGAGTGCACTCCTCGGCCCCGCCAGAAAACACAGCAGCCGAGATAGCTTGGACAGATAGGGGAACCAAAAGAAAAGAGAAGGCAGTTCTATTTCACACATGACATAGTGACTTATAGGTTCCACAGGTTCTTAACATTTCCACTAACCACTTCTAAGAACATAGTTGAGCACATGAACCCCCTTTGCTTAGATAGTAACCGAATTCAGCCCTTAGTTGATTCATTTCCCCACTAGTCACTCCCCTTCTGGGTTGTAAATGAGAGCTGACAATTTGTGTGGATCTTATTGCCACTCCTTTTGACCTGGAGGGAATTCAAGCCTGGTGACCTTGCCTCAGCCAGAGCATTGCTATACAACTGTGAACCTCAGAGACTTAAAGGGAACTAGATTGGAGGACTAGAAGAGAGAACTAGAAGGATGAGATGGAAGATGAGGAAGAGCCAGATAGGGAAGAACTAGGTGGGTAGAATGAGATGAGAGAGACCAAGATGGGGCAGAACTAAGATGAGGGAATTAAGATAGCATTTAGGGAGAGCAGCAGAAAGATGTAGAGAGAATCAGACAGGAAAGGAGCAGGGTATGAGAGCAGAAATGGAAGCTGTGTAGAGAAAGAACTGACTCAGAAGAATAAAGTGAATGGATTAAAGAGTTTCATGTGCATAGATTCATTTCCTATCATCTAAGATTAGATTAACAGCTGGTTGTGGATTCTTCCATGGACCCTGGGAAAGAGCCATCGAGGTCTGGACCCCAACAGTCCTCATTACCTGGTGCTACAAACAAATTTAACTGATTTTGGTACTCAGGGGACTGATAGGAAGCAAGGTTTGGGACATATCCTGGCAGAGGGCTATTGACCCCAATAGTCTTCGTTAATATATAAACTGGAATATAATGCATCTACAAAGAAAAATTTTTATTATACCTCTTTATTCATGTTGCACCCTCAAGTGTGCATGTGTTTATGTATTTGTATGCTGGTACCATGACGGATGGGCAGAGGTCAGAGGACAAGTCTCAGAAGTTGATTCCCTCTCTCAATCATGTTGATTATGGGAACTGAACTCAGGCCACCAGGTTTGTTGGTAAGCACCTTTACCCCAGAGCCAATTCCCTGGCCCCTTAAGTAAACTATTAAAACACTATGAATTTGTTTTGTTTTTGTTTACCCAGGGCATTTGTTACATTGGTAGTTTGTGGCGAGCACAGGACACACTAGATGCGTCTGAAAAACAAACTAGCAAGGAACTCAAATAAAATAAGGAAGCAGTGGAGTAGCGTTCCTCTTTTCTGTCCTGTATCTCCTGGGATGTTTGAGGGACTACCTGAGAGAATATTGCTGTATCAGGATTCCAGCCCTCATATCCCAAGAGAACCAAACAGGGCAGCAGAAACTCTTTTTGAAATCTCTCATCCCTGCATAAACAAAATTCATAAAGATACCCAAGCCTGCGATGTATGTAATTTATTCTCCTTTCCTGTGTCATTAGCATTCTAGTAACTGGGTAAGTTTTTCTCCATGCATGTGAGTCCACAGACTGGAGGAGAAGTCTGGGTCCCACACCACAAAGTTCTCAACGATAGAACAGAAGGACAGCTGCTTCAGTTATCTCCAGGCTATTGCTGCTCTCAATATGAGTTCCATATCCACTCCAATCATATGCAGAGAAGTCGCCACATTGTACGGGGTTACCTTCTGGGAAGTATCCTCCTCCACCAATGCAGTGCTGGAAAACAAGAAGGAGAAAATAGCAATGAGAGGTCAGCTGGTGATATGGTTTGGATATGAAGCATCCTCCCCAAAAGTGATATGTACTGAAGACCTAGTGCCCACTGTAAGTAACATCCAGAGTCAGGGCTTTGGGGAAGGCATTGAACAGGAGGACCCTACCTTCATCAATTAGTTAATCAGTAAGGAGTGTCTATTTTGAACTGACTTTTGGGAGGTGGTAGAGCAGTATATGGGGTGGGGTCTGGTTAGAGGAAATAGATCACTGGGATGGGAAGTGTGGTGGTTGGATGCACATGCTTACATGACATAAATGTACCTATGTTGTCACTGCCTAGGGGGGACAGCCTCCAAGGCAGCACAGGGTTTGAAAGAAATCCACAGTGTTAGTGTAAACTAAGACTTTGTTACCTGAGGGGTTTAGGGAAGGAAGACATCATGCACTTTCCTGATGGATTCCTTCTTTATTCTCCTCACGTTATTCTCTTTTGTTCCCTTTCCCTCCACCACTTAAATACCCACCAGAATCTTTCAGGCAAGACAGAAATCATAACGAGGTTACATTCCATTTCTTAAGTGAATGATTATAGGTAAAGACATGATTGAAAAGAGTCATCCCGACAACTCACATGCAATATATCTAAATAGCCTGTCATGAGCAAGCAAGGAGCAAATTTTCTCAGCCAACCCTTTTGTTGACATGGTGCAATTGTAGTTATAAAGAAAGAATCAATTATTTTATTATCTACCTTGAGAGATAATCTTATAAAGAATTTTTAAGGAATCATAAACCTAAACTGCCGAAGGGACCCAGAGAACGAGAAAATTGTGTATTTATAACCTATACTTTTGAGTGTAATATCCACTTTGACCTTATGCCCTAAATTCTCACAGACAGTGGGAAGGGAATTCAAACTAAGTAATGACTAAGTGAGCATTTTGAACTAACACCCTGTAATCAGGAGTCATGAATTTTGGATCCTCTTTGTGTCCCATAAGTGCCTAGAGAATTCTGGGTCTTGGACAAAGAGACACTTGGGATATTGTACATCTTCTAGTTCAGGCTCAGGTCAACATTTCTGAGCTACTTAAATCTTTTAGCATCAGTCAGCACTTTCTGAGAAAATGTGGTGCCATGATGCTTAAATCTTAAAATGCACTTTCTGCCCTATGTATGACTCCAGACTACAAAAGAAACCCACAACTCCTGTTTTGGGGAATACAGAGTAAAATTGCTCTCTGTAATCCTGCTAATAATAATTCCTTTCTCACGATGCCTTCATGAATTCCTTAAGCACCACTTCCCAGAGGGGACACATGGTCCAGTTCCTTGTAGCTTGTGTCACCCTCTGACTTCAGTTAACCGACTGTTCACTGATGACTCAAACTGTCAATCTGCAGTTCAGATGTTTCTTGAGCTAAAGATCTTAAATCATTCTGCTACTCGAATCACTATTTGGACATTTCAAGCTCCACATGAAAAACAAGGTTAGCTACAGCCATGTGCCACTTAACAATGGGGATTTATTGTGATAAATTCATTGGCTGTTCTGACCACAGTGTAAACATCACAGGGTGTCCTCAAACAATCTAGAATTGTTATGATGTTTCTAGGCAGTACTACCATGTGAAACCACTGCCATCTAAGCAATCCATCACTGACCAAAGCACATGAGTGTAAATCCCTTCTTGACTCCAAACCAGGTCTTCATTCAGACATTGTAACTTAATAAATGCAGTTCAATGGCTTTGAACTGATATTTCCATGCCATAATCTCCCAAGTAGCAGAATATGTTCTGCCACACCATCCCAAAAATCAGGGAAGAAAATAAATTAGATGGGCACTAAATTACACTTAAATAGGAACAAGAAATACTAGTGTGATATTACAGAGAAATATGATTATAGGCAATGATAGTGTGTTGCAGAGTTCAAAAGCTAGAGGAAATCAATTGGAATGTTTCCATCACAAGGAAATGTGTGTTTGAGAGACAGACAGGCTTAACCTGATGTAAACATCGCATGATCTATTTGTGTATTGAATCATCACAGTGTATTCTATTAATATGTAATTTTATGTTATTAGTTAAGTAAACTTAATTTTAATAAGATTTTTAAAATGGTATTCACTCACCCAAGTGAAAACCATAAGGTTATCCTAGATATCGCATCCTAGTCTATGTATTCAGCTGGTCTCAAATTTTAAATCATCAGTGTTCACTGGCCGCATACACAGGTCCTGCTCTACTTCATGCTTTCACTTGGACCCTGGAAACCACCTTGTTTTGTGCTTAGTCTTTCCCCACTCAAAGTTGACTTTGTGCTATCAGTGTCATCTTAACACAAAGATAATAAAGTTAGTCTTCCCCTTTAAAATGTGTCGATGGCTCCCATCATTTACATGCAGTACAAACTCACTAGAGTAATGTAAAGGTTTCTTCTTGATCTTGTTCCTGTTAACACTTCCTAAATCAGCTCTTGCCTCTCCCTACATCCATCCCTACACCAAAACTAAAACACAGCTTGCTGTCCCTCAATACCACATGCTAACTGAAACACAGGAAAACTGTAATATGCTGTTCATTCATTCACCCTCAATTGGTCTGCACCATAAGCTTCTGTACATCTTCCAAGACTCAACTCAAAACTACCTCTCCTATAAACTGGGTGTGCTGTCACAGGCCTGTCATCCTAGCACTCATGAGGTAAAGACAGAAGGATCAGACGTTCAAGGACATCCTCACTATGCAGTGAGTTTAGAACCAACCTAAGATATATGAAACCTGTCTCAAAGACAAAAATCTTTTCCTGCAGTCAGTACTCTGCCATTCCCAGTGCTCAGTGTAGCCCCTAGCTATCATTTGTTTGTTTGCCTTGTATTTTGCTGTCTTTTGTTTAATGGCACTAGGAACCAAAACCCAGGGCCTTCTGCATGTTAGGCAAAAGTTTTACCACTAAGCCATACCCAAGCTCCTTAGTTTATATTTCTATTGTACTTCAAACACATCAGATAACAATTACACATTTGTGTGAATGTCTAACCTTCTAAGTGCTAGCAAGGTACATGGCATGGCAGGTCTCCTGTGCCATTACAGTGTAGGTGCTCAAACAAGCTACACTAAACAGTAAGCAAATAACACACTGGCACCTGTGCACACTGCATTTCATATTCTTCAGACATGACTGAAAGGTGAATAGGAACCAGATTTTCACAAGGAGACCTTCCCTCTCATTATCTCCATCACTCTCCATCACAATCAGGGGGCCTCCTTGTCAGCAAAGCTTCCTCATCCTACCAGGAGAATGGATACTCTGATGTTCAAGGAATGAAATATCAAAAAGAGCCACCTGTGAGGGGCTCAGGACCCTTTTCTGAGACTGTTACTTTGAGGAGGTCTAGCTTCCAAGAGAATTTGTTATTCTTGGCAATCCCCACCTCATTCTGCCTTTTGCCACAAATTAGAAAAATAAATAAATAAATAAATGTTGGAGCCTGCTGACAGTCAGCTGGGTAGCTGGGTAGAGGCATGCAGAATGAAGAAGACAGAAAAGAGTCAAGAGGTGTGCTGGTCAATGCCAGACATTCCTGAGTTTATTTCAGCCAGCTTATATTCAGTTTTGAAAGACAGAGGTAGAACAATGCACAGCACAGGCATTCAGCCACTATCTATCCTGCCTTGAGCCAACACGCAGGCAGGTTTTTTTTTTTTTTCTCAATATACCTCTGGCTGGCATCAGAGGCCTGGATCTAGCTAGATAGTGTGTTCCTTCTTGTGAGCTAGTCAGGACTTTCTCACACCCTTGGAGCAAACAAGCCTGAACTCTATTGACTCAGAATAGACTTCAGATTCAAAATGGGGAAACTGAGTCAGTTGTGGGCTCCCACAAATAAACAGTAGAGTCTAATGATCCCAGGCTTAAGGGAGTATCAGGCACCTGCAGTGGAACTGAGTGCACCTCACCTCGCAATCAGTCTGCACAATGACCATTAACCACAGAAAGTGCCTGTGATGGTGAGGTGGAGAACCTGGGTGAGGTCTACCAGATGTCCACAACTCTTCTAGTAAGCCTTCCTCACAATAAGCATCTATACAAACCTTGGAAAGGATCATTTCACTCTGAAAGCTAAATCCTGGGTGGAGAATGACAATACCTGGGGACTCTCTGACAGTCTCAGCCTCCAAAGGCTTCCACAGACTTCCTGAATATAAGTGTCACCCTGACTCCAAGTAACTGAGTGCTTTATCCTAAATACTAAGCAAACAGCGACAGTGAATTAGAAGATGTAAAATGATTTTGGTCTTCAACCATACAGGATATTTGTATCTACACAGAAGTTCTGATCCCTGAGACCAAGCCAGCTACAAGGTCACACTCTCACACACATGCTCGCACTACCATGACAGTCTCCCATGCTCAACACACTGAAAAACTCAGTCTAACCACAGGCCCCCGTGGTCCCTAATAAGACTCATGTGTTTGGAGTTAGAGAAATGGCTCAGCAGTTCAGAACACTTGCTGCTTTTGCAGAAGGATCCAAGTTCAGTTCCCAAGCACCCATGTCAGGCATGTCAAAACCCATGTAACTCCATTTCCAGGAAATCTAGCACCTACTTCTGGCATCCTAGGCTACATGTACTCACATGCACATACCTAAACTCAATCACAGAGGTATATATATTAAATAAAAATAAAAAAATTATTAAAAAGTGACTCACAATTTCAGTATTACATCCAGTGACCCTCATGCCAGGACACAA
Organism: Peromyscus maniculatus bairdii; assembly: GCF_049852395.1. Taxonomy (NCBI): domain Eukaryota; kingdom Metazoa; phylum Chordata; class Mammalia; order Rodentia; family Cricetidae; genus Peromyscus; species Peromyscus maniculatus. The sequence goes on from NC_134862.1 coordinate 80,699,410, forward strand.
GGCATTTGCTGCTCCCTCATTATTAAACACTCTGAACTGAACAAATCCTGCAATAAATTCCTCTGAAAAGAAAAAGTAGAAAAAAGCATTCAAGGAAGGTTCTTGAAATCCTCATCCTGAGGTCAATGCAGAGATTATCAGCGCCAGACACAGATTATAGGTCAACACATCAGAAACCCTGTGGAGTCTGATACTACCAAATCCAATGGCTGAAACATCCCAACCACAAACATAGCTAACAGGAAGTTATTCCAAATCCCAGAGTCTATGAGTGGGTCTTCAAAAAGACCCTAGTCTGCGGAAGGCTTGTATGAAGAAATTTAGTAGCCCAGCAAGACCACACTGACAACCTCCATTGGACCATCACAGTAGGTAGCAAGTATATTGACTCTGGTCCTATCACACTTTCCTTGTTCCCTTTAATTTTTAACTTTTATATGCCAAGAATAAAGAACAAGAGTTTTAAATTTACACAGTACAGCTTCAACATCTATAAAGGGTGTTTGTCACCTTTGATTTATTTTAAATAACATGATAGTCACCCCTCACAGTAGAAATAAAACTCTATTTTTTTAATTGTTTTACCCGATTTTGTTCTGTTTTTCTCCCCCTTGCACATGGACCTGGCCTGTGTCTGAGAAACCACTGGATGATATCAGTTTTGCTAGAACTGATTTTATAGCCACATTTCTTCAGAGCAAATGCAGATCTCCTGTTGATACCCTGTGTTCTCAGGCAAGTTTTGGACCTTCAGTGATCCAATCGCCTAGGCTGTAAAATGGGTTAGTAGTAGTTGAGAGCCAAGGACAAGCAATTGAATGAAGTGAAACAAAACACATTCATAGAAGAGAAGCAGGCTGTAGTGCATGGTAAATGACAGTTTGTTGTTATAACTGAGTTCTGCATAGTGTTCAGAGGAGCACTGAAGACTCACTCTGGCCATTGGGTGAGTAATAAGAGGTTGCATTCTGAGCATCACCGAAGTCGTAGACCACAGGTATTGCTGGGCCATTGTCAGTCCAACACTTCCCTGCTCCATATTTCACCGGGTAGTTCTACAAGGAACAAAAGAAGTCACTGGGTAAGGATGGCAGCATTGGCACTCACAGGAACACTGCCCTGAATGGAGAAGAACAGCATGTGTCCAGTAACAGATTGTTTCCAAACCAGATAAGAAAGAATCCTTTCCTTGGTCTGTGTCTCTTTGACCCTAGACCTTACCCTCCCTCTCTCTCTCCTCTTCTCTCCTCCCCTCCCCTTCCCTCCCTCTCCTCTTCTTTTCTCTTCTCTCTACCTCCCTATACTTCTCTCCTCTCCTCTCTTTCCCGTATACCCATATCCATTTTCTTCTTTGGCTTACTACAATTAAATTAGGAAAACATGGAATAAAACTTGCCCAACTTCAAATATCTGCCTCTCTCTCCACATCCATGAAAAGCAGCCTCAGCCAGCAGTCTCCAGTACCTGGTACAGGCCAAACAGATTATGACCCAGGTGCTGCAGGAAGCCACTGAAGGTGTGGTACCTCAGCAGGGAACTGTTCCTCCAATTGTGCAGGGGGCTCTTGTTGGGAACATGCCAGATACCCAGGTTCTCAGCCTGGATGTCAAAGTAGCCAGGGTTCTGGAAAGCAACCAACAATAAGCTTGGCCAGATCAGGAGGTTTCACTAAGTGAAAGACCCACATGCAGAGTCCTCAGCACAGTTTATCTCTGGGCTCCATTTGGACAGATGACCAGCCATGCTCTGATACTCCCATTTCTAAGGATAAAGTTCCCAGTGCTACTAGCTACTTACTAGAAATCCTACTTGGGAGGATGTTGAGATTCAAGATGAATATTTTCACTTCTTCAGCCCTATGTTGAAGGGCAACCTTCCAACCCTCTCCCAGGCATGCTTGGACTACACTCACATCCTCACCCTTTCCCAAGTGGCCACAGAGTGTACCAACCTTGTAGTCATCACTTGTGGCCCCCTCTGCAGACCCAAAGGTGTTGTAGTTGGCCCAGTTGCCATCTCCCTCTGGGTAGTCGATTCTGTTGCCTTGCTGACTGGACCAGCGATCACCCACTGTGCACTTCCCAAGCATGTTGTTCTCATGCACACTGGCCACCAGGGTCCAGCCACCACCTGCAGTGGTCATGTCACAGAAGGTCTGGTAGATGACACCATTCTCCGTGCGGAGGAAATAGAGGCCATCTGTAGAGAGAACCAGTCCACAGTCCTGTGTGCAGCCTCATTGTCCTTCTCTAGCTAATGCCTCATTCCCTGAGTGTCCTGTCCCAGGTGTCCCAGGGGATCTTCCTGTGTTCAGAAAGCCATGCTTCTGTGATTGAGGCTGAACATAGAATTATCCAAAATGACAGTGATTTATTTCTAAAGTTAAATATAAATATTATCAAAGGACTTTGCAACTCTACTTGGTATATACCCAAAGAACTGAGAACAGGGCCTCAGCTATGTACATTTATGTTTGTTATAGCTCTGGACCCAAGACCTGAAAGGAAGAAACAATCCAAGTATTTCTCTTCAGAAAAAAGAATAAGCAATATACTGTGTTGTCTATTATGCAGAATATATATTGTGTACATTCCTATATATCCAATAGATCAAAAGGATGAAGTGAGCTGCAGAAATGGCTCTGTGGTTGAGACCAAGCACTGCTCTAGCAGAGGACTTGAGTTAGGTTCCCAGCACTCACACTTGTCAGTGTACAAGTTCCTGTCACTCCAGCTCCAGAGGACTAGATGCTCTCTTCTGGACTCTGTATGTACATACATATACATGTACACATTCCCACACACAGACATGTATATCTACACACAGTAATAATAATAACACTTAAATCTTTTTAAAGTAATTAACTGTCTATAACACATATAAGCCTTGAAATATGCTAATGAAATAAGGTAGATTACACATATGAGGTAAAAAGAATTGACAGATTCATAGAAGTAGGAAACAGAACAGCAGCTCATAGGGCGTACAGAATTTTGTTACTTCTTGGCTACAGATTTTGTGTAAGGAATGGAAACATTCTGGAGATGGATAGTGGTGATCCATACCATTGTGAAAGTTGTTCTTGACTCTGAAAACACTAAAAATTTGTCAGTGGCAATTTTTATACACTATGTACATTTCATAACATTTTTTATATCAAAAAAGAAAAGCTATCCCAGATGACAAAAGTCTGATTTCCTAAGTGGGTTATTTGTTTGTATTTTTGAGACAGGGTCTCCCCAGGCTGGCTTGGAGCCTTCAATCCCCTGCTTTATGCTCCCAGTGTTAGGATTACAGTGAGGTCCTTAAATGCTTCGTCACTCACCTTGTGCTCCACTCATCTCCTGCTTGATTTCCTTACAGCTTCTCAACAGAGAAGAAGACACAGGATTGGCCCATCTGTTGGTATCCACGTTTTCTTTAACTAGAGAAGATGCAGAGTTTCACTCTCATGTGACACTCAACCTCCTCTTATCATTCATCCTAAACTCATCCCATGACTTCTCAAAGCCTCACTCTGAGAATCAACAAGATTTGTAACTAGGAAGAAAGACAAGAGATTTGAAGGCTTGGAGAACTTTGTGTCCAAAGTCCTGAAAAAGGGGAATAAAGTGAAGTCCAGATTTGCAGTAGAAGAAATGCAAGGAGCCTAATGTGCCTGAAGCATGGGTAATGAGGTCGACAGTACAGAGGTTTGACCAAGGGACCCTGGAATAAAAAGCCTTGCAAACTAGCCTCAACCCTGCAATGTCCTCTGAGAACCTAGAAGGGTGGAAACAAACAAGAACTCTGGGGTCAGAACTACTCAGGTGTAAGTAGCTCCATGTTTATAAGAGAAGTATTTTGGGATTTTATTTACTGAGTCTGAGCTTAAGTTTCCTAGTGCCTAATCCCAAGCTTATAAAGAAAATTATGTAGAGATCAAGTAAGATGTCATTTCTAGACTTTTGTTTTTCCTTAAAAATACTAAAAAGGCAGTGAAGAGGAATTACATATTTTAAAATAATGTTCTTGTAGACAGCTGAATTGAAGACAATATTCTCTGGATATAGAGCAGGTCATTCCCTTGGCAATGAAACTCCAAGACCTAAGCCCTAAGCATAAGGAGTGATTATGACAGAATACAGTTGTTACAGAAGTTCCTCTAGAGCTACACACAAGTACAGAATCTGGACCAGGACATACCTTCACAATCTATTGCCACTGGCCAATTCCTTTAAGAGGCACTCAGCACCCAGCCTACATCTCAAAGGCATTATCTATAGTGGATGGACTAAATTGTACTTACATGTCCAGGATATAACAAAAATAGTCCTTTATTTTTTCAGGAGTGAGAGGGCAGATAATTGGGAAGGGTTGTAAGGAGGAAAAGGAATGGGAAAACAATACAATTATAGTTAATTTCATTTTTTTAGAAGGCATGATCGGACAAGCTGTGGTGACCCACGTCTTTAATCCCAGCACTCAGGAGGCAGAGGCAGGTAGATCTCTGAGTCTGAGGTTAGCCTGCTCTTCAGAGTGAGTTCCAGGACAGCCAGGGCTACACAGAAAATCCCTGTGTCAAAAAACAACAAACAAACAACTTTGACAAAAGAATGATCTCTGGCCATCAGAGACCCAGGTCCTAGAAGTATCCAGTCTAGTGCTGAATGCCTATAAAGTTAGAGGTGACCTGAGAAATCTGGATCCCATAGCAAGACTCACCTGCACTGCAACTTCTGGTGGCCAGGATGATAAAGAACAGGAAACCAAGTCGGGTCATGGTCATCTAGAAAGAAAGAAGATTGAAGGTCAGTCTCTATCTAGACCATCTTTCCCATTATCCCTGTCTCTGCTCCTATCTAGTCCTACTTAAAGGCTCTTTCCTTTAAACTTCTCACATCTCTGGGCCTAAAGACCCGAGCTGGAGTCCACTTTCCATATTCCATCAATAACAACTACCTTCCCCTCCATATCCTGCTAGAAACTCAGAGTTGCCAGTTGAGTGGAGAAGAGCCCCCCTCTCTCTGTAGAGTCTCTAGTGTGGTCCTGGTGAGGCTCTTGTCTTTTTATGGGAAGAGCCTGGTGGGAAAGTCCAGACCTTGCCAGTGTTCTCCTTTCCTGGCAGGATGCCATTGGAGGGGCAACTTTTTTATTGCAGGAAATTTCTTTTTACAATGATGATTAACGGAATTCAAAGTCCCTAAAAGACAAATATTAAAGGTCATATCCTAGTATTACCTTCAGGTTTGGAAATTTCATCAATCTGTGTATTTTCAAAAAAGAAATAGATGAGGAGATTGTAACATTTGACATTCATTTGTATTATTTTGTTTGTGTTCTTCTTGCACGGTAATACATAAAAAACCCAAATATTTATAATTATCCTCATTTCATAAGAAACCTTTTTTTCCAGGTGGGTTGGGATACAATGTATAAAAATAGTACATTTCTTATAGACCTGGCTCTCCTTAAACTCACTGTTTAGGTGAAGATGTCCTTCAACTCCTGACTCTCTACATCCCACCTCCCAAGTGCTGGGATTATAGGCACACACCATCAAACCTGACTATAAAAAAGAAAAATTTAACAACAAAATGGTAAAGAATAATTTAAGAATAAATAAAAACCTTTAGTCTGCATAAGTTAAGGTCCATATAGCCCTCACTATTTTGTCCTTGATTTTCTCATAGCTACCACATACTAGTGAAATTTTAAAATGGACCGAATTTGAAATTAAGTCACTAGAAATTCCCTCTGAAGATGCTTTGAACTTCCTTTATCCCTGCATTTTGTCTTTCTCCAGTTCTCAGGCACCACTTTGGACTATAATGGAATCAATTGCCTTTTCCTCAGCATTAAAACATAAAGTACAAAGCTTTATTATGATTCTGACAATACTATAATTCTTTGGGAGTCATCTTTTGGTTAAGCTTATATTTTATATCTTTGCATGTTCCAAGGACTGTTTTACACAATAGAACTCAGATAGATTGATAGAATAAAGTAAAAAAGAGGCAGGTAGTTCAGCTAGTGGAATATTTGCCTTGTATACATGAGCTATAGGTTCAATCCCTAGCATCATGTAAATTTGGTATAGTGGGGCATTTCTGAAATTCCTGCACTTAAGAAGTGCAAGTAGGAGAATCAGAAGTTCAGGTCTATCCATTAATGCATAACCAGGTTGGAAAACAGCCTGTGGTACATAAGATTTCTGTCTCAAAACAAAAACAAAAACAAACCCTGTTCACACACAAAGAAAATCTATACATCTTTTAATGAATAAGTTCAAGGCCATCTTTGACGACATAGTGAGTTGGAAGTCACCCTGGGCTACAAGAATCTGTACAACCTTTACATTTTGGTTCCTAGATTTTATTGGTTCCTAGATTGCTGCTGTAGCTTCAGCAGCTCAGGAATTGAAGGGGAGCCATGGAGTTGGTGGAATAACAACTTCATTGACCTTTCTACCTGAGGGAGTAAAACTCAATTGTGTGGGTCTGGCCAGTGTGGGCAAAACTTAATTCTCTGGGGACATCAAAAAAGGGTCACACACACCCATATACACACACACACCTCTTTAGGGTCTCTCTATCATCTTTCTACCTTTGCTTTCTTTATTTTTTAAACACCCTTTTTACTATTCCCCACATCAAGTTCATTACAAAGAGGATTTTCCAGATAACCAAAACTTAAACAGTTACTAAATATTAGCAACCTTAGTGGTAAGAAAGTTAGCACTGGGATACTGCAGTGAAGCATGGGAACCACTGTCTTTGGAACTAAAGGCTTTTGTTGTGTGTACTGCACTTGAGTGCTAAGGAAAGGCATTATGCCAGTTGTGGTAGTGCACACCTGTGATACTATCAAAGTGGAAGCAGGAAGACCAAGATTTCAAGACCAGTCTTATCTATATAATAAATTTGAAGACAGTCTTAACTGTACAAGAACACACACACACACACACACACACACACACACACACACCAGAGAGAGAGAGAGAGAGAGAGAGAGAGAGAGAGAGAGAGAGAGAGAGAGAGAGGCAGATCATGAAAACAGTGTGGCAGCTGCTTGCCGTTAGTAATATATTATTAAAGAGGTGCCCTTATCTGGGTGTGGTGGGACATGCCTATTTTCTCAGGAGGCTTGAGCAAAAGGACTGAAAGTCTAAGGATAGCCTGAGTTACACATGGAGACCATATGTCAACAAAACAGGGAGGGAGAAAAGGAGGAAAGAAGGGCATGATAGGAGGAGGAAGAGAAATAAGAGAAAGGAGGGAAGAGAGAAAATAAACAAATGCCTTTAAGAAAAGGAGGGTTTGAGAGATGTCTCAGTGGGAAAAGATAACTGCCTACCTGGGATCCACATTGTGGAAAGAGAGAACCAGTTCTCACAAGTTGTCCTCTGACTACCATTCATGTACTATGCCCTGTGTACACACACACATGCACACAAAATAAATATAGTAAAAATTTAAGCCGGGCGGTGGTGGCGCACGCCTTTAATCCCAGCACTCGGGAGGCAGAGCCAGGCGGATCTCTGTGAGTTCGAGGCCAGCCTGGGCTACCAAGTGAGTCCCAGGAAAGGCGCAAAGCTACACAGAGAAACCCTGTCTCGAAAAACCAAAAAAAAAAAAAAAATTTATAAGAAAAAATTCCCAAATTTCTTTTTTCTGCACCCTGACCAGTTGTGGGTCTCTATGCTAATGATCATCTACTGGAAATAGAGGTTTCTCTGGTTTGATAGATTGAGGATTGAGAGATACATTGATCGGTGGGTGTAAGATTAAGTCATCAGAATAGATAAGATCAAAAAGCACTGATGACAGCTTATGTTGGAGAGGATGTGGAGTAAGAGGAACACTTCTCCACTGTTGGTGGGAGTGCAAACTGTTTCAGCCACTTTGGAAATCAATATGGTGGTTCCTCAGAAAAATGGGAATCAATCTACCTTAAGACCCAGCTATACCAATTTTGTGCATGTACCTAAAAGATGCTCAATTATACTACAAGGACACTTGCTCAGCTATATTCATAGCAGCATTATTCATAATAAATAGAATCTGGAAACAACCTAAATGCCCCTTACCAAAGAATGGATAAGGAAAATGTGGTACATTTGCACAATGGATTATTATATATTAACCAAAAAGAGAAAAGCAGCCATGAATTTGTGGGGAAAGGAAGAAACGTGAGAGTCATGTAATCTCATGTAAATGATGTCATTGTAATCTCAAATTAAAAATAATAAATTTGAAAATAATGAAATAGAAAATAATCTATGTCCATTTGTCTGAATAATAGTAGTAAGGACCTCTCTAACCACAGGTTATTAGCCCCAGTAATGATGATAAGTATGAGTTTCATCTTGTGTAGCAGGCCTTAAATGCAATTAGAAATTATTGGTGACTGTTATGATGTTCATGCCACGATTACAACAGTGGAATGATTAACACATTAATGGAGTTTCCTTGATTGCATTAATGGATGTGGGTAGCATTGTTCCCCAGAACTTGGGCCCTGAACTTAAATAAAAAGGTGAGCACCAAACATGTGTACATTGATTCATTTCTTTCTTCTTTCAACTGTGGATGTCATGTGACTAGCTGCTTCAATTTCCTGCCTTAACTTCCCACAATGATTGACTGTAACTTGGAATTGCAAGCTAAAATAACCCTTTTCTCCCCTAAGTTGTTTTTTGTTAGAGTATCTTCTTACAGCAAAATAAATGGAACTGAGACACTGGGGGAGGGCCTTTATGAATCTAGTCAATTTCATGAATATCCTGAGTCTTGTAAGTTGTTTACTTCTTGAGTCTTCTCAGCCTCCTTCCTCCTTCCAGAAAACATTGTTTCAATTCAGAGAAAATATCTACAGAACAATGGAAAACATAGATGCAATTTAAGATATGGGATGAGGACTGGAGAAGTGATTTAGTGTTTAAGAGCATGTACTGCCCTTCCAGAGAACTCAAGTTTGATTCCCAGCACTCTTGTCAGGTGACTCACTGCTGCCCGTAACTCTAGTTCCAGGGAATCCAATGCCTCTAGCCTCTGTGGCACCAGCTGGGGACCAATAATTCAGCACACAAGCCTGTAGTAGACATTCCATATCTAAGCACAATGTTTTGTTCCCCCACCTAAAGAGTCAGAATTCTGGGCTAGAGCATCCAATTGTTCAAATACAGGACATCTGCCAGTATTATGGATGGCCAGAAGAGTATGAGGAAGGATCATCCCTTTAGTTTCCCAGCATCTGGGTTTCTGCCTCCCTCCAAGACTAGGAAGCACAGGAGATATTTCTCCAAAGTCGGCATTTGTACTTGGGATACACAATTCCAGAATCTACTCTTAGCAACCCCATTATCACTCAGAGGTTTCTTAGGAGTAGACTAGGTCCATTGCATGGGGCTGAACAAAAGAAAAACAATGGTGTTTTATTTCTGTTGTGAGGGGTGACTGCTATGTTGTTTAATACAAATCCAAATGTTGCATCTACCCTTTATAAATGCTAAGCTTGGGCTATATAATTCAAAGTTCTTCTAATTTATTCTTGGGATGTAAGGCTTTAAAGAAAAGTTAGCAAGGTAAATGTGAACAGGACAAGAATGGACACTGTTGCTAACTGCTGTTAGAAGCCCTTGGAGATATTCAGTAGAGACACCTTGCTATATCATATATTTCTCCATTTAAACTCTGGCAAATGGGGACCTCTTTTTCAAGGACTGGCTCTTGCGGTCTATAAGGTGGGAATAGGTGAGTCTCCCCCAATGGGTCTGATATTTTAGACTGTATGTCCTGAACCTGTTACCATCAAACTCAGGGTGACAGCTATTTGTGGCATTTTCCTTGAATGCTGTTTTCTGTCTCTTATTTTCAGGTGAATTCACTGCAGGATACATCCAGTTTAGAGTGTTTAACAATGAGGGAGCAGCCAACGCCTTGTGTGTTGGGATGAGGGTCACTGGATGTAACACTGAGCATGTGAGTCTGTGTAGTGTCCAAAGAGGCTCATGAATAAGACTGAGATTGTCAGTGTATATCTGTGTATATTGAGTGTGGGAGACTATCGTATTAGTGTGTGTATGGGTATGAGAGTGCGACCTTTCCTTGTATCTATTTTGGTCTAGATACAAAAATCCTGTCTTGTTGAAAACTATAGTCCACATTATACTTCTAATGCACTGTTGCTGTTTGCTTAGATTTTAGGATAAAACTATTAGTTACCTGGAGTCAAGGTGACACTTATATTCAGGAGCTCTATGATAAGTAACAGTCATTTACCATCCACTGTAGTCTGCTTTTCTACTATGAATGTTTGTGTTTTATTTCACTTCATTTGCATGATAACCCTTGAGCTTTGAACTATCACTAATCCATTTTACAGATTTGGAGACTGGAGCACTTAAGGGCCAGGAACTTGCCTGAGAGCACAGGGCATCATTAGGAGAGTCTGTATTTGCAGTAGGGAAACTTGCCTATAGAATTAAATCCTAGCAACCCTGATATCATCCAGTGGTTTCTCAGGAACAGGCCAGATTGTAGATGTAACAGTTTTATTAAATAAGAAACACAGAGCCAAATGCAGAGTTAAAAGCCCAAGAGGTTAGAGCAGGAGCTGAGAGCTGAGACTTAAAACCGCTTTCTTACCCTTCCTGCTGCTGGTATCCTTCCCCTCAGAAAGAGACCTACTTCCTGTGTATCTGTCTTTTTATTGACTTTCTGTTCTGCCTTCTCACTGGTTGTAAACCAAACCACATGACCTCTTTGTCACTGCCTGTCTATACAGACCTCTAGGTCTCTATGGTTGGTATTGAGATTAAAGGCGTGTGTCTCCATGCTGGCTGTATCCTTGAACACACAGAGTTCTGCCTGTCATGTGATCGGTATTAAAGGTGTGTGTTACCACCGCCTGGCTTCTGCTATGGCTTGCTATTAGCTCTGACCCCCAGGCAACTTTATTTATTAACATACAAGTAAAATCACATTTCAGTACAAATAGAATATCACCATACCAGATCCAATGTGCAAGGGATAGAACAACAGAAAAACAACAACAACAACAACAAACAATCCCTCCTCTTTCTCACCGATTGGACTCCTGGAGCTCCACCTGGGGCCTGGCCGTGGATCTCTGCATCTGCTTCCATCATTCATTGGTTGAGATTTCTAGCAGGACAGTTAGAGTGTTTGCCCATCCCATCACCAGAGTAGGTCATTTCAGGCTTTCTCTCAACCATGCCAACAGTCTATTGTGGGGGTATCTTTGTGGATTTCTGGGGACCCCTCTAGTACTTTGCTTCTTCCTATTCTCACATGGTCTTCATTTATCATGGTCTCTTTTCCCTTGTTCTCCCTCTCTGTTCTTCATCCAGCTGGGGTCTCCCACTCACCTGAGCTCGCTTTCCCTCGACCCTTGCCCTTCATTACCACCCCCCCCCCACGTCCATTTTGCTCATGTAGATCTCATCCATTTCTCTGTCATTGGGCGATCCCTGTGTCTTTCTTAGGGTCCTGTTTTCTAGGTAGCCTCCCTGGAGTTGTGAGTAGGAGTCTAGTCATCCTTTGTTTTACATCTAGTGAGAACTATTGAGACCAAGATTGGAAGAAGCACAGGGACGAATAGCCAAACTAGTGGAAACACATGAACTATGAACCAATAGCTGAGGAGCCCCCAACTGGTTTAGGCTCTCTGGATAAGTGAGACAGTTGATCAGTTTGAACTGTTTGGGAGGCACCCAGGCAGTGGGACCGGGACCTGTCCTTAGTGCATGAGCTGGCTGTTTGGAACCTGGGGCCTATGAAGGGACACTTTGTTCAGCCTGGGAGGAGGGGATTGGACCTGCCTGGACTGAATCTACTAGGTTGAGCTGAATCCCCAGGGGAGTCCTTGCCCTGGAGGAAATGGGAATTGGGGGTGGGTTGGGGGTAGGGGAGGATGGCGTGGGAGGAGGGAGGACAGAGGACAGGCTGATATGTAATATTAAATCAAATTATAAAAAATATAAAATAAAAAACAAAACGAAAAGCAAAACAAAAACAAACAAACAACAACCCCCAAACAGGGTAAAACAACAGAAAAAATGGAGTTTCATTTCTGTTGTGAGGGGTGACTATAGTGCTATTAATTATAAATCCAAAGATGGAACATATCCTTCATAGATGTTGAGCCTGTGCTGTGTAATTTAAATCTCTTGTTCTTTATTCTTGGCTATAAAAGTTTAAAATTAATGGGGACAAGGGAACTGTATTAGGACCAGAGCATTTACTTGTTACCTGCTGTGATGGTCCACTGGAGGTTGTCAGTGTGATCTTCCCAGGTTACTAAATTTCTTCAAACAAGCCTCCTGTAGACTGGGGTCTTTTGAAGACTCATTCTGGACTCTGAGATTTGGAAAAAGCTCCTGTTATCTACCTTTGTGGTTGGGATGTTTCAGGCAATGGTCATGATAGTGTCGGACTCCACCCAGTTTTTCTAATGTCTTGACCTAGAAAGTGTGCCTGGCACTGACAATCTCTGCACTGACCTCACGACAAGGATTTCTAGAATCTGCCTTGAATGCTGTTTTCTACCTTTTCTTTTCAGAGGAATTCACTGCAGGATTTGTTCAGTTCAGAGTGTTTAATAATGAGAAAGCTGCCACTGCCATGTGTCCTGGCATGAGGGTCACTGGATGTAATTCTGAAATTTGAGTCTTTTAAAAAATATTTTTAAAATTTTTATATTATGTATATACCTGTGTGATTGTGTGCAGGTATGTGCATGTGAGTACAGGTAACCTTGGAAGCCAGAAGAGGATGCTAGATTCCCTGGAAATGGAGTTACATATGGTTTTGACATGCCTGACATGGGTACTTGGGAACTGAACTTGGATCCTTCTGCAAAAGCAGCAAGTGTTCTGAACTGCTGAGCCATTTCTCTAACTCCAAACTCATGAGTCTTATTAGGGACCACGGGGGCCTGTGGTTAGACTGAGTTTTTCAGTGTGTGTTGAGCATGGGAGACTGTCATGGTAGTGTGAGCATGTGTGTGAAAGAGTGTGAGCTTTCCTTATAGCTGGCATGGTCTCAGGGATCAGAACTTCTGTCTAGATACAAATATGCTATCTGGTTGAAGACCAAAGTCAATGTTATATCTCCTAATGCACTGTAGCTGTTTGCTTAGTATTTAGGATAAAGCACTCAGTTACTTGGAGTCAGGGTGACACTTATATTTAGAAAGTCTGTGGAAGCCTTTGGGGCTGAGATTGTAAGAGAGTCCCCAGGTATTGTCATTCTCCACCCAGGATTTAGCTTTCAGATAAATGATCCCTCCCAGGGTTTGTACAGATGCTTATTGTGCGGAAGGATTAGCGAAAGAGTTTTGGACATCTGGTAGACTTCATCCAGTCTCTCCACCTCCTGATCACAGGCACTTTCTGTGGTTAGAGGTCATCATGTAGACTGATTGGGAGGGGAGGTGCACTCAGTTCTACTGCAGCTGCCTGATACTCCCTTAACCTGGAATCATTAGACCCTTCTGTTTATTTATTTATTTTTCTAGTTTGTGGCAAAAGGCAGGATGAGGTGGGGATTGCCAAGAATAACAAATTCCTTTGGAAGCCAGACCTCCTCAAAGTAACAGTCTCAGAAAAGGGTCCTGAGCCCCTCACAGGTGGCCCTTTTTAATATTTCATTTTTTGGTCATCAGAGTATCTATTCTCCTGGTATGATGAGAAGCTTTGCTGACAAGGAGGTCCCCTGATTGTGATGGAGAGTGATGGAGATAATGAAAAGGAAGGTCTCCTTGTGAAAATCTGGTTCCTATTCACCTTTCAGTCTCGTCTGAAGAATATGAAATGCAGTGTGCACAGGTCCAATGTGTTATTCACTTACTGTTTAGCATAGCTTGTTGAGCACCTACACTGTAATGGTACAGGAGACATGCCATGCCATGTACCTTGCTAGCACTTAGTAGGTTATACTTTCACACAAATGTGTAATTGTTAACTGATATGTTTGAAGTATAATAGAAATATAAACTAAGGAGCTTGGGTATGGCTTAGTGGTAAAAAATTTGCCTAACATGCAGAAGGCCCTGGGTTTGGTTCCTAGTGCCATAAAGCAAAAGACAGCAAAATAAAAAACCAACCAAACAAAAAATAACCAGGGGCTACATTGATCATTGGGAATGGCAGAGTACTGACTGCAGGAAAGGATTTTTGTTTTTGAGACAGGTCTCATGTATTTTAGGTTGGTTCTAAACTCACTGTGTAGTGAGGATGGTCCTCTTGCCTTTAGCTTCCCAGTGCTAGGATGACAGGCACGTGACATTACACTCGGTTTATAGGAGAAGTAGTTTTGAGTTGTGTCTTGGGAGGTGGATAGAAGCTTATGGTGCAGACAAATTTAGGGTAAGTGAACAGCGTATTCCAGTTTTCCAGTGTTTCAGGTAACTTGTGGTATTGAGGAAGAGCAAGCTGTGTTTTAGTTTTGTTGTATAGATGGATGTAGGGTAGAGGCAAGAGCTGATTTAGGAAGTGTTAACAGGAGCTAGAAAAGGAAGAAACCTTTACATTACTCTAGTGAGTTTGTACTGCATGTAAATGATGGGAGCCACTGACACATTTTAAAGGCGAAGACTAACTTCATCATCTTTGTGTTAAGATGACACTGATAGCACAAAGTCAACTTTGAGTGGGGAAAGACTAAGCACAAAGCAAGGTGTTTTCCAGGGTCCAAATGAAAGCATGAAGTAGAGCAGTACCTGTGTATGCGGCCAGTGAATGCTGATGATTTAAAATTTGAGACCAGACAAATACATAGAATGGGAAGAGATGTCTAGGATAACTATATGGTTTTCACTTGAGTGAGTAAACATCATTTAAAACAACTTATTAAAATTAAATTTACTTAACTAATAACATAAAGGTATAAATTAATAGAATACACTGCGATGGTTCAATACACGAATAGATCATGCAATGTTTACATCAGGTTAAGCCTGTCTGTCTCTCAAACATGCATTTCCTTGTGGTGGAAACATTCCAAATGATTTCCTCTAGCTTTTGAAGTCTGCAACATACTATCATTGCCTATAATCATATTTCTTTGTAATAGCACACTAGTAATTCTTGGTGTGACAGAACATATTCTGCTACTTGGGAGGTTAAGACATGGAAACAGCAAGTTCAAAGTCAATGAATATCATTTATTAAGTCACAATGTCTGAATGAAGACAAGGTTTGGAATCAAGAAGGGATTTACACTCATATGCTGCTACATGCTATGGTCAGTGATGGATTGCTTAGATGGCAGTGGTCTCATGTGGTGATACTGCCTAGAAACATCATAATGATTCTAGACTGTTTGAGGACACCCTGTGCTGTTTACACTGTGGTCAGAACAGCCAATGAATTTATCACAATAAATGCCCATTGTTAAGTGGCACATGGCTGTAGCTAACCTTGTTTTTCATGTGGAGCTTGAAATGTCCAAATAGTGATTTGAATGTCAGATGGATTTAAAATCTTTAGCTCAAGAAACATCTGGACTGCAGATAGACAGTTTCAACAATCAGTGAATAGTCAGTTAATTGAAGGCAGAGACATGGCACAAGCTACACAGAACTGGAACATGTGTCCCCTCTGGGAAGTGGTGCTTAAGAAATTCATGAAGGAAAAGTCTAGCCAGGGAACCTGATAACAAAGATTCATAGAAGTAAGGAAGAGACAGTGATGCCACTAAAGCCAATGGACGGATGTTTTATGGATCAAACAGAATGATACCACCAATGGAGAGTATGAGGAGGGACTAAGAGTTCACTCAGCTTGGCTTTTAAGGTGTGTCTGAGCCCATCAGCTGTAATAGTCAGCCTTCTGCCTCTCTGATTCATACACAAGAGAAAGAGGTTAAGAGGGGGAAAGTCTAGTTTCATTCTTTCAGAGATTTTAGCTTGTGGTCAGTTGGTTCCATTGTTGTTAGATCTATGGTGAGACAGAAACATTCTACAGGAAGGGCATATCGGAGCAGTGTGGCTTAGTGAATGGTGGCCAGGAAGCTGAGAAACAGCATGAAAGGCCAAGGCAAGTCACCTTCAAAATCATGCTTCTTTGTGGGTGAAAAGATGGCGTAGTGGGTAAAGAACTTGAGATGCATGTCTGGTAATCTGAGTTCATATCTCTGGAACCCATACAACACCTGCACACAGTAGTGGGGGTGTCTGTAATTCCAGTGTCCCCCAGAGAGGGATGGGAGACAGGCAGGGCACCCTTCCAAACCTCTTAGGTCAGCTAACATGGTTAACACAGTGGTGAAGAGAACCTGTCTCAAACAAGGTGGAAAGTCAAGGACCAACAATGCCTGGAGATTATCCTCTAATTCTGCTTCCACAGAGGTACATTTGTGTCACAAAGCACATGGCCCCCTCTTGCCTGACACATTACACTTCCTTTCCCAGTTATCTAGCTCCTCTAACCAGATATCCAACCCCATCCATAGATTTACCACCTTCCAATAGTCTGTTCAAAATTGTGAACTCATTAATGATTAGCCAGTTGATGAAGGCAGGGTTCTTATATTTAAGCCTTCCCCAAAGTCCTGCCTCTGGATGTTACTTACACTGGGGACCAGGTCTTCAGCGCATAACACCTTTGGGGAAGACACTTCATATCTGGACCATATCACCAGCTGACCTCTCATTGCTATTTCCTCTCTTCCTTCTTTTCCAGCACTGCATTGGTGGAGGAGGATTCTTCCCAGAAGGTAACCCTCGGCAGTGTGGGGACTTCTCTGCATTTGATTGGAATGGATATGGAACTCACACTGGGTACAGCAGTAGCCGGGAGATAACTGAAGCAGCCGTGCTTCTGTTCTATCATTGAGAACTTTGTGGTGTGGGACCCAGACTTCTTCTTCAGTGTGTGGCCTCACAGAAAACTTACCTAGTAACTAGAATGCTAATGACACAGGAAAGGAGAATAAATCATGTTCATTACAGGCTTGGTGTCTTCGTGAATCCCTTTTGTACAGGGATGAGAGATTTCAAAAGAGTTTCTGCTGCCCTGGTTTGTTGTTCTTCAGCTATCAGGACTGAATCCTGATTTAGCAATAGTCTTTTTAAAAAAATCGATTCTTTTAGGTCTGGAGAGATGGCTTAGTGGTTAAGAGCACTGGCTGCTCTTCCAAAGGTCCTGCATTCAATTCCCCAAACCCATCTCTAATGACATCTGGTGCCCTCTTCTGGCCTGCAGGCAATCATGCAGGCAGAACACTGTGTGCATAATAAATAAATACATCTTTAATATTACATCCTGACAGCAGCCTCCTCTTCCTCCTCTCCTCTCAGTCCTTCCCTTACTCCCCTCTCCCCCAGATCCACTCCTCCTCCATTTCCCTGTAGCTTTTTTTGTTTGTTTTTGTTTTTAGAGACAGTGTTTCTCTGTGTAGCTTTGTGCCTTTTCTGAAACTCATTTTGTAGACCAGGGTGGCCTCAAACTCACAGATATTCACCTGTCTCTGCCTCCTGAGTGCTGGGACTAAAGGCGTGTGTCACCACCACCCAGCTCATTTCCCTTTAGAAAAGGACAGGCTTCCCAGGGCTATAGACCAAACATGGCATATCAAGTTACAATAAGCCTAGGCACATCCCCTCATATTAAGGCTGGCAACTCAGTAGGAGGAAGACGGTGCTAAGAGCAGGCCAAAGAGTTAGAGACAACCTCGACTCCTACTTTATTAGTTCTACAAGGAGACCAAGCTATGCAACCATAACATATGTAGAGGACCTAGGTCACACCCATATAGGATCCCTGATTAGTTCTGTCTCTGTGAGCCCCTATGAGTCCTGGTTAGTTGATTCTGTGGGCCATGTTTTTGTGGTGTCCTTGACCACTCTAGCTCCTACAATCCTTCCTCCCCATGTAGCACAGGATTCCCCAAGCTTCACCTAATGTTTAGCTGTGGGTCTCTGCATCTGCTCTCATCAGTTGCTGGATGGAGCCTCTCTGATGATGATTATGCTAGGCTCTAGTCTACAGCAGAATATCATTAGGAATCATTTCATTGATTCCCTCCCAGTCACATTTGGTTCTATCCTCGGTCTCTG
Organism: Peromyscus maniculatus bairdii; assembly: GCF_049852395.1. Classification (NCBI taxonomy): domain Eukaryota; kingdom Metazoa; phylum Chordata; class Mammalia; order Rodentia; family Cricetidae; genus Peromyscus; species Peromyscus maniculatus. The sequence continues at coordinate 80,717,473 of NC_134862.1, forward strand.
GGCTATCTAGACTCTGGTTCCTTGCCCTCCAGACATTTTTCAGGCATGGGCTTCCTCTCATGGCCTGGGTCACAAGTTGGACCAGCCATTGGTTGGCCACTCCCAGAAATTCTGTACCATCTGTATCCTAGCACATCAAGTAGCCAGGACAAATTGTAGTTCAAAGGTTTTGTAGCTAGGTTGGTGTCCCAATCCTTCCACTGGAAGACTTGTCTGGTTACAGAAGATGGAGAGTTCAGGATCCTTATTCTCTATTACTAAGCATTTTCACTAGGGCCACTGTCTTAGGGTTTTAATTGCTGTGAAAAGACACTGTGCCCTGTTGTTTTTCTTGGGCACAGAGGCTGTGCATTAATCTACTGCTGTTTTAGCCAGCAAATGTGGTTCTGTAGTCATTGTCCTACTTCTGTGGCAGTGGCCCAGCCACTCAGGCCACTGCCTGTTAGGAATTCTTTTTCCACAGGCACCAGGTATATTACTGCTGCCAAATATAGCTTTTAATTAAATCTTTATCATTCTATTTATTAATAAGGGCCTGGAGTCAAAGGCTGGGTTGAAAACTTGCCAGCTCAGAGAGGATGAGTAGCAACTTGATGACCTTCTCTCTTTGCTGGCATCTCTGAAGGAGCGAATCCTTCCATTCTGCCAAAACAAAAGAACTCACCCTACACTAAGTTCCTCCCTATTACTTCCTGTGCATCTCTCTATCATCCTCTAGACACCCTATCACTCTCTATGATTACTTTCTGTCAGCTAGTTGCTAACTGGGCCTCCTGACCTAAGGTTGATTTTTTTTAATTATGCAAACTCGGGGTTCACAGTGTGATTGAACATCCCACAACAATGACAATAGCAACTCTTACAAAGGAAAAGATTTAATTGGGTAGCTGCTTACATTTTCAGAGGTTGAGTCCATTATCATAATGGTGGAGAGCATGGCAGTGTGCTGGTGGACATGGTACTGGAGAAGTAGCTGAGAGTCCTACATTTTGCAGGCAACAGGAAGAGGACTGACTATCACACTAAGTGAAGCTTAGGAAAGAGACTTCAAAGCCTGCCCCCACAGTGACACCCTTCTTCCAATAAAGCCACTCCTACTAGTTCTACTCCCTTTGAGGGTCATTTTCTTTCAAACTGCCAAGGTCACCATTGTAGATTCCAGGGAGTTTCCACTGCACCTGGTTTCTACCTTGCTTGAAATGGCTCCAATTCCAGGCATCTCTCCCAGTATTCTCCCTCCACCCTTCAATCAGGTTTCTCCTGTTCCCACTCCTAGTGTACTCTTGAAATCAATTCTTTGTGTTTTCTTGGGACAGGATTTCTCTGTGTAATAGCCCCTGCTGTTTTGGAAATCTCTTTATTGACCAGGCTCAAACTCACAGAAATTTACCTACCTCTGTCTACCGAGTGCTGGGATTAAAGGTGTGTATCCCTATACCGACTACACAAAATCTATTCTATTTTCCCTTTTTAGAGAGATCCATGTGTCCCTCTGAGCCCTCCTTGTTACTTAGCTTCTCTTAGTTTTTGGATTGTAGCCTGATTATCCTTTACTTTACAGCTAATATTCATCTATAAGTGAGTGCATACCATGTTTGTCTTATTGGGTCTGGGTTAGCTCACTCAGGATGATTTTTTTTTTTAGAGTTCCATCCATTTGCCTGCAAATTTCAAGATTTTTTTTTTTTCGAGACAGGGTTTCTCTGCATAGCTTTGCGCCTTTCCTGGAGCTCACTTGGTAGCCCAGGCTGGCCTCGAACTCACAGAGATCTGCCTGGCTCTGCCTCCTGAGTGCTGGGATTAAAGGTGTGCGCCATCACCGCCCGGCCCAAATTTCATGATTTTTAAAAAAACCAGCTAACTAATATTCCATTGTATAAAAGTATATGTTCTTTATTCTTTGGTTGAGGGATATCCAGAATGTTTCCAGTTTCTGGCTATTATGAATAAAGCTGCTATGAACATAGTTGAGCATGTGTCCTTGTGGTAGGATGGAGTGTCCTCTAGGTACATACCTGAGAGTGTCATAGCTGGGTCTTGGGGTGGTCGGATTCCAAATAGTGTCAGGAGCCACCATAATTGATTTCCAAAGTAGTTGTACAAGTTTGCACTTCCACCGGTAATGGAGGAGTGTTCCTCTTGCTCCATGTCCTAGGTGTAAGATGGAATCTCAGCATCATCTTGATTTGCATTTCTCTGATAGCTAAGGGTGTTAAACATTTCTTAAAATGTTTCTCAGCCACTTGATATTCCTCTGTTGAGAATTCTCTGTTTAGATCTCTACACCATTTAAAAATTGTATTATTTAGATTTTTAATGTGTAGTTTCTTGAGTTCCCAAATGTTTCTTGAGTACTTTATATATTTTGGATATTAGCTGTGAGATGTGGAGCTGGTGAAAATCTTTTCTGATTCTATAGGCTGCCATTTTGTTCTATTGACCGTCCTTTGCCTTACAGAAGCTTTTCAGTTTTATGAAGTCCATTTATTAATTGCTGATCTTAATGCCTGTGCTACTGATGTTCTATTCAGGAAGTTGTGCCAATGTGTTCAAGGCTGTTCCCCACTTTCTCTTCTATTAGGTTCAGTGTATCTGGTTTTATGTTGAGGTCTTTGATCCACTTGGACTTGAGTTTTGTGCAAGGTGATAACTGTGGATCTATTTGCATTCTTTTACATGCTGACATCCAGTTAGACCAGCATCATTTGTTGATAAATCTTTGTTTTTTCCATGGTAGACTTCTGGCTTCTTTGTAAAACATCTGGTGTTCTTAGGTGTGTGGATTTATGTTTGGGTCTTTGATATGATTCCATTGATCAATGTATCTGTTTTTATGGCAATATCATATGGTTTTTATTACTATGGCTCTGTAGTAAAGTTTGAAATCAGAGATGGTGATATCTCTGGAAGTTCTTTTATTGTACAGGACTGTTTTAGCTATTCTGCATTTTTGTTTTTCCATAAGAAGCTGAGTATTGTCCTTTCAAGGTCTTTAAAGAATTGTGATGGAATTTTGATGGGGATTGTGCTGATTCTTAGAGTTCTTTGGTAAGATGGCCCCTGTTTCTTGAGTACTGGTATTAAAGGCATGTACTGCTACTGCTGGTTCTAAGCTTTAAAACATCGCTGGGTTGGATCTTGCCCTGATGTTACCATTCCCTTTATTCCATTTCTTAATCTTTTAATCTCCTTGAACACAGGATTTAGCTCCATTCCACTTCCTGGTTCTCATCTCCTCAAATTGTACATTTTGTATTTTTCCTTTATTAGCCTTCTTCCTTTTTTTTTTTATATTACAAATCTCTCACCCACAGTCCTGTAGCCTTTTAAAAAGTGGTTCCACAGAGGTTTAATATAATTTATAACTGCTTGGCCATTAGCTCAGACTTGTTACTGACTAGCTTTTATACTTAACCCATAATTCTCATTTATGTTTAGCTTCATGGCTTGGTACCTTTTCTCAGCTCTGCCTTACCATCTTCCTTCCTCTGTATCTGGCCCAGGAACCTTTTTTCTCCCCTTGTACTAGTGAAAGCTGAATCCACCAATCAGCATACATGGCAGCTTGGAGAAGCCTCTGTATACTGTGGCAGGTATTTGCCATGGTGCACTCAAGCCTATATGCTATGAACTCACCATTCTGTAGTTCAAGTCCACACACCACAGTGTCTCTGTAGCTTGGTGTCTCTGTATCTTGGCCCATATGAGACAATGAGTAGAAAGCTGTTTTTGGCTCCATTATTGTGTGTTTAGAAGCCCCTTTTAAACTTTTAGGACTTATGGAAATTCGAGAGACCCACGTTGGTACGCCAAATGTAGTCAGAAGTTTTCCTGTGTCCCACCTGGCCCACAGTTGGGACAAATCTCTCACCCATTGTCCTGGAACCTTTTTATACAATAATCACACAGAGGCTTGATATTATTTATAATCTTTTGGCCATTAACTCAGGCTTATTCCTGACTATCTCTTATACCTAAATTAACCCATAACTCTTATTTATGTTTAACCATATGACTTAGTACTTTTTCTCAGTTCTGCCTTCTCATCTTGATTCCTGTGTGTCTGGCTGGCAACTCCTGACTCTGTTCTTCCTCTTCTCAGCATTCCTTTAGTCTGCTCACCCTGCCTATACTTCCTGCCTGACTACTGGTCAATCAGTGTTTTATTAAACCAGTGTACAAAAGCATTATCTCAGAGCAGTTGTGAGTTGCCTGAAGTAAGTGCTGGTAAGTGCACTTGAGTCCTCTGGAAAAAAGCAAATCCTGTAACTACTGAGCCATCTCTCTATTCCCCTTCCCCCACCCTCTCCTCCTCCTCCTTCTTTCCTCACCCTCCTTCTTTTATTCTGACACAGTCTTATGTCTTCTAAACTGCTCTTGCAGAATACATAGGTTTGGTTCACAGCACCCTCATAGGTCACAACTGTCTATAACTTCAGTTCCAGGGGATTTGATATATTCTTCTGGTCTCCTTAGGCACTGCACACACATGTTGTATGTATTCATGCAAGCAAAACAGTCATCCATTTTAAAAAGAATGTTGGGGCAGGGAAGAGTATTTGTCTTGTTTGAACTAGATTTCTTAGGTTCTGAATGAGAAATTACTTGTGGTCTCTCTACTTTTCCCTTTTATCCCATCTCCTTCTCTTTCCTTAATAGCCTGGCTTTTGCTAGCTGTTCTTTCCTGACTTTTCTCTTATCTCATTCTTCATCAAAGATGAGAGGCCAGCAGGATGGCTTATCTGGTCAGGGTGCTTGCCATGGGGCCCAATGACTTGATTTTGCTTCCCATGATCCACATTTTAGAAGGAGAAAACTGAGCTGCCCAACCTCCATGGTATAATGGCTTGTGTGACACATACACATGTGCATGCGTGCGCACACATACACACACACACATGCATAAATAAGTGTAAAAAATTAAAAACTATACAGATATCTTTGGTTCCTCATTATTTTCACACACCTTTCTTCCAATTAGAGAAAGCAATCGGAAATCTGAATGAGGTTTATCTGTTGGCAGCCCCCTGTGTGTGACACAGTTCTCTTGTGCCAGGCACTGTTGATTGGGAGTGAGCAGACCAGTTGCAGAACACTTCTGTCCTTCACATGTCCCCAGCACTTAGTCCAGGACCTAGTTCAATAAGGACTGTGGAGCTGTGAAAAAGCAGACAGATGGGCCACGTTCTAAACCTGCAGGCTTTTCAAGAGCAAAAGTGACAATTTCTAGGAAAGTGTGACTCATGGAGTTATCGAAGCACAGAGGGGAGCCTCTAATTCAGAGAAGGCTGCCAGGAGGACCTCACTGAGAAGGTGATTTGGCTTAACTCCTCACGTACCCTAGAGGGATGAGTGGCATATGCCATTATTTTTAGTGTCCTGCTTCCTCCTTGACTTTCCCTGACCCTTGTTAAGTTTTTCAACTACCCAAGTCTTCATTTCCTTATTTTTAATATATTGATAACAGTAAAGTTCCTATGTGTTTTTCACAAAAATTAAATGAAACAACATGTATAGTTCTAAGAAGTTACCTGGCATAGAGTAACAACTTGTTGCATGCTAGTGAGTCACTTTATATAGTATTCGTGAGTATTTAATTAAATATATTTCTTTTTTTCTAATATTTTTTTTCTAATTTATCCTCTAAGAGTGTAAGAGGGCACTGAATATCCTGAAACGAGAGTTATAGGTGACTATGAGCTGCCATTTATAAGTTGGGAATTGAACCCAGGTCCTCTGCAAGAGCAGCCAGTGCTCTGAACTGCTGAGCCATCTCTCCAGCCTCAAAAAAATATGTTTGAATGTGATTTTTTTTTGAGACATGTATGCCATGCTGGCCTCAAACTTCTGAACCTTCTGCCTCCACTTGCCGAGAGGTATGTACTGCCATGTCCAGTTTATGTGGTATCAGGGATAGGACCCAGGACATTATGTATGTTAATGGAGTTACATCCCTGGACCTTCAATTTAACTGTACTCATTAAAGGGAAATTTGGGGCATTTTTGCTAAAGAACAGCCTCATTGTTGTAGTGTAACTCCAAGGCAGATGTAGAGAAAATTACCTCATATTTCCAGACTCACAGAGGGCAGTGTGTCAGAGCGTATAGCAGTTAGGCATGGCAGGGACAGACATAATGTAGACAAATTACCATTATCATAATTTTTTAATAGATTGAAAGTGTGAATTTATAAAAATAATTCTGTGGTTTGTACCCAAAACACATTAATTAAATAAACCTACTCTCTAGTTTGTCTTGTTCTAGAACTAAAGAGTTAAAGACATCCTTTTTGTAGATTATATTTTATTCTTTCTTTTTTCTCTCTGTGATTCTTTTGCTAGATTGAAATCTTCTCCTTCATCTCCTCCTCCTCCTCCTCCTCCTCCTCCTCCTCCTCCTCCTCCTCCTCCTTCTTAATGGAAACTTACAATGAAACCCAGGGCCTCATGGATACTGGGCAAGCACTCTCCCACTGAATTGTATCCTAGACCTTTTTAAAAAAATTCTTTTTAATTAAAAACGTCATTTATTGTAATGAACTCACAAGTAAAAAACATTCAATTGCTTGCGCAGTCCCTAACTCCATACTTTTCAGTGAACTTCAGGATGGTTTTGTGGCCTTTCTGGAGCTTTGCTTAAGGTGTTTAACTTTCACTGTCAATTACATTTTAGGGACTTATCGAACACATACACACACATCCTAAAAGAGTTGAAAACAGAAAAACAATTGACTCTATATTGCTTTTCACAGGTCATGTGTCATTTACCTGCATTTCATTTTTCCGCATCACCTGATATCTTAGGGTTTTTATTGCTGTGACCAAACACCATGACCAAAAATCAAGGTGAGGTGAAAAGGGTTTATTTGGCTTACACTTCCAAATTGCTGTTCATATTGAAGGAAGTCAGGACAGGAACTCAAACAGGGCAGGATCCTGGAGGCAGAAGCTGATGCAGAGGCCATGGAGGAGTGCTGCTTACTGGCTTGTTTCCCATGGCTTGCTCAGGGAACCCAGGACCACTATCACAGAGATGGCAAGGTAAGAAAATGCCTTACATGTAAGCTGGATCTCAAGGAGGCATTTCCTCAATTGAGGCTTCTTCCTCTCTTATGATTCTAGCTTGTGTCAATTTGACACACAAAACCAGCCAGTACACCTGAAATGACCCTTTTTTGGTCTTTTTAAAAAAATAAATGTAATATACCCACCTTTTTTATAAATGTAATATATTCACACCAACAATTGCTCACATGTAGTTGGAAGATTTCCCGTGTCCTGCCTGACCCAGAGTTGGAACAAATCTCTCTCACCTGCAGACCCACATCCACTTATAAAATAATTACTTAGAGGTTTAATTTAATATTAATCACAAACTGTATGGCATATGTCAGGCTTCTTGCTAGCTAGTTCTTTCATCTTAAATTAACCCTTTTCTATTGATCTATGTATTGCCACATGGCCATGGCATTACCAGTCTGCTGGCATGTTGCTTCTTGGTGGTGGCTCAGCATCTCCTCCACCTCTCCCCTCTACTTCCTCTCTTTCTCTTGGATTTCCTGCTTGGCTATAACCTGACTCACCATAGGCCGGAGCAGCTTCTTTATTTATCAGTCATAGCAACACATATTCACAGAGTACAGAAAGACATCCCACAGCATTTACACATATACTTACATGTTTTATGCACTAGGATCCACATATGGGGGAGATTGGATCACGATATTTAACAGCATACACTCTAAGCCAATCTACTTTCTTGAAAATTTAGTGACTTCACCTTTCTTTTTGATAAAAGAAATCTGGTACACATAAAAAGAGGAATACTACTCATCTTCAAAGAAAAAATTTTATTATACCTCTTTATTCATGTTGTACCCTCAAGTGTGCATGAGTTTATGTATTTGTGTGCTGGCACCATGACAAATGGGAAGAGGTTAGAGGACACCTCTCAGAACTAGACTCTCTCTTAACCACATGGATTGTGAGAATTGAACTCAGGCCATCAGGTTTGTTGGTAAGTACCATTACCCTGGAATAAATTCTCTGGCCCCTTAAGTAAATTGTTAAAATACCATGTTTTGTTTTTGTTTACCCAGGGTATTTGTTACATTGGGAGTTTATGACCAGCACAGAATACACTAGTCCCATCTGGAAAAAAATAAACTAGCAAGGAATGCAAATAAAATAAGGAAGTAGTGGAGGTGGAGTAGTGTGTCTCCTCTCTGTCCTGTATCTCTTTGGGATGTTTGAGGGGCTACCTGAGAAAGTATTGCTGTATCAGGATTCCCAGCCTTTGTGTCCCAAGAGAATCAAACAGGGCAGCAGAAACTCTTTTGAAATCTCCCACCCCTGTTCCAAAATGATTCACGAAGACACCAAGCCTGCAATGAGCACAATTTATTTTTTCCTGTCATTAGCATTCTAGCTATTAGGTAAGTTTTGCTCCATGAATGTGAGTCCACAGACTCAGGAGAAGTATGGGTCCAACACCACAAAGTTCTTAACGGTAGAACAGAAGCACAGCTGCTTCAGTTATCTTCCTGCTATTGCTGGCCCCCTTGTGGGTTCCATATCCATCCCAATCAAATGAAGAGAAGTCGCCAAACTGCGTAGGGTTACGTTCTGGGAAGAATCCTCCTCCACCAATGCAGTGCTGGAAAAGAAGGAAGAGAGGAAAGGTCAGGTGGTGATAAGGTTTGGATAAGAAGTGTCCTCCCCAAAGGTGTTATGCACTGAAGACCTGTTCCCCAGTGTAAGTAATATTTAGAGGCAGAACTTTGGGGAAAGCTTGAATATAAGGACCCTGCCTTCATCAGTTGGCTAATCATTGATGGGTTCACAATTTTGAACTGACTATTGGAGCTGTGTAAATTGGGGTCTGGTTAGAGGAAATAGATCACTCAAAGTGTGAGTGGCATGTTTTGAAGCGTATCTTGTCCTGGCCTTTTCTAGTCTTTCTTGGCTCCTTACTGCTATGCAGTGAGGCATATTGTTCTGACATGTCTTTCCTGCATGATGTTTATCATGCTCCACTATGGATTTAAAAGCAATAGAGCCAAGTGATCTTGGATTAAAATATCAAATACCATCAAACTACAAAGCCATTTGTCTTAGTCTGTGTTACTATTGCTGTGATGAAACATCATGACTGTTGTGCCCAGATTCTCCCAAAGACCACCAAAAGACCAAATCCAAAGAGAAAAGTGTCTTTGTATTATTATGAATTAACTCAGGACTCTCAGCCCAGCTGATGCAGCAGCAGAGCAGAAGACACCCTTAGTAGCAATGGGGCAGTTTTTTTTTTTAATTTTTTGGTTTTTTTCATGACAGGGTTTCTCTGTGTAGCTTTGTTAACTGTCCTTAATCTCGCTTTGTAGACCAGGCTAGCCTCGAACTCACAGAGATCCACCTGGCTCTGCATCCGGAGTGCTGGGTTTAAAAGTGTGTACCACCACAGCCCAACAGGGCAGAGTTTTTAAAACAGCGGGGGCTTGGGGTCTACAGACTACATAGGAACTGATTCAGGATTGGTTTCTGTGAGTATGTGAGTGGCAATCATGTTAGAAACTTTTAATTGGCTAGCATTATTTGGGGGTTACAGTTATCAATTTTTGGTTAGGCCTGGACAAGTCTCAGGCTTTGTCCTTGAGTTGCTATGGAGGCTGGCTGGCCTAGCACGTACTGACTATCGGGGCTGACTCAGTGGTCCAGGTTCTGTCCTTGACTTAGGCACGTATCTCTAAGTTGATGAGGGGTCCCAGACATTAAACAATTGGCTGAAACTTGAGTGGTCAGAGTATATTCAGAAAGGGAGCTACTGCAAGGACTATGGTTTTGTTTTGTTTTGTTTTCCATAGTCCTCCCTGAAACTGCTTGCTCAAGTCTCAGGAACCTGAAATTGAGGCCTGATGTCTGAGAGAAGACTGAGCAGCCTCTTATGGCTTCTGCTTGGTCCTGTCAATGACCAAAGCAACTTGGGGAGAAAAGGGTTTATTTTGCTTATACTTTCATATTACTATTCATCATTGAAGGAAGTCAGGACAGGAATTCAACAGGGCAGATGCCTGGAGGCAGGAACTGATGCTGAGACCATGGAGAAGTACAGCTTTCTTGCTTGCTGCTCATGGTTTGCTTAGACTGTTTTCTTACAGAACTCAGGAGCCACAGTCTCGGGTGGCACCACTCACAATGGGCGGGGCCTTCCTTAATCAATCAGCAATTAAGCCTGCTCTACAGGCTTGCCTGCAGCTTGATCTTACACAGGCATTTTCTTAATTGAGATTCCCTCATCTCAGATGACTATAGCTTGTGTCAAGTCATAAAACTAGCCATCACACCCTTCATTCTATATATTGTTTCTCTCAGGTATTTATCACAAAGGCAAAAAACTGACTAATACAGCTGGTGAGCCCAGACATACCTCAATAGCCAAGTTCAGTGGGCTCTTCATCCCTCATCAGACTCTCATTGGCAGTATCACTCTATTTGATCCATAAAACCCCCTCCATTGGCTTTAGTGGCATCACTGTCTCTTCCTACCTTTCCTTCAACTGCTCTGAACCTTTGTTCTCAGGTTCCCTGTCTAGACTTTTCCTTCATGAATTCCTTAAGTTCTACTTCCCAGAGGGGACACACTTACAATTCTCTTATATGTTGTATTACATCTTTAGCGTTAGTTATGAACAACTCACTGATGGCTTAAAATCCCTATCTCTAATCCAGATATTTCTTAAGTTCAAGACTTAAAGATCAGGCTGCTGTTTAGAGTCACTACTCAGGGTCTTTACACTCCACATGACTACAAACAGACAAATAATCAAACAAAACAAAACATCAGCACAGTTACTTACAGCCACATATAACTTAAAAATGAAGTTTACTTAGGGAAGTTCATTGATAAGTTTGCCATTGTGAAAATCATTGTTTATACTTATACAAGCTAGAATGACTATGATGATAAGAGGCAACACAAATTCTTTGAGACTGTTATTATATTCAAAGTCCATCACTGATCAAAGCATGTAGACTGGGGATAGAGAGATATCTCTGTGGTTAAGAGCACTTGTTGCTCTTGCAGAGGACCAGGTTTGGGTCCCAGAACCCATATGGGGCTGACAACTATTGTAACTCTAGTTCCAGGACATGAATGCCCTCTTCTGGCTCAAAGGCACCAGGAACTCAAGCAACATACAAACATTTGTGCAAGCAAAATACTCATACATGTCAAATTAAATAAATACATGTTAAATAAGACAAAATAAAATCCAACCCAAACAAGCTGGTAACATGGGGGCTGGAGATATGGCCCCAAGGTTGAGACATCCTATTTCTCTATCAGAGAATCAAAGTCCCAGCTTCCATATCAGATCCCAGCACCCAATCAAAAGACTTTAATGTCAATTCCCAGGGATCCAATGTCTCCTTTTTACTCTGTGATCACTTGAATATATATGTGCACGCATATAAACAAAGTAAAATATGTTTTAAAAATCTAGCATCATATAACTATATACCTCTTCTTGATCCCAAACATATTTAGCATCTAGAAATCTTGGCTTACTACTTGATATTCACCTATTCAATGAAAACCATGAAATTATTCAAAATGTGTGTTGTAGAATGTTCCTTTACACTCTGTGAAGATGTGTCACTGGGATTGGTTCAATAAAAAGCTGAATGGTCAATAGCTAGGCAGAAGATATAGGCAGGACTTGTGGACAGAGAGAGATCAGGCAAGAAGAAAGGCAGAGTTACCAGCCAGAGGCTGCAGAAGTAGGATGGGCAAGATGGAGATAAGGTAACAAGTATGTGGAAAAACATACATTAAAAAATATGAGTTAGTTTAATTTACAAGAGCTAGTTAGAAACAAGGCTAAGCTAAGGCTGGGCTTTCATGATAAATAAGTCTCTGTGTCATTATTTGAGAGCTGGTTGGTGTGACTGAAAAAGACTCATTACAAATGTCTTCTCTTCTCATTCTCTGTATTCAACTATTAATAAATCTAAAATATTTGGAATTCATTAGTCTTCCCTGCCCCAAATTTCGATCACACTGCATCAGGCTCTCATTTGTGCCATAGGAAGACATTTCAATATTTATTTCCTTATGATTAGTCTTTTCTCCATTAGAATATGTCACCCATATACTATCAGTGTAGTGTCCTCTTTGGAAAAAAAAGAATGCTCACATTAATCTAATTGCCTGTTAAAACATTGCAGGGGTTCTCTTCACTTATACAGTCCAAAAACCATTGATGTGATGTAAAAGTTGTTTCCTGATTTAGTCCATGTTAAAATTTTCAAAAGGAGCACTTTCTGTATCCCACACCCATGTTGCATACCAAAATTGGAAAGATCTTTCTACTCCCCCAACACCACAGGCTCTTCCCATTTCATCATTTACAACATAGTCCTCCTTGACTGCAAAGCTGCTTCATCTTGACCAGGTGAAAGACAAGCTAATGACTGAGGAGACAAGCTAAGCCGCTGAGATCTTCATGATCACCTGCCAGGAAGTGATTACCCTTTTTTCAGATTGTTACGTTAGGGAGGTCTGGATCCCAAGAGAACATGTTAATTTTTATTCAAGTCCAGTTATTACTATGTAGCTCTGGTTGACCTGGAACTCACTATGTACACCAGGGTGGCCTGAAACTCACAGAGATCTGCCTGTCTTTACCATCCAAGTGCTGGGATTAAAGATGTGCATTACCATGCTCTGCCAGAACATGTTAACTTGTTATAGCTTTCACTGTGGCAATAAAAGGACTTCATTCTTAGCCTGCTTTTGGCAAAAAAAAAAGAAACAAAACAAACTCATATGAGTCTTATGATCTCAGGCTTAGGGAGGACATCAGGTTGCTGCAGTGGAGGTGAGTGCACCTGCCTTGTCAGTTAGTTGATATGCCAACATCCAACAAGAGAAATTCTTTTTGATAGGGAGGTGAATGGCCTGGGTGAGGTCTACCAGATGTCCAGGATTCTCCTAGTAAACCCTTGACACAATGAAAATCTGTACAAGTCATGAAAAGGGATGGAAATGATATGTTTCACTCTAAAAGCTAAATCCCAGGTAGAGAGTGCCAATGCCTAGTGACTCTCTAACAATCTCAGTCCCCAAAGGCTTGCACAGGACTTCCTGAATATAAGGGTCTCCCTCATCCAGGTAACTGAGTGTTTAATTCTTTTTTTTTTTTTTTTTTTTTTGGTTTTTTCGAGACAGGGTTTCTCTGTGTAGCTTTGCGCCTTTCCTGGAGCTCACTTGGTAGCCCAGGCTGGCCTCGAACTCACAAAGATCCGCCTGCCTCTGCCTCCCGAGTGCTGGGATTAAAGGCGTGCGCCACCACGCCCGGCTGAGTGTTTAATTCTTAAATCGAAGCAAACAACAACAGTATATCAGAAGTTTGTAATGTTGACTATTGTTTTCAAAGAGACAGGATTTCTGTATCTAGATAGAAGTTCTGATCCCTGAGACCAAGCAAGGTACAGGGAAAGGTCACACTCTCATACATGTACACACACTAACAAGGGATTCTCCCATACTCAATATACACAGATACACACTGGCAACCTCTGTCATATTCATGGGCGTCTCTGGTCACTACACAGACTCACATGCTCAGTGTTACATCCAGTGACCCTCATTCCAGCACACAAGGCATTGGCTGCTCTCTCATTATTAAACACTCTGAATTGGATGAATCCTGCAGTGAATTCATCTGAAAACAAGAGACAGAAAACAGCATTCAAGGAAAATGCTAGAAATAGTTGTCAGCCCAGAGTTTGGTTCAGGATATACAGTCTAAAATAACAGACACATTGGGGAAGCCACAGCTATTCCTATCCACAGATCCCAAGAGTCAGTCCTTGAAAAAATGTCCTCATCCTCCAGAGTTTGAATGGAGAAATTTATTATATAGGAACGTCTCTACTGAATATCTCCAAGGCTTGTCACAGCAGCAATCAAGTGCATTCATTTTGGTCCTGTTCATATTTATCTTGCTAATTTTTCTTTTAAAACCTTCTATCTTGAGTATAAATAAGAAGAACTTTGAGTTATACAGCATAGGCTCAGCATTCATAAAGAGTATGTGCCACTTCGATTTATATTAAATAATGTAATAGTCATCCCTTACAACCAAAATAAAACTCCATTTTTTTCTGTTGTTCAGTCCTGTGCAATTGGACCTGGTTTGATCCTAAGAAACTTCTGACTGATAATGGGGTTGCAAAGAGTAGATTGCCAAACCATGAATCCCCAGTGCAAATGCTGACTCTCTTGTTTATGCTCTGTGATCTCAGCCAAGTTCCTGGACTTTCAGTGCTTCAGTTTCCTAAGCTGTAAAATGGGTTAGTAATAGTTTAGAGATCAAAGGCAAGCAATTGAATCAAGTGAAAGAAAACACATTTATAGAAGAGAAGCAGGCTGTCGTGGATGGTAAATGACAGTTATCATAACTGAATTTATCACGTGTCCTGCACAGTGTTCAGAGAAGCATCAGAGACTCACTCCGGCCAAGGGGGGAGTAATAAGAGGCTGTCTTCTGAGCATCACCAAAGTCATAGACCACAGGTATTGCTGGGCCATTGTCAGTCCAACACTTCCCTGCTCCATATTTCACTGGGTACTTCTACAAGGAACAAAAGAAGTCACTGGGTAAGAATGGCAGCATTGGCACTCACAGGAACACTATCCTACATGGAGAAGCACAGCAAGTGTCCAGTGACTGAGATTGTTATTAGCCTCACCTTGCCTCCCCCCACCCCGCTCCACCCCGCCCCACTCTGCCCCTCCTGTCTTCCACATATGGGTATCTCTTGCCTTCCTTGACTTATTACACTTTAGAATAAGGGAAATATGCAATACAACTTGCCTAACCTTAAGGACCTGTTTCTCTCTCTACACCTTGGAAAAGCAGCCTCAGGCAGCAGTCTCCAGTACCTTGTACAGGCCAAACAGATTATGGCCCAGCTGATTCAGGAAGCCACTGGAGGTGCGGTACCTCAGCAGGGATCTCTCCTTCCACTTTTTCAGAGGGCTTTTGTTGGGCACATGCCAGATACCCAGGTTCTCAGCCTGGATGTCAAAGTAGCCAGGGTTCTGAAAAGCAACCAACACTGAGCCTAATTAGACCAGATTTCAGTAAGTGAAAGACCCACATGCACAGTCCTCAGCACAGTTGGTATCTCAGGGCTTCACATGGACACCATGCATGCTCTAATACCGCCATTTCTAAGGATAACTATCCTACCACCATCACCACCACCACCAACTAACTGAAAAGCCAACTTTGGAGTATGTTGAGATTCAAGATAAGTATTTTTCAGTTGTTCAGCTCTGTGTTGAAGGACAACCTTCTAACCCTCTCCCTGGCATGCTTGGACTACACTCACATCCTCACCCTTTCCCAAGTGGCCACAGAGTGTACCAACCTTGTAGTCATCACTTGTGGCCCCCTCTGCAGACCCAAAGGTGTTGTAGTTGGCCCAGTTGCCATCCCCCTCTGGGTAGTCGATTCTGTTGCCTTGCTGACTGGACCAGCGATCACCCACTGTGCACTTCCCGCCCATGTTGTTCTCATGCACACTGGCCACCAGAGTCCAGCCACCACCTGCAGTGGTCATGTCACAGAAAGTCTGGTAGATGACACCATTCTCCGTGCGGAGGAAATAGAGGCCATCTGTGGAGAGAACCAGTCCACAGTCCTGTGTGCAGCCTCATTGTCCTTCTCTGCTCCAGAGGCAGAATGACTCCAGGAAGTATAACCATGGCTAATGCCTCATATCCTGAGTGTCCTATCACAGGTGTCCCTGGGAATCTGCCTGAGTGTAGAAAGCCATCCTTCTGTGATTGAGGCAGAACACAGAATTATCCAAACTATCAGTGATTTATTTCTAAAGTTAAACATAGTATTATAAAGGACTTAGGAACTCTACTTGGTATGTATTCAAAGAACTGAGAATGGGGCTTCAGTTATCTACATTCTTGTTCATTCCAATTCTGGTCACAAAACCTGGATGGCAGAAACAATGCAAGTATTTCTCTACAGAAAAAGGAATAAGCGATAATCTGTGCTGTTTATTATGCAGAATATATATTGTGTACATTCCTTTATATCCAATAGGTGAAAAAGAATGAAGTGAACTGCAGAAATGGCTCTGTGGTTAAGACCAAGCACTGCTCTAGCAGAGGACTTGAGTTAGGTTCCCAGCACTCACACTTGTCAGTGTACAAGTTCCTGTCATTCCAGCTCCAGAGGACTAGATGGTGTCTTCTGGACTCTGTATGTACATCCATATATATGTACACATTCTCACACGCAGCCATGCATATGTACACAGTAATAATAATAAATCTTTTTAAAATAAATTAACTGTTCTACATCACATATGAGCCTTGAAGCATGTTAATGAAATAAGGCAGATTACTCATATGAGGTAACAAGAATTGACAGATTCATAGAAGTAGGAAACAGAACAGCAGCTCACAGGAAATACAGGAATTTATTACTTTGTGGTACAGAATTTCTTTTTAAGAAATGAAAACTTTCTGGAGATGGATAGTATTGGTCCATACCATTGTGAAAGTTGTTCTTGACTGTGTAAACCCTTCAAATTGGTAAGTGGCAATTTTTATCCACTATGTACATTGTATCCCATTTTCTATATCAAAAAGCAAAGCTGTTCCAGAGGCCAAAAGCATGATTTCTTAAGTGGGTTATTTGTTTTGTATATTTTAGAAAGGGTCTCCCCAGGTTGCCTTGGAGCTTTCAATCCTCTGATTTGGGCTCCCAGTGTTAGGATTACTGTGTGCTCTTTAAATGCTTCATCACTCACCTTGTGCTCCAGTCATCTCCTGCTTGATTTCTTTGCAGCTTCTGAACAGAGAGGAAGACACAGAATTGGTCCATCTGTTGGTATCCAGGTTCTCTTTAATTAGAGAAGATGCAGAGTTTCACTCTCATGTGATACATAGCTTCCCCTTGTTATTCATCCTAAACTCATTACAAGACTTCTCAAAGCCTCACCTGAGAATCAACAAGATTTGTAACTAGAAAGAAAGACTAGAGATTTAAAGGCTTGGAGAACTTTTTGTCCAAGTCCTGAAAAAGGAGAATACAGTGAAGTCCAGCTCTGTAGTAGAAGAAATGCAGGGAGCCTAATGTGCCTGAAGCATAGGTAGTGAGGTTGACAATGCAGAGGCTTGACCAAGGGGCCCTGGAATAAAAAGCCTTGCAACGTAGCGTCAACCCTGCAATGTCCTCTGAGAACCTAGAAGAGTAGAAACAAACATTATTAACTCTGGGGCAGAGCTACTCAGATGTATGTAGGCCCATGTTTACAAGTCATGCATTTTGGGATTGTACTTACTGAGGGAGACCAGCCCCCACTTTTCCCCCTAGGGTACTCTTGGGGAGGAAGAAGTGAGAAATATTTAGATAGAATTATAGGGGGAGAGAGATAGACAGAAACACAGGATAGCCTCGGGAGGGCCTGGATCAATACCCACTGTCCCCTTCTGTCTCTTCCAAAGGGTTTTTAAAGGAATGCTGAGGGGTGGTCCAGAGGGTGCCTGAACTGGTCTACTCTGGTTACCAGCCTAGCAAATAACCATAGCTGTCATCATAGAGTCTTTGATCAGTGACTGATGGAGGCAAATGCAGAGATCCATGGCCAGGCACCAGGCTGAGCTCCTGGAATCCAATTGATGAGAGAGAGGAGGGATTCTTCAGGCAAGGGATGTAGAGATCATGATGGGAGCATGTGCAGAGATGACTAGCCACACTAGAGGAAGCCCATGAACTGTGGACTGGTGGCTGTGGAGCCCCCATTGGACTGGGCTTGAACTGTTTGGGGGGCACCCTGGCAGGGGGATTGGGATCTGTCCCTGGTCTATGGGCATGCTTCTAGGAATCCGGTGCCTATGGTGTGATACCTTGCACAGCCTTGGTTCAGTGGGAAGGGGCTTGGACCTGCCTAGGCTCAGTGTGCTGGGCTCAGCTGACTCCCCATGGGAGACCTTGATTTAGGGGATGTGGGGTGGCTTGGGGAAGAGGGCATGGGGGTTGGGGGAAGGGAGAAGTGGGGAGCTGTGGATGGTATGTGGAGTGAGTAGAAAAATTCTTAATAACAAAAAATGAAAAAAGGAATGCCAAGGGGTGGAGCAAAAGACCTCACCCCAGCACAGTGAAGTGTAGATCATCCCAAACAGCTGGTAACCATGCATATTGTCAAGCCATCCCTTAATGAAGCCCTGCTGTGTAAAGCAGGCTCAGATCTCACTAGGAAACCTTTGTGGTTTCCCACACTTTCCTCCTCTTAATTTTTTAAAGGGCCCCTTAGATAGACTGAGGTCTGTCTTAGGTCATTCTCCCTGATTATTACGTTGGAAGCCATCCGGAGAAAGTTGCCTGTCTCTGGCTTTCAGTCTCTGGCAGGAGGGGTTACTGAGTTTAACTTAGCTCTAGCTCAGGTTTCTATTGAGCTCACAACCATCCACAGTGATCTCCATAATTGCCACACCTCCCAGTACAGGAGTGGAGGATTATAAAGATGGAATATCCTTTTTTAACGGATCTTAATATGGCTATTGTAACATGAATCTTATAAGGTCTTATTAACAAAATCAAACCTGAAGCCAGGTATTGGGGTGAATGATTGAAGATCAGAGAAGCAGAACAAGCCACAGCTTTCTCACCTTGCCAATTCCTCAGCTGATCCTGTTTCCTCAGAGTAGAAGCCTCTGAGTCCTCATCCAAATGGATCTTAGCTGAACTACTGCTCAAAAGCCTAAAAGCTTAACCAGGATAGTTCCTGGTCCTCATGCCTTATATACCTTTCTGCTTCCTGCCATCACTTCTGGGATTAAAGTCATGTGTCACCATGCCTGGCTGTTTCCCATGTGGCTTTGAACTCACAGAGATCCTAATGGATCTCTGCCTCCAGATTAAAGGTGTACCACCATTTTTTGGCCTCTGTATCTAGTGACTGTTCTGTTCTCTGAACCCAGATAAATTTATTAGAGTGCATAATATATTGGGGAACACAACATCACCATAGTCTATAAGCGCCTTAGCTGTGCCAAGCCTCCTTTTTATTAAAGCAATAAACTCTGGGTACAAACCACATCATATAAATTACTCTGGGTAAAAACCACATCAAATAAATTATAACAAACTTAAAGATTCCCTTAGAGTCAGCAAACTCTAGTTCATTAACATTAACGCAATTGTCGTATAAACAATACATATTTATAACTGTCATGACCATTTACTGTATGTATTTATACCTAGCTTGGCTATTGACTATATGTATTTACACTTCTTACAAAATTACATCACTATTCATATTTTTTTATTTTTTATTTTATTTTACAATACTATTCAGTTCTACATAACAGCCACAGATTCCCTTGTCCTCTCCCTTCCTGTTCCCCTCCCCTTCCCCCCAGCTCACCCCCCCATTTCCACCTCCTCCAGATGAAGGTCTCCCCCGAGGACTGGGATCGACCTTATAAACTCAGTCCAGGCAGGTCCAGTCCCCTCCTCCCAGATTGAGCCAAGCGACCCTGCATAAGTCCCAGGTTTCAAATAGCTAACTCATGCAATGAGCCCAGGACCTGGTACCACTGCCTAGATGCCTCCCAAACAGATCAAGCCAATCGACTGTCTCACCTATTCAGAAGGTCTGATCCAGTTGGGGGCCCCTCAGCCTTTGGTTCATAATTCATGTGTTTCCATTTGTTTGGTCGTTTGTCCCTGTGTTTTATCCAAACTTGGTTTCAACAATTCTCGCTCATATAAAACCTCCTCTTTCTCAACAATTAGACTCCCAGCGCTCCACCCAGGGCCTAGCCGTGGATGTCTGCATCCAGATTCCTCAGTCCTTGGATGGGGTTTCTGGCCCAACTATTAGGGTGTTTGGCCATCCCATCACCAGAGTAGGTCAGTCCCAGCTGTCTCTCGACCATTGCCAGCAGTCTTTTGTGGGGGTATCTTTGTGGATTTCTGTGGGCCTCTTTAGCTCTTTGTTTCTTCCTTTTCTCATGTGGTCTTCATTTACCATGGTCTCCTATTCCTTGTTCTCCCTCTCTTTTCTTGATCCAGCTAGGATCTCCCGCTCTCTTTCCCTTGACCCTCGCCCTTCATTGCTCCCACTCATGTCCAGGCTGTTCATGTAGATCTCATCCATTTCTCCGTGTCTTTCTTGGGGTCCTGTTTTCCAGGTAGCCTCACTGGTGATGTGAGTAGCAGTCCGGTCATCCTTGTTCCACATCTAGCATCCTCCTATGAGTGAGTACATACCATATTTGTCTTTCTGAGTCTGGGTTACCTCACTCAGGATGATTTTTTCTAGATCCATCCATTTGCCTGCAAATCTCATGATGTCATTGTTTTTCTCTGCTGAGTAGTATTCCATTGTTTATCCATTCTTCAGTTGAAGGGCAACTAGGTTGTTTCCAGGTTTTGGCTATTACCAACAATGCTGATATGAACATAGCTGAGCAAGTGCTCTTGTGGTATGACTGAGCATTTCTTGGGTATATGCCCAAGAGTGGTATAGCTGGATCTTGGGGGAGATTGATTCCCAATTTTCTAAGAAAGCGCCATATTGATTTCCAAAGTGGTTGTACAAGCTTGCATTCCCACCAGCAATGGAGGAGAGTTCCCCTAGTTCCACATCCTCTCCAGCATAGGCTGTCTTCAGTGTTTTTGATCTTAGCCATTCTGACAGGTGTAAGGTGGTATCTTAGCGTTGTTTTGATTTGCATTTCCCTGATGATTAGGGATGTTGAGCAATTACTTAAATGTCTTTCAGACATTTGAGTTTCCTCTGTTGAGAATTCTCTGTTTAGTTCTAAGCCCATTTCTCAATTGGACTGTTGGTCATTTTGATGTCTAATTTCTTGAGTTCCTTATATATTCTGGATATCAGTCCTCTGTCAGATGTGGGGTTGGTGAAGATCTTTTCCCATTCTGTAGGCTGTCGCTTTGCCTTGTTGACCGTATCCTTTGCTCTACAAAAGCTTCTCAGTTTCAAGAGGTCCCATTGGTTGATTATTTCTCTCAGTGTCTGCGCTACTGGTATTATATTTAGGAAGTGATCTCCGATGCCAATGTGTTCAAGACTCCTTCCTACTTTTTCTTCTAACAGGTTCAGAGTAGCTGGATTTATGTTGAGGTCCTTGATCCACTTGGACTTCAGTTTTGTGCACAGTGACAGATATGGATCTATTTGCAGCCTTCTACACGTTGATATCCAGTTATGCCAGCAGCATTTGTTGAAGTTGCTTTCTTTTTTCGTGGCACAGGCAAAACACTACAAGTGACTCTTTAAAGATTTGCTTACTATTTTTGTGCTTCATTTTAACTCTAAGGAAATTCTACTCTTACTCAAAATTTTTTTGTGACACTGTATTCCTATATTCTATCTTCCTTAATTTTCATAGATAGAAGTTAAGAGAGAGAGAGAAAAAAAACCTAGAGAGAGAGAAATATATGCTGCAGCCTCACTAGGGCATCTTCCAGCCCCTTTCACTCCCCCAAATAGATTACCTCCACCTTAATTTCCATAATCAGACATGCCCTAACTTCCCTTAGTGCCCTCTGATGCCCCTTTTGAAAGTCCTTGGTCCCTGTTTGGGCACCATTTGAGGGAGACCAGCTCCCATTTTTTCCCCCAGGATACTCTTGGAAAGTGAGAAGTGAGAAATATTTAGATAGAAATATAGAGGGAGAGAGACAGAGAAATACAGGATAGCCTCTGGAGGGCCTCGATCAAAACCCACTGGCCCCTACTTTTTCTTCTAAGGGACTTTTAAGCAAATGTCAAATGGTGGAGCAAATGACTTCCCCCACAGCATAGCCAAATGCAGACCATTCCAAACACCTGGTAACAACACAGGTGGTCAAACCATCCCCTAATGCAGCCCTGCTGGGTAAAGCAAGCTCAGATCTCACTAGGAAACCTTTGTGGGCTCCCACAAATTACTGTGACCGAGCTTCAGTTCCCTAGTGCCTAATACCAAGCCTACAAAGATTTTCATGTGGAGAAGTAAGATGGCATTTAGAGACTTTTTCCTTAAAAATACTCAAAAAGCAGTGAATAGATACTACATATTTTAAAATACTGTTGAGTTCTTGTAGAGAGCAGAATTGAAGACAACAGTCTCTGGGCACAAACCAGACAATTCCCTTAGCATTGAAACTCTAAGGCCAAGGTCTTAAGTTTAAGGAGTGATTAGGATGCGACACAGTTCTTGCAGAAGTTCCCCTAGAGCTACACACAAGTACAGAATCTGGACCAGGACATACCTCAACAATCCCATTGCCACCGGTCAATTCCTTCAAGAGCCAATCAGCACCCAGCCTACATCTCAAAGGCATAATCTCTTTGGGGGATGGCATAGGTTGTATTTACGTGTCCAGGAATGTGTGTGTGTGTGTGTGTGTGTGTGTGTGGGTGTGTGTGTATTTACATATCTCTCTCTCTCTCTCTCTCTCTCTCTCTGGTTTAATTGTGGAGATATATATGATTAAACAAAAAGAGACCTTTTTTTGTAGAGAGTTGGGAGGGAGGTTAATTGGAAAAGCCTAGAAAGAGGAAAAGAAATGGGAAAAGAATAAAATTATATTTACTTTCAAGATTTTAAAAAAGGCATGATGGGCCAAGCTGTGGTGACCCACGTCTTTAATCCCAGCACTCAGGAGGCAGAGGCAGGTAGATCTCTGAGTCTGATGTCTGCCTGGTCTACAGATTGAGTTCCAGGACAGCCAGGGCTACAGAGAAAATCCGTGTCAAAAAACAAGCAAACAACCACAACAAAAGTGTGATCTTTGTTTCCAGAGATCCATGTCCTGGAAGCAACTGAGTCTAGTCCTTACTGCCTTTAAAGCTAGAGGTGGCCTGAGGAATTTGGAGTTCTGTAGAAATACTCACCAACACTGTAACTTCCGGTGGCCAGGATGATAAATAGCAGGAAGCTGAGTTGGGTCATGGTCATCTACAGAAAAGCAAGATGAAGGTCAGTCTCTATCCAGACCACCTTTCCCCTTATCCCTGTCTCTACTCCTATCTAGTCCAATTAAAGGCTCCTTCCTTTCCTTTAAACTCCTCACTTCTCTGGGCTTAAAGCAGTCCTGAGCCAGAGTCCACTTTCCTAATTCCATCCACAGCAACTACCTTCCCTCCCATACCTGGCCAGAAATGAAGAGTTGTCAGCTGAGGGGAGATGAGCCCCCCTCTCTCTCTGCAGAGTTTCTAGTGTGGTCCTGGTGAAGCTCTTATCTTTTTATGGGAAGAGCCTGGTGGGAATAGCCCAGACTTTGCCAGGCTCCCCCTTTTCTGGCAGGATGCCACAAGAGAGGCAACTTTTATTTATTGCGGGAAAGTTCTTTTTACAGTGTTGACTCATGGGATTCAAAGGCTCAAAAAGATAAATATTAAATATCATATCTTAGCACTATCACCAGGTTTGGGAATTTCATCCATCTGTGTATTTAAAAAAAAATAAATGAGGTGACTTGCAACCTTTGACATCCATTTGGATTTTTTCATTTGTGTCTTTCTTGCAAGGTAATACTTAAAAAATCCCAAATATTCATAGTTATTCTCATTTCATAGGAGAAGAAAACATTTTTTGTAATGTATAAAACAGTACATTTCTTGTAGCTCAGGCTCTCCTCACACTGTTTTTGTGAAGATGTCCTTGAACTCCTGACTCTCTTCATCCTACTTCCACATGCTTGGATTATAGGCACATACTACTAAACTTGACTATAAAAAAGGGAAGTTTAACAACAAAATAGTAAGTAATTATTTAAGAATAAATACAAATCTTTTTGTCAGTCTGAAAAATAATCTTTTATAAGTTCATTTTCAACCTTCATTAATTTTAAATATGAGATTTGTTATACAAATCCATGTATTAATTTGTTACAGATTAATTATTAACATAAAAATTTCTAAGAAAAATAATGTGAGTGTATGCACTGGATAAAAGTAACTATTAATTGGTATTAGATACCTTATTCTTGCTTTTAAAAGACTGATTTTAAACTTAGCCATTAAAATAGAATTAAATCACGAGGGTCATGCATTGACAGTTACTGCACCAGCTGCTCAAATATTATTAAGAATTTCTATTTAAAGAAAACTTCAGTTGAGTCAGTTTTACCCTTAGCCACAAAAACATGGTTAAAGAATGAAAATGCTCTTTACAGTTGACGATTTTACAAATCTTTAGCCTGCATAGATTGAATTCCATATAACCCTCACTATTTTGTCTTTGATTTTTTCATACTTACCACAAACTAGTGAAATTTTAAGAAGGACTGCATCTGGGATTCGATCTCTATAAATCACCCCACCCCCATGATGTTTTGAGTTTCCTCTCTCCCTACCTACTGTCTTTTTCTAGTTCTCAGACACCAGTTTGGGCTATAATGGAATGAATTGCCTTTTTGTCAGTGATGAAACATCCTCAGTATAAAGCTTTATTATAATACTGATAACATTGTAATCCTTTGGGAGTCAGCTTTTGGTCAACCTTATATTTTATATCTGTGTATGTTAAAGGACTGATTTATACAACATAACTCAGGTAGGTTGATAGAATAGAACAAAACAGAGGTATGTAACTCAGCTGGTAGAATGTTTGCCTCGGATACATGAGCTATGGGTTCAATCCCTGGCATCATGTAAACTAGGTTTGGTGGGGCATGTCCGAAATTCCTGCACTTGAGAAGTGGAAATAGGAGGATCAGAAGTTCAAGCTTATCCCTTACTACATAGCCAGGTTGGAGGACAGTGTCTTATACACAGGTCTCAAAAAAAAAAAAAAAAAAAAAAAAAAGCAAAACTGCTCACACACAAAGATAATCTACACATCTTTAAGTGGATAAGTTCAAGGCCATCTTTGTCTATATAGTGAGTTGAAAGCCACCATGTCTGTACTATTTTTTTTTGTTGGTTCCTAGATTGATGCTGTAAGGACCAGTCTTCAGTAGGCCAGGAATTGAAGGGGAGTCATGGAGTCTCCAGCTAATCACTCAATTGATCTTTCTTTCTTTTGTTTGTTTGTTGTTGTTTTTTTAAAGATTTATTTATTTATTATGTGTACAATGTTCTGCCTGCATATACCCCTTTAGGCCAGAAGAGGGCCCCAGATCTCATTACAGATGGGTGTGAGCCACCATGTAGTTGCTGGAAATTGAACTCAGGACCTCTGAGTCATCTCTCCAGCCCTCAATTAACCTTTCTATCTGAGGAAGTAAAACGTAATTCTGGGGCTGTTGAAAAAGGGAAACACACACAAACACACACACACACACACACACACACACACACACACACACACACACACACACCTTTTCAGGGTCTTTCTATCATCTTTCTATATTATTTTTCTTTATTTTTTAAAACACCCTTTTTAGTATTTCCCACACAAAATACATTGCAAAGAAGGTTTTCCTCACAACCAAAAGTCATGCAGTTACTATAAAATCATCATAAAAACATGTTTTTCTGGAACAAGTGAACTCAAATACATTTCTTTTTTTTAATTTAAATTTTTTTATTCATTTTACATACCAACCACAAATCCCCATCTCCCTCTCATCCCTCCTCCTGTGCCACCCCCAGCTTCCCTTCCCTGACCTATCCTGCATCCCCTCCTCAAAAGGGTAAGGCCTCCCATGCGGAGTCAGCAAAGCCTTGCACATTAAGTTGAGGCAGAACCAAACCCCTCTTTTCTGCATCAAGGCTGAGCAAGGAGTCCCACCATAGGTAATGGGCTCCAGAAAGCCAGCTCATGCACCAGGGATCGACCCTGATCCCACTGCCTGGTACCCCACAAACAGACCAAGCTACACAACTGTCTCCCATATGCAGAGGGCCTAGACCAGTCCTATGCAGGTTCCACATAGTTGTTGACCTAAAGTTCATGAGTTCAGATGAGCTTGGTTCAGTTGTCTCTGGAGATTTCCCCATCATGATCTTGACCCCCTCTTGCTTATATAATCCCTCTTCCCTCTCTTTGACTGGACTTCTGGAGATTGGCCTGGTGTTTGGTTGTGGGTCTCTGCATTTGCTTCTATCAGTTGCTGGATGAAGGCTCTATGATGACAATTAGGGTAGTCACCAATCTGATTACAGGGGAAGGACAGTTCAGCCACTCTGTCCGCTATTGCTAGTAGTCTAAGCTAGGGTCATCCTTGTGGATTTCTGGGAATTCCCCTTATATCCCTTACTCCATAAAGTCTCCCTCTATCAAGATATTTCTTTCATTGCTCTCCCACTCTGTTCCTCCCCCACCTCGACCATCTTATTCCCTCATGTTCTTATCCCCCATTCCTTCCCCTCTATTGAGCCCCCATCTCCAGGTTGCTCATGGAGATCTTATCTGTTTCTCCTTTCCAAGGCAATCCATGCATCCCTCTTAGGGTCCTCCTTGTTTCCTAGTTTCTCTGGAGCTGTGAGTTGTAGGTCTGATTATCTTTTGCTCTACATCTAGTATCCACTAAGAGTGAGTACATACCATGTTTGTCTTTCTGAGTCTGGGTTACCTTACTCAGGATGATATTTTCTAGTTCCATCCATTTGCCTGCAAATTTCATGATGTCACCTTTTTTTCCCAGCTGAGTAATACCCCATCATATATATGTACCACATTTTCTTTGTCCATTCTTCAGTTGAGGGGCATCTAGGTTATTTCCAGGTTCTGGCTATTACGAGTAATGCTGCTATGAATATAGTTGATCAAGTGTCTTTGTGGTATGATTGAGCACCCCTTGGGTATATGCCCAAGAGTGGTATCACTAGGGCTTGAGGTAGATTGATTCCCAATTTTCTGAGATGTCACTATACTGACTTCCAGACAGAAGCTTCTCAGCTTTAGGAGGTCCCATTTATTAATTGTTGCTCTCAGTCTGTGCTACTGGTTTGGTATTTAGGAAGTTGTCTCCTATGACAATGCATTCTAGGCTACTTCCTACTTTCTCTTCTATCAGGTTCAGTGTAGCTGGATTTATGTTGGTGTCTTTGATCCACTCGGACTTGAATTTTGTGCATGGGGATAGATATGGATCTATTTGCAATCTTCTACATGTTGACATCCAATTATGCCAGCACCATTTGTTGAAGATGCTTTCTTTTTTTACATTGTACAGTTTTGGCTTTTTTGTCAAAAATCAGGTATTCATAGGTGTGTGGATTAATGTCATGGTCTTTGATTCAATTCCATTGGTCTACATGTCTGTTTTTATGCCAATACCAAGCTGCTTTTCTTACTATAGCTCTATAGTAGAGCTTGAGGTCAGGGATAGTGATACCTCCAGAAGTTGCTCTATTGTACAGCAGACATGTCTCAATGTCTAGAAAGTCAAAATTTTTAAAACATTTTAAATGCCATATTCTGTAAGTCCTTGAAGTGTTTGAAGATTACCTACCTAATTGAAATATATCTATGTATACCTAGAAAACTTAACTAACATGACTGTAAGTTTATCATAGATGACTAACTATTAATCTGTATTTCTTAAGTATACATTACAATTTTAATTGAGTTGCATAAACATAATACCTTAAACATAAGTAGAAATATACATATATTATAACAAAATTAACTTTAAATTTGTATCAATAAACCAAAATCCATAGCAATGTAAGACATTTTAAGCAAGTTGTTGCTCTTTAATGTAGATTCAATAATATACCCTTTTATCCTATCATACCTATATCATACATTTCTATATCACTTGTGGAAAAATTTTCTATTGATACATCTTTTTTGTTTGTTTGTTTTTGAGACAGGCTTTCTTGTTTAGTTTTGGTACCTGTCCTGGATCTCACTCTGTAGACCAGGCTGGACTTGAACTCACAGAGATCCACCTGCCTCTGCCTCTCAAGTGCTGGGATTAAAGGTGTGCACCACTACCACCCAGCCCCATTGATATCTCTTAACAGGCTGAGAATTATCATCAGTAGGCACTGTGAAGGCAATTTTTTCTCTATCCTGTTCTTGCAAATGTATAGTAAAAAGGCGATCTTTTAACTCAATCACTATAATAGATTTGTAGGTAATAGAGAAGGCAAGGGAATTCCAGGTTATCAAGAGACCATTGGCTGAATCACCTATTAATAGCTCTTATATATGTTAACATTCTCTATTTTCCAGATTTCTTTTTAATAACACATAAAGAAGAATTCCATGGACTGGTCAATTCTTCAATATGTTGAGCATTTAGCTGCTCCTGTATCAACTGTTCTAGACCTGACATTATTCTGATGTCAAAGGCCATTGTTCCACCCAGACAGATTTGGCAGTTAAAAATTTTAAAGGCAGGGCTGTTGGTACCTTTGAAAGATCAACAGTTGTTGTGCCTGTTTATGTACAACCTGAATGGCCTGTGACTGTTCTTTGTAATACTTATTAATAATCTTCTCAGGAACATGTGTTAGTTAGTCTGCTGCTATTTCAGCCAGTAATTGTGACTCTGAAGTTACTGGCCTGCTTCTCTGGCAGTGACCTGGAGGGCCTTCTTTACTACAGGTACTGGCTCTGCCAATTCCACTAAAGGCAACTTTTACTAAATCTCTATCATTCTGTTTATAAATAAAATTTGAGACTCAAAGGCTGAGAGGAAGCCTGCTATCTCAGAGAGGTTGAGTAGCACCTAGCTACCTTCTCCCCCCCAAAAGTCCATCATCTGTTCTATCCAAACAGAAAAAGTTGGACACTCAAAAGCCCTCCCTACTACTTCCTGTGCATCTCTTTATCTCTTCCAGATGCTCCCTGATTACTTTGTGTCAATTAGTTGCTAACTCAGCCTCATGACCCAAGGTTAATTTTATTTAATTAATGCAAATGCAAACTTGGAGTTCACCGTGGCATTGAATATCCCCCAACACCGCATGGTTGACAACAAGATTCCTTTTAAATCAAAAGCCTTAGCTAAGAATGATGGCCCATAACATAATCCTGGCCTTTGGAAGGTGGAGACACAAGAATAAAGTATTCAGGGTCATCTTTTCTACATGGTGAGTTGAAAGCCAGCGTTAGCTACAGGAGAATAACCCTGTCTGACAAAGCAAATTAACACACATATAGTCACTCAGACAACAGACAAAGTCACAGACACAGACACAGACACATAGACACAGAGATGACACAGACACAGAGACAGATACAGACAGAGAAACACACACACACACACACACACACACACACACACACACACACACACACACTACTGCCATTACCACCATCATGATTTTTGTGATCCCATTAAAAATATTTTTGTCATCCTGTATCAAAGCCCATGTCATAGCAATTGTGACAGTTACCTCTCTCTGTGACTTAGTGATTTAAAATAGGACTCATTCCTTTTATCTTCAAGCCTACAGTTTGTGCAGCACATAGAGGGCTTGACTAGCTTCTGCTGTGTTTAACATCTGCTGGGTCATTCCAATGCTTTCTCTCACCATTACTGTCAGGGTGGGATTTTAGGACTGAATTGCTGACACATTTGAAAGCAAAGCAAGCCAATGGCTGGTGGTCAGTGTTTCGTATGACTGCATGGCAGCTGTCTTTCTTTGGCTCTCTTTGGAACTCATGTGTCATTTAGATCAACTTCCTTATGCAGCAGAATAGAATAATCAGAGATGTTAGTAGTGTGTCTGAAGAACCAGTGAGTGTGTTATACCTACTGTTAGCAATGATTAACTGGGTAGTGGTGGTGAGAGCAAGGTCAGGGGACAGAAGATGCCCAAGCTGACCTTTCTTCTTGTGCTATAGACTAAACTAGGCAAAGTTTGAGTCCGTTGTGTGTAGTGACAGCTGGAAGTTTTGATGAAGTGAGAACATGATGACAAGAATATGAAAAAACTAGAGGCTTGGGTTGGACCCCAACCTTGAATAGAAAAGTTGTGTGTTTATGGAACAATATGCTTGCTTTAGGTATGCTTCATCACACTTTACATAAGTTAAAATAAATTTTTTTTCTAGACAGAGTTTCTCTGTGTAGTCCTGTCTGTCCTGGAACTACTTGCTCTGTAGATCATGCTGGCCTTGAACTCAGAGATTAACCTGCTTCTGTCTCTGGAGTGCTGGCATAGTGTATGTCACTATGTCTGGCCTTATTTAAATTAAAAACACTTATTATTTATTTATTTATTTATTTATTTATTTATTTATTTATTTATTTATTTATGTGTGTATGTGTTATGATGTACATGTATGGAAATCAGAGGATAACTTGAGAAGTCAATGCTGGGGAACAATCCTTCTGTACGTTGTGTAAATATATGTCACTATGATTGATTTAATAAACAAGCTGACTGGCCAATAGTTGAACAGGATAAAGTTAGGTGGGAAAGCCAAACTGAGAAGGATGGGATGAGGAAAGGCACAGCAGAGGAGTCACCTGCCAGACAAAGAATGTGCCAGACACACAAACGGGATAGAGGTAAAAACCATGAGCCTCGGGGCAGCACGTAGATTTATAGAAATGGGTTAAGTTGTAAGAGCTAGTTAGTAACAAACCTGAGCTATTGGCCAAGCATTTATAATTAATTTAACCCTCAGTGTGTTTATTTGAGAGTGGCTGAGGGACAGGAAAACTGCATACAAGTCAGTTTTCTCCTTCCACAGTGTGGGTTATGGGAATTAAACTCAGGTTTTCAGATTTGGTAGTGAGTGTCTTTACCTAATGAATCATATTATTGGCTCTGTCCATGTTAATTTTTGATACAGGAACTCTCCCTGAACTTTGAGCTTGCCCATGCAGCTAGACTGGATGCCCAGCAAAGCCTAGAAATCCACCTCTCTCTACTTCATCAGAGATGTGAGTCAGGTGCATGTTGCTGTACCCGATTTTTATGTGTGTACTGGGGATCCAAACTTATACTTGAGCAGTGTAATGGCTGATCTTGACTGTCATCTTTACTACATCTGGAATCAGCTAAAATTGAAAAAGCTTGGCATGCTTGTCATGAATTTTCTTGTTTGGATGATTTGAGGTGAGAAGATGCACCCTAAATCTAAACCAGACCTTTGCTGGTAGCCCACTAAAAGGATATGGAAGAAGGAAGCTTTTGCTTTTTGCTTGCTTGTCCTAACTCTTGCTGGTGAGTTTGTATATCCTATTCCTGAGACATTCCTTTGCTGGTATTATCACATACTTCTTTGAGATTCCACGTAGACTGGAGACTGTCAGCTCTCTAGGCTTTCCCTGGGACTCCAGCACCAGACTGGGACTGCTGAGACATCCAGTCTCATGCACTCAACAACCATCAAGTCATTGGTTTTTCCTCTGGAGACTTGGGAGACATCTATAAGCTACTCTAGTAAATTCCCTTTTAACACACACACACACAGAGACACAAAGACACACACACACACACACACACACACACACACACACACGCACACACACTCTATCAGTTATTTTTCTTTAGAGAACCCTGACTAGTATATGCAACAAGTACTTTACCAAGACAGTTAACTCCTCCACCCATATGAATGGATGTTTTGTTGTGAATGAATGTCAGATTGTACACACCACCCTTTCTACATCTATCAAGATGATTATATTGTGTTTATCATCATTTTACCATAAGCTTATCTTTAATACCACCTTTTTATGCCCTGAATTCAAGCCCACAGTTATCCTATAGCAGTCCCTGGAGCAAGAACCCCCAGTGAGGAGCCCAAGGTTGACCCATAGACCACCTTGGGCCTGGATGCCAAAGAGCCCTTGCACAAGCAATTTCTGTCCAAGCAGATTGTGTCAATCTACTAGGCCTAAACAATGATCACTCCTACTGCATCCTCACCCCAAGGCTTCCCCACCTCCCAGCCCTGTCTCCACTCATGAGCCCTTTCTCAGAGTAACTTCTCTGGTGCTACACAGGACGCCTGATTCCCAGGCCTTTGGATGCAGAGGCTGGGTAATTCTATCACTCACAGACAACCATAGCAGGAGACATCATCGAATTCTGAGTGCTTGTGGGCAGCATCCCTCCCCACCTTATTCTCCATACAGAGAAGACAAGCAATGCCCAAAAGGAATATGGTGTTTATTTGTCCTTCTATCAGAGAAAGACAGTGAGCTCAGTGGAGCCCTGAGAGAAAGGGGTACTGTTTGGGAAGAGAAGTACCTCAAATGAATAAAAAGTTTGGAGTGGTTTAACTAACTTTTCCTCAAATGTCAATGGTGTTCTCAGGTAACTCTTTCAGAGAACACACAGACTCCTAAAGTCAACAGAAAGTTTTTATTCACTGGTTAGCAGACTACACAGGGAAGCGTGTAGCCCAAAACTTTAGTGTTCTTGGCTTTTTTTCTGCACAAAAACCATACCCTGGTTGACACACTTGAGTTATCCAAAACTGTAGCAATAAGCAGAGCTACAAAAGCAAAAAGGCAAGGTTCACACATTTAGGGACTTTCCCAAAATTATGAACGATATTGACTTAGGTCTTTGCTCCCATTTTGGCGGGTGTAGGGGTCTATGTGATGGACTCTTAAGTTAGGATGGTGCCTTGGCACATCTAACATGGCATCAGTTGTGCTAAGTTCTGAGATCCTGTTACAATCATCCCCAGACCCCATGTTCAACACATGATCAGTACACACTTCCTGTGGTGCCCTATTACCGGCTCCATCTCTCCTGCCCCAGTGTCATCCCTCCATTCTCTGAGATCACTGCTATTTGCACTTTCCCTCAGTGGAATGGAGCCCTTCCTCTTAGGTGTTGCTTTATTCTGAACACAGGGTTATCTTAGTACAAGGCTGTTGCATTGTTTACATGGCTCCTTTGGCAGTTCTTTCAAAACTTTCATCAGACTGTACTTGTTAAGGCAATATTTTCTTTGTAAATTTACACAGTTCCATAATCTCCAACAAAAGAGAATAGGAGTACATCTGGGTCTTAGACAAGTGTTCAAATAACATGTATACTTCCTGTAACACTAGAGTTAGCACTTTACTGTCTCTAATGATGGTTCATGTTCATTCAGTGACATATTGTTGTTTGTGATTCATCCTGCATAGTACAGTTGTTCATCAATGTGCCTTAGATTCCATGAAAAATGCCCATTCTGACATCAGCAGTGGTTGCTATAATGGAAAGAAGAACATCCTGTCACCTTGAAGACTTAGCTCATATCCAGAGTCTCATACTAATTAGATAAACTGATTCCCATGTTAGCTTTGTAGCCAAGAGAATGTTCATTTCATTCATTCTGATAATTGATTGACAGCTATAGTTTAGGTTTTTTTATATAATCATTCTATCACCTGGAGAAATTAGCTTATTTCTCCTACTGTTTCATCTCTCTGAACATCAATGTTCATAACGAATATTTACAACAAACTCTACCTCAAGTGGGTGCCGTGAGGAGTGAAAGGAAAAGACCAAAAAGAGAATGTGTGCAAATGCATGGAAAGTAGTACACTAACTTCCTTCCTTTGGAGAAATCTCTCCTGTGCTTCCTAGTCTTGGCGGGAGGCAGAGACCCAGATAATGGGAAACTAAAGGGATGATGCTTCCTCATACCCTATGGCAATCCATAATACTGGCAGATGGCCTGAATTTGCCCAATTGGATGCTGTAGCCATGAGTTCTGACTGTTGAGTTGGAAAACAAATGTTATGCTTTGAATATAGAATGTCTACGGCAGGCTTGTGTGTTGAATGCTTGGTTTCGAGCTGGTGCCACAGAGGCTAGAGGCATTGGATTCCCTTGAACTGGAGTTACAGGCAGCAGTGAGTCACCTGACAAGAGTGCTGGGAACCAATCTTGAGTCCTCTGGAAGGGCAGTACATGCTCTTAAACACCGAGTCAATTCCCCATGGGGCACACTGAAAATAACTGCATATTCCTGTCATCTCTCTATGGTAGGCGAGGAGTTAAGCCAAATCACCTTCACAGTGAGGTCTTCCTGGCAGCCTTTCTGGATTAGAGGGTTCCCTCTGTGCTTCACTAGCTCCACGTGTCACACTTTCCTAGAACTTGTCACTTTTGTACTGGAAATGCCCCAAGCTTTAGCACTTGGCTCATCTGTCTACTTTATCACAACTCAACAGTCCTTATTGATCTAGTTCCTGGACTAAGTGATGGGGAGCATGTGAAAGATGAAAGTGTTCTTCAACTGGTCTGCACACTCCCAGTCAATATGCCTGGCACATTGGAACTGGGTTACACACAGGGGACTGTTGTTTTATCTTTGGCACAGTGTCTGTGACTTAATCTACTGCTATTTCAGGTAGCAATTGTGACTCTGCAGTTACTGACCTGCTTGGGCAATGGCTCAGTTATTCAGGCTGCAGCCTGGTGGGAATTTTTTTCCCCACAGGCATAGGCACTGTTGCTGCCATTAAATGCAGCTTTAAGTAGCAATGGGATAACCTCCTCTCCTTGCTGGAGTCTCCCCCAAAATCATGTCCTTATGCTCCCCAAAGAAAAATGCAGTGCCACTCAAAATCCCTTGCTGCTACTCCTGGTGCCTCTCTATCTCTTCCAGATGCCTTCTGATGCTCTATTATTACTTTCGGTCAATTAGTTGTTAACTCAGCCTCTTGACCCAAGGTTCATTTTTTTAAATTAATTTTTTCTTTCCTTTTACAAACCAACCCCTATTCTCCTTCCCTACCCTTCTCCCACTCCCCTCTACCTACCCCCATCTCACCACCAATCCCTCCTCATAGAGGGTAAGGCCTTCCTTGGGTAGACAACACTGGCTGGCATACCAAGGTTAATTTTATTTAATTAACACAGATGCTAATTTGGGGTTCACAGTGTGATCAAATATCCCCCAACAGGGGACTGCCTGCAGATAAAACTCATTCAAGTTTCCTATTGCTATCTCTAAGTGGGAGGGAGGCATGTGAGAATAACAAGGAACCAAGAAAATCTATATATTTCTTATGTTTATTTTTGCATGTGTGTTTGTTCCTGTGTGTGCATGTGTGCGCGTGCGTGAGTGTGTGTGTGTGTGTGTGTGTGTGTGTGTGTGTGTGTGTGTGTGACACAAGCCATTATGCCATGGAGGTTAGAGGACAATTTTGCAACTCGGTTTTCTCTTTCTACCATGTGAATCCTGGGAATCAAACTCAAATCATTAGGCTTACTGGCAAACGCCCCTACCAGATGAGCTATTTTCCTTCCTCTATATCTTTAGGATGATGGATGAGGACAAGAGGTAAGAGAATGTCAGGAAAGAACAGCTAGCAAAAGCCAGATTATTAAGCAAGAGAAGGAAATGGAAAAAAATGGGGAAAGGATAATGAGACCATAAGCAATTTCTCATTTAGGACCTAAGAAATCTAGTTCAAACAAGATAAATATTCTTCCCTGCTCCATTATTCTTTTTGATATGTATGACTGTTTTGCTTGCAGGTATACATACAACATGTGTGTGAAGTGCCATATAAGGCCAGAAAGAAGATACCCTTGAACTGGAGTTATAGACAGTTGTCAGCTATGAGGGTGCTGTGAACCAAACTGCAAGAGCAATTTAAGGCCAATTTAGGACACATAAGACTGTCAGAAAAAAAGAAGGGAGGTGAGGATAGGAGGAGGATGAGGAGGATGGAAGGGGAATAGAGAGACAGCTCAGCAGTTCCAAGGACATTGCTTTTTTCAGAGCACCCAAGTGCAGTTACCAGCACTCACTTCAGGCAACTCACAACCTCATACAACTCCAGTTCCAGGGAATCCAATGACCTCTTCTGGACTCAGCAGGCACCTGCACATAGTGTGGTACACATTAACACACACACACACACACACACACACACACACACACACACACACACACACGTAATTCTTTTACACAATTTTTTTAATTTTAATCTTTAAAAACAAAACAAGGAAATAGTGGGGGTAAAGTGCCTCCTCCATGCCCTGCAAATCTCAGGATGTTTGGGAGGCTCTATTTAAGGAAATATTGCTATAGGCCAATCCAATCAGAAGAATCGTTAGAGGCCCATCTGTCCTTGGAATCCTCCCACACCCTCAGTTCAGGTAACTTTGATTGTTATAGATGACTACCTAGTAACCTGTATTTCTTCATTATCCTAAATAGCTTTCATGGACTAAAACTTTACATTACATTTTAAAATGAGCTGCATAGGTACAATACCTTAAACAAGAACAGAAACTTATATAAAGTATAACAAAATCAAACTCAAATTTGTATCATTATACAAAAATCTATACCAATGTGAAATATTTGGGACTAGTAGTTGTTTTTTTTTAGTTTAAAAGTAGATTCAATAATCTATCATTTTATCCTATCATTTCTATATCTCCTCCTTTTCTTTTCAGAACAAGATCCCTGAATCTAATCTTCTTTGTTTAGTGTTTTTCCTAACCATTACCAAGAACTACTTGTAACCAACCTCCCCTAAATGATGACAAATATCCATAACCAACTGAATGGCACCCCCCCAAAAAAAGCCCCCAAAAAACCCTACCCACATTACCTCTAGGGAATGTGGGCACAGTGTTCTCTAGACTTCTTTCTGTTGTCTGGAGACAATAGCATATCTAGGGGACCCTTAGAAAATTGGAATAATGATAAAGTCCTGGGAGAGCTAGCTGTTGTCTAGTCTTTGTATGATGGAAAAATGTAGGGCTTATGTGAAGTCAGGCTGGTGTAGTTTGTGAGGCTGGCCCATCTCAGTCAGCAGCCTTGAAGCTGTTCTGGATGTAGAACTCTGAGGAAACTGCAACAGAGTCACTCTAAGAGGCTGGATCACCTGGGCCAGCCATTTTTATTAGTGTCTGGTCCTCTTGTTCTGAAATCACACAAACTTTTAAAGGAAACATACATATCTGTATTAACAACAGTTTGGAATGTATGGTGTGCACAAGTCTATTAAAGGTGATTTTTTTTCTATATTTGAACAAGTAAAAGGCATCTGTCAACTTTATAAGTCCATTTGGCCTGAATAACTAAATTGTAATATAAATCTCCATGCCATTTGAAAGGATGGCATGTAATCATAAATCATGAGGACCCTGTAGCTAACAAGTTTTATCATGTCTTATCTTTTTCCAGGCAGAGGGATTAGCTTACATGTCATCTGTCCTGTA
Organism: Peromyscus maniculatus bairdii; assembly: GCF_049852395.1. Lineage (NCBI taxonomy): Eukaryota > Metazoa > Chordata > Mammalia > Rodentia > Cricetidae > Peromyscus > Peromyscus maniculatus. The sequence goes on from NC_134862.1 coordinate 80,754,573, forward strand.
GTCTTTCTTGACTTCCTCCCTTATGTCTGTAGTCAAGATACTCAGGAGTTCATCCCTTGTCAAATCTGATCTCTATTAACCAGGAAGGACTTCACAGCCTTTCATTTCCTGTGGAACCAAAAGCATAACCTCTTCCCCAACATAATGTATTTTTCGCATCCATTTAAGGTTAAGGCATTTCTAAAGTATGTAGGTTAGTTTAATTTAGCAGTACCTTCCATAATCCAATGTCTCTCAGAAGTTGTCTGTTCATTAGCATTCAAATATTCAAAATTAACAAAACACCACATAAAGTCCAACCTCCCTGTGTTATATTATTTCCTATGCTTACACAGCTTTTTTTTATTACTTTACTTTTCTCATTAAAGACTTTATCTTTTTCCAACTATTTATTTATGACTGTTTATACTTTCTTTTTCTGTCTGGATTTTGCTTTGCTAGTCACCTGCATCATTCTCTGACCACAGGAGTCAAACCTTAACCCCACTGAGTAGCTTATCTCTTGGTGTACTGGTGGTTCAGGCCTGCAGGCTGCTGCTGGGACACAAATCTGTGTAATGCAGCCTGAATGAGAGATTGTGGAACTAGGAAGCTGTGTTTGGCTCTGTTTTGTGTTTTGGAACCTTTTTTTTTTAAAGCTTTTGAAGTGTGATCCTAATTAGCCTTATTAATAAAAACATGGAGACAGCCATGAGGGTGAAAGCTGAAAGTTCAGAGAAGCAGAGCAGCATCCACTAGAGACTTTTTACCTCTACAAATCCTCAGACCAAATGGTTCAAGATTCTGTTTCCACCCACTTTATATTCCCATCTCCACCTGCCTCATGCTGGGATTAAAGGTGTGCACCACCACTACAGCCCGGCCATCTTTCTCTTTTAGACTTGTTCAATCTTGTATAGCCCAGGTTGACCTTGATCTCCTGATCTTCCTGCTTCCTCCTCCCAAGTGCTGGAATTAAAGGTGTGAGCCACCAGTGCCTGGCCTCTATGGTTAATCAGAGGGCTAGCTCTGCCCTCTGATTTCCAAGAAAGCTTTATTTGTCAGAACACAAACAAAGTATCATACATTTTCCCCCTTTTTGTCTAAATAAAAAGCAAGGGTTTTAGCTAACAGAGAAAAAGTATTTACAATGAATACAGTAAGTATATACAAATATACACAAGCAATAATTACATTGACAATGTCTAGTCCATTAGCATTTGACAAATTCAGAGAAAATACTCTATTATCTATTCTATCCTGGTGAGTCCAAAGTGTTGTAGCTAATTCAATTTCTATCCTAACTTGCATTCCCAACCTAAAACTATCTTTTTATGCCTCTCAATCATATATACTTTTACAGCTCTTTAGTGAATTTCTTTTCTGAATCTGGTAACAAGGAAAGTATAATTATAACTATCTAGTCTTCAACTCCATCAGAGATGTGAGAAGGATATAGTATTACCTGAATAAACAGGAAGTATAGTGCAAACAATTTCCAAAAATAAGAAATGACAGAAACAGCTGGTGTCCAACTTTTATGGCATGAATTCATGAAAAAGGCACTTGCTTGTAGCTAGATAGCCATTGGCACATTCTGGAGCTGCATGGGAGGGGCCTCCACTGTAGTTACCACCTCTCCAGCTAGGTTTTCCTTTCTTTTCCCCCCAAGCCCTCTGAGTGAGTTTGGGATTAGTCCTCTTTACAGTAAATGCCACAGGTGCTTGGGTTCAAAACCGCTGGAATTAGCCATTTTTGCACTTTCCCTCAGGGCGGCTCTTTGGTTTCTTCTTTCCTGGTTGTTTGTGGGCTTTCCTTGGACCCCCTCATTGGGATGCTGGTACACTTGGTAGCTGCCTTGTCACCATGGGCTTCTACTGTTCTTTGCAACAGCAGTCAACCTCACACTTCACTGTCATTGTCAGCAGATTTGATGAGACAATTGGAAATTTTTAAAGGGAGTAATTAGTTAAAAAAAGAGATTTTTCCCCCCACATTAAAAATGGGAAACACTATTATGATGGAGAGAGTTAGGTCTCTGTATGATTATACAATAGATTGTTTAAAAATGGAACAATATAGGGCCGGGCGGTGGTGGCGCACGCCTTTAATCCCAGCACTCGGGAGGCAGAGCCAGGTGGATCTCTGTGAGTTCGAGGCCAGCCTGGGGTACCAAGTGAGTTCCAGGAAAGGCGCAAAGCTACACAGAGAAACCCTGTCTCGAAAAACCAAAAAAAAGGAACAATAAAATGAAAGGATAACCAACTTAATTGAGATTGACATAATGTTAATATTAATTTGATAATTATTATTATTGGTTTGATAATTTTTGGCTTATCTCTAAGAAAGTTGATTGATATGAGTACCAAGATACAGACCTTAGAAAAACTTATTAAAGCTATTCAGACCCAGACAGAGGAATTTAAAAGAGAACCAACTTCACCATTACATTATTAAAACTAAACAGTAACAGCCCAAGGTTTTCAAACAACTAACCTTAAATTTATTTAGTCACTTTATAGGAACAACTGCGAAATGACAGATATCCTCAAGGCTATATAAGTGTTGGCTGGATTCCTTTGGAAATGTTAGATTTGGGGAAATTTAAGGAAGAAATAGTCTCATATGGTATGCATTCACATTTGTAAAGCAGATGTTAAATTTATGTCAACTAGTAACAAAATTGTCCCACAAGACTGGAAATACTTAGTTATAGCTTGGTTCTCAATTACTGTGGAGGACCTGGTGGAAAGATGAGGCTAGGACCATTGAATAATGAAGTAGTACTACAGGTATTGAAATTTCCCAGAAGCAACTTTTTGGAGAGAGTGATTATGCTGATGCACAAAGTCAGTCTATATATGATGACCAAACCCTGGCTCTATGCTCCATGGCATCTTTGGATGCTTGGGATAGAATTGAAAAAGTCAGAAAGAGAACTGAGTCATTTACAGAGCCCAAAATAAACCTTCACTGATTTTGTGAAAGATTGCCTTCAGCTGTAATAGAATGATACCAAATTCAGAAGCTAGACAGATAATAATTAAATGTTTGGCTTTTAAAATGCTAATTCACAATACAAAAGGGTAATTTGGCCTTTAAGGCAAGATCGTCACCCATAGAAGAATGGATCTGAAATACAGTCAACATAATCATGATGATGTTTGGATTGGAGAGGTGATTTCCAGAGGCTTGAAGAAAAATCAAAATGCCAGGTGCTTTAATTGTGGCAAACAAGGTCACCTAAAAAAGGATTGTAGACATGGCATTCCTAGAAACAATTTTTTTTTCTGGGAATAATCAAAACAGAAGGCTTCTTCCTTCTGGAGTATGCAGAAGGTATGGTAATGGTCAACATTGTACCAATGAATGCAAATCAAGAAGGGAAAGTCAGAGTAACCTTTTGCCATGAGGAAATGCCTTGGAGGGTCTCTCACAGGCCCCCATATCAAATTTGGTTAGTCATTCCCTGTCACCATCTGGGAAACTTCTCCCCAGAGCAGTTAAAGGATCTAATGCCTATTGTAAAAAATCATACTTCTCTGGATGACAGAAAAGCTTTAGAAGATAAAATAAAAATTTCAGGAGAAACCATAAGGCAAATATTTTGGCAGACTTCTTTAAATGATCAAAGACTAAAGCTAAAAATATGAGTAAATGACATTTGTGATTGAAGGTCTTGTAAACACAGAGGCAGATGTAACAATAATTGCATCCAAATCTTGGTATCCAAACTGGAGGTAAATGTTAAGCTTTTAAGGATTGGAACTTTATCTCAGGTAAAACAAAGCATGAGGTCAGTCAAATGAATAGAGCCAGAAGGACAGAGAAGAAAATTAAAGTCATATGTGGTTAACATGGCAATGGATTTGTAATAGCAATGGAATACTGAGATTAACATTCCTCCAGTCTCAGAAATAAACCATAAACTAACATGTGTTTCTCGGAAAATATTAAAAGGTATTATAAAGAACAGTCAATGACCATTCAGGTTGTACAAAAGTAGGGCACAATAGCTGTTGATCTTTCAAAGGTACCAACAGTCCTACCTTTAAAATGGTTGACAAACCTGTCTGGGTAGAACAATGGCCTTTGACATGAGAAAAATTACAGGTCTTGGGACAGCTGGTATAGGAATAGCTAAATGCTCAACATACTGAAGAATCTACCATTCCTTGGAAATCTCTTGTATTTGTTTTTAAAAAGAAATCTGGAAAATGGAGAATGATAACAGATCTAAGAACTGTCAATAATGTGATTCATCCAGTGGGCTCTTTACAGCCTGAAATTCTCCTGCCTTCTTTATTACCTAAAGGATTATCTATTATAGTTATCAATTTAAAAGCCTGTTTCTTCACTATACATTTACAAGAAAAGGAGAGAGAAAAATTTGCCTTTATGGCACCTACTTATAATAATTCTCATCCTGTTAAGAGATTTCAATGGAAGATTCTCCCACAAGGGATATTAAACAGCCCCACCCTGTGCCAATATTTTGTACATCAGCTGTTAGAAATGATTCATATACAGTTTCATCAATCTATAATTTGCTATTTTATGGATGACATCTTACCAGTTGATTCAAATGTAGATACTTTAGAGAAAATGTTTGAAGAAGTAAGGAAAATTTCACCTTGTTGGGGATTACAAATTACTCCTGAAAAAAATACAAAAAGGAGATTCTGTAATTACTCAGGATATAAAACAGCCTTACAAAAAATTCAACTCCAAAATGTACAAATCAGGAGAGATCAATTTTGGACTCTTTATGACTTTCAAAAATTGCTGGGAGACATTGCCCATCTATGGCTCACTATTGGAATATCAACACAAGAATTGAGTGATTTGTTTCAAACCTTTAAAGATAACAAAAACTTAAATAGTCCCAGAGAATTATCAGCAGAAGGTGAGAGAGAATTGGTTTTGGTGGAAAAGAAATTACAGAATGCATATGTGGGGCACTGGATTTGGAGCTTGATTGCATCCTGGTTATTTTCCCCTTTATGCATTTCCCTACAGGGATTTTAATGCAGAGGGAAGATATTATCTTAGAATAGATATTTTTACTACACAAACAGAGTAAAAAATTAAAGGCAGATGTGGAAAAATTTTCCAAGCTGATTCTCAAAGGAAAATTAAACCTTTTTCAATTGATAGGAATGGACCCAACAGAAATTGTAGTTCCTTTTAGTAATGCTGAAATTTCCTCTTAATGGGAAGAAAATGAAAATTGGCAAAGAGCTTGAAATAAATTTCTTTGGGAGAGATTAACAACAAATATACAAAAAAAAAAAGAGAATTCAGTTTATAAAGAGAACTAACTGGATCCTTCCTCACCTTGTACAAGGAACACCAATTTCTGGAGCCCCTACATTCTATATTGATGCAAACAAATCAGGAAAGGCAGGTTATAAATCAGGAAATTTAAGTAAAGTTCCTCAAAGCCCTTATGATTCTGCCTAAAAGTCAGAATTATATGCTATTATTATGGTATTAATGGATTTTCCAGAATCTCTTGATATAGTTACTGATTCTCAATATGCAGAAAGACTTGTTTTACACATTGAAACTACTGAACTTATTCCTGATGAATCAGATTTAACTTTGTTAGTTATATGATTACAGAAACTAGTCAGGAATAGGAATCATCCCATATATACAACACATATCAGATCCCATACGTGTATGCCAGGCCCTCTAGTACAAGGTAATGATGAAATTGATCAGTTATTAATAATAAATGTGCTGTAGGTCTCAGAATTTCATAAAAAACACCATGTTAATAACAAAGGTCTGAAAAATGATTTTTCCATCGCTTGGCAAGCCAAGGAAATTTTAAGAAAATGTCCTAGTTGTTCTTTGTATATAATCAGACTCCACTACCTGCAGGAAATAATCCAAAGCATACACAAATGAAAGTAATTTGGCAAATGGATATGTTTAATTTTGCAGAATTTGGAAAATTAAAATATGTACACCATACCATAAATACATATTCAGCATTTAAATGGGCAACTGCTTTGAGTTCTGAAAAGGTTGATTCTGTAATTACATGTCTACTAGAAGTATAAACCTTTAGTATGCATAAATTGAGTTCCATACAATCCTCACTATTTTGTCTTTGATTTTTTCTCAGTTACCACAAACTATTGAAATTTTATAATAGACTTCATTTGGGATTAATTTACTAGATATTCCCCTCTGAAGATGCTTTGAACTTCCTCTATACCCACTTTTTGTCTTTTTCTGGTTCTCAGACACCACTTTGGGCTATACTGAAATCAATTTCCTTTTCCTCAACAATGAAACAGCCTCAGTACAAGGCTTTATTACAATACTGATAGCATTAAAATCCTTTGGGAGTACCTTTTAGTTAAGCTTACATTTTACACACACACACCCCGTCTCCTTCAGGATCTGTCTATCATCGTTATATCTTCTCTTTCTTTGTTTTTTAAAAACCCTTTTTAATATTTCCTACACTAGCTCCCATCTGGACAAGAGGTGAGTGCTTGGACTCATACCCAGATAGAGTCCTGCCCCTAGGTCCCATCCCTGGGCACCAGCCATTCCAGGAAAGACCTGCCTAACTTGGCCCCAGGTTCTGGCCATCTGGCAGGATGCCCTCCACCCCCACTGGGAAGGTTCCTCTTCTCCAAGACCCCTGGCAGACCCTGCAATCACCACACTTTGCCCCCATGCCCATCTGCCCGAGACCCCAGCCACTTCCTGAGACTTAGAGACCAGCCCCCAGCTCCCATCCCACTCCAGAGTTCCCATCTGGACAGGAGACCGTCTGTTTGGGCCACAAGAGATGCTTTCTGAATCTGTCAGCTCTGTCTGGACCAAGAGCGCTGATAAGACCAAGAATGAATCCACAAAGAGATCAAGGGGAGACATCAAGGCAGAAATACATACAACAAAATAAAGAGCAATACAGCATCAACAGAACCTAGCCCTCCTCCAACAGCTAGACCTGAACATCAAAAAATTGAAGAGGCAGAAGAAAGCAACCTTATGAATAATATCATGAAGAGGATAGAGCCTTATATAGAAGAAATCAAAAATGAAATTGAGGAAAAGACAAAAAAAATGGGAAGAATGCTATAAAAAACTAGAGGAAAGGACAACAAAGCAGAAGAAAACAATAAAGCCCTGAAAGAAAATCATGAAAAAGCAATGAAACAGATGAAGGAAACATTCCAAGACCTGAAAAGGGAAATAGAAAAAATAAAGAAGACACAAACAGAGGGAATGCTGAAAATAAATAATCTGAGGAAATGATCAGGAACTTCAAATGCAAGTATAACCAACAGAATGCAAGAGATGAAAGAGAGGATCACTGGCATGGAAGATACGATAGAAGAAATAGATTCATTAGTCAAAGAAAACACTAAAGTCAACAAAATCATGACCCAAAATGTCCAAGAAATTTGGGACACCATGAAAAAACCAAACCTATGAATAATAGGGATAGAGGAAGGAGAATACCAAGTCAAAGGCACAGAGAATATATTCAACAAGATCATAGAAGAAAACTTTCCCAACTTAAAGAAGGAAATGCCTATGAAGACACAAGAAGCATATAGAACACCAAACAGACTAGACCCCCCAAAAAATCCCCTCGACACATAATACTTAAACAACTCAAAGTACAGAATAAAGAAAGAATATGAAGAGCAGCAAAGGAAAAAGGCCAAGTTACTTATAAAGGCAAACCCATCAGAATAACACCCAATTTCTCAATGGAGACTTTGAAAGCCAGAAGGACCTTGACAGATGTAATGCAGACACTAAGAGACCATGGATGCCAGCCTAGACTAATATACCCAGCAAAACTTTCAATCATTAAAGATGGAGTGAACAAGACATTCCAAGACAAAGCCAGATTTAAACAATACTTATCCACAAACCCAGCCCTACAGAAAGCACTAGACGGAAAAATCCAACCTAAGGAAGTCAGATACACCCTCAAAAACACAGGCAATAGATAATGCCACAGGAGTAAACCCCAAAGAAGACAAGTACACACACACTTCCACCAAAATATAACAGGAATGAACAATCACTGGTCATTAATATCCCTTAATATCAATGGAATTAATTCACCTATAAAAAGACACAGGCTTACAGAATGGATATGAAAGCAGGACCCATTTTTCTGCTGCATACAAGAAACCCACCTCAAATTCAAAGATAGACACTACCTAAGAATAAAGGCTGGGAAAAGACTTTCCAATCAAATGGTCTTAAGAAGCAAGCTGGTGTAGCCATCCTAATATCTAGCAAAATAGACTTCAAACTAAAATCAATCAAAAGAGATCAAGAAGGACATTACATACTCATCACAGGAAATATCCACCAAGATGAAATTTCAATTCTAAACATCTATGCCCCAAACACAAGGGCACCCACCTATGTAAAAGAAACATTACTAAAGCTTAAACCACATATAAAACCCCACACATTAATAGTGGGAGACTTCAACACCCCACATTCACCAATGCCCAGATCTCCCAAATTGAAACTTAAGAGAGAAATAAAGGACTTAACTGATGTTATGACTCAAATGGACTTAATCAATATCTCAGAACATTCCATCGAAACTAAAAAGAATATACCTTCTTCTCAGCACCTCATGGAGTCTTCTCTAAAATCGACCACATACTTGGCTTCAAAGCAAATCTCAACAGATACAACAATTGGAATAACCTCCTGCATTCTATCAGACCACAATAGTTTAAAGTTAGATTTCAACAACAACAAAAACTACAGAAAAACGTACATTCTCATGGAAACTGAATAATGCTCAACTGAATCACCAATGGGTTAAGGAAGAAATAAAGAAATTAAAGACTTCCTAGAGACTAATGAAAATGAATATACCACATACCCAAACTTATGGGACACTATGAAAGCTAAGAGGAAAATTCATAGCACTAAATGCCCACATCAAGAAGTTGGAGAAATCTCACACTAGTGACTCAACAGCACACCTGAAAGCTCTAGAACAAGAAGCAAAGTCTCCCAGGAAGAATAGATGCCAGGAAATTATCAAAGTGAGAGCTGAAATCAATAAAATAGAAACAAAGAGAACAATACAAAGAATTAATGAAACAAAATGTTGGTTCTTTGAGAAAATCAACATGATGGACAAGCCCTTATCCAAACTAGTCAAAAGACAGAGAGAACATCCAAATTAGCACAATCAGAAATGAAAAGGGAGACATAACAACAGACAATGAGGAAATCCAGAGAATCATCAGGTCATACTTCAAAAACCTCTACTCCACAAAACTAGAAAATCTAAAAGAAATGGATAATTTTCTGGATAGGTACCACACACCTAAGTTAAATCAAGACGAGATAAACTATTTAAATAGTCCAATAACCCCTAAGGAAATAGAATCAGTCATTAAAAGTCTCTCAACCAAAAAAAGCCCAGGACCAGATGGTTTTAGCGCAGAATTCTACCAGATCTTCAAAGAAGATTTAATACCAACACTCTCTAAATTGTTCCACACAATAGAAACAGAAGGAACATTACCAAACTCCTTCTATGAGGCTACAATTATCCTGATTCCTAAGCCAAACAAGAATGCAACAAAGAAAGAGAACTACAGAATGATCTCCCTCATGAACATTGATGCAAAAATACCCAATAAAATACTGGCAAACAGACTCCAAGAACACATCAAAACAACACATCATCCATCATGATCAAGTAGGCTTCATCCCAGGGATGCAAATGTGGTTTAACATACGAAAGTCTGTTAATATAATACACCATATAAACAAACTCAAAGAAAAAAAACCCACATGATCATCTCACTAGATGCAGAAAAGGCATTTGACAAAATCCAACACCCCTTCATGATAAAGGTCTTGAAGAGATCAGGAATACAGGGAACATACCTAAACATAATAAAGGCAATTTATAGCAAGCCAACACCCGACATCAAATTAAATGGAGAGAAACTCAAAGCAATTCTACTAAAATCAGGAATGAGGCAAGGCTGTCCACTCTCCCCATACTTATTCAATATAGTACTTGAAGTTCTAGCCAGAGCAATTAGACAACATAAGGAGATTAAGGGGATACAAATTGTAAAGGAAGAAGTCAAGCTTTCCCTATTTGCAGATGAATGATAGTATACTTGAATGACCCCAAAGATTCAACCAAGGAACTGATACAATTTATAAACACCTTCAGCAACATAGCAGGATACAAGATCAACTAAAAAAATCAATAGTCCTCCTATATACAATTGACAAACAGGCTGGGAAGGAAATCAGAGATACATCACCCTTTACAATAGCCACAAATGATGTAAAATACCTTGGGGTAACACTAACCAAGTAAGTGAAGGACCTATATGACAAGAACCTTAAGTCCCTGAAAAAAGAAATTGAAGAAGATGTCAGAAAATGGAAAGATCTCCCATGCCCATCAATAGGCAGGATTAACATAGTAAAAATGGCAATCTTACCAACAGCAATCTACAGATTCAATGCAATCCCCATCAAAATAACAACACAATTCTTCACAGACCTGGAAAGAATAATACTCAACTTCATATGGAAAAACAAAAAATCCCAGGATAGCAAAAAGACTCCTGTACAATAAAACAACCTCTGGAGGCATCATGATTCCTGACCTCAAGCTCTACTATAGAGCTACAGTAATAAAAACAGCTTGGTACTGGCATAAAAACTGACACGTGGACCAATGGAATCGAATTGAAGACCCTGACATTAATCCACACACCTATGAACATATACTTTTTGACAAAAGCCAAATGTGTACAATGGAAAAAAGAAAGCATCTTCAACAAATGGTGCTGGCATAATTGGATGTCAACGTGTAGAAAGCTTCAAATAGACACATATCTGTCACCGTGCACAAAACTTATGTCCAAGTGGATCAAAGACCTCAATATTAATCCAGTTACTCTGAACCTGCTAGAAGCGAAAGTAGGAAGTAGTCTTGAACTCATTGGCATAGGAGATCACTTCCTAAATATAGCAGCAGTAGCACAGATACTGAGAGAAACAATCAATCAATGGGACCTCTTGTAACTGAGAAACTTTGGTAGTAGAGCAAAGGACATGGTTAAGAAGGCAAAGCGACAGCCTACAAAATGGGAAAAGGTCTTCACCACATCCACATTTGAAAGAGGGCCGATATCCAGAATATATAAAGAACTCAAGAAATTTGACATCAAATTGCCCAACAGTCCAATTAAGAAATGGTCTACAGAGCTAAACAGAGAATTCTCCACAGAGGAAACTCAAATGGCTGAAAGACATTTAAGGAATTGCTCAACATCCCTAATCATCAGGGAAATGCAAATCAGAACAACTCTGAGATACCACCTTATGCCTCTCAGAATGGCTAAGATAAAAAACACTGAAGACAGCTTATGCTGGAGAGGATGTGGAGCAAGGGGAACTCTCCTCCACTGCTGGTGGGAATGCAAGCTTGTACAACCACTTTGGAAATCAATATGGCACTTTCTTAGAAAATTGTGAATCGATCTCCCCCAAGACCCAGCTATACCTCTTGGGCATATACCCAAGGAATACTCAATCATACCACAAGGGCACTTGCTCAGCTATGTTCATATCAGCATTGTTTGTAATAGCCAGAACCTGGAAACAACCTAGATGCCCTTCAACTGAAGAATGGATAAATAAAATGTGGTACATACATACAATGGAGTACTACTCAGCAGATAAAAACAATGACATCATGAAGTTTGCAGGCAAATGGATGGATCTAGAAAAAAATCATCCTGAGTGAGGTAACCCAGACTCAGAAAGACAACCATGGTATATACTCACTCATAGGAGGATACTAGATGTGGAACAAGGATGACTGGACTGCTACTCACAACACCGGGGAGGCTACCTGGAAAACAGGACCCCAAGAAAGACACGGGGATCGCCCAATGACAGTGAAATGGCTGAGATCTACATGAACATCCTGGACGTGAGTAGGGGAAATGAAGGGCAAGGGTCGAGGGAAAGAGAGCTTAGGGGAGTGGGAGATCCCAGCTGGATCAAGAACAGAGAGGGAGAACAAGGAATAAGAGACCATGATAAATGAAGACCACATGAGAATAGGAAGAAGCAAAGTGCTACAGAGGTTCCCAGAAATCCACAAAGATACCTCCACAATAGACTACTGGCAGTGGTTGAGAGAAAGCCGGAACTGACCTACTCTGGTGATAGGAAGGCCAAATACCCTAAATGTCATGCCAGAAACGTCATCCAACAACTGAGGGAACCAGATGCAGAGATCCATGGCCAGGCCCCAAGTGGAGTTCCAGGAGTCCAGTTGGCTAGTAAGAGGAGGGTTTATATGAGCAAGAATTGTTGAGACCAAGATTGGAAAAAGCACAGGGACAAATAGTCAAATGAATGGAAACACATGAACTGTGAACCAATAGCTGAGGAGCCCCCAACTGGATCAGGCCCTCTGGATAAGTAAGACAGTTGATTAGCTTGATCTGTTTGGGAGGCATCTAGGCAGTGGGACTGGGACCTGTCCTCAGTGCATGAGCTGGCTGTTTGGAACCTGGGTCTCATACAGGGACACTTGGCTCAGCCTGAGAGGAGGGGACTGGACCTGCCTGGACTAAATCTACCAGGTTGAACTTAATCCCCAGGGGAGTCTTTGCCCTGGAGGAGATGGGATTGTGGGGTGGGCTGGGGGGAAGGCTGGGGCAGGGGGCAGAAGGGGGGAGAACAAGGGAATCCGTGGCTGATATGTAAAATTAAATTAAATTATAAAAATAGAAAGAATCAATGAAATAAAGAGTGGTTGTTCTTTGATAAAAATAAAAAAAATATTTCCTACACTAAGTTCATTACAAATAGGATTTTCTGGATACCTTAGAGTTATACAGTTACTATATAATCATCATAAAAACATAGTTTTCTGGCACACATCAACCAAAATACATCTCAACCATATCTTTATGAATTTTCTGAGAAACCCACACTTAGTAAACATTCATCTTTTAGATATCTCACAAATCAGGAGCCTTTCATCCTTAACCATTTACATAGACAGTAGTTTTTATAATTGACAAAAATAGGTTACTTGTTTCACTTTTCATATTTTAGAGTCCTGTCCAATTATTTTAACAAGCACCTGTTCTTTGTTTTCTAGTTATATGATGTCAATTGTCTAAAGCTTTGTTTGAGCTATAAGGCACCCTGAAACCCATGAACACATTTCCCAGTATCCAAAAGTACTTGAGCTAACTCCTGGGGCTCATTTGTTTTCCTAATTATTAAACACAAACCATAGTCTATATGGTTATACTTTCTTGTTCCTATTTTTTATGTTTTGCAGCCCCTGCTTTATCAGGGGTCGGAGTAACACTATATTTCACTTTTAACTGTATTAATTTTCCCACTAAGCTAACCTCTACTATATTCCCTTACTGTATTTGTTAAAAAACCCCAGTCATCAAAATTCTATTTAAACTCACACTATTATGGTATAAAATAATTACTTCAATTAAACAGTACAGTTTAAGAAGAAGTCATTCTCAAAATAATGCATAGATAAAAATGCCCAGTAGAATGGAATATTTCCATGAGATAATCACACTACATTAAGGGCAATGGATCCTCCCACACCCATTCATACCGTGCCAGATACTGGAGAAAAACAGCAGCAGCAAACATGTAAAGGTACAGCACTAGCAAGAGACATTCTGCAGCCAAAGGCCTCAGGGCCTTGCCTATCCAAGATTCACCCATCGGTGCTTTGCTTGTGGTGAGCCGAACTCCTGAAGCTCAATCGCCACCTGCTGTTCCTCTGACACCACTAGATGTATCATTTTTCTTTTTGTTTATTCTTCTCTTGTACAATACATCCCAACTTCAGCCTCTTCTCCTCCACTCCTCCCAGTTCCTACACTCCCTCTCCCAGGTCCTCTTACTCCATTCCCTTCTTGTTATGCTGTGTTCAGTTGATATCCCTGGGAGGCATGCTCCTTTAATTTTTTTTTATTTTGACATTGTTGATGTCATTATACATCTAATTATTACTGGTCCAAAATCATAGAACAGTCTACAACTTTTTAGACCTAAGAGGCTAAGAAAATCTAGGCTATTTGGAGGATATCACCTTCCTAACCACCAGCACCTAGTTCCTACTGCCTGTTATGTTTTTCATGTGGCCTCATCCTAACACCATAGTCCTTGACACCTGTGTTCAGATCTGGATGTATTCAGTGGTGACTAATAGAAATGTCACCTCAAAGTAGCCTTAAAAAGTGCAAGGAAAGGGCCTGCATGGCTGTGCACCAAGTCTTCTGTGTACATGCTATGGTTGTTAACTTGGTGTTTTTGAAGGACTCCTAACAGTGGGAGTAGCAGGTGTCTCTGATGTTTCTGTTTGTTCTTGGAACTCTTTTCTTCTTATTGGATTTCCTTGTCTAACTTCAATATGAGGTATTTTGCCTAATCTTATTGTATGCTGTTCTGTCCTGTTTCGCTGTCATCTCTTGGAGGCCTGCTCTTTACTGAAGAGGGGAGGTGGGGGGAGCTGGAGGAGTTGAGGTAGCAAAAACTGTGGTCAGAATGTAGTATATGAGAAAAAAATCTATTTTCAAAAAAATTTAAAAATGGAGATCTATTAGTGCCCCACCTGCAGGGCTTCAACGGGTTCTCGACCACCCTAAGGAGGGAATGTAGGGACAGGAGATACAAAGGAAAAGACACCAAGTCTAGATTCTGATCAAGGTGCCACTTTATTTCTCTTCCACAAAGGTTTATATAGTTCCACAGGGTTGGGGGAGCAAGAAGCTGTCATCTGCATAAGATGGGGCAAGCTAACAGGATGTTTGTATAGGATGTTTACAGCATGAGAGGGTCAAGGGCTCTGACTCAATGTCCTGTTGCTAGGCAACCTGACTGTAAGCTGATCTAGTTCTCTGTCTTATGGGGGGTCTGTATTTTTCCACTAACTAGAGATTCTGTCCTTGTCCCTGACATAATAGGACTGGAGAGATGGCTCATTGGTTAAGAGGCCACTCATCCAGAGGGCCTGAGTTCAATTCTCATTACCCATATCAGTTGGCTCCAATACCAATGACCTCCATGGATACCCACACTTATGTGCATGCAACACACACACACACACACACACACACACACACACACACACACACACTAACAAATGAAATAAAAATAAATACATCACTTCATGAAATAAGAACACTAGAAAGGGAGAAGCCTCCAGTGTAGCTGGAGAGTTCCTGGTCCTGCCTGCCACACGGTCAGGACAAATCTCTTTCACCTGCCAGTCCTGCAGCTGCTCAGACCCAGCCAAGTAAACACACAGAGACTTATATTACTTATAAACTGTATGGCTGTGGCAGGCTTCTTGCTAACTCGTTCTTATATCTTAAATTAACCCATTTCTATTAGTCTATAAGTTGCCTGGTGGCTCGTGGCTTACCAGTACCTTACATCTCGCTTGTCATGGCGGCAGCTGGTAGTGTCTCTCTGCCTCAGCCTTCCACTTCCCAGAATTCTCTTCTCTGCTTGTCCCACCTATACTTCCTGCCTGGCTACTGGCCAATCGGTGTTTTATTTATTTAACCAATCAGAGCAACACATTTGACATACAGACCATCCCACAGCACTCTAGGCTTAGCGGACAGAGCAGTTTGTTTACATTTTCAAGGCTGTAGGCTCTTTCTGTCTCCATCTTACTTCACCTATGACTGAGGTCAAAGTAGCTACTGCTGTTCCATGTATTACCACAAAACAAGGGAGAATGTATCCCCTCTTCTTTCAGTTCTTTTTCAGGAGAGAGAAAGCATTTCCTAGGACCCTCTTCATGACTTTCCTCATTGACCAGGAATGGGTCCCATAGCGCAACAGTGCTTCTTTGGGGAACTGTAAGATTAAGTGAACTAAAACTGTCAACTTATTATCCTACGGTTCTGTAGAATCCACCATGAGTGTATCAGCAGGACTCTCCTTCCAAGGAGGCTTCTCTGCTAACTTGTAGACAGCCACCTTCTCACTATGTTTTCTTATCATAGTCTCTTTTTAATGGGCATGTATTCCTGATGTCTCCCTCTGGTCTTAAATGTCTTCATCTTTAAAATAGACCAGCTGTATTGAATTAGAAGCTGCTCTAATTTTCTAGTTTTCACTTAATCACCATAGTAAAAACTCTATCTCCAAATATAAGCCAAATCTGAGGGACTGGAAAGGAACTTTCACATGAAATTACCACAATTCACCCAATACATAGCTAGTCCTGAAATAACTCCTGGCTAAGTAGTGAAACATCTGCCCTAAGACAATGACCTGGTCATGGGCCAGATGCTGGTGACTTATACAGCAAGCCTTTGGCCTCCATTTTGAGTACTCTAACTCTTGTTTCTAGTACTGACTGACTCCAATCTCTCTCCACACTGTTGTTTTATCTTTGGCACAGTGGCTGCATGAAGTGTTATTCTAATTATTCTTTATCAATAAAAATTCAGCAGTCAGATATTGGGGTAAGAACCTCAAGGATCAGAGAAGCAGAGAAGTCTCCAGTTCCCTCCTACCTGTTCTGTTCCTTCCTCCAAAAAGGCTGAGATCTCTCTCTGCCCCACTTTACTACTTCCTGTCCTGTCTACAGTCTTCCAAAATCTCTGTGCTTAATTTTGGTTGGCTAGTGGCTAGCTCCACTCTCTGACTCCAAGCATGCTTTATTTGTCAGAACAGGATCTAATTATCAAACAACATTTCCATTTCTCCTTTTTTTTGGGGGGGGGGTCTAAAAAAGGAAGATTTTTAACTAATATAGCAAAATTATATGCAATAAGTACAAATACTCTCTCTCTCTCTCTCTCTCTCTCTCTCTCTCTCTCTCTCAATGTCAGCCCATTTGCATTTGAAAAACTTAGATAAAATACTCCATTATCTATCTCACCTATTTTGGTGAGTCCAAAATGTTGTACCTAATTCACTTTCTATCCGAACTTGTATTACCAACCCAAAACTATCCTTTTTTATGTCTCCCAACTTCATACACTTTGCAGCTCTTTTGTGAGTTTCTTTTCTGATTTTAGTAATGAGCAAAACAGGGATTGTTCTTCATAATACCTTTTAATAATTTTCCCAGAAATGTACATTAGTTAATCTACTGCTATTTCAGCCAGCCTTTGTGACTCTGCAGTTACCGGCCTGCTTCTCTGGCAGTAACCTGCTAGGAATTCTTTTCTTGCAGGCGGCACTGGCTCTGCCAGTTCCACTAAAGTTAGCTTTAACTAAATCTCTATCATTCTACTTATCAATAATACTTGAGACCAAATGCTGGGCGAAAACCTGCTAGCTCAGAGAGCTGAGTAACACCTAGCTAATCTTCTCTCCTTGCTGACATCTCCCCCCCAAAGTCCATCCTTCTGCTCCACCAAAACAGAAAAAGCCACAATACTCAAAACCCCTCCCAACTACCTCTGGTGCATTTATTTCTCTCTTCTGATGTTCCCTGATGTTCTATGACTACTTTCTGTCAATTAGTTGCTAACTCAGCAACTAATTTTATTATTTTATTTATATAATGCAAATACAATCTGGTGGTTCGCAGTGGGACTGAATATCCCCTATCACCACACTGCTGCCAACAAGGATGCTTATAAATCAAAAGCCTTAGCTCAGAATGACGGCCCATAACCATAATCTTGGCATTTGGCAGGTGGAGACTCAGGAAAAAGTATTCAAGGTCATCTTTGTCTACATAATGAATTGAAAGCCAGCATGTGTTGCAGAATATTATTTTAGGTGTGTTACTTTTGTTTATATTGCATTTGTTTAACTCTAAAGCTGTGTTACTGTGCCTGTCTAAAACACCTGCTTGGTCGAATAAAAAGCTGAATGGCCTGTGGAATGCAGGGGAAAGGATAGGTGCTGCTGGCAGGCAGAGAGAACATATAGAGGGAGAAGTCTGGGAGGAGAGGAGAAAAAGCAGCAGCCAGAGGCCTTTAGGGGCTAGCCACCCAGCTACACAGCAAGCCATGGAATAAGAGAAAGATATTCAGAAGTAAGAGAATGGGAAAGGCCCAGAGACAAAAGATAGATGGGTTAAGGAAAGCTAGGAAGAAACAAAATAAGATAAGTCTGGGCATTCATAATTAAGAATAAGCCTCTGTGAGTGATTTACTTGGTAAATAAAAGCTAAGTGGCAGCCCTCCCCCCCAAAAAAGAGCAAAACCAAACAACAACAAGCCTGAGCTACAGGAGAGAGACCTAGTCTGAAAAAAATAAGCCAACACATATACAGACACACAGACACAGACATACAGACTCATAGAAACACACACACACACACACACACACACACACACACACACACACACACACACACAAACACACACACTCCACTGCCATCACCACCATGATGACTCTTGTGATCCCATTAAAAACATTGTTATCCTGTGTCAGCTGGGACCAAAGCCCATGTCATAGTGATTGTGTCAGTTACCTCTCTCTGTGATTTAGTGATTTAAAACAGGACTCATTCCTTTTGTCTATGTGACCTAAAGTTTCAGCAGCACGTAGAGGGCATGGCTAGCTTCTGCTGTGTTATCATCTGCTGGGTCACTCCCATGCTTTCCCTCCCTTTACTGTCAGGGTGGGATTTTAGGGCTGAATCACTGTCACATCTGAAAGCAAAGCAGCCAATGGCTGGCGGTCAGTGCTGTATACTGCACGGCAGCTGCCCTCTCCAGTCTTTCTCTTGTTCTTTTCGGAACTCACATGTGTGATGCAGATCAACTTCCTTACTCAGCAGAATAGAATCAGGGATGTTGGTAGTGTGTCTTCAGAACCAGTGAGTGTGTTATATCTACTGTTGGCAATGATTAACTGGGTAGTGGTGCTGAGAGCAAGGTCAGGGGACAGAAGTTGCCCCAGTTGACCTTTCTGTTTGTGCTAGAGACTAAGCTGGGCAAAGTTTGAGTCTCTGTTGTGTGTGGTGACAGCTGGAAGTTTTGATGAAGTGATAACATGATGACAAGAATATGAAAAAACTAGAGCCTTGGGTTTGATCCCTGTGTGTGTGTGTGTATGTGTGTGTGTGTGTGTGCACAATATGCCTGTTTTAAGGGGTGCTTTATCACACCTTACTTAAATTAAAACTTTTCTTTTCAAGGCAGAGTTTCTCTGTTTAGCCCTGTCTGTCCTGTCCTGGAGCTTGCACTGTAGACCATGCGGGTCTTGAACTCAGAGATTCACCTGCTTCTGCCTCCCAAGTACTGGGATTAAAGGTATATGTCACTATTGTTACTATGCCTGACCTTATTAAAATAAAAAACTTTTCTCTCTCTCTCTCTCTCTCTCTCTCTCTCTCTCTCTCTCTCTCTCTCTCTCTCTCTCTCTCTCTCTCTAAGTGTGGACATGTATGAAAGTCAGAGGACAACTTGAGAAAATCAGTTTTCTCCTTCCTCCATGTGGATTGTGTGCATTAAACTGAGGTTTTCAGGCTTGGTGGTGAGTGTCTTTATCCAATGAATCATCTTATTGGCTCTGTCCATGTTAATTTTTGAGACAGGAACTCTCACTGAACCTGGAGCTTGCCCATGTAGCTAGACTGACTGTCCAGCAAGGCCCAGGGATCCACCTGTCTCTGGTTTGTCTGAGATGTGAGTCAGGTACATGTTTCTGTACCCAATTTTTATGTGTGTGCCTGGGATCCAAACTTATGCTTGAGCAGTGTAATGGCTAATCTTGACTGTCAACTTGACTACATCTAGAATTAGCTAAAACTGAAGCAGCTGGGCATGCTTGTGATGGATTTTTTCCCCATTGGATCATTTGAGATGAGAAGATGCACTTTAAATCTGGACCACACCTCTGGTGGCAGCCCACAAGAAGGATATGGAAGAAGGACACTTTTGCTTTTTGTCTGCTTGTCCTCACTCATGCTGGTGAGTTTGCATATCCCGTTCCTTTGCTGGTATTATAACATACTTCTTTGAGATTCCCACATAGACTGGAGACTGGCAGCTCTCTAGGCTTTCCCTGGGACTCCAGTACCAGACCAGGACTTCTGAGACATCCAGTCTCATGCACTCAACAACCACTGGGTTCTTGGCCTTTCCTTTGGAGATCCAGGAGACATCCACTGTTGGACTACTAGGACCACAGCCTGTAAGCTACTCTAATAAATTCCCCTTTAACACACACACACACACACACACACACACACACACACACACACACACACACAAAATCAGTTCTGTTCCTTTAGAGAACCCTGACTAATACACCCAATAAGCCATATATCAAATGAGTTAATTCCCCAGCCCCTGTGAATGGATGGTTTGCTGTAAATGAATGTCAGATTGTACACACCACCCTTTCGCCATCTATAAAGATGATCATATTAGGTTTATCTTCATTTACTACAAGCTTATCTTTTTTTTTTTTTTTTGGTTTTTCGAGACAGGGTTTCTCTGTGTAGCTTTGTGCCTTTCCTGGAACTCACTTGGTAGCCCAGGCTGGCCTCGAACTCACAGAGATCCGCCTGGCTCTGCCTCCCGAGTGCTGGGATTAAAGGCGTGCGCCACCAACGCCCGGCTACAAGCTTATCTTAAATACCACCTTTTCATGCCCAGGCCTCAAACCCCAATGATCATAGAGCAGTCCCTGGAGCAAGAATCCCAAATGAGGAGCCCTAGGTGACCCATAGTCCACCTTGGAGCTGGATGCCTAAGAGGCATTGCATAAGCAATTTCTGTCCAAGCAGATCATTGTCTATCCACTCTGTCTATTTAATGATCACTCCTACTGAAGCCTTACACCCAAGGCTTCCCCACCTCCTAGCCCTGTCTCCACTCCTAAGCCCTTGTTCAGAGTTACTTCTCTGGTGCTCCACAGGACACCTGATTCCAAAGGCCTCTGGATGCAAGGCTGGGTAATCCTCTCAGCCTCTACTGTCTCACAACCACAGCAGGAGTCATCATAGAATCCTGAGTGCTTGTGGGCAGCACCCCTCCCCACCTTTTTCCCCATGCAGAGGAGGCAAGCAATGCCCCAAAAGGAATATGGTGCTTGTTCATCCTTCTAACAGAGAAAGACAGTGGAGCCCTGAGTGAGAGGGGGGCACTGTTTGGGAAGAAAAGTACCACAAATGAATAAAATGTTCAAAGTGGTTTAACTAACATCCTCAAATGACAATTGTGTTGCAAGATAACTCCATCAGAGAACACATGGAGTCTTAAATCCTGCAGAAAGTCTTTATTCACTGGATGGCAGACTACACAGGCAAGCATGTAGCCCAAGCCTTACTGTTCTTGGCTTTTTATTTACAAAAACCATACCCTGGTTTACACACACTTTAATTATCAAAAACAGTTAACAATACACAGAGTTACAAACTGAAAAGGCAAGGTTAGTTTATTTAGGACTTTCTCTGAACTATGAACTATAATGATTTAGGTCTCCGTTCTCATTTTGGCCCATGTAGGGTCTATGTGATGTACTCTTAAGTTAGGATGGTGCCTTGGGACATCTAACATGGCGTCAGTTGTTTTAATTCTGAGAGGCTGTTACAATGTTCCCCAGACCCCATATTCAACACATGATCAGTACACACTTCCTCTGGTGCCCCATTACCGGCTCCATCTCTCCTGCCCTAATGTCATCCTTCCATTCTCTGAGATCACTGCTATTTGCACTTTCCATCAGGGGACTGGAGCCCTTCCTCCTAGTTATTGCTTCATCCTGTACACAGGGTTATCTTAGTGCAATAGTAGCAAGGCCGTTGCATTGTCTACATGGCTCCTTCGGCAGTTCTTTCAAAACTTTAATCAGACTGTATTTGTTAAGCCAATATTTTTATTTTTGTAAATTTACACAGCTCCATAATCTCCAACAAAAGATAATAGGACTACATCTGGGTTCCCAGCTGGTGCCACAGAAGATAGAGGCATTGGATTCCCTGGAACTAGAGTTACAGGCAGCAGTGAGTCATCTGATAAGAGTGCAGGCAATCAAACTTGAGTCCTCTGGAAGAGTAGTACATGCTTTTAAATAGCAAGTCATTTATTCAGTGGGACACCCTGAAAACAATGGCATGTCCTTGTCATCTCTCTATAGTAGGTGAGTATTTAAGTCGAATCACCTTCACGATGAGGTTCTCCTGGCAGCCTTCTCTGGATTAGAGGGTTCCCTCTGTCTTTCCCTAGCTCCATGAGTTACACTTTTCTAGAACTCGTCACTTTTGCACTGGCAAACATGCATGTTTAGCACTTGGCTCATCTGTCTTCTTTTTTTCACAGCTCAACAGTCCTTATTGAACTAGCCCCTTGGACTACGTGATGGGAAGCATGTAAAAGATGAAAGTGTTCTTCAATTGGTCTGCTCACTCCCAATCAACAGTGCCTGGCACAAGGGAACTGGGTCACACACAGGGGACCTTTGTTTTATCTTAGGCACAGTGGCTGTACCTTAGTCTACTGCTATTTCGGCCAGCAATTGTGACTCCAGTAACTGGCCTACTCCTCTGGCAGTGGCCCAGCCACTCAGTTCCCAGCCTGTTGGGAATTCTGCCCCCACAGGCACAGGCTCAGTTGCTGTCACTAAATGTGGCTTTATCTAAATCTCTAACATTATATTTACAGATAAGACTTAAGATCCAAAAGCTGGGGTGGAAACTGGCTAGCTCAGAGAGGTTGAGTATCATCTAGCTAGCCTTCTCTTCTTGCTGGTGTCTTCCCAAGAGGAATGTCCTTCTGCTCCACCAAAGCAAACAAAAAAATCCTGGCCACTCAAAATCTTTCATCACTACTTCTGGCGAATCTCTCTATCTCTTCCAGGTGCCCTGTGATGTTCTATGATTACTTTCTGTCAACTATTGGTAACTCAGCCTCCTGACTCAAGGTTGATTTTTTTTATAATTAACACAAATTCTAACTTGGGCTACACAGTGTGATCCAATATCCCCCAATGGGGGACAGCCCACAGACAAAAGTTACTCAGGTTTCCTTTGCTTTCCTCTAATTGGAAGAAAGGCATGTGAGAATAATGAGAAACCAAGAAAATCCATATAGTTTTAAAATTTTTAGTTTTCTTTATGCATGTATGTATCCATTCCTGTGTGTGCGTGTGTGCGTGTGCGTGTGTGCGTGTGCGTATGCATGTGCGTGTGCGTGTGCGTGTGCGTGCGTGTGTGTGTGTGTGTGTGTGTGTGTGTTTGTGTGTGTGGCACACAAGTCATCATGCCATGGAGGTCAGAGGACAATTTTGCAACTCAAATTTCTCTTTCTACCATGTAGATCTGGGGAATCAAACGCAAATCATTGGGCTAACTGGCAAGCACCCCATCAGATGAGCTATCTTGCTGGCCCCACATCTTTGGGATGAAGAATGAGGGCAAGAGGTAAGTGAAAAGTCAGGAAAGAACAGCTAGCAAAACCCAGATTAAGGAAAGAGAAGGAGATGGAAAAAAAAAAGGGGGAAGTGTAGAGAGACCACAAACAGTTTCTAATTCAGGACCAAGAGATCTAGTTAAAGCAAGACAAATACTCTTTCCTGCCCCAACATTCTTTTTAATATGTATTTATGATTTGATTGCATGTATACATACAACATTTGTGTGCAGTGCCCAAAGAGGCCAGAAGAATGGTTCAGATACTCTGTAACTGGAGTTATAGACAGTTGTGAGCTATGAGGTTGCTGTGAACCAAACCTATGTCTTCTGCAAGAGCAGTTTAAGGTCAATTTAGGACACATAAGACTCTTTCAGAAAAAAAGGAGGAGGTGAGGAAAAAGAGGAAGCAGAGGATGAGGACGATGAGGAGGATGGAAGGTTAATAGAGAGATAGCTCAGCAGTTCCAAGGACATTGCTTTTTCCAGAGGACCCAAGTGCAGTTACCAGCACTCACTTCAGGCAACTCACAGCCTCATATAATTCCAGTTCCAGGGAATCCAATGACCTTTTCGAGACTTATCAGGCACTTGCACATAATGTGGTGTATATTACCACACAGAGACACATACATACAAACATACATACATACATAATTCTTTTTCACATAATTTTTTATCTTATTCTTTAAAGATAAAGAAGGAAAGAGTGGGATAAAGTGCCTCCTCCATGTCCTGTATTCTTCAGGATGTTTGGGAGACTCTACTTAAAGAAAGACTGCTTGAGGCCAAGGAAATCAAAAGAACTGGTAAGAGGGCCACTTGTACATGGAACCCTCCCACATCCTTGGTTCAGATCAGTTTGATTGTAATAGGTAACTAACTAGGAACCTATATTTCTTTACTATCCTAAACAGCTATCAAGAATGAAAACTTTGCATTTTTCAATTGAGCTGCATAGTTATAATATCTTAAATAAGAATAGAAACTTATATAAAGTATAACAAAAATAACCTTAAATTTGTATTAATATACAAAAATCCATATCAATGTGAAATATTTGAGACTAGTAATTGTTTTTTTCTAGTTTAAAAGTAGATTCAATAATCTATCATTTTATTGTATCATTTCTACATCCCCCTTTTTTTCTTTAGAGAACAAGATCCCTGAATATAATCTCCTTTTATCAGCTTTTTTCCCTGACAATTACCAATAACAATTTTTAATCAACCTCCCCCAAATGATGACAAATATCCATAACTCACCAAAACCACCCACCAACCTTTGGGAATGTGGGCATCATGTTCTCTAGACTGCTTTCTGCTTTCTGGGGGCAATGAGATAGCTAGGGTACCCTAAGAATATTTGGATAATGGTCAGTTATTGAGAAAGCTAGTTGTTGTCTAGTCTAAGGTTGATGGGAAAGTGTAGTATGGTGATATTTTGTTTGTGCTCTAACAGTTAAAGCTTGCCTGGAGGTCAGAGGGCAGAGCTAGCCACTAGTTAATCATAGAGGCCAGGCTGTGGTGGCACACACCTTAAATCCCAGTACTTGGGAGGAGGAAACTGGAAGCTCAGGAGTTCAAGGCTACCCGGGGCACACTAGATTGATCCAGTCTAAAAGAAACAGAGCCAGGCACTGGAGGCTCACACCTTGATACCAGCACTTGGGTTCTCATGCCTTTGATCCCAGTACTTGGGAGGCACATGCCTTTAATCCCAGCAGTATGGAGGTGGAGACAGGAAGTGATAAGTTGGCCAGAGAGGAATATAAGGCAGGAGGAGACAGGAGCCCATTCACTTTCAGGCTGAGGAATTGGTAAGGTAAGAAGTGGCTGTGGTCTGCTCCTTTGTCTTTCTGATCTTTTAGCATTTATCCTGATACCTGGCCCTGGGTTTTTATTATTAAGACCAATTACAATTTGAGCTACATCTGGCATCCAACTTTTGGGGGTACTAATTCATGAAAAAGCTGCTTGCCTGTGGCTTTGCAGTCACAGGCACAGGCTGGAACTGCACCCTGCTCAAGTCACCTCTATGCCAACTAGGGTTTTCCTTTCTTTTCCTCAAGCCTCTGATCAAGTTGAGATTTTTGTTGCAGCCTATTGGCAGCAAATTCCATAGGCCTTTGTGCTCCCAAAACTACAGGAGTTAGCCACTTAGGCATATTTCCCCATGCAGATGGCTGGCTCTTTGGCTTCTCTCCTGGGGGAGGGGATGTGGGATTTCCCTGACCCTCTCCTTGGGCTGCTGCCATACTAGGTAGCTGCCTCAAAAACCCCTTGGGCTTCTACTGTTCTGTGTCAGCCCCACATTTCAATGTTTTCTGAATCATTATTTTTGGCAGATTTGGTAAGGCAAATGGGAATTTCTTTCTTTCTTTCTTTCTTTCTTTCTTTCTTTCTTTCTTTCTTTCTTTCTTTCTTTCTTTCTTTCTTCCTTCCTTCCTTCCTTCCTTCCTTCCTTCCTTCCTTCCTTCCTTCCTTCCTTCTTTCTTTCTTTCTTTCTTTCTTTCTTTCTTTCTTTCTTTCTTTCTTTCTTTCTTTCTTTCTTTCTTTTTTTGAGACAGGGTTTCTCTGTGTAGCTTTGGGCCTTTCATGGAACTTACTCTGTAGCCCAGGCTGGCCTCGAACTCACAGAGATCCACCTGCCTCTGCCTCCCAAGTTCTGGGATTAAAGGCACATGCTACCACCACCTGGTGACAAATGGGAATTCTTAAAGTGAGGAATTAGTTAAAAGAGATGGTTTTTTTCCCTCATTAAAAAATGGGAAATGCTTTTACAATGGAGGGAGTTAGGTCTCTGTATGATATTGTGCTGGACTCTTTGAAAATAAAGCGATTAAGTGAGAGGATATTTAATTTAGATGGGATTTATGTAATGTCAATTATAAATATTATGTGTTTGATCATTTTTGTTTTATCACTAAAAGTTGGTTAATATGACTGCCAAGATACAAGTTTTAGAAAAACTTATTAAAACAAATCATTGAGATATTCAAACTGAGACAGAGGAATTTAAAGGAGAACCAATCTCAGCATTGCATTAAGGTTAGAGAGGAATAGCCCAAGATTTTCAAACAGCCAACCTTAATTTACTCAGTAACCTTATAGGAACTGCCAAATGATAGATATTATCAAGGCAATGTAAGAGATGAAAAGACTCCTGTGCAAATGTCAGATTTGAGGAGATTCAAGGAAGCAATAGTCTCATATGGCTTGTATTCACATGTTGTGAAACAGATGTTAAACTCATGGTCAACTTGTAATAGAATTATTCCTCAAGACTGGAGAGGCTTGGTTGAAGCAGTCTTGAATACTGGACCTCCGAGTGGAGGACCTGGTAGAAAGATGAGAATATAAAATAGGTCTAAAAAACATTAGACCCCAAAAGGTACAAATTAGGAGAGATCAATTGCAGACTCTCAATGGCTTTCAAAGATTGCTCTGAGACATTTCCTATCTACGGCCCACTATTGGGGTAAAAAATGAAGAATTGAGAAATTTGTTCAAAACATTAGAAGGTGACAAGGACTTAAATAGTCTAAGACAATTATCAGCTGAAGCTGAGAGAGAATTGGCCTTGGTGGAAAAGAAAACACAGGATGCACATGTGGATTGTGTGGATCCAAAGTGCTTGATTACACTTTGGTTATTCTACCCTCTAATCATTTTTCTATAGGAATATTAATGCAGAGGGAGGATATTATCTTAGAAGAGATATTTCTGCCACATAGACAGGGTAAAAAAAAACTTATGTGGAGAAGATCTCTGAGTTGATTCTAAAAGGAAAATTGAGACTTTGTCAATTAGCAGGAATAGACCCAGGAGAAATTATAGTTCCTTTTACTAATGATAAAATTGACAAGTTATGGGCAACCTTGGCAAAGAGCTTGCAGTAATTTTTTGGTGGGGGAGAGATTAACAACAAATATCCCCAAAACAAGATAGTTCAATTTTAAAGAAAACTAATTGGATTCTGTCTTGTGTTGTATGGGGAACACCAATATCTGGAACCCCTACATTTTATATTGATGCAAACCAATCAGGAAAGGCAAGTTACAAATTAGAAAATTTAAATAAAATGGTTCAAAGTCCTTATAATTCTGTCCAAAAGTCAGAATTATATGCTAATCTGATGGTATTAATGGATTTTACAGAACCTCTCAACATAGTTACTGACTCTCAATATGTAGAAAGAGTTGTTTTACACATTGAAACTGCTGAATTTATCCCTAACAAGTCAGAATTAACTTTGTTATTTATTCAGTTACAAGAAATAATCAGGACTAGAAATCATCCCTTATATATAACACACATGCGATCCTCTATAGGTCTGCCATGTCTTCTGGCACAAAGTAATGAGGAAATTGATCAGTCTTTGATAGGAAATGTGCTGGAGGCCTTAGAATTTCATAAAAACCATCATATCAGTAGTAAGGGTTTGAAAAAGGATGTTTCCATAACCTGGCAACAAGTTCCAAGACCTTCAGTGTTCCAGGTTCTTCATCAGTAAAATGGGTTAGTAATAACTGAGATCCCAAGGTTAATCAACTGAAGGAAGTGAAACAAAACACAAACATTAATAGAAGAGAAGCAGGCAGTAGTGGATGGTAAATGACAGTTATAATATAATAGCTGAATTTATCACTTGTCCTGCAGAGTGTTCAGGGGAGCATTAGAGACTCAGTCTGGCCAAGTGGGGAGTAAAAGAGGCTGTCTTCTCAGCACCACTGAAATCATAGACCACAGGGAAATCCAGGCCATTGTCATCTAACACTTTCCTCCTCATTTCCCTATATACTGCAGGCAGAATACTATATACATAATAGTAAGCCACGTGACATGTGGCAAGATTTATAGAAATGGGTTAATTTAAGATATAAGAACAGTTAGCAAGAAGCCTGCCATGGCCATACAGTTTGTAAATAATATAAGCGTCTGTGTGTTTATTTTATAAGTGGGCTGTTGGACTTCCGGGGCTTGGCGGGACCCAGGGAGAAGCTCTCCAGCTACAATATACTTCTACAAGGAACAAAAGAAGTCACTGAGTAAGGAAGGCAGCATTGGAACTCACAGGAACACTGCCCTGTGTGGAGAAGCACAGATTAGCCCAGTAACAGTTACTTTCTAAAAGTAGATTCAATAATCTACCTCTTTATCTTACCATATCTATATAAATCCTTCTCAAATCTATAGGAATATATGTAATCTGTATACAATACACAAAAATCCAATCCAATGTAAAATATTTAAAATAGTAGTTGCCTTTTAAAAGTAGATTCAATAATCTACCCTAAATTTATTCTATCAACTCTATGCCTTTTTAGGAGTAGATTCAATAATCTACCTCTCATCGGTATTCTCTCTTTTTTTTTTTCAAACAAGAACCTTAAATCTAATCTCCTTTGTTTAGTCTTTTTCCTGATCATTAACAATAAAAACTTGTAACCAACCATCCTAAACAAAGACAATTATCCAAGACTCATAGAATGACTAAAAACTACCCATCCCACCCCTTGGGAATGTGGGCATTATGTTCTTAAAATTACTTCCTGTTGTTTGGGGGCAAAGGCACCTTTAGGGGAACCTGAAAAGAAAAATTTTGGGTTAATTGTAAAGTCCTGGGAGAGGTAGCTGTATTATTTGTTGCCCAGTCTCTGCATAATGCAAAAACACAGTGCTTATCTCAAGTCATTGTTTGAGTAGTTTGTGAGGCTGGATCATCTCTGCTAGCCATCTCAAAATTGTCCTGAGAAGTTTGTAGTCTGAAGTCGATCTTTGGGTGATGTTTGTCACCTTAGTGGTATTATCATCATCCATATGGAATCGCTATTGTGGGGCCCCATCATCTGTTTGGAGACTTCAAAGTCTCTATCAGGTGTCATCATGATTCCCTGCAGAAGACTGATAGAGACTCAAACACAAAATTATGTACAGGCAGCTGACCTGCTCTGGTGTTTGGATGGCCGAGGAGGGAATGGGGTGTGGGTGGGTTGGTGGGGAAGGCTGAGTGGTGGGAGGAGGGAGGACAGGGAAATCTGTGGCTGATAAGTAAAATTAAACTAATTACAATATATATATATATATATATATATATATATATATATATATATATATATACATATATATTGTTCACACACACACACACACACACACACACACACACACACACACACACACACACACAAAAGCTAGAGGTAACCTGAGGAAGCTGGACTCCTGTAGCAAGACTCAGCTGCACTTCTCCCTCTGGTGGCCATGATGACAAACAGCAGACAGCCGAGTTGGGTCATGGTCATCTCAAGGAAACCAAGATGAAGGTGTCTCTATCCAGACCATCTTTTCCCTTATCCTTGTCTCAGCTCCTATCTAGTCCTACTTAAAGGCTCCTTCATTTCCTTTAAACTCCTCACATCTTTGGGCCTAAAGCAGACCTGAGCTGGAGTCCACTTTCCTTATTCATCAATAACAACTACCTTGCCCTCCATACCTAGAGAGAAACTCAGAGTTGCCAGCTGAGTGGAGATGAGCCCACCCCTCTCTGCAGAGTCTCTAGTGTGGTCCTGGTGAGGCTCTTGTCCTTGTATGGAAAAAGCCTTGTGGGAACAGCGCAGACTTTGCCAGGCTCCCCCTTTTATAGCAGGATGCTACTGGAGGGGCAACTTTTATTTATTCCAGGAAAGTTCTTTGTACAGTGATAACTCACGGGATTCAAAGTCTGTAAAAGACACATATTAAATGTCATATCCTAGCACTATCACCAGGTTTGGAAATTTCTTTTTTTTTTTAACTAAGAGATTTTTCTATTCATTTTACATACCAACCACAGATTCCCCTGTCCTCCCTCCTCCCACCACCCAGACCTCCCCCCAACCCACCCCTCATTCCCACCTCCTCCAAGGCAAGGTCTCCCATGGGGAGTAAGCAGAGCCTGGGACATTCAGTTGAGGCAGATCCAAGCCTCTCCTCCCTGCATCAAGGCTGCCCAAAGTGGCCCACCATAGGCACTCGGCCCCCCAAAGCCAGCTCATGCACTAGGTCCCATTCCCACTGCCTGGGGGCCTCCTAAAAAGTTCAAACTAAACAACTGTCTCACTTATGCAGAGGGCCTAGTCTAGTCCCATGGGGGCTCGTCAGCTATTGGTTCACAGTTCATGTGTCTCCACTAGTTTGTCTAGTTGTCCCTGTGCTTTTTCTAATCACGCTCTCAATATCTCTTGCTCATAGAATCCCTCCTCTCTCTCACTGATTGAACTCCTGGAGCTCTGCTTGGGACCCAGCCATGGATCTCTGCATCTGCATCCATCAGTCACTGGATGAGGGTTCTATCATGACAGCTATGGTATTTGGACATCTGATCACCAGAGTAGGTCAGCTGAGGCACTCTCTTGACCATTGCCAGTAGTCTATGGTGGAGTCATCTTTGTGAATTCCTGGGAACCTCCCTAGCCCTCTGCTTCTCCCTACCTCCATGTTGCCTTCATTTATCATGGTATCTCTTTCCTTGTTCTCCCACTCTGTTCCCGATCCAGCTCAAACATCCCACTCCCCTAGGCTCTCATTCCCCAGTCCCTTGTCCTCCATTATTCCCCCACCCCCAAATTGCTCATGTAGATCTCATTCAATTCCCCATCACTGAGCAATCCTTGCATCTTTCCTAGGGATCTCCTTACTAGCTAGCTTCCTTGGAGCTGTGGGTTGAAGTCTGGTTATCATTTGCTTTACATCTAGTGTCCACTTATGAGTGAGTACATGCTATATTTGTCCTTCTGAATCTGGGTTACCTCACTCAAGATAATATTTTCTAGTTCCAACCATTTGCCTGCAAACCTCATGATATCATTGTTTTTCCTCTGCTGAATAGTACTCCATTGTGCATATGTACCACATTTTCTTTATCCATTCTTCAGTTGAGGGGCATCTAAGTTGTTTCCAGGTTCCAGCTGTTACAAATAATGGTGCTATGAACATAGTTGAACATGTGTCCTTGTGGTATGATTGAGCACTCCTTGAATATATGCCCAAGAGTGGTATAGCTGGGTTATGAGGAAGATTGATTGCCAATTTTATGAGAAACCACCATATTGGTTTCCAGAGTGGTTGTACAAGTTTTCATTCCCACCAAAAGTGGAGGAGTGTTCCCCTTGCTCCACATCCTCTCCAACATAAGCTGTCTTCAGTGTTTTTGATCTTAGCCATTCTGACAGGTGTAAGATGGTATCTCAGAGTCGTTTTGATTTGGATTTCCCTGATGACTAAGGATGCTGAGTAATCCCTTAAATGTCATTCAGCCATTTGAGAGTCTTCTGTTGAGAATTCTCTGGTTAGCCCTATAGCTCATTTTTAAATTGGACTGTTAGTTATTTTGATGTCTAGTTTCTTGAGTTCATTATATATTCTGGAGATCAGCCCTCTGTCAGATGTGGAGTTGGTGAAGATCTTTTCTCATTCTGTAGGCTCTTGTTTTGTCTTATTGATTGTGTCCTTTGCCCTACAAAAGCTTCTCAGTTTCAGGAGGTCCCATTTATTAATTGTTGCTCTCAGTGTCTGTGCTACTGGTGTTATATTTAGGAAGTGATCTCCAGTGTCAATGTTTTTAAGACTACTTCCTACTTTATCTTCTAGCAGGTTCAGAATAGCTGGATTTATGTTGAGGTCTTTGATCCAATTGGACTTAAGTTTTGTGCATGCTGACAGATATGGATCTATTTGCAATCTTCTACATGTTGACATCCAGTTATGCCAGCACCATTTGTTGAAGATGCTTTCTCTTTTTCCATTTGACAGTTTTGGCTTTTTTGTCAAAAAATAGGTGCTCATATGTATGCAGATTAATGTCAGGGTCTTTAATTTGATTCTATTGGTCCACATGTTCGTTTTTATGCCACTAGTAAGCTGTTTTTATTACTGTAGCTCTATAGTAGAGCTTGAAGTCAGGGATCATGATGCCTCTAGAGATTGCTCTAATGTACAGGATTCTTTTAGCTATCCTGGGTGTTTTGTTTTTCCATATGAAGTTGAGTATTGTTCTTTCCAAGTCTGTGAAGAACTGTGTTGGAATTTTGATGGGGATTGCATTGAATCTGTAGATTGCTTTTGGTAAGATTGCCATTTTTACCATGTTAATCCTGCCTGTCCATGAGCATGGGAGATTTTTTTCCATTTTCTGATATCTTCTTCAATTTCTTTCTTCAGAGACTTAAAGTTCTTGTCATACAGGTCCTTCACTTGCTTAGTTAGAGTTATCCCCAAGGTATTCTATGTTATTTGTGGCTATTGTAAAGGGTGATGTTTCTCTGATTTCTTTCTCAGCCCATTTATCATTTGTATATAAAAGGGCTACTGTTTTTTTTTTTTTAGTTAATCTTGTATCCTGCCCCTTTACTGAAGGTGTTTATCAGCTGTACAAGTTCCTTGGTCAATCTTCTTGGGTCACTTATGTATACTATCATATTATCTGCAAATAGTGAAAGTTTGACTTCTTCCTTTCCAACTTGTCTCTCTTTGATCTCCTTATATTGTCTTATTGCTTTAGCTAGAACTTCAAGTATTATATTGAATAAATATGGGGAGATTGGACAGCCTTGTCTTGCTCCTGATTTTAGAGGAATTTCTTTGAGTTTCTTCCCATTTAATTTGATTTTGACTGTTGGCTTACTGTAAATTGCCTTTATAATGTTTAGGTATGATCCCTGTATTCCTGATCTTTCCAAGACATTTATCATTAAGGGGTGTTGTATTTTGTTGAATGCCCTCTCAGCATCTAATGAAATGGTCATGTAGTGTTTTTTTTTTCTTTCAGTTTGTTTATATGGTGTATTACATTGACAGACTTTCGTATGTTGAACCAAACTTGCATCTCTGGGATGAAGCCTACTTGATTATTGTGGATATTTTTTGATGTGTTCTTGGAGTCCTTTTGCCAATATTTTAATAAGTATTTTTGCATCAATGTTCATGAGAGAGATTGGTCTGTAATCCTCTTTCTTTGTTGCATCTTTGTTTGACTTGGGAATCAGAGTAACTGTAGCCTCATAGAAGGAGATAAAGTTCCTTCTGTTTCTATTGTGTGGAACAATTTGAAGAATATTAGTATTATCTCTTTTTTGAAAATCTGGTAGAATTCTGTGTTGAAACCATCTGGTCCTGAGCTTTTTTTTTTTTTTTTTTTTTTGGTTGGGAGACTTTTAATGACTATTTCTGTCTCCTTAGGGGTTATTGGTTTAATTAAATAGTTTATCTGGTTTTGATTTAACTTAGGTATGTGGTACCTATTCAGAAAATTATCCATTTTTTTTTTTTAGATTTTCCAATTTTGTGGAGTACAGGTTTTTGAACTATGACATGATGATTCTCTGGATTTCTTCATTGTCAGTTGTTATGTCTCCCTTTTCATTCCTGATTTTGTTAATTTGGATGCTCTCTGTCTCTCTGCCTTTTGGTTAGTCTGGATATGGGCTTGTCTATTTTGTTTATTTTTTCAAAGAACCAACTGTTTGTTTCATCAATTCTTTGTATTGTTCTCTGTTTCTATTTTGTTGATTTCAGCTCTTAATTTGATTATTTCCTGGCATCTACTCCTCCTGGGTGTCTTTGCTACTTCTTTTTCTAGAACTTTCAGGTGTGCTTTTAAGTCACTAGTATGAGGTTTCTCCAACTTCTTTATGTGGGCATTTAGTGCTATGAATTTCCCTCTTAGCACTGCTTTCATAGTGTCCCATAAGTTTGGGTATGTAGTATACTCATTTTCATTGAATTCTAGGAAGTCTTTAATTTCTTTCTTTATTTCTTTCTTGACCCATTGGGGATTCAGTTGAGCATTATTCAGTTTCCATGAGATTGTAGGCTTTCTGTAGTTTTTGTTGTTGCAATCTAACTTTAAACCCTGGTGGTCTGATAGAATACAGGAGGTTATTCCAATTTTCTTTGTATCTGTTGAGATTTGTCACATGGTTGATTTTAGAGAAGGTTCCATGGGGTGCTGAGAAGAAGGTATATTTTTTTAGAGTGGAATTTTCTGTAGATATTAAGTCCATTTGAGTCATAACATCAGTTAAGTCCTTTATTTCTCTGTTAAGTTTCAGTCTAGCAAATCTGTCCAGTGGTGAGAGTAGGGTGTTGAAATCTCCTACTATTAACGTGAGGGGTTTTATGTGTGATTTAAGCTTTAGTAATGTTTCTTTTACATAGGTGGGTGCCCTTGTATTTGGGGTACAAATGTTCAGAATTGAAACTTCATCTTGGTGGATCTTTTCTGTGATGAGTATGTAATGTCCTTCCTGATCTCTTTTGATTGATTTTAGTTTGAAGTCTTTTTTTTTGTTGTTGGATATTAGGGTAGCTACACCTGCTTGTTTCTTAAGACCATTTGATTGGAAAGACTTTTCCCAGTCTTTTCCTCTGAGGTAGTATCTATCTTTGAAGTTGAGGTGTGTTTCTTGTATGTAGCAGAAAGACCGGTCCTGCTTTCATATCCATTTTGTTATCCTGTGTCTTTTTATAGATGAATAAAGTCCATTGATATTAAGGGATATTAATGACCAGTGTTTGTTAATTCCTGTTATCTTTTGGTGGCAGTGTGTGTGTATTTCTCTTCTTTGCAATTTACTGCTGTGGTGTTATCTATTGCATGTGTTTTTGTGGGTGTATCTGACTTCCTTGGGTTGTAATTTTCCTTCTAGTGCTTTCTGTAGGGCTGGATTTGTGGATAGGTATTGTTTAAATCTGGTTCTGTCCTGGAATGTCGTGTTCACTCTGTCTATGGTGACTGAAAGTTTTGCTGGATATATTAGTCTAGACTGACATCCATGGTCTCTTAGTGTCTGCATTACATCTGTCCAGGTCCTTCTGGCTTTCAAAGTTTGCATTGAGAAGTCGGGTGTTATTCTGATGGCTCTGACTTTATAAGTCACTTGGACTTTTGCCTTTGGTGCTCTTAATAGTCTTTCTTTATTCTGTATGTTTAGTTGTTTAATTACTATGTGGCAAGAGGACTTTTTGGGGGGTCTAATCTGTTTGGTGTTCTATAGGCTTCTTATATCTTCATAGGTATTTCCTTCCTTAAGTTTGGAAAGTTTTCTTCTATGATCTTGCTGAGTATATTTTCTGTGCCTTTGAGTTGGTATTCTCTTTCTTCTTTCCCCATTCTCAGGTTTGGCCTTTCCATGGTGTCTCAGATTTCCTGGACATTTTGTGTTATGACTTTTTTGGCCTTGGTATTTTCTTTCAGTGATGAATCTATGTCCTCTATTGTATCCTCTACACCAGAGGATCACTCTTCCATGTCCTATATTCTGTGGGTTATGCTTGCATCTGTGTTTCCTGTTCATTTACTCAGATTTTCTATTTCTAGCATTCCCTCTGTTTGTGTCTTCTTCATTGTTTCTATTTCTCTTTTCAGGTCTTGAACTGTTTCCCTCACATGTTTAATTGCTTTTCATGGTTTTCTTGGCTTTCTTTAAGGGATTTATTGATTTTTCCACTTTTTTATTTGTTTTCCCTCAATTTATTTATTGATTTCTTCCTATTTATTGTTTGTCTTTTTCTCAATTTCTTTATTGATTTCTTCCATTTTTTTTTTGTCATTTCTTCAATTTCCTTAAGGGAATTTTTTATTTTTTCTTGGAAGGCCTCTAGCATCTTCATGATGCCTTTTTAAGGTCATTTTTCTTCTGCCTCATCTGCATTGTGATGTTCAGGTATTGCTGTTAGAGGAGGGTGTAGATAGAGTTTTCCTGCCTTGCCCACAGTCAGGACAAATCTTTGTCACCTGCCAGGCCCACAGCTGCTCAGACCCAACCAAGTAAACACAGAGACTTATATTGCTTACAAACTGTATGGCCATGGCAGGCTTCTTGCTAACTGTTCTTATAGCTTAAATTAATCCATTTCCATAAATCTATACCTTGCTATGTGGCTCGTGGCTTACCGGCATCTTCATATGCTGCTTGTCATGGCAGCGGCTGGCAGTGACTCCTTCCGCCTTCCTGTTCTTTCTTTTCTCCTCTCTGTTAGTCCCGCCTATACTTCCTGCCTAGCCACTGGCCAATCAACGTTTTATTTATTGACCAATCAGAGCAATTTGACATACAGACCATCCCACAGCAGGAGGGCTAGGTTCTGGTAATGTCATATTGCTCTTTATGTTGTTGTATGCATTTTTGCATTAATGTCTGCCCATCTCCTCCTCTAATAGTTATAAGAAGTACCTGTGTCTGAATGAGTTGCTATTGGTCCACTCTGTGCTTGTTGTATCTGTGTCTCATGGTGCTCCTCTGTGTCCAATCGTAGCTCTTGGTCTAATTGGAGGTGGCAGATTCTGTATCTCAGAATCTATAATCTCAAACTTATTGTCATGTTTGGTATGTTTTCAAGGTCATACAGAGATATATTTCAGAGAGATAGGCAATCTTCAAACACTTCAAAGACCTACAGAATATGACATTTAAAATGTTTTAAGAACTTAGAGTTTTCTCAACAATGAGACATGTCTGCTCCTGGCCGCACCAATTACTTCAGAGAGGATAATGGACATTGAAGAATCTCCACACAGAGTTTATTTTCCTTATGGCAAAAGTTAGCCATGTGAGCAAAGAAAGTGCCCTTGCCTCAACTGCTGACAGTAGACCCTCCCCATTGGACAGGCAGGACACAAAAGAAAGTGACTGCCAAACCTTGCCAAGACAAGGTCGGAGAGCCCTTCAGAATATCCTGCTTCTCACATAAGTCTGTCAGATATGCTAGGCCTGTAGGCCAAAGATGGATGCCCCAATGTTACAGAGGTACTTTGGGTGACTGTCCAGGCAGGTTAAGTTCCTTGTCATTAGGTATCATTTCACCTTTCTGGGGTCTTTGATATAGTTGAAGACTAAATAGTTGTAATTATAATTTTTCTTAATTATAATAGAAAATAAATTAGATACAAAACTTTAGACTCACCAAGATAAAATAGATAATTAAGCATTTTCTCTAATTTTGTCAAATGCAAATGGATTGGATATTGAAACTGTAATTCTTACTTAATAACTGTTTTTGTTTTATTATATTAATATTAAAACCTTCCTTTTTAATTAGACAAAAAGGGTGAAATGCTGTGGGATAATGCTCTTGTACATTGTAAAGATTTGTCACTGGAATTGGTTTAATAAAATGCTGATTGGCCAGTAGCCAGGCAGGAAGTATAGGCAGGTTGACCAGACTAGGGGAATTCTGGGAAGGGAAAGGGTAGAGTCAAGAGTTACCAGCAGATACAGGGAAGCAAGATGAGAATGTTGGACTGAGAAAAGTTACCAAGCCACATGACTAAACAGAGATAAGAAGAATAGGTTAATTTAAGTGTAAGAAGTAGTTAATAATAAGTCTGAGCTACTGGATGAGCATTTACTGTAATATTAAGCCTCTGAGTCAATTATTGGGAAGCCACTGCTGAGTATTTAGGAATGGATGGGTAGAAGAAAAACATGCAACTACAAAAAACACATGGGAAATTTACTGTTATCAATATTTAACAAATAAGAAAACTGAGACTTGGGTAGATAAAAAACTTACCAAGGGTCGGGGAAAGTTGAGAAGTGAGCAGGAGACCATGAAAATAATGGCATATGCCAGTCATCTCTCTAGAGTAGGGGAGGAGTTACGCCAAATCACCTTCTCAGTGAGGTCCTCCTGGCAGCCTTCTCTGGATTACAGGCTCCCATCTGTGCCTCCCTAGCTCCCTGAAACATGCTTTCCTAGAACTTGTCACTTTTGTACTGGAAAAGCCTGCAGCTTTAGAACTGGGCTCACCTGTCTTCTTTTTCACAGCTCAACAGTCCTTATTGATCTAGTTCCTGGACTAAGTGTTGGGGATCATGTAAAAGACAAAAGTGTTCTGCAACTGGTCTGCACACTCCCATAAACAGTGCCTGGCACCAGGGAACTGAGTCATACATGGGGGACTGTTGTTTTATCTTTGTCACAGTGCCTTGATCTGAAGCTATTTCAGTCAGCAACTGTGACTCTGCTGTTCCTCACCTGTTTCTCTGTTAGCAGCCTGGTCCCTCTGGCAGAAGACTGGTTGGGAATTCTGTTCCTACAGGTGCCAGCCCTGTTGCTGCCACTAAAGGTACATTTAACTAAATCTCTATTGTTCTATTTATAAATAAGACTTGAGATTCAAAGGCTGGGCAGAGAGGTTGAGTAGCCACTAGCTGACATCCTCTCCCTGCTGGCATCTCCCCAAAAAGCATGTGCTTCTACTTCACTAAAACAGAAAAGCAGCACACTCAAAATCCCTCCCTACTACTTCTGGTGCCTCTCTGTAATCTTCCTGTTGCTCTCTGACGCTCTATGACTACTTTCTGCCAACTAGTTGCTAACTCAGCTTTCTGACTCAAGGTTAAATTTATTTAATTAACTCAAATGTTAACTTGAGGTTCACAGCATGATCCCATAACCTCCAACAGGGGACTGCCAATGGATAAAAATTTCAGGTTCCTATTGCTTTCTCTAGTTGGAAGAAAGGTGTATGAGAATAATGAGGAACCAAGAAAAATATATAGTTTAATTTTTTTACATTTATTTATTCATGTGTGTGACTGTGTATGCGTTCATACACATGCATGCATTTGTGTGTGTGTGTGTGTGTGTGTGTGTGTGTGTGTGTGTGTGTGTGTGTATGATGCACAAGCAATTATGCCATAGAGGTCAAAGGACAATTTTGCAACTCAGTTTTCTCCTTCTTCCATGTGGATCCTGGGAATCAAACTCAAGTCATTGGGCTCACTAGCAAGCACACCTATCAGATGAGCTATCATGCTGGCCCCATATCTTTGGGATGAAGAATGAAGACAAGAAATAAGAGAAAAATCAGGAAAGAATAGCTAGCAAAAGCCAGCTTATTAAGGAAAGAGGAGATGGAAAAAATGGGGAAGAGTAGAGACCAAAATCAATTTCTTATCCAGGTTCTAAGAAATCTATCAAATAAGATAAATACTCTTCCCCACCCCAACATTTATTTTAAAATCTATACCACTTTTGCTTGCATGTATATGTACAGTGTGTATATGCATTGCCCAGAGCAGCCAGAAGAAGGAATCACATACCCTGGAACTGGAGTTACAGACAGTTGTGAGCTATGAGGGTGCTGTGAACCAAACTTATTATCTTCTGCAAGAACAGTTTAAAGTCAATTTAGGACATGTAAGACTCTATCAGAAAAAAAGGAAAGGAAGGTGAGGAGAAAGAGAAGGAAGAGAAAGAGAAGGAGGAGGATGGAAGGGTAAGAGAGAGAGAGAGAGAGAGAGAGAGAGAGAGAGAGAGAGAGAGAGAGAGAGAGAGAGAGAGAGAGAGAGCTCGGCAATTACAAGGACATCAGTTTTTTTCCCAGAGGATCCAAGTGCAGTTACCAGCAATCACTTCAGGCAACTCAGTAGACCCTCCCCATTGGTTGACCTGTAATTCCAGTTCTAGGGAATTCCGTGACCTCTTCTGGACTCATCAGTTACCTGCACATAATGTGGTGCATATTAATACACAGCCACATTCATACATAATCTTTTACACATAAGTTATTTATCTTAATCTTTAAAGATAAAACAAGGAAATAGTGGGGTAAAGTGCCTCCTCCATGCCCTGTATCCCTCCTGATTTTTGGAAGACTCTACTTAAAGAAATATGGCTGGAGGCCAAGCCAGTCAGAAGAACAAGTAAGAGGCCCACCTGTGCTTGGAATCCTCCAACACTCTTGGTTCAGTTAGTTTGATTGTTAGATGATTAAGTATTAAACTGTATTTCTTTATTATCCTAAATAACTTTTAAGGACTAAAATTTTACATTACATTTTAAAATGAGCTGCATAGGAATAATACCTTAAACAGGAATAGAAACTTATGAAAAGGGTAATAAAACCACCTTAAATTTGTTTCAAAATACAAAAATCCATACCAATGTGAAATATTTGAGACTAGTAATTGTTTTTTTAGTTTAAATGTAGACTCAATAATCTATCCTTTTATCCTATCATTTTATATCCCCCTGTTTCTTTTAAGAATGAGATCCCTGAATCTAATCTCCTTTGTTCAGCTTTTTTCCTGACCATTACTAATAACCACTTGTAACTAACCTTGCCTAAATGATGACAAATATACATAACCTACTGAATGACCAAAACCAACCCATCCCACCTTTTGGGAATATGGACATCATGTTCTCTAGACTGCTTTCTGTTCTCTCGGGGCAATGGCATATCTAGGGACCCTTAGAAAATTGGGATAATGATCAAGTCCTGGGAGACCTAGCTGTTGTCTGGTCTGTGTAATGGGAAAATGTAGGGCTTATGTGAAGTGTGGCTGGAGTAGTCTGTGAAGCTGGACCATCTCAGCCAGCAGCCTTGATGCTGTTCTGGATATATAACTCTGAGGAAACTGCAACAGAGTCACTCTGAGAGGCTGGATCACCTGGGCCACCCATTTTTTTTTTGCATCTTTTCCCCTTGTTCTGAAATCACACAAACTTTTAAAGGTAACATGCATATCTGTATTAACTCAAGTATGGAATATATAGTATGCACAAGTCAGTTAAAGATGACTTTTTGTTCTATGTTTGAGCAGGTAAAAGGCATCTGTCAACTTTATATGTCTGTTTGGACTACTTGACCAAACACTAATGTAAATGTCTATCCATGCAATATGAAAAGATGTCATGTAATAATAAATCATGAGGACTTGCTAGCCAATAAGATTTATCATGTCTCATCTTGTCTCTGAGATGTTCCCACCATGCAGAGGGATCAGCATATATGTCTCCTGTCCTGTAGTTTTTATTTGTTTCCTCTACCATGTCTATAGCCAAGATCCTCAGGAGGTCTCCTGTAGATGTAACCAACCGTCTTATTAAATAAGAAACACAGAACCAATGCAAAGAAGAAAGCCAAGAGATCAGAGCTAAAAGCCTTACCTGCCTGATGCAGCTAGTCTTTTCAGCCAAGAGACCTCTCTGAAAGAGAGCTACTCCCTGTGTGTTTGTCTTTATATAGACTTTCTGTTCTGCCTTCTCATTGGTCATAAAACCAACCACATGACTGCCTCGTCACTGCCTGTTGTACAGCCCTCCAGGTCTCCTATGGCATTGAGATTAAAGGCGTGTGTCTCCAATGCTGGCTGTATCCTTGAACACACAGAGATCTACCTAGCTCTAGCTCTGCCTACCAAGTGCTGGGATTAAAGGCATGTGCCACTACTACCATTCTCTTGATATGGCTCTAAAAGCTCTGACCCCTGGGCAACTTTATTTATTAACATACAATTAAAATCACATTTCAGTACAAATAAAATACCACCATAGTCTCCCCTAGTCAAATCTGATCTCTATTAACCTGGAAGGAATCCAGAGCCTTACATTTCCACTGGAAACAAAACCATAACCTCATCCCCAATATAATACATTTTTTGACTTCCATTTTAAAGTTAAGGAATTTCTAAAGTATATAGGCTGGTTTAATTCAGCAGTACCTTCCACAATCCAATGTCTCTCAGCATCTGCTGTCTGTTTATTAGCATTCAAAAAATCGAAATTAATGAGGTCCAAACTCCCTGGGTTATATTTCTCATTCTTACATGGAATATTTTTTTCCTACTTTACTTGTCTCTTTAAGGACTTTCTTATTTTTAAACTATTTTTTATAAGTGTCTATGCTTTCTTTTTCTGTTTGGACTTTGCTTTACTAGGCACCTGCGTCATACTCTGACCACAGACTCAAATTTTGAACCTGCCTCACAGCTTTGCTCATTGTGTGCTGGTGGCTCTAGCTCACAGACAGCTGCTAGGAGACACATCTCTGTAATGCAGCCCAAATGAGACTATGGGATTAGGAAGCTGTGTTTGGCACTGTGTTTGTGTGTTTAGAAATTTTTTTTTTGCTTTCTCAGGTCTTATGCAGATATGTGTCCCCAAACTGGATACCATTATGTGAATGAATTTTTCTTTGGTCCACCAGCTTACAAAAAATGACACAGAGACGTAAAAGCTTGGACTTATCTTAGGCTTGTTCCTATCTAGTTTTTATAATGTAAATAAATCAATTTCTATTAATCTACATGCTGTTGCATGGCTCATGGCTTTTCCCTCTCCTCCTTCATGTCTGGCTTCCTCTGCCTCCAGCTAGCATCTGTCTTTCTTTTTCCCAGAACTCCCTCTGTCCAG
This sequence comes from Peromyscus maniculatus bairdii, assembly GCF_049852395.1. Taxonomy (NCBI): domain Eukaryota; kingdom Metazoa; phylum Chordata; class Mammalia; order Rodentia; family Cricetidae; genus Peromyscus; species Peromyscus maniculatus. Next base: position 80,797,128 of record NC_134862.1, read on the forward strand.
AAGTCCCTGCTATACCTCCTGCCTATCTATTGACCATTTAGCTTTTTATTGAACCAATCACAGTAACATATCTTCACACAAGATACAGGAATATTCCACAACATTTTCCTGCTACTGGACTGCCTTCTTCAGACTTAATATAAGCCAATTTATCTAGCCTTATGTAACTTCTTATGCCATGTTTGGTCAATAGCCCTGGGAAACCTGTCCTTTTGTTGAAGGGAAATAGAAGAGGAGTGGATCTGGAGAAGAGGGCATAAGGGAGGATCTGGGAGTAAAGGATGGAAGGGAGGCTGCTGTCAGGATGTAATATATGAGCGAAGAAAAAATAAAAATAGTATTACTGTATCAGAATTTCCAGCAATAATATCCCAAGAGACTCAAATAGGGCATCAGAAACTCTTTTGAAATCTCCCATCCCTGTACAAAAAGGAATCACAAAGACACCTAAGCCTGTAATGAACATGATTTATTCTCCTTTCCTGTGTCACTAGCATCCTCGTTACTAGGTAAGTTTTTCTCCAGGTATGTCAGTCCTACACCATAAATTTCTCAACGATAGAACAGAAGCACGGCTGCTTCAGTTATCTCCCGGCTATTGCTGTACCCAATGTGAGTTCCATATCCATTCCAATCAAATGCAGAGAAGTCGCCACATTGCACAGGGTTACCTTCTGGGAAGAATCCTCCTCCACCAATGCAGTGCTGAAAAACAAGGTGAGGAAGTAGCAATGAGAGGTGTTATTTTTTTTATATATTCCCTCTCAAAAGGTGCTATGTACTGAGGACTAGATCCCTTGTGTAAGTAACATTCAGAAGCAGAACTTTAGGGAAGGAATTAAATATGAGGATCCTGCCTTCATTAGTTAGTTAGCTACTAATAGTCAGTCATTGTGAACTGACTATTGGGAGGTGGTGGTTGTATGAAAAGGGGTATCTGGTTAGAAGAAATAGATACTGAAGGTGTGAGTGGCATGTTTTGAAGATATCTTGCCCTGGCCTTTTCTGATTTTTCTTGGCTCCTTGACACTATGTAGCAAGCCATATTGCTCTTATATATCTTTTCTGCTTGATATTTATCATGTCCCACTATGGATTTAAAAGTAATAGAGCCAAGCAACCATAGGTTAAAAACTCAGAAACCATCAAACTAATAAAGCTCTTTGTCTTAGTCTGGGTAAGTATTGCTGTGATGAAACATCACGACTCAAGCAACCTGGGGACAAAATGGTTTATTTGGCTTATATTTCACATCACTGTTCATCACTGAAGGACAGGACAGGAACTCAACAGGGCAGTAACCTGGAGTCAGGAAGTGATGCAGAAGCCATAGAGTGGTGCTGCACCACCCACAATGGGAGGGGCTCTCCTTCATCAATCAGCAATTAAGCAAATGCTCTACAGGCTTGCCTACAGCTTGATCTTATAGAAGCATTTTCTCAACTGAAGTTCCCTAATCTCAGATGACTATAGCTTGTTTCAAGTTGTCATAAAACTAGCAAGCACATCCTTCTTTCCATATATTGTTTCTCTCAGGTATTTATCACAGAGGCAAAAAACTGACTAATATAGCTGATGAATCCAGACACACCTCAAGAGCCAAGTTCAGTGGACTCTTTGTCCCTCATCAGACTCTTATTGGCAGTATCACTGTACTTGAACCATAAAACCTCCTTCCATTGGCTTTAGTAGCATCACTGTCTCTTCCTTACTTTCCATCAACTTCTCTGAACCATGTTTTTCAGGTTCCCTGGTTAGACTTTTCTACATGAATTCCGTATGTGCTGTTTTCCAGATGTGACACATTTACAACTCTCTTGTACTTTGTTTTACCCCTTTAGATTTAGTTATGAACAATTCACTGATGGCTTAAAATCCCTATCTCCAATCTAGATATTTATTTAAGTTTAAGACTTAAAGATCAAGCTGACATTTAGAATCACTACTCAGGGTCTTCACACTCCACACGACAATAAACAAACAAATAATCAAACAAATGAAAATCAAAACACAGTTACTTACAGCCTCACATAACTTAAAAATGGGCATTTATTTGGGGGAAATTCATTGACAGTTTTGTCATTGTGAACATTATAAGCTGTACTTACACAGGTTAGAATAACTATGATCTTAGCAGGCAATACAAATCCACTGGGACCACCACCACATTCAAAGTCTATCATTGATCAAAGCATGTAACAATGTGGCTGGAGAGATAGCTCTGTGGTTAAAGTACTTGTTGTTTTTTCAGAGTACCTGTGTTTGTGTCCCCCAACCCTCTGCAGCTCACAACTGTTGTAACTCTAATTGCAGGGCATAGAATGTCCTCTTCTAGCTCAAGGGCATTAGAAACCCAAGCAATAGGCATACATATGTGCACACAAAACAGTCATACATTTAGAATAATTACATCTGAAATAAGACAAAATAAAATCCCATCCGAACAAGCTAGTTGCATGGGGGCTGGAGAGAAGGTCTCAAGGTTAAGACATCTTACTACACTATCAGAGAACCAAAGTTCAGATTCCAGCATTCATATCAGATCCTAGCACCCAAACGAAAGACTTTAACTACAATTCCCAGGGATCCAATGTCTCCCTTTGACCTCTGTGATCACTTGAATACACATGTGCACACATACAAATAAAGTCAAATAAATGTTGTATAAATCCAGCATCATATGACTGTATAACCCTCCTAAATACCAAACATATTCAGTATCCAGACCGTTTGGCTTGCAATTTGATATTCACCTACTCAAATGTAAACCATGATACTATTCAAAATGTCTTCTATTTCCATTCTCTGTATTAAACTATTAATAAACTTAAAGTCTTTGGAACTCATTAGTGCCTACTCTCCTTCCAAATTTCCATCACACAACATCACACTCTCATTTGGACCATGGAACCCCCATTTCAATACTTATTTCCTTATGCTAGTCTTTCCTTCGTTCCACAATTAGAATCTGATACCTCTACACTACCAATGTCATCTGGAGAAAAAAAAGGAGCCACATATCAATCTTATGTCCTTGTTAAAACATTGCAGTGGAGCTCATCACTTATATAGTCCCCAAACCACTGGTGTGATGTAAAAGTTATTGCCTGATCAGGTCCATGTTAACATTTCTAAAACAGTTCTTCCTGTTCCCACATCTATCCTACATACCAAGACTAAAAACAGCTTGCTAGGCCCTCAACACAATTTGCTCTCCTCATTTCATCATTTCACACCATAGTCCCAAGGTCCTCCTTGACATCAAAGCTACCTCAGCTTGTTCAGGTGGGATTTTATTTTGTGTTATTTCAGATGTAATTATTTTAAATGTATGAGTGTTTTGTGTGCACGTATGTATGCATATTGCTTGAATTCCTGATGCCCTTGAGCTAGAAAAGGACATTCTATGCCCTGTAATTGGAGTTACAGCAGTTGTGAGCAGCAAAGGGTTGGGGGACACAAACACAGGAACTCTGAAAGAACAACAAGTACTTTAACCATAGAGCTACCTCTCCAGCCACATTAGATTGAAGGACAAGCTAGTAACTGAGAAATGAATGGACACTGAGATCTTCAGGATCACCTGCGAGGAGCTGAGGACCCTTTTCTCAGACTGTTACTTTAGAGAGGACTGGATTCCAAAAGAACATGCTAATTTTTTTGAGGCAGGGTCTTACCTGTAGCTCTGGTTGACCTGGAACTTACTATGCAGACTAGGCTGGTCCCCAAACCACAGAGATCTGCCTGTCTCTACAACCCGAGTCCTGGGATTAATTATGTGTACCAACATCCTTAGCCAGAGCATGCCAACTTGTTTCATCATTCACTGTGGCAATAAAAGGGCTCCGTCCTCAACTGTCCTTTTGGTCACAAATTATTAAAAAACTAAACAGTATGTGTCTAATGATGCCAGGCTTAGGGTAACATCATGTTGCTGCAGTGGAGGTGAGTGCACCTGCCTTGTCATTTAGTTTATATGCCAACATCCTACAAGAGAAATTCCTTCTGATAGGGAGAATGGCCTGGGTGAGGTCTACCAGATGTCCAAGACTCTCATAGTAACCCCTTGACACAATGAAAATCTGTACAAGTCCTGGAAAGGATATGTTTCACTCTGAAAGCTAAATCCCAGGTGGAGTGTGACAATACTTGGTGACTCTCTTACAATCTCAGCCCCAAAGGTTTGCACAGGACTTCCTGAATACAAGTGTCACCCTTATTCCAGGTAACTGAGTGTTTTATCCTAAAATCTAAGCAAACAGCAACGGTGCAATTAGAAGTTTGTAATGTTGCCATTGTTCTTCAACAAGACAGAATTCCTGTATCTAGACAGAAGTTATGATCCCTGAAACAAGGCAAGTTACAGGGAAAGGTCACATTCTCATCTGTGTACACACACTAACATAGCAGCCTCCCATACTCCATATACATAGATACACACTGGCAACCTCAGACTTATTCATGAGCCTCTCTGGTCACTACACAGACTCACATGCTCAGTGTTACATCCAGTGACCCTCATTCCAGGACACAAGGCATTGGCTGCTTTCTCAGTATTAAACACTCTGAATTGGATGTATCCTGCAGTGAATTCTTCTGAAAACAAGAGAGAGAGAAAACAGCATTCAAGTAAAATGCTAGAAATGCTGTCAGCCCAAAGTTTGGTTGTCCCAGGTTGAGGATATTAAGTCTAAAATATCAGACATATTGGGGAGCCTCACCTATTCATATCCACATTTACCAAAGAGACAGTCCTTGAAAAAAGGTCTCCATCTGTCAGAACTTGAGTGGAGAAATTTATAAAACAGTAAGGTCTCTAATGAGTATATCAAAGATATGTAATATTACCCCTAGCAGGTACATTAATTTTGGTCCTGTTCACATTTACCTTTGTAACTTTTCTTTAAAGCCTTACATTCCAAGAATAAATAAGCAGATTTGAAATATGCACCATAGGCTCAGCATTTATAAAGGGTAGATGCCACATTTGGATTCATATTAGACAACATAGCAGTCACCCCTCACGACAGAAATAAAACTCAATTTTTTCTCTTGTTCATCTCCATGCACACGGACCTGGCTTGTCTCTTGGAAACCTCTGAATGATAACAAGGTTGCTAAGAGTAGATGCTGGAACTGTGTATCCCCAGTGCAAATGCTGACTTTTCTGCTTATGCCTTGTACTCTCAGGCAAGTTCCTGGACCTTCAGTGCTCCGCATTCCTAATCTGTACAACGGGTTAATAATAGTTGCCAGTCCAAGTGATCGATTGAAGTAAAAGAAAACACAAACATTTATATAAGAGAAACAGGCTGTAAAGGATGGTAAGTGACAGTTACTTATCAAAACTGAATTCATCACTTGTCCTGCAGAGTGTTCAGAGAAGCATTGGAGACTCACTCTGGCCATTGGGGGAGTAATAAGACGCTGTCTTCTGAGCATCACCAAAGTCATAGACCACAGGTATTGCTGGGCCATTGTCAGTCCCACACTTCCCTGCTCCATATTTCACTGGGTAATTCTACAAGAAACAAAGAAGTCACTGGGTAAGGACTGTAGCACTGGCACTCACAGGAACACTATCCAGTAACAAGGTTGTTTCCAAACCAGTCAGATCTTTCTTTTGTTTGTGTCTCTCTGACACCTAGGCCCCTCCCCCTTTTCTCTTCTCTTCTCTCCACCTCCCTACTTTTCTCTTCTCCTCCCTTTTCCACACACCCCTACCCTTTGCCCTCCTTGGCTCACTACACTTTAGAATAAGAGAAAATGGAATACAGCCCACCCAACCTCAAACACCTGCCTCTCTCTCTACACCCTTGAAAAGCAGCCTTAGCCAGCAGTCTCCAGTACCTGGTAAAGGCCAAACAGATTATGACCCATGTCCTGTAGGAAGCCAGTGGAGGTGTGGTACCTCAGCAGAGAACTGTTCCTCCAATTTTTCAGGGGGCTCTTGTTGGGCACATGCCAGATACCCAGGTTCTCAGCCTGGATGTCGAAGTAGCCAGGGTTCTGGAAAGGAACCAACACTGAGTTTGACCAAACAAGAAGATTTCACCAAGCAAAAGACCCACATGCAGAGTCCTCGGGGGAGCTGATATCTCTGGGCTCCAAGCGGACAGATGGCAAGCCATGCTCAGATACCCTCATTTCCAAGGACAATGGTCCCATTGCTACCTTCTACTTAACTAAAAGACTATTTTGGAGATTGTTGAGATTCAAGTTGAGTATTTTTCAATTCCTCAGCCCTATGTTGAAGGGCAACCTTCCAACCCTCTCCCAGGCATGCTTGAACTACACTCACATCCTCACCCTTTCCCAAGTGGCCACAGAGTGTACCAACCTTGTAGTCATCACTTGTGGCCCCCTCTGCAGACCCAAAGGTGTTGTAGTTGGCCCAGTTGCCATCCCCCTCTGGGTAGTCAATTCTGCTGCCTTGCTGACTGGACCAGCGATCGCCCACTGTGCACTTCCCAAGCATGTTGTTCTCATGCACACTGGCCACCAGGGTCCAGCCACCACCTGCTGTGGTCATGTCACAGAAGGTCTGGTAGATGACACCATTCTCCGTGCGGAGAAAATAGAGGCCATCTGTAGAGAGAACCAGTCCACAGTCCTGTGTGCAGGCTCATTGTCCTTCTCTGCTCCAGAGGCAGAATGACTCCAGGAACTACAACCATGCCTAATGCCTCATATCCTAAGTTTCCTATGACATGTGTCCCTAGGGATATTGAGATCTACTTGAGTTCAGAAAGCTAAGCTTCTGCGACTGAGGCAGAACACACAATTACCCAAACTGACAGTGATGTTTCTCCTAAAATTAAACATAGTATTATCAAAGGAATTAACAATTCCCCCTGTTAAATACCCAAAGAACTGGTAACAAGGACTCAGACATGTACATTCATTTTTGTTACAAGAGCAGGTCTCAACCTGAAGGCAGAAACAGGTCAAGTATTTCTAAGGAATAAGCGATAATCTGTGGTGTCTAGTATGCAGGATATATATTGTGTAAATTCCTATATACGCAATAGATCGAAAAGAATGAAGTGGGCTGGAGAGCAAGCACTGCTCTAGCAGAGGACTTGAGTTAGGTTCCAGCACTCACGCTTGGCAGTGTACAAGTGCCCGTCACTCCAGCTCCAGAGGACTAGATGGCCTCTGCAGGTACCTGCATACCTGCACATACATGTATACATTCCAGCATAAGACATGTGCACCTATGTAATAATAATAATAATAATAACAATAACAATAATAAAAATATTTTTTTTTGGATTTTCCAGACAGGGTTTCTCTATGTAGCAGCTCTCGTTGTGCTGGAACTCACTCTGTAGCCCAGGCAGGCCTAGAACTCCCAGAGATCAGCCTGCCTCTGCCTCCCACATGCTGGAGTTAAAGGCGTGCACCACCACTGCCTGGCTAATAAGTCTTTTTTTAACTAAATTAACTATTTTACAACACATAAGAGCCTTGTAGCATGCTAATGAAATAAGGCAGATTACTCATATGAGGTAACAAGAATTGACAGATTCATAGAAGTATAAAACAGAACAGCAGTTCACAGGGAATACATGAATTTAAGGCTTAGTGGCTTCAGAATTTCAATTTAAGGAATGAAAACTTTTGGACATGGATGGTGATGATCCATACCATTGTGAAAGTTGCTCTTGATTTTGAAAACCTTTAAAATTGGGTAAGTTGCAATTTTAATACACTATGTACATTCTATCACATTTTCTATATCAAAAAAGAAAAGCTATTCCAGAGGTCAAAAATGTGATTTCCTAACTGGGTTATTTGTTTGTATTTTTGAGACAGGGTCTCCTCAGGCTGGCTTGGAGCTTTCAATCCTCTGCTTTGGGCCCAAAAATATTAGAATTACAGTGTGGTCTTTAAATACTTCATCACTCACTTGGTGCCCTAGTTATCTCCTGCTTGATTTCCTTGCAGCTTCTGAACAGAAAGGAAGGCACAGGATTGATCCATCTGTTGGTATCCACGTTTCCTTCATCTAGAGAAGATGCAAAGTTAGTTTCACTTTCATGCAACACCCAGCCTCCTCTTATCATCCATCCTAAACTCATTCTGTGACTTCTCAAAGTCTCACTTGAGAATCAACAAGATTTATAACTAGGAAAGATGACAAGAGATTTGAAGGTGTGGAGAACTTTGTGTCCAAGTCCTGAAAAAGGAGAATAAAGTGAAGTCCAGCTTTGCAGTAGAGGAAATGCAGGGAGCCTAATGTGCCTGAAGCATGGGTAGTGAGGTTGACAGTGCAGAGGCTTGACCAAGAGACCCTGGAATAAGAAGCCTTGCAAACTAGCCTCAACTCTGCAATGTGCTCTGAGAACCTAGAAGGGTGGAAACAAACAAGAACTCTCAGGTCGGAGCTACTCAGGTGAAGAAACTCCATGTTTACAAGTCAAGTATTTTGGGATTGTATTTACTGTGTCTGAGCCTCAGATCCCTATTGCCTAATACTGAGCTTACAAAGACTATTATGTAGAGATCATGTAAGATGGCATTTAGGTACTTGCATTTATTCTAAAATCAGCAGTGAAGAGGAATTACACATTTTAAAATAATGTTAAGTTTCTATAGAGTGCAGAATTCAAGAAAACATTCTCTGGGTACACTCCAGACCATTCACTTGGTTTTGAAACACTAAAGCAAAGGTCCTCATCCCAAGGAATGACTAGGGTGGTACACAGTTCTTGCAAAAGGTCCCCTATAGCTACACACAAGTACAGAATCTCGATCAGGACATACTTCAACAATCTCATTACCACTGGCCAGTTCTTTAAGAGGCAATCAGCACCCAACCTACATCTCAAAGGCTCTATGGAGGATGGACTAGGCCTTTATTTTTTAGAATGTGGGAATGGAAGGAAGAAAAAAATGGGAGAACAATACAATTATATTTAATTTCACTTCTTAAAAAATGCATGATCACCAAGATATAGTGACCCATATCTTTATCCCAGCACTCAGGAAGCAGAGACAGGCAGATTTCTGAGTTTGATTTCAGCTTGGTCTATAGACTGATTTCCAGTACATCCAGGGGTGCACAGAAAAACTCTGTCTCAAAAAAGAAAAGAAAAACCACCAACAACAATGAAAACATATCTCTGGTCTTCGGAGACCCATGTCCTGGAAGCAACTCAGTCTAGTGCTGACTTTCTTTAAAGTTAGAGGTGACCTGAGGAATCTGGGTCCTGTAGTAAGACTCACCAGCGCTGCAACTTCTGATGGCCAGGATGATAAGCAGCAGGAAGCCGATTTGGATTATTGTCATCTAGAGAAAAGCAAAATGAAGGTCAATCTCTGTTCAGACCATCTTTTTCCCTTATTCCTGTCTTAGCTCCTATCTAGTTCAACTTAAAAGCTCCTTCTTTTCCTTTATGCTCCTCATATCTCTGGGACTAAAGCAGACCTGAGCTGGAGTCCACCCTCCGTATTCCATTGACAGCAACTACCTTCCCCTCCCTACCCTGCCAGAAACTCAGAGTTGCCAGCTGAGTGGAGATTAGCCCCTCTCCCTCTGGTGAGGCTCTTATCCTTTTATGGGAAGAGCCTGGTGGGAACAGCCCAGACTTTGCCAGGCTCCTCCTTTTCTGGCAGGATGCCACTAGAGGGACAACTTTAATTCCAGGAAAGTTCTTTGCACAGTGATGACTTATGGGATTCAAAGTCTCTAAAAGACAAATATTAAAGGTCACATCCTAGTACTATCAACAGGTTTGGGAATTTCACCGATCTATTTTCAAAACAGGAAATAGATGAAGAGACTTGCAACATTTGACATCTATTAGGACTTTTTTTTTATTTGTGTCTTTCTTGCAAGGTAGTACTTAAAACCCCAAATATCTATCATTATCCTCATTTCATAGGTGAAGAAACCTTTTTTTGGGGGTGGGGTACAATGCATAAAAGAGTACATTTCTTATAGCCCAGGCTGGCCTCAAATTCACTGTGTAGGTGAAGATGTCCTTGAACTAATTTCTCTTCATCCCACTTCCCAAGCGCTGAGAGTATAAGCACATACTATCAAACTTGATTGTAAAGAAGAAAAGTTTAGCAACAAAATAGTAAATAATCATTTAAGAATAAATATAAACTTCTAATCTGCATAAATTGAGTTCCATATAACTGTCACTATTTTGTCTTTGATTTTCTCATAGTTACTACAAACTAATGAAATTTCACAGTAAACTGCATTTTGGATTAAATCACTATAAATCCCCTCTGAAGATGCTTTGAACTTCCTCTGTTCCCACCTTTTGTCTTTTTCCATTTCTCACACACCACTTTGGGCTATAATGGTATGAATTGCCTTTTCCTCACCAATGAAATATCCTCAGTACAAAGCTTTATTACAATACTGACAACTTTGCAATCCTTTGGGAGTCACCTTTTGATTAAGCTTGTATTTTGTATCTTCTTATGTTTAAATGACTGATTTATACAATATATCTCAGATATGTTTACAGAATAGATAAAACAGAGGCATGTAGCTCAGCTGATAGTTCGTTTGCCTTGTATACATGAGCTATAGATTCAATCCCTAGCATCATGTAAACTAGATATGGTGGGGCATGCCTGAAATTCCTGCACTTGGGAAGTGGAAGTAGAGGAAATAAAAGTTCAAGCTTCTCCCTAACTACATAGCTAGGTTAGAATAAAGGCTCTTGTACTTAAGACCATGTTTCCAAAAAAGGAAAAAAAAAAGCAAAACTGCTCACACACAAAGATAATCTATACATCTTTAAGTTAATAAATTCAAGGCCATCTTTGTCTACATAGTGAGTTGGAAGCCACCGTGGGCTACATGAGACCCTGTCTGTATTATTTTATTTTATTGATCCTAGATTGCTGCTGTAAGGACCATACTTCCACAGCCCAAGAATTGAAGGGAGTCACAGAGTCTAACTAATCACTCAATTGACTTTTTTATCAGTGGGAGTAAAATTTAATTCTCTGGGGCTGACCAGTGGGTCAAAACTTAAGTCTCTGGGGTCATCAAAAGAGGGAAACACTTTCTTTCTTTCTTTCTTTCTTTCTTTCTTTCTTTCTTTCTTTCTTTCTTTCTTTCTTTCTTTCTTTCTTTCTTCTCTCTCTCTCTCTCTCTCTCTCTCTCTCTCTCTCTCTCTCTCTCTCTCTCTCTTTCTTTCTTTCTTTCTTTCTTTTCTCTCTCTCTTTCTTTCTTTCCTTTCTCTCTCTCTCTCTCTCTCTCTCTCTCTCTCTCTCTCGTCTATCTATCATCTTTCTATCTCCTCTTTCCTTATTTTTTAAATACCCTTTTAAATTCCCCACACTAAGTTCATTTCAAAGAGGATTTTCTGTACACCCAAGGGGTATACTGTTACTACATAATCATCATAAAAACATAATTTTCTGGAACAAGTCAACCAAAATACATCTCTTAAATATATCTCTATGAATTTTCTGAGAAACCCACACTTATTTAAACATTTATCTTTTAGATTTTTCACAAATCAGGAGCCTTTCATCCTAACCATTTACATAGGCAGTAGTTTTTATAATTGCCATAAAAACAGGCTACTTGTTTCACTTTTTGTATTTTAGAGTCCTGTCCAATTTTTTTAACTAAACATTCAATTCTTTGTTTTCTAGTTACATGAAGACAATTGTTTAATGCTTTGTCTTATCTGTTACTCACACAAAACCCCATGTACACATTTCCCAGTATCCAAAAGTACTTGAGCTAACTCCTGGGACTCATTTGTTTTCCTAATCATTAACCTAAACCATAGTCTACATGGCTATATGTCCTTATTCCTATTTTTTACCCTTTGCAACCCCTGCTTTATCAGGAGCAGGGCCAACACTATATCCTACCTTTACCTATATTATTTTTTCCATTAAACTATCTTTTATTATAATCCCTTATTATATTTGTTAAAAACTCCCAGTCATCAAAATTCTAAAACTTATACTATTATTCTATGAAATAATTATTTTAATTAAACAGTACAGTTTAAGAGGAAATCATTCTCATAACAAGGCATAGGTAAAAATGCCCAGTAGAACGGGATATTTCCATGAGATAATTGTACTACATTAAGGCAATGGGGATCCCCCCACACCCATTCACATCATGCCAGATGCCAGAGAAAAATAGCAGCAGCAGACATGTAAAGGCAGAGCAGTAGCATGAGACATTCTGTAGCCAAAGGCCTCAGGGCCTTGCCTATCCATGATTCCCCCATCAGTGCTTTGCCTGTGTGAGCCGGAACTCCTGAAGTTCAGTTGTCACCTGTTGTTCCTCTGACATAGCCACCACTAGATGTATCATTTTTTTCTTTTTATTTGTTCTTCTTTTATACTATCTATTCCAACGGTAGCCTCAATTCTTCCACTCCTCCCAGTCCCCACTCCCCACACCCCCTCCTCCAGATCCTCTTCCTCCATTCCCTTCTTGTTATGCTGTGTTTAGTTGATATCCCTGGGAGGCAAGACCTTTTAATTTTTTTATTTTCACATACTTGATGTCATTATATATCTCCTCCTTTGTGGTGATATTTTATTTGTGCTGAAATGTGGTGATATTTTATTTGTGCTGAAATATGGTGATATTTTATTTGTGCTTTAATAAATAAAGCTTGCCTGGAGATCAGAGGAAGAGGAACAGCCATTATAAGTAAAGCAGAAGTCAGGGAACAGTAGCATGTGCCTTTAATCCTATCAGTTGGCAGGCAGGAATCTGTCTGGATCTCTTTGAGTTCAAGGCCACACTGGAAACAGCCAAGTGTGGTGGCAGTCACCTTAAATCCCAAAGTTAGTTCACCATGGAGGACTAAACAGACAGACAGGAAGTGACAGAGCTGGGCAGGAAGAGGAAGTGATTTAGCTGGACAGAGAAAGCCAACTAGATGGCAGAATAACAAGGCATATAGGCATAGGAAGACAGGAAGTAACTCTCATTTGGAAGCTGCAGAGTTGGTGATGTAAGGTTAGCTGTGACTCTCTTTATTTCTCTGATCGCTCTCAGGCTTTCACCCCTATATCTGGCTCTGTGTTTTTTATTTAATAAGACCATTTAGAAATTCATCTACAATCCTTATTGGTACATAAATCATAGAACAACCTACAACTTTTTAGACCTAATAGTCTAAGAAAATCTAGGCTATTTGGAGGATATCACCTTCCTAACCACCAGCACCTAGCTCCTACTGCCTGTTATGTTTTTCATGTGGCCTCATCCTAACACCACAGTCCTTGACACCTGTGTTCAGGTCTGGATGTATTCAGTGGTGACTAATAGAAATGCCACCTCAAAGTAGCCTTAAAAAGTGCAAAGAAGGGGCCTGCATGGTTCTGCACCAGGTTCTCTGTGTATATGTTATGGTTGTCAGCTTGGTGTTTTTCCGGGACTCTTAACAGTGACAGTAGCAGGTGTCTCTCATGTTTCTTCCTGTTCTTGGACCTCTTTCCTTCTTATTGGGTTTCCTTGTCCAGCCTCCCTATGAGGGCTTTTGCCTTGTCTCTTTGTATCTTGTTTCTTCCGGTTTTGCTGTCATTTCTTGGAGGCCTGCTCTTTTCTGAAGAGGAAATGAAGGGGGGGGGGTAGATTTGTGAAAGGGAGGACGTGGGAGGAGCTTTGAGGAGTTGAGCTAGCAAAAATTGTTGTCAAGATGTATTCTATGGGAAAAGAATCGATTTTCAACTAAAATTTAAAAAAAAAATGTAAATTTATCAGGACTGGAGAGATGGTTCAGTGGTTAAGATTCATGTCACTCCTAGAGGGCCTAAGTTCAATTCCCAGCACCCATGTCAGCTGGCTCTAATACCAGTGAACTCCATGGATACCCACAGTCATGTGCGCGCGCGCACACACACACACACACACACACACACACACACACACACACTTAGAAATTAAATAGAAAGCAGATATATCACTTCATGAACTAAGAACACTAGAAAAAGAGGCCTCCAGGCTTAGTTGACCTAGCAGTTTGTTTATGTCTTCAAAGCTGTAAGATTTTCCTATCTCAGTCTTGCTTCACCTATGACTGAGCTCAAAGTAGCTACTGCTGTTCCATGTATTACCACAAAACAAGGGAGAATGGATCCTCTCTTCCTTCAGTTCAGGAGAGAGAAAGTATAGCTTTGGACCCTTTTCATGACTTTCCTCACTGACCAGAATTGGGTCCTGTAGTGCAACAATGCTTCTTTGGGGAACCCTAAGATTAAGTGGCCTAAACATTGCCAACTTATTTTCCTTTAGTTCTTGAGACTAGGAATCCACCATGAGTGTATCAGCAGGACTCTCCTTCCAAGACATCTCTGCTAACCTTGTAGGCAGCCACTTTCTCACTGTGTTTTCTTAGCATAGTCTCTTATTTATGAGTATGCATTCCTGATGTCTCCCTCTGGGCTCAAATTTCTTCATCTTTATATTGAAATAAGAGCTGTTCTAATTATCTAGTTTTCACTTAGTTACCATATTAAAACCTCTATCTCCAAATATAAGCCAAATCTGAGGGACTGGACAAGGACTTTCACATGAAATTACCACAATTCACCCCAATACATAGTTATTCCTGAAGTAACTACTGGCCAGGGAGAGAAACACCTGTCTTAAGACAATGATCTGGCCATGGGCCAGATGCTGGTGACTTATACAGCAAGATTTTGTGCTCAATTTTGAGCATTCTAACTAACTCTTGTTTCTAGTATTGGCTGACTCCAATCTCTCTTCACACTGTTGTTTTATCTTTGGCATAGTGGCTGCATGAAGTGTTATTCTAATTATTCTTCATCAATAAAACTTCAGGAGTCCCATATCAGCATAAGAACATGAAGGATCAGAGAAGCAGAGAAGCCACCAATCTTTTCCTACCTGCTCAGTTCCTCCCTCCAAAAAGGCTAAGATCCCTCTCTGCCCTGCCTTACTACTTCCTGTTCTATCTGTCTGCAGTCTTCCAAAACCTCTGTGGTTAATTTTGGTTGGCTAGTAGACAGCTCCACCCTCTGACTCCAAGCATGCTTTATTTGTCATAACAGGATCAAAATATCACACAACATTTCTTCCTTTTTGTCTAAAAAAAGAAGATTTTTAACTAACATAGCAGAACTATGTACAATAAGAACAATATGTATATACAAATCTATACAGGTAAGAATTATATTAACAGTGTCCAGTCTATTTTCACTTGACAAATTTAGAGAAAATACTCCATTATCTATCCTGTTCTGGTGAATCCAAAATGTTGTACCCAATTTACTTTCTTTCCTAACTTGTATTACCATTCCCAAATTATCTTTTTGATCTCTCCCATCCTCACACACTTTATACCTCTTTTGTGAGTTTCTTTTCTGAATTTGGTAATAAGGAAAACCATAGCTCTAACTATCTCATCTTCAACTCCACCAGAGACCTGAGAAGGATACAATATTACCTGTGTAAATAGGAAGTACAGAACAAACAACTTTTCAAACTAAGAAGTGACAGAAACAGCTGGTTGCCTTGACAGTCACCCAAGATTCCTCTGCAATGTTGGGGCATCCATCTTTAGCCTACAGACATAGCATATCTGAAACACTCTTCTGTGAAGCAGGCATTTTGAAGGATTGTCCCAGTTTGTTTTGGCAAAGTTCAGCAGTTACTTTCCTTTGTGTCCTACTTGTTCATTTTGGACAGCATACTGTCAGCAGTTGAGGCAAGAGCATTTCCTTGCCCAGTGGTTAACTTTAGCTGCAAAGAAAGTAAACTCTATAAGGAGTTTTTTTTTGATGCCCATCATCTTCTGTGAAGTCGATTGGTGCTGCCAGGAGCAGACATGTCTTATTTTCATAGAAAACCTTATGTTATTAAAACATCTTAAATGCCATGTTCTGTAGGTCACTGAAGTGTTTGAAGACCACTTGTCTATCTAAACTATATCTCTGTTTGATCTTGAAAACAACCTGACAGGACTACAAGTTTGATTGTAATAAATTACTAACTACTAACCTATATTTCTTTATTTTCTTAAATAGTTTGTAATAATAACTTTCCAGGACTAGAAATTTACATTACATTTTTGAATGAGATGCTTAAGTACAATACTTTAAAGAGGAGGAGAATCATAGCTACAGTATGTTCTGATAAAAATAACTTTAAATTTATATCAATATACAAAAACATCTCAAGAGTAGACACATATATACAATATAACAAAATTAACCTCAAATTTGTATCAATATACAAAATCCATACCAATATAAAATATTTAAGGCTAATCTTTTTTGGTTTAAGAGTAGATTCAATAATCTACCCTTTTATTTATCATTCCTATATCCCCTCTGTTTTTTTAGAACAAGATCCCTGATTCTAATCTCTTTTGTTTAGCTTTTTACTTGACCATTACCAATAACAACTTGTAACCAACCTCCTCTAAATGATGACAAATATTCATAATGCACTGAATGATCAAAACCACCCACCACACCTTTGGGGATGTGGGCATC